>NW_024063122.1:0-1200000 GCF_006381635.1 Hibiscus syriacus
GAATAATTCGAGTAGGTAAAATTATGAAAATACCCTTTATCGTAAAAAGACAAAAAATAACCATGAAAAATATAAAAAGTTGTAAAGACATATTGATCTTATAAAACTACTAATGTGTATAGAAAATACTAGCTTTGCTTAGAAAATCTGGATAATAGATTTCTAAACGCAGATGGCGTGTACAAGATACTAGAAGTTTGATAAGGAATATTTTAAGTTTAAAGATTATCCAGAAAAGTGATAAACCCTAGAATCTATGAATTATAATTATCTTTGTTAAG
Source organism: Hibiscus syriacus (assembly GCF_006381635.1). NCBI lineage: Eukaryota > Viridiplantae > Streptophyta > Magnoliopsida > Malvales > Malvaceae > Hibiscus > Hibiscus syriacus. The sequence continues at coordinate 282 of NW_024063122.1, forward strand.
AGTTTTAATACCGAAATATATAGTTAAGAAATTATGAAATTATCCTGAAGGCAAAAGTAGCCAAATTGACCCTAAATGGAAAATTACTCAAGAAGTCATGCCTAAATCGATGAATTAATAGTTTCATCATTAAGTTATACGTTTATACAAAAAATTATGATAATCCGTAAATATCCGAGTTATGAGTAAATACATGAAGTATAATTTATCGATAACGCTCTTTTGATAGAATTGTCTAAATGACTGAAATAAATGATAAGTTTGAATTCGATATAAGATTGGACGGAAAAAAAAATGATTGTAATACACTGAATTGTAAAATGACCAGAATACCCCTAGAATGCAATGACCAAGAATATCACCAAGCTTAGGAATGATTCGATATCATCGAGCTCTGAAATGAATAGAATAAAACTGAGCACCAAAATGACTGAAATACTCTTATAGCCTAGAATAAGTAAATGTCTTGGATTAATTAAGAAATCCAAATAAACATGGATGTTGTATTGCTCTTAAAAGTTATGAAAAGCAGCTTAAGTCAGTCAACCAATGCTAGTGCTATATCATTACCTGAATGGCATAGGTACCACTTGAATGCTTGTTCGTCTCCTCAAGTTTGGATTGATGATAAATCTGGAAGTACTCATCTCAGCTAAATTCTAGAGGGATTTGATATTAAGAAGTGGATATTTTGTTCGAAAAATCAACCACGAATACCGAACTTAACTGAATGGAAGTACAATATGTATCTAAAATTTAGAAAACGTTCAAATTACTCTCTGAAATAACTGGGATAGACTTGACTATTATGTGAACTAAGTAAGGTCAATGGTTGAGGATTAAATAAGTGAATTAGATGAGCCTGGGAATGCTAATGAACTTATATGATGTACTCTCCTTATGGATCATGAACTACAAATTAAGCATGTCAGCATTTCATGATATAATGGAAGCATGGAAATGAAATAAAAACCATTGGAAGATTTAGCGAGATTCTGAAGATGATCTATGGATAAGAATTTGTGATATTTAAGAGTAAATACCCTAGAAGGATAATGAATTAACCAGTTGACAAGCATTAGTTCTAGTTATTCATTTGGAGTTATTCGATAATCCAATCAATCGACAGAGATTGTAAAGGTTATTAGCTCAAACCAATCTGGGCATATATGAAAACACAAGTAACTCATATGTAAAGGATTCTGAATACCTTTATAATTACGTTGAGCTTCCGAAAAATGTCCGAATAAAATATAATCCTGATAAATCATATTTTGAATACTTGATAATTCTATCAGCTAATAAACTCTTCCAACAGTGATTCTAACTTCTGACATTCTATCGGTAAACTGAAGATACGTGTTTATCTGCCCAATAATATTATCCAATATCTCTAAATAACACCTGGAAACTCTAGTATATTCGCTAATCACATAAATGTTTTATCTGATTTTCGATTTGAATTCTGTTATGATTTCTGATATGAATTCTATTTTGATTTCTGATCTGGATTCTATTCCGATATATTATCTGAATTATGTTTTATTTTTGATATCTCCATTTATTGACGGAGAATTTTATTTGGGGTATTATTAGAGGGTTTATATCTGCAGATCCTGGCTTTATGCTCAGGGTCCTACTGTTGTGCAGGGGGTGATATTTGCAGGTTCCTTGGCTTTGTGCTCAGGGCCTTACTATTGTGCAGGGGGTGTATGGTCCTGTGGAACCTACACATTATGATGTGTTTGGTTGGAGGGATTACTATGGTTTTTGATAAATAAAAATATGTTTTAAAAAGTTCTGTATCTTTTCACTAGTTTTGAGGGAACACACTATATAACCTATTATGATCTCCTGAACTCAGTTATCCAAAATATTTCTCTGAACTGAAAGTTCACTGTCTGTTACTACCTGAAATATCAGTAGGATTTCCATTCAACATAAAGATATGTAGATGTATGAACCGATAAGGATATTTTTATTGTATCTGTACGTTCTTCAGCATCATCTGGTAGTTGTGTTTTACTGAGCTTTCCAAAGCTCATTTTGTTACTCACCTTTTCAGGTTAAAAGAATCGTACCTGTGCATTTATCGATCTCAGTAAAGAAGTTCTTCTGGTATTATTTGTAGAGTATGGTACATGTGATTAGGGGCACGTAATTGTTTTGTTTTATATACGAGTATGAAAATCTGTTTATTTCTAAATACTGATAAATTTATTTTGTATTCATAAATCTTTTTATGAGTTACATGTTTGAAAAAGTTTTAAATTTTTGAGATTTTTATAGTGGGTCGCTCCGGTGGCCCTAATTTGACACTTCAGATCGGATCGGGTTACCCGCATCGGTCTGAGGGGGTTACAATTTTGATCGAACACAAATGGCTCGTTTTATTGAAGCAATGTACATAAGGGCTTGGATATAGTGGACAAGTCCTTAATTAATCTTCGATAAAAACCCAACATGTCCAAGGAGACTCCTAATGCCTTTTTCGAGATCTTATAGCCTAGAACAATGCCTTCGGTCACCATGAAGTGACACTTTTCATAATTCAGTACTAGATCGGCCTCCTTACATCGTTTGAGTACCTTTTCCAGATTATCGAGACATTTTTCAAAGTCATCTCCAGAAATAGAGAAGTTATACATAAAGATTTATAGAAAATCCTAAACCATGTCAGACATATGGCTTGCATGCAGCGCTGAAAGGTTATCGATGCATTACAAAGTCCAAAAGGTATTCTTTGGAAAGCATAAGTGCCATAGGGACACGTGAACGTTATCTTTTCTTGGTCCTCTAGTGCAATGGCAATTTGATTATACCCCAAGTATTCGTCCAAGAAATAGTAATATGCCTTGCTAGCTAGTCGATCCAGCATTTGATCGATGAACGACATAGGGAAGTGATCTTTTTTGGTGGCCTTGTGAGTTTGTGGTAGTCCATACATTTTCGCCACCCGGTGATAGTGCGTGTTGGTAACAACTTGGAGGGACTCACCCAAGAACTATCAGTGATGGGGTAAATCCAGCGTCAAGCCACTTGAGAATTTCTTTCATCACAACTTGCTTCATGATTGGGTTTAATCTTCACTATGGTTCTATGGATTTGCCATGGCATTCTTCCAGCAGGATTTTGAGCATGCAAATGGTTGGACTATTCCCTTTAGATCCGTCATCGTCCATCTTAACGCTCTCTTGTGCTATGACAAAACACTTAACAGACTACATTCTTGGTTAGGAGTAAGGGCAGAGGAAATAATCACAAGTAAAGTTTCATTACTACCCATATAAGCATATTTAAGATGTTGTGGCAAATTCTTTAACTCTAGGGTAGGTGCATGTTGTAATGAGGGTTAGGAGGAACAAACTCATCAAAATTAAGAGGTTCAAATCACGTACCTGGGCTAGCTATGAAGAAGCTAGCATGCTGCTCCTTAAAAGAAAAGTCATTAGGCTCTTCGACCTTTATGTCTTTAAATAGCATCTCATCAGTTTCCAGTTGAATGAAAATGTCATGGTAAAATAGATCTGCTTATCTTACTATCAATGTATCCACTTCTAAAATGCTCTGGCATTCTTCATAATCATCCATGTATTTGAGAGAACGAAAGACATTCAAAGTGACACATTGGTCGGCCACTCTCATGGTCAGGTCACCCTTCTCGAAGTCGATAAGAATGTGATCGGTAGCTAAGAAGGGTCTCCCCACGATTATGGGTGTTGTGGCATCGACTTTACAGTCTAGAATCTGAAATTTTACTAGAAATATGAACTTGTCAACCCATACAATGACATCCTCGATTCGCCCTTCGGGACGAATATGTGAACGATCGGCTAATTATAAGATGACAGAGGTGGGTCTCACATTTCCTATTCCAAGCTTCACGAAAATTGACTTAGGCATTAAGTTCACGCTTGATCCAAGGTCACATAGTGCCTTCCAACATATTGTCTCCTATCGAACATGGAATGATAAAAAACTGCTCGGATCTTGTCTTTTTGGTGGCAGCTTGCTTAATGAAGAGCAATATTCTTTTGCCAAGGCAATTGATTCGTACTGCTCAACCTTTCTTTTCTTGGTAATAATCTCCTTGAGGAATTTAGCATATGTCGACATTTGTTCCATAGCTTCCAAAAAAGAAACCATGATTTGAAGTTGACTCAGAATGTCAACAATTTTTTTGAATTGAATATCATCGTTATACTTTTTCAGTCTTTGCGAGAAAAGAGGTGTGGTGACTTCCTATAATGATGGGGGTGGGAAAAGTGTTTGCCTTGGCATTTTTATTGCTCCCTCAGTCGATTTACTCGATGAACCCTCTCCTTATCCTTTTCCACTAGTGTTTCTTCTAGCAATTCTTGATCAGCTTACACATTACATGGGGTAAATCATTATTCGGTCTTCCCACAAACTTATCTTCAACATTGATTTGGGTACCACTCCATAGAGTTAGTACATTGCATTGTTCCTTTCTATGAGATTTTACGACTTAGTGTCACTCGAGAGATGACCTGGTCGTCGTTCTTGTAATACTACGACAATTTGACCAACCTGACCCTCCAATGCCCTCAGAGATGAATTGTGGCTCTGAAGCAAGGCTCCTAGTTTTTTTATGGAGGTCACATGGTCTTACAGCATAGTCTTCGTAGTTGCAATGAACTCTTGCATTGTGGCTTTCAAAGAACTTGTGTTAGATGAAGATGGCCCACCATTGTTAGAATTATACCATGGCATATTCATTTAATAACCTTGGGAGTCATTTAAATTCTAGTACGAACTAATTGATTAGAATTGTTGGTTCCTTGATTTCCCCATGAAAAGTTTGGATGTTGACACCTTCCAGGATTATAAGTGTTAAAGTAGGGGTTGTCATTGCCTCGATTGTAGTTTCCCACATAGTTGATGGATTCTTGATTGGTAGGGCACTCACTCTCATGGTGATTGTCGTGGCATAATAAACATGCTGAATTAACTACCTTTTCTTCTCTCACCTAACTTGGTCTTTGCAAATTCTTCAAGATATTGGTGATAGCAGCAAGTTGGGCATACACCGAATCCTTAGTGTCTAGCTCGAATACTCCATGTGATTTTCGCCCAAGTCCAAGCGTTGTAGGTGGAAATTGTTAATCATTGTTGGCAATCCTATCCAAAATGTCCATCCAAAATGTCAAATGCCTCTATAGGTGATTTGTCGAGTAATGTCTCATTTGCCAAGGCATCTAGCACCATCATCGTGGCTGCATTAACTCTATTATAGAACATCACTACTTGAGTCCAATCTTGAAAACCATGATTCAAACATTTATGAAGCAATCCTTTATATCGATCCCAACATTCATACATTGATTCATCATCAACTTGACGAAAAAACGATGTCGTTCCTCAGTTGGGTGTTCATGTTCGGAGGATTATACTGTAGGAAAAGTTTTTTACATAGATCAGTCCAAGATTCTATTGAACCCACTGAAATGCCACTCAACCAAGCCCTTTCTCGGTCACACAAAGGATATAGAAATAGCTTTAACTTCAATACATCTTCGTGCACTCCTTGTTGACGAAAAGAATCGCACACCTCCAAGAAGTTATAAATATGTTGTCTGGCATCTTCATTTGGCATGCCTCTAAATTGCCCTATGGAATTTAGCATATTGAACATTATAGGTTTGAGCTCGAAATGGGCTTCTTGAATCTATGGTGCCACAATTCTAGGATTTAAGTCATTAAGATAGGGTTTAAGTGATCATGAATGTCACGAGGTTTGGCTACATTCCCAGTTTGGAATTGACTCAACATTATGATATTCCTCATGACCAATTCATTGATTTTCGATTGATACATATTTTCACGTTCAACATATCTTCTTCGCCTAAACAACCTCTCGATCTTAGGTTCAACTAGTTCTAATAGTTCGTTAGAGTGTTTTCTGGTCATACACCGAGAAAAACCTACAAAAGAAAAGGAAACCAAAAAAGTAAAACTATATATAAAAAATAAACAAGTAAAATAAAAATGCTATGACAAAACTAATTAATTTCTAGTTTCCAATCCCTGGCAACGACGCCAAAAACTTGTCCGTGAATTATGATTACTATATATGATCGTAAAAATATGTGCAAGTATACACAATCGAACAAGTAATACAATGATTAGTGAGTATCGTATCCACAGGGATTAGAAGAAATTTATAAGTTCAATCAAAGCAAACTACTTTACCTAAATATAGTTAGTGATGGTATGTACATATGAGAATATTTTGACAAGATGAAATAGATGTTGGTGGGAATGGAATGATAGTGTGATGTGGTAGCAAATAGATATGTCGTGGCAAATTATATTGTGTTGAGTGCAAACAATAAAAATGTAGAGGCAAAATAAAATGTAAAGGTTAGATTTAATTACTAGGACTTTAACTTCCTCACATGACATGCTACTATGGGAATGAATGACAAGAGTCACTTGAGAATTTTAAATCTACTTCTCAGAATGGTTTTACTTCTATACCTTATCTGCCTGACAAGTTTACTAAGGGTTCCCTATACTATCTCTAGTTAAGGGACTCGACAGATTGAAGATGCCATGGAAAACTGATTGGCTTTAGCTATTGTAGTGATCTTATTGGTCCAGATAACAGGATATGTCTCGGTAATACCTTTTTGTGGTAGGATTAACATCTAACCTCTCGTTCATGCATAACTACTTTTATCGACTGAAATCCTAGCCTTATCTCTAAGGTGGATTAGGCCTAGTTACTATCTAGAACCCCTTTACTTATGTGGTTCCTCCCTAGTTTCTCTCGAACACTAAGGATGTGCTACTTAGACATTCTTTCGAACACTAAGTAATCTCCTAAGGAATGGCTACTCTCATTGCTCTTACAACCTTAAGGCATTAAACTCAATAAACAAAAAAGATAATAACATACAAAAACAACCATTCATTTAAGTAAATCTTAAATATCCAAAATGAACTCCCACCAAATAAGACTAGTTCATGGTGGGGTTCGAATATATCAAGCTCCCACCAAGTAATCCATTCCTTATAACCCAAAAGATAAATAATGAAAGCAAATAGCATAGGGAAGGAGGAAAAGCCTTCGACATGCACTACCGGAGCTTCCCTCGACCACCACAAACTGTCTCAGCAAACTAGCTCCTCTCGGACACCTAGATCACCACTATAGCTTTTCAACGGAGGAATGCCACAAAAAATATGATATGGAGAAATCATAGACCTTTTTCCTCTGAATTTTTAGGCTCAAGGTGTGTATAAAAGTCTCTTTGCAAGGTGGCTTCATCTCCTATTTATAGGGGAAGAATAACCCTAGGGATTTGTTTTGAAATTCCTAGGATACCCTAAACATGCTTAATTCATGTGAGGGTGAGCAGAGGTGGTAGTGGTCCCCTTGGGCAGCTGGCAGTGGTCCAGCATGGGAGGCTGGCTGAGTACCCGACAAGATCAGGCTACAGTATATTGAAGCCCAGTAGAATCAGCTGTAGAGGGCATGGTCCAACAGGATCAGCTATAATAGCGCATGGTCCCCTCCAGGCAGGTGTATCCTCATAGGTAGATATCACGTGAAGATGGGGACAGTTGGCCTGAAAAATATCTTCTTTCATTTTGTTCGCTCTTGAAATGCCAACCTGATCGACATTTGCATTCTGCTCAGCAGTCTCATCATGTCACTGCATTTTACTTTTTCTTTTCCTTACTCCCAAATCCTACATATCACCAAACAAACACCTTCCCCATAATGTAGCACCGTTTACAAAATAAAATGCCACGATAAACATAATTCCACCACATGCAAGTATATGCTCCTAAATGCATCTATATGATCCTACGTGGGCTCTTAGACAATCAATAACTTAAGTGAAAAGGTCCCAAATATGACCTTTTTACAGAGTTATCAATAACCATATAGCTCTATTATAAGATAGCATATTCGTGGCTCTATCAGATCAGAAACTTTCACTTTTTGTTGGCATGTATACTTTTTAAAACACTTTTAACTTCGGTTTAAGCCTAGAATCAGCTAAACCTTAGCTCTAATACCATTAAATGTAACACCCAACCTGTTTCTGACCCGAATACGAGTCTAAGATGTCACATAGACTATTCAAATCATTTACTTATATAAAATAGAGAAAAATTCCAAACTTAATTTAAACATATTGAATAATTTACATACATTAAATCAAAGGTTTACAAAAACTTATGAGAGCTTATACAATTTAATTATTTAAGTACATGCCAACATTAATTAATACAATACATAAACCTACTATTCAATTTCCTCTGATCTGATCTCCGATAATGTTATGATGTCTCCACCTATCTTTGCTTTCAACCTTCTCGGATCCTATGTGTAAAACACTCACACGCTAAGTCACAGACTTAGTGAGACATGTAAATGACTAATAGAAACTGTAACTATCTAACAATGCATGTACATTTCATACAACACAAGGCTTATATGCACACAATCATCATTTTCATTAACATTCTTATCCTTAATTCATATAATCATATACTCTTATAACTAACAATATACACAACATCACATAGATTCTGAAGTACATTTCACATCATAAAGCCTATACCTCACATACCATGTATTTGTTTTATCTCTCTTTATTAGCCCATTTATACTTTTGAGAACTTAAGGTATGTGAGTATATTGAGGTTGTGCACAAATGATGTTATCACAGCTTGTATAAATTCCCACTAGGGGCACATAGAATTTGTCCCGAAGGACTACATATATGTCCCAAAAGACCACATATATATCCCAGAAGACCACATAGATGTCCCGAAGAACCACATATATATCCTGGAGGACCACTCCTTAATAATCACATATATATTCCAAATGACCAAATATGTACCCCAAAGATCCGCATACATGTTCCAAAGGATTACATCCCAAAGGACCACATAGAACCCTTGACTCTTGTCATGCCTACTATAACCCTACCTCTAATATTACATAACATGGGAATTATCATTTATTTTTGTCATATATTCACACATTCATGTCATATAGGCATATAAGCTCATAGCTTGTTATCACGTATATCATGTAATATTCTCGTAGAGTCTCATCTCTCGTTATCATATATATACCATATCACATATTCTTGTATTTATATAGACATATAGTCACATAATTCACTTTCACATATCTCTTGTCACATGTCTTATCTCTTATGATAATATAATCATATCACTTATTATCACATAGCTCATAGTCACATAATTTATTACACATGCATGCATTCACATAAATCACATATAGAGATGCACTTAACCTCTAGACATATGCATATACTCATGTACACATAAACATCATATTACTACATGCTTGTATTCATGTACTCATGTAATCTAGTATCAGAACTAGACTCATCGTAAGTCTTAATTCCATAAAATAACTTATACTTAATATCATGTACTCACTTTGGTCTTACTTGTCTATATCGATCTCTTATCTCTTTTTCTCGGTAAATCTTACTCTGTTGACTTATACGGACTTTAATTTCGATCAATATCTACATGACTATACAATCCAATAAATATCAGAATTCAAATTACTCGAAAAAATTCTTACTAATACAAACAAATCAAACCACTAATTTCTAAATTCCAACTTAAGTAGTATTGGTACACAAGCACAGTACTGATACCTCTATACTTGTAGTATCGATACCGTCGCACGATATCGATGTCTTTTCTTGATTTTGGAATTTCAGTGTAAGAATGGTACCGATACCTCCACATTAGTATCGATACCCATGGTACTGATACTATCACTTCAGTATCGATACCCCATGAAGATCTACCCCATTTTGCCTTATGGTATCGATATTGTTCATGCAGTATCAATACCTACACATATTTATCACTTAATATTGCCTTGTAGTATCGATACTTACTCAACCAGTACCTATACTACTAACCCAGATTCTATTTTTTAACTTGAAAATTACCACCACTTTATCTAAACTTCACTTAAAGAACTCCCTTCATGCATTAAACTTAACTACATATACTTAAATCATCTTTTATCACTATAACACATCATCATCTTTAATATTTCACCATAACTCTTGAATTTAAGAATTTTACTAAACTTTCATCATGTTCTAAACTCATTTCTAAAACTTTAGACTTCTTAGTCCTTCTTATGACAAGTCAAATTTATCAACAAAACTTCAAAAACTATATCATGTTAACAATTCACTTCTACACCCTTATTATAATTTCCTTTCTAATTCTCTTCTCTTGATGTTTTAATCTTATATAAGATTTCCTTAAGCTTATATAACACCCAAATAACAAAAACCAACTTAAAAATTCAAGAAATAAACAAATAAAACATAACTTACCTTTGAGATGGAGCTAACGGGAAGAAGAAGACAATAAGAAATAAGTTCTAGATATCTATCTCCACCCCCACGTCCTTATCTCTTAACAAGGAGATAAATATCCTTTAAATGAAAAGACCACATTACCCTTTATTCTTTCCTTCCTTGTTATTTAATCCAATAGCAAAATATTCATTTTTATGTCCCTGAACTTTTCAATTTTTCCTAAATTGATAACCAAATTTCAAAAACTTTTATTTTAGTCACTAGCTCTATTGTTGGGATGTTACACATCAATTGTTTCTTTATATCTAGAGTATACTATAATTACTGAATAATTTGTGATATCTCATATCAACTTATTCGAGTATGTCCATGCATTTTTAGTCTCACTTAATCAAGTGGCCTATGATATATTTCCTATTATGTAGGAACGACAAATCCTATCTTAATCATACACACTCCACTACATATATCGAGATATATTCAATAACAGTCTTTATAGTGCAACCAGTTACAGAGCATGTTTAACTGTATCAAAATATACAACAATATATGTTGGGATAGTATTGATCTCAAGTTTGAGTATAATACATATAGTCATCACCATGAGTAATGTTATGATAATCACATAATAATCCAAGACATATGCTCATAGTAGGTCAATCCAATGCATTGTTCTCTAACAATATAATCATGTATCAATTCTGACATCTCTATGTCAATGACAACACGTTGTCATCAATCAATAACATGTTAGTCTTAAGCGTATTATTATTGTTCATGCCCATAATAATACTTGACTAGGGATCTTTTAATAATAATAATAATTTTATTATATGGACTTTATTATCTTTCATTTTGTGATAAACACATATATATAACTGAAAATAATAGTGGGAATGTCTTTATTCAATAAAATCGGTAAATAAAATGTATCATTCTAATCATCATATGATTAGTCTTTGGGCATACTCTAACAATCTCCCACTAGCACTAAGACCAATCACTCACATATCTAATAGTGAGTGACTTAGTGTGATGATCATGCCTCTGTTGTGTTAGAGGCTTCGTCAAGGGATCAACAATGTTTCCATCTGTGTGTACTCTGCATATTCCACATCTCCTTGATCTATGATCTCTCGAATGAGATGAAAATGCCTAAGAATATGTTTGGACCATTGATGAGATATGGGTTTTTTTGCTGGTGCAATGGCTCCATTATTGTCACAACGGAGTTCTATATCATCTAATATATTGGGAACAACCCCTAGTTTTGATATGAACTTCTTGATCCAAACAACCTCTTTTGTTGCTTCACTAGCTGCAATGCATTCAACCTCTGTTGTAGAATCATCTATTGTGTCTTGCTTTGAACTTTTCCAGCTCATAACACCTCCATTAAGATAAAACACAAAACTTGATTATGATCATGAGTCATCTTTGTTAGCTTGGAAGCTGGCATCAATATAACCTTTTACACTAAGTTCTTACTCACCTCCATAGAAAATAAATGTATCATTAGTTCTTCTTAAGTACTTAAGGATATTTTTAACCGCAACCCAGTGACTTTCACCTGGTTTGCCTGATACCGACTCCTCATGCTTAAAGCATACGATATATCTAGTTGAGTACATATCATGACATACAGGATAGAACCAATAGCTGAAACATATGGAGTCTTATTCATTCGTTCTCTTTCTTGTGGAGTTGAAGGACACATTTCCTTCAAAAGAGAAATGACATGTCTCATAGGCAAAAATCATTTTTTCAATTCTTCCATATTAAACCTTTTCAACAATTTGCCTATATATGTGTTGTAACTCAGACCTAGAAGTCATCTTGATCAATCTCTATAGATTTTAACTCCTAATATATACGCTACCTCACCCAAATCATTCATAGAAAAACAAATACCTAACCAAGTCTTAACAGACTGTAAAGTAGGTATATCATTTTCTATGATGAGTATGTCGTCTACATATAAGATTAGGAAAGAAACAATGCTCCCACTAGCCTTTTTATAAACACAAGGCTCATCTTCATTTATGATAAAACCAAATTCTTTAAGGAAAAATTTCTACTATTTCCTGGGGTAACAAAACCTTCTGGTTGTGTCATATACACATCCTCTTTGAGTTTTCATTAAGGAAAGCGGTTTTGACGTCCATTTGCCAGATTTCATAATCATAGAATGCAGCTGTTGTGAGCAAGATCCGGATGGACTTAAACATAACTATAGGGGAGAATGTTTCGTCATAGTCTACACCATGAATTTATCAAAAGCCTTTAGTAACTCATCGCCCCTTGTATGTTTGTACATTACCATCCATGTCAGTTTTCTTCTTAAAATCCTTATTTACACCCTATAGGTTTGACCCATTCGGGTGGTTCAACCAAAGTCCACACTTGGTTTACTGACACAGAATCCATCTCAAATCTCATGGCTTCAAGCCATTTCTCAGAGTCTGGGCTAGACACTGCCTCTTGATAAGTTTTAGGCTCATCTTGATCCATAAGAAGAAGATCTCCATGTGTGGTAATGAGAAATCCAAATTTCTCAAGTATATGGCGTTCTCTTATGGATCTGTGCAGTGGTTGTGTTTCTAAATATGTTACTTTCTCCTGAACAACTTGTGAAACATGCTCAACTTCAGGTTCATTGATCTGTTGTTTTTAAACTTCTCCAAGTTTAATATTTATACCCTTTCTTTTTTTGAGAGAAATTCTCTTTCGAGAAAAACTCTCGTTCGAGCAACAAATACTTTATTTTCGTTAGGGTTGAAGAAATAATATACCTTAGTTTCCTTAGGATATCCAACAAATATACACTTATGAGATTTAGGTTCGAGCTTTGTAGACATATGATGTTTTACATAAGCTTCACAACCTTAAATCTTCATAAAAGACGTACTGGGACGTTTCCCAGTCCATATCTCATATGGTATCTTTTGAACCGATTTAGATGGATCACGATTTAGTGTGAAAGCGGCTGTTTCAAGTGCATATCCCCAAAAAGAAGTCGGAAGATCACTATGACTCATCATCGATTGAACCATGTCTAACAGTGGTCGATTCCTCTTTTCAGAAATTCCATTCCACTATGGTGTACCAGGTGGTGTAAGCTGTGAGGCAATCCCACATTCTTTTAGGAGTTCATCAAACTCTATGTTTAAGTATTCTCCACCTCGATCTGATCGAATTGCCTTAATACTCTTGCCTAGTTGATTTTGTACTTCATTTTTAAATTCCTTAAACTTTTCAAGGGCTTCAAGTTTATGGTGCATAAGATAAATATACCCATACCGACTAAAGTCATCGGTGAAAGTAATGAAGTAATGAAATCCACCTCTGGCCTGTGTATTCATCGGTCCACATACATCACTATGTATTAACCCCAATAAATCACATGCTCACTCACCTTTACTATTAAAAGGAGCTTTAGTCATTTTTCCCAACATGTAAGATTTGCATACTTCATATTGTTTGAAAAAAATGAATCTAAGAATCCATCTTTATGGAGTTTTGATATGTGTTTCTAACTTATATGGCCTAAACGACAATGCTAAAGATAAGTATGATTCGAGTCATTTGTTTTTGATCTTTTAGTATTTATGTTATAAATGGTGTATTCTTGATCCAAATTATAGAGACCATTAACCAGTTGTGTTGAACCATAAAAAACATTATTGAAATAAAAAGAACAACAATTATTCTTAATAATAATCTCAAAACCAATCTTCTCCAAACAATAAATAGAAATAATGTTTTTAGTCAAACTAGGCACAAAATAACAATTCTCTAAATTTAAATCAAGTCCACTAGGCAATGATAAAACATATGTCCCTATAGCTAATGCAACAACTCTTGCTACATTTCCTACTCCTAGGTCTACGTCTCCTTTAGCCAGATTCCTTCTCTTTTGCAGTCCCTATACAAAAGTACAAATATGAGAACCATAACTGGTATCTAATACCCAAGAAGTAGATGTCGACAAATTAAAATCAATAACACAAATACCTGAAACAAACGTTCCGTTTGCTTTTGCCTTCTTGACCTCTTAAAGGTAAACAGGGCAGTTTCTTATCCAGTGTCTGGTCTTATCACAATGGAAATATTTTCCTTCCTTGCTAACTCCCTCTTTGGGTTTCAATGCATCTTTTCCTTTCGGCTTGGCCTTACCATTGCCCTTAGACTTTTCCGCTAACTTTTTCTTTCCTTTTCTTTTGTCCTTGTGGACTATCAGAATGGGCTTAGGTCCAACCTTTTTCATGTTACTTTCAACAGTTCGTAACATGCCAAGTAATTGTGAAAGAGTTTGGTTAATTTCATTCCTATTGAAATTAAGGACAAATTCGCTAAAGGTATCTGGAAATGATTGCAGGATAACATTGGTAGCTAATTCATCTTTGAGAGGAAATCCCAACTTTTCCAACTTTTGGTTATAGCCTATCATCTTGAGGGCATGAGCTCCTACAGGTGATCCCTCTGTCATTTTGCATTGAAATAGAGCTTTAGATGTCTTATACCTCTCTTGACATGCTTTCCCTTTATATATTTCCTTGAGATTTTGAATCATCTCATATGCAACCATGTCCTCATGTTACTTCTGAAGCTCAGGAGTCATGGTGGCAAGCATTAGACATCCAACATCTAACATATCATCCATATGTTTCTTAAATTTATCTTTATCAACTCTAGAAGCATTAGATATCGGTTCATCAGGAATATGTTCTTCAATGACATATTCATTACTTTCCTATTTGAGAACAGTTCTCAAATTACGAAACCAATCAAGAAAGTTTATGTCATTAAGTTTCTCCTTCTCAAGGAATGATCGTAGTGATAAAGTGTAGTTTGCCATTAAATCTACAACAATGGAAATATGAAAGTAAGTAAATCTACCGAATAAAAAATTTATAAATAGGTCTTTATTTACAAATCACTCCCACTATTTTATTTAAAATTAAAAAACCCCCTCGTTTTAATTTCGAAAAAATTCAACGCAAATTTTTCTAGTGGGTGAGGATCCATAATTCATCAATCTCCTAAATAAACTTTAGCTTTTATTTTACGATAGCGATTATTTAGGTAAGTAACACTTTACCAGTTACATCTCATGTAACTTCTCCTTTTGGTGAACAACTATTGTTCAAATCATATCATGACTTATCCAAATACTTAACCTCTAGTTTTCTAATCCTATTAGAATAACCTAGCTAAGTTATTACTAATATCTCAACATATCACTTGCTTATTCTTCTCATTTAACCAAGATAAATTTATGTGCCAATGCTTTGGCAAAGCCCACACAATATCGATCGAAGCCTTAACGAGGGTAAATATTGGACGGTTAAGTTAACTTTGATTATAAAGAGGGATTTGCATAAATATCTCATCATTGATTGTTTTAATATTAGGCCCTTATTGATCCCATTAATATTCATTCTTATTTAGCATTTGTTGTATTACACACATAACATATATAAGCAATAAATAAGATGCAATGGTTATAGTCCAAAAATAATAACTAAGGTGGCCCATCCTAAGCCAATTGAGAACCAAAACCCTAAAACTTAAGTCTACTATCTAGGTAACTTCTCGCCTTTAGCTCAATCCATCCTTCTGCTCCTTTTGGATCTTCATAGGATTACAATTTAAAAGAAACTCATTTTACATACGAGGGAATAAGATAAGAAGATAAATACAACTGAAATATAGAAAGGCATGATACACAGGTCGTATTTTAAAATTCAACCATTGTAAATTGAAAAAGGGCTATAACCATTCATATCAAACACTGTGAAAAGAAAACATATCATACATATATATATATACATGTTGTTATGACTTTGTTTAAAATACTAATATGGGCCTACAATCTATTTTAGAAAAATAGCACTTCCGTTTCTATAGAAAAACCTCACGATTTGATAAACTTATCAACAAAATTCTGTTTTTGGGATTTTTAATCCCGAAGGCTTTTCTGCATCGGAACAACCATTGTTCTACTGCCAAACGCGACTACTATCGCATACCCACCGATCATCATATCAACAATTGACATATAGATTTCGTAAAATCCTTGTAGTAACATATAGATTGTAAAAACAGATTAACATGTTAACATATTAATCGTAACTTTAATAGACCACTGATTTCAAACAAATATCACATAATCGTCGAAAACAGTAAAACCAAAACATGCATCTTATACATATCACATCAACCAAGAATTTTAACCGAATCTGGATGTACAAGTGGCTTTGATACCACTGTTGGGAATGTTGGTGCACCCTATGGCGCAGCGGAAACAAAACTCGATGGTCTCACCAGCAATCCAAATATGAAAAATTGAAATCGGGAGGAAAGGATGCGAATACTTACAATGGGTTCCTTCAAAAACAGCAAAGACAACAGCAACTAATGGTGACCATGAACGGTTCGAATCTTAAGGCTCCACGAAAATACGTCTCGACCTCTACTCAGTTCACCCAATTGAGAGCAAAAAATTACTTTTCTCAAAAATAGTTTTGAGAAAACGGCTGATATATCTTACACAACTTTAAATATCTGAGTTACCCTAACATATTAGGGATTTTTTTGTTATTTCAAATTAATTAAATTCTTATTTAATAAATTCAAATTAAATATCCATTAAAGACTTATAATCCGAGTTACACTCTTTAACGTTTATTTAAACTCTTATTTAATTATTCGAATTAATTATCCATTAAAAGAGTTGTAATCAAAATTACATTATTTTAATATTTATTTACTATATTTGGGATAATTAAAATCATATGTATATCAAATATACATAATATACATATATTAACTCTAGATATATTTTAGTAAAGTACAACAAATTGTACATCTTTGCTCATTTCAATCCTAGGGTATGACCTTGTAGGTTCTTGTAACATTAGAAGTAATTATTAGAACAATTTTAATATTACATACAATGAGTGACATCTAGCAATATATAATTATCACCTATGTTACAAGAAATTATGATTTGACATATCATCTTCGTGATTAACTCTTTTATGCATTACATCATTTTGTCCTTTATATCTAGAATAGGAACAAATCATGGAATAATCACACATGTATAGCACATCTATTGTTTCTTGATATCTAGAGTAGACTATAATTAACGAATAATTTATGATATCTCATATCAACTTATTCGGGCATGACCATGCATTTATAGTCTCAATCAATCAAGTGGACTGTGATATATTTCCTATTATGTATGGAGGACAAATCTTATCTTAACCATACATATTCCACTACATATATCGAGATATATTCAATAACAATCTTTATACTACAACCAGTTATGAAGGATGTTTAATTGTATCAAAACATACAACAATATACGTTGGGATAGTATTGATCTCAAGTCTGAGGATCATACACATAGTCATCACCATGAGCAATGTTATGACAGACACATAATAATCTAAGACATATGCTCATGGTGGGTCAATACAGTACATTGCTCTCTAACAATATAATCATGTATCAGTTCTAACATCTCTATGTCAATGATAACTCGTTGTCATTAATCAATAACATGTTAGTCTTAAGTGTATTATTATTGTTCATACCCATAATAATACTTGACTAGGGATATTTTAATAATAATAATGTTATTATATGGACTTTATTATCTTTCAGTTTATGTTAAACACATATATAACTGAAAATAATAGTGGCAATGCCTTTATTCAATAAAATTGGTAAATAAAATATATCATTTCAATCATCGTATGATATCTCTTTGGGCATACTCTAATAGTTGGCACTTTAAGAAAAACCTTGTCACCGACCTTGAACTTTATATCTATGCATTTCAAATCCACATACAATAATTATCAGTTGAAAGCTTCTCTCAATCGATCTTGAATCATTCAAACCTTCTTTTCCGCCTCACGGATCAAATCAGGACCAATCAATTTCCTATCACTAAGTTTTGTCCAACACAAGGGCGTCCTACATTTCCTCCTATACAAAGCCTCATAAGGAGTCATTTGAATTCTTGATTGGCAGTTATTATTGTAGGCGAACTCAACTAATGGAAGATGATCCTCCCAACTACTCTCAGGGTCCAATACACAACACCGAAGCATATCCTTTAAGATCTAAATTACACGCTCCCACTGACCGTTGATTTACGAGTGAAATGCAATACTAAAATGCAGGTGGGTACCTAGGGCCTAATGAACCACTTATCAAACCCTCAATGTTAAATATAGATCTTGATCGGAGATGATCGACATCAGAACTTTGTTTAGTCTCACTATCTCTTGAATGTACAACCTGTATAACCTCTCCAAGGTGAAGTCCATACGAATGGGTAGGGAGTGAGCGGACTTGATCAATCTGTTGAACATTACCCAAATTGTGTCGTGTCTTCTTCGCTTCATAGGCAACACAGTTCGAAGTCCATGGTTACCCTATTCCACTTCCACTGTGGAATCTACATGAGCTGGAGTAACCTTGATGGAACTTGATGTTCCGCCTTCACCTGTTGACATGCTAAGCATCTGGATACAAATTTAGATATTTCATTTTTCATTCTCGGCCACCAATATAACTGATAAAGATCTTGGTACATCTTTTTTCCTCCTAGATAGACTGAAAACTAACTACAGTACACCTCACCAAGAATCTTGGCTTGTAACTCACTGACTTCCTGAACACATAAGTGTCCCTGATAGTACAACACATCGCCATTCTTAAGGTCAAAACCTAGCGCCTCACCTCAAAGTGTCTAATCAATCTTGGCATCAAACGAGTGTCAATCCTCTGAAGTTCCATCACTTCATTTACCAAATCAGGCTCTACCTACAACTTGGCTAACAATCCACCATCAACAGTCAAACTCAAATGCACAAGTAAGGCTCAAAGATGGGATACGACCTTTCAACTCAAACCATCGGCCATGACATTGGCCTTACCTAGATGATATTTGATCACATAGTCATAATCCTTAAGTAACTCTATCCAACGCCACTTTCTCAAGTTCAATTCCCTTTGCGAGAGTAAGTATTTCAAACTTTTGTGGTCAGTGGAGATATAACACTTCTCTCTGAAGAGATAGTGTCTCCAAATCATCAAGGTGAAGACCACAATTACTAATTCCAAGTCATGGATAGGGTAGTTATACTCATGTGGTTTGAGCTATTGAGACGCATACGCAACCATCTTGCCCTCTTGCATTAATACACAACCCAACTCATTCAGTTAAGCATCACTAAACACAGTGTAGTTCTTACCCGGTTCTGGTCTCTTCAACACCGGTGCTTGAGTCAAAATCTCTTTTAATCTTTTGAAACTCTACTAATGCTTATCATCCCAAACAAATGGTACTCCCTTTTGTAGTAACTTTGTCATCGGGGCGATAATCATGGAAAACCCCTTCACAAACCATCGATAATAACCAGTAAGTTCTAGAAATCTATGCCCCTCAGTTATATTCTTTGGTGGTTCCCACTCAACTACATCTCAAATCTTTTTTGGGTCCACCCGAGTACCCTCAACGGCCTCTACATGACCCAAGAAGGACATCTTGGACAATCAAAACTCACACCTACTGAACTTAGCATATAATTAGCGCTCTCTCAAAGTCTGTAAAATGATACGAAGGTTGTAGTCGTGTTCCTCCTCAGAACCCGAATACACCAAGATGTCATCGTTGAATACTACTATGAATTGATCTAAACACTGATGGAATATTTTATTCATCAAATCTATGAACGATGTCGGGGCTTTGGTGAGGCCAAACGACGTCACTAAGAACTCGTAGTGAGTGTAACAGGTTTTAAATGCAGTCTTTCCTATGTCAGCCTCTTTTACTTTTATTTGGTAGTACCATGACCTCAAATTGATCTTAAAGAGAACTCTAGCTCCCCTGGTCAAATAGGTCATCGGTCCTCAAAAATGGATACTGGTTCTCCATGGTTAGCTTATTCAATTGTTGGTAGTCAATGCACAATCTCATTGAGCCGTCCATATTCTTCACAAACAACATTGACGCTCCCCATGATGACATGCTTGCGCGAATGAACCCTCGCTCTAGTAGTTCTTGGATTTGAGCCTTTAGTTCCTTCAAATCCACTGGTACCATGTGATAGGGAGCGATGACACCAGAGCTGAACATGGCACAACCTGAATTCAAAACCCCAATTTTCTATCAAGTGGTAAAACTGATATTTCTTTTGAGAAGATATCCGAAGAATCCCTCACCGCACGATCTCCTCCAGATCCGTCGACCACGTGAGCTAAGAACTCCTTATTGTTAGAGTATGCCCAAAGACCAATCATATGATGATTGTAATAATATATTTATTTACCGATTTTATTGAATAAAGGAATTGCCACTATTATTTTTAGTTATGTGTTTGTGTTTAACATAAACTGAAAGATAATAAAGTCCATATAATAACATTATTAAAATATCCATAGTCAAGTATTATTATTGGCATGGAAAATAATAATATGCTTAAGACTAACACGTTATTGATTGATGACAAGGAGTTGTCATTGACATAGAGATGTCAGAATTGATACATGATTATATTGTTAGAGAATAATGTATTGGTTTGACCCATCGTGAGCATATGTCTTGGATTATTATGTAACGGTCATAACATTACTAATGGTGATGACTATATGTATGATCCTACTACTTGAGATCAATGTCATCCCAACATATATTGTTGTATGTTTTTATACACGTAAACATGCTCTGTAACTGGTTGCACTATAAAGACTGTTATTGAATATATTTCGATATATGTAGTGGGGTGTATATGGTTAAGATAGGATTTGTCCTTCCTACATAATAGGAAAAATATCATACGCCACTTGATTGAGTGAGACTAGAAATGCATGGCCATGCTTGAATAAGTTGATATGTGATATCATATTCCTTAATTATAGTATACTCTAGATATCAAGAAATAATAGATGGGCTATACAAGTGTGACTATTCTAAGACTTGTGCCTATTCTAGATATAAAAGACACAACGATGTAATACATAAAAGAGTTAATCACCAAGATGATATGTCGAATCATAATTTCTTGTAACTTAGGTGACAATGATATATTGCTAGATGTCACTCAATTTATGTAATATTAGAATTGTTCTTATAATTACTACTAACGTTACAAGAAACTACAGGGTCACACCCTAGGATTGAAATGATAAAAAAATGTACAATTTGTTGTATGTTACTAAAATATATCTAGAGTTGTGATATGTATATTCGATATACATATGATTTTAGTTAAATACGATTTAATGGTCTCTATATTTTGGATCAATAAAACAAGATTTATAACTTAAATACTAAGAGATCAAAAACAAATGACTCAAATCAAACTTATCTTTGGCATTGTCGTGTAGGCCATATAAGTGAGAAATGCATATTAAAACTCCATAAAGATGGATTCTTAGATTCATTTTTTCCGAACAATATGATGTATGCGAATCTTTCTTGTTGGGAAAAATGACTAAAGCTCCTTTTAATAGTAAATGTGAGCGAGCAAGTGATTTATTGGGGTTAATACATAGTGATGTATGTGGACCAATGAATACACAAGCCAGAGGTGGATTACATTACTTCATTACTTTCACCGATGACTTTAGTCGGTATGGGTATATTTATCTTATGCACCATAAATCTGAAGCCCTTGAAAAGTTTAAGGAATTTAAAAATGAAGTACAAAATCAACTAGGCAAGAGTATTAAGGCACTTCGATCAGATCGAGGTGGAGAATACTTAAGCATAGAGTTTGATGAACTCATAAAAGAATGTGGGATTGTCTCACAGCTTGCACCACCTGGTACACCACAGTGGAATGGAGTTTCTGAAAAAAGGAATCGAACACTGTTAGACATGGTTCGATCGATGATGAGTCATAGTGATCTTCTGACTTCTTTTTGGGGACATGCACTTGAAACAACCGCTTTCACACTAAATCGTGTTCCATCTAAATCAGTTCAAAAGACACCATATAAGATATGGACTGGGAAATGTCTCAGTATGTCTTTTATGAAGATTTAAGGTTATGAAGCTTATGTAAAACATCATGTCTACAAAGCTCAAACCTAAATCTCATAAGTGTATATTTGTTGGATATCCTAAAGAAACTAAGGGATACTATTTCTTTAACCCTAATGAGAACAAAGTGTTTGTTGCTCGAACAAGAGTTTTTCTCGAAAGATAAATTCTCTCAAAGAAAGAGAAGGGTAGAAATATTGAACTTGGAGAAGTTCAAGAACAACAGATAAATGAACCTGAAGTTGAGCATGTTTTACAAGTTGTTGAGGAGCATTCAACAGATTTAGAAACACAACCACTGCATAGATCTACAAGAGAACGCCGTGCACCTGAGAGATTTGGATTTTTCGTTACGACACATAGAGATGTTCTTCTTATGGATCAATATGAGCCCAGGACTTATCAAGAGACAGTTTCTAGCCCAGACTCTGAGAAATGGCTTGAAGCCATGAGATCTGAGATGGATTCCATGTTAGTAAACCAAGTATGGACTTTGGTTAAACCACCTGAAAGGGTCAAACCTATAGGGTGTAAATGGGTTTTCAAGAAGAAAACCGACATGGATGGTAATGTACAAACATACAAGGGGCGATTAGTCGCTAAAGGTTTTTAACAAGTTCAGGGTGTAGACTATGACGAAACATTCTCCCCTGTAGCTATGTTTAAGTCCATCCGGATTTTGCTCGCAATAACTAGATTCCATAATTATGAAATCTGGCAAATGGACGTCAAAATTGCTTTCCTTAATGAAAAACTTGAAGAGGATGTGTATATGACACAACCAAAAAGTTGTCATTCCAGGAAATGCTGGAAAGGTTTATAAGCTACGGAGGTATATTTATAGACTAAAGCAAGCTTCTCGAAGATGGAATCTTCGTTTCAATGATGCAATCAAAGAGTTTGGTTTTATCATAAATGAAGATGAGCCTTTTATTTATAAGAAGGCTAGTGAGAGCATTGTTTCTTTCCTAATCTTGTATGTAGACGATATAATCATCATAGGAAATGATATACCTACTTTATAGTCTGTAAAGACTTGGTTAGGTGGTTGTTTTTCTATGAAAGATTTAGGTGAGGAAGCATATATCTTAGGAGTTAAGATCTATAGAGATAGATCAAGATGACTTCAAGGTTTGAGTCAAAGTACATATATTGAAAAAGTGCTGAAAAGGTTCAGTATTGAAGAATCCAAGAGAGGATTTTTGCCTATGAGACATGGCATTTCTCTTTCGAAGGAAATATGTCCTTCAACTCCACAAGAAAGATAATGGATGAATAAGATTATATATGCTTCGGCTATTTGTTCTATCATGTATGCCATGATATGTACTCGACCAGATGTATCGTATGCTTTAAGCATGACGGGTCGGTATCAAACGAACCTTGGTGAAAATCATTGGGTTACAGTTAAAAATATTCTTAAGTACTTAAGAAGAACTAAATATAAATTTCTTGTCTATGGAGCGGAGGAAGAGCTTAGTATAAAATGTTATACTGATGCCAGCTTCCAAACTGACAAGGATGACTCACGATCGCAATTGGGTTTTGTTTTTTATCTTAATAGAGGTGTTGTGAGATGGAAAAGTTTAAAGCAAGACACAGTAGTTGATTCTACAACAGAGGCTGAATACATTGCAGCCAGTGAAGCAGCAAAAGAGGTTGTTTGGATTAAGAAGTTCATATTTAAATTAAGGGTTGTTCCCAGCATATCAGATGTTGTAGAACTTTATTATGACAATAATGGAGCCATTACAAATGCAAAGGAACCCATATCTCATCAACAATCCAAACATATTCTTAGGCTCTTTCATCTCATTCGAGATATCATAGATCAAGGAGATGTAGAAATATGTAGAGTACACACAGATGACAACATTGTTGATCTCTTGACGAAGCCTATTACACAACAGAGACATGATCGTCACACTAAGTCACTCGGTATTAGATATATGAGTGATTGGTTTTAGTGCTAGTGAGAGATTGTTAGAGTATACCCAAAGACTAATCATATGATGATTGTAATAATATATTTATTTACCGATTTTATTGAATAAAGGCATTGCCACTATTATTTTTAGTTATGTATCTGTGTTTAACATAAAATGAAAGATAATAAAGTCCATATAATAACATTATTAAAATATCCATAGTCAAGTATTATTATGAGAATGGACAATAATAATATGCTTAAGACTAACATGCTATTGATTAATGACAAGGAGTTGTCATTGACATAGAGATGTCAGAATTGATACATGATTATATTGTTAGAGAACAATGTATTGGATTGAACCATCATGAGCATATGTCTTGGATTATTATGTAACGGTCATAACATTGCTCATGGTGATGACTATATGTATGATCCTCAGACTTGAGATAAATATCATCCCAATATATATTGTTGTATGTTTTGATACAGTTAAACATGCTCCGTATCTGATTACACTATAAAGACTGTTATTGAATATATTTTGATATATATAGTGGGGTGTATATGGTTAAGATAGGATTTGTCCTTCTTACATAATAGGAAATATATTGCAGGCCACTTGATTGAGTGAGACTATAAATGCATAACCATGCTCGAATAAGTTGATATGTGATATCATATTCGTTAATCATAGTCTACTCTAGATATCAAGAAACAATGTATTGGATTGAACCATCATGAGCATATGTCTTGGATTATTATGTAACGGTCATAACATTGCTCATGGTGATGACTATATGTATGATCCTCAGACTTGAGATCAATGTCATCCCAAAATATATTGTTGTATGTTTTGATACAGTTAAACATGCTCCGTATCTGATTACACTATAAAGACTGTTATTGAATATATTTCGATATATATAGTCGGGTGTATATGGTTAAGATAGGATTTGTCCTTCCTACATAATAGGAAATATATTACAGGCCACTTGATTGAGTGAGACTATAAATGCATGACCATGCTCGAATAAGTTGATATGTGATATCATATTCGTTAATTATAGTCTACTCTAGATATCAAGAAACAATAGATGGACTATACAAGTGTAATTATTCTAAGACTTGTGCCTATTCTAGATATAAAAGACAAAATTGTAATACATAAAAGAGTTAATCACGAAGATGATATGTCGAATCATAATTTCTTGTAACTTAGGTGACAATGATATATTGATAGATGTCACTCAATGTATGTAATATTAGAATTTTTCTAATAATTACTACTAACGTTACAAGAACCTACAGGGTCACACCCTAGGATTGAAATGAGTAAAAATGTACAATTTGTTGTATGTTAGTAAAATATATCTAGAGTTATGATATGTATATTCGATATACATATGATTTTAGTTATCCCGAATATAATAAGTAAGCATTAAAAGAATGTAATTTAGATTACAACTCTTTTAATTGGTATATATAATTCAGAATAATTAAATAAGTTTTTAAATAAACATTAAATATTATAATTCAGATATAAGTCTTTAATGTATATTTAATTGAATTAATTAAATAATATTTTATTGTTAATTCGAAATAACTTTGAAAACCCTAAGATGTTAGGGTAATGGATATAAAAGAGTATGTTAGGTCTAGCATCTGTTTTTAACACACACATAAACATTCAGTTGTATTCTCTCAAAATAGTTTTAGGGGAAACAAATATTGCTCTCAATCGGGTGAACTGAGTAGAGGCCAAGACGTGATTTCGTGGAGGCTTACAATTCGAACCGATCTACACCACCAGTATTCACTGTTGTTCTTGTTGTTTTTCAAGGAACACAATGTATGTATTCGCATCCCTTCCTCCCGATTTCGGTTTTAAGTACTTGGATCGCTGGTGAGACCGTCGAGTTTTGTTTCCACTACGCTGTGGGGTGCACTGACGGTCCCAACACTTACAACCCCTACTTATTAACTTGTGGGCCTCTAAGGTTGAGATGAACCTCTAGACGCAATTGAGATCCTTACTTTCCATCACAACTTTGGTACCATCAGATTTACACAGTTTAAGTTGTCTCGCTCTACACCTCAAACTCGCTTCATGCACAGTTAATCAATCCATCCCAAGGATTACGTCAAATACGCGAAACAGAAACACCATTAAGTCGGTGAGAAATGTCTGATCTTGAATCTCTACGGGACATCTATAGTGGACTTTATCCACCAACACATCTACTTCCAAAGGACTTGAGACACATACCTTAACCTCTAAGTCCTCAGTTGGGATATATCTTTCTCAGATAAGGTCATAAAAAATATAGGAATGGGTTGACTTGAGATCAATCAATACAATAAATGGCATACCAAAAATTATAAAGATACCTCAGATGATGTCAGATAGCTCACAGTCCTCTTGAGCCCTAACGGCGTACTAGAGAAAAGAAACTCTAGTTTCGGGCCCAGCTACTGATTTAGAGATACCCCTACTCTGCTATCCGGAAGCATTACTACCTCTTACCTAATAAGATTCTCGACCCATAAATGCAGACTGAGTCATCCTCTGAGTAGATGCTCCCAGCCTCAGGACATTCTCTGATAAGATACTCGAGGGATTCATACCCATAACAAGATCAAGAAGCCCTATGGCACTCCCCTGAGTGCCTCCTACCATAAACTTTGCAAGTCGGGGGATGCATAGTCTAATTCGATCCAATGGTACTCACTACAGATACTGAAGTCAGAGGTCTCATACGGCCTTTGAATCCCTATCTACGGTTCGACACTTGTCCCGACCTCTGGAACTGGGATGAAGAAGGTCTCTATAATCCCCAAGAGTCTCTGGCCCTTTTGGCTGATATCTAAGATGGTTTGGAAATGTCAGGTTCTCGATGACTATGCCCGCCAGAATCACTCATCATATTGGTTCTCCTCCTAAGTATCCTCCCAACTCCCTTAGCCTGGCGAGTCATCTTGGCAAACACTCTCAGTGGGTCAGCTGCCAAATGGGTAAGAATATCAATGTAGAGGTCTTCTCTAAACCTTATGTAGTGGTTCTCCTCAGTAGACACTAACTCGGGTGCATTATGGCTCAGGTACAGGAACTCACTCTCATATTCATAAACCGAGTGTTCTCCTTGAGTCAACTATGCAAATCGGTCTCTCAAATCATCAGTGCTGGTCTCGCTGATGTATTTTCCCCTAAACTCAAACAGAAATAATTCCCAAGTCGAACGGCCATGCTCCAGTACTATCTCTGCTATCTTCCACCAGTCAATCGCATCACCCCTTCAGCAGGGCAGTGATGTACTCAAGATTACCCTCAGGGGTAAGATAAAGCTGTCACATGGTGTGAAGGGTCTCACGGAGCCACTAGTCGATGGATACACAATGATCCTTATCGAATCCAAAGAAGTTGATGGTCTTGTAACGGCGAAGTCTCTCAATTGAAGACTTATAAAGTACCGCTGAAGGTGGAGCAGGAGACGTAAATACTGCAGGTTCTTTAGGGATATCCCTAACTTGTGACTCAATGCCTACGTGAGGTCACGAAAGTACATTACCTCATCAATGGCTTCCTCCTCCAAGACACCCACGTCCTCAGAGTAGGGAATGAACTTATTCCCCAAATCCCCAACTAACGAGGACTGGCACTCCATGAGGCCCTTTGATTGTGGTTGGGATCGTCAGCCATAACCTATGATTTTTATAAAGAGAAAGGAGTCAGCATTGCCATTTCTAAACATTTTAAGTATGCTTGACACTCTAGAGGCATGTATTTCACGGAAACTTAATGACTCTGTCTCGCAAATCTTAGAAATGACTAAACTTGACACTCTGATACCACTAAATGTAACACCCTAATCTAATCCAACCCGGAATCCGATGGACTATGATGTCACATGGAACCACCCAAGTGGCTAACTTTTTTTTGAAAACATTTCATCAAAAGAATAATAATATATCATCCCAAATACCATATACTGACAAAATAATAGTACTTTAAATATGAGGGAGTTCCCGACATAAGTCTCCAAAATATACTAATGAACAAAAAACAGAAATTATGACTCAAATACACATAATAGTCTAAAATGTACTCGAGGCATACTCTGAAAGTGATCAAGCCTGGAAAGCTCTGAATCGATTACGTACTCCTCGAACCGACACCTAAGGACCTGTGCATGGAAACACATTCCATACACTGAGCTCACAAGCTTAGTGCCACATAAAAAACCCTACTATACTACATGTATCCAAACTATAAGCATGATACAATATAGTCATGAACGATTGGAAACACTCAAGCAAACAAGTAAGTATCATGGTGTAGCTCGGGGTCACTTAGCATCACAAAACTCACACCCTCTTTACTTAATATGACACTTAAGGGAGACCTGGGTCACATAGCATCAATGTCTCCTTAACACTTGGTTCAAGTTTGGGTCACGTCGCATCAGAACTTACCCGACTAGTCTACTCCTATAGAGTACTCGGGATGTGTCTAGGTCACTTAGCATTGAAACATCATCCAACTAGCATTTAAGTGCTTGAGCACTAGATTGGATATATTTGGATAATCCTTACACATTCATCTAACGTCATTAAGTAACTAGGGTATTCTCAAAGATATAAGTCTTATGAAATCTTACCTCATTAAGATCTTATGTTATCACACACTTGATTATAATCTTCATTTGTATTCTTATGAGAGTATAATCTTTTAAGGAATCCGATTTACCCTTCTTAAATCAACTAGCAAATTTGCCCAATGCCTTACGTAGGTATTGATAATCACTTGGGAGTATCGATACTCACCCTCCTTAGTATCGATACTCCCTTGGGTATCGATACCAAAATTGCATTCGATGTTTTGAAAAATGACCTAGTATCAATACTCTAATGGGGATTATCGGTACCACCCTCTTGGTATCGATACTCCCTTGAGTATCGGTATCAAAATTGCACTATGGAATCCAAAATGGACCTCGAGTATCGATACCACTCGAATAGTATTGATACTCCCTGATGAGTATCGATACCTTCCTCACAACATTTGAAATTTTAGCTCCTACGAAAACAAATATCGGTACTTTAAGAACAGTATCGATACTGTCGGCCCTGAACCTCTATTTGTTTCTCATAAAAATCCTCCTAAATGACTCTTAATGTATCCCGAACATCCTCATTTGGTATTAAGGTTTAATTAGCATGAAAGGTACCTAAAAGGTCATCACTTTGAGCATAAATAATAATAAATCTTGTTTTCATGGTTTAATCCCCCACCCAAATGCATACAAAGGCTAAAGCACACAATATGCATCAAAGCTTCACATTTTGAATTACAAGAAATAGAGAAAAGGTTAGAAATGTGTTACCTTCCACCTAAGAGATGCAAAAACGACCTCAAGCTCAACCAAGAGTCTCATTTCATTTGCCTTGGCCTTTATATCTTTTACTCACTTCTCTCACTAAAACAAGCAAATGCAAGGGAGTTATTAACTCTCTCAAAGGCTCAAAACATTATAAGTTAGGTTTATAAGGTTTAGAAACATTTTATAGTTATCCCTAAGCTCTAGAACTCAAAACCCTTTTGAAACCCAACCTTGGCCACCATGGCCAAACCTCAAGATTGGGAGCTCATTTTGAAGCTCTAGAAGAGATGATTGCTAATCTTACCTTTTTAATTTTGGACTAGGGATGAACACCAACAAAGTTCTCACCTTTTATTTCATTATAGATAAAGAGAGAAGAAGAAGACAAAGAAATGGTGAAGAAAAATAGAGTTGCATGAGCTTCTTCCAAATTTATGTTTTAATTCTATCATGACATCACCATTTAAAAGAATTTATCCTTTTGACCAAGCTAGGAAAAAATTTTACTCCTAGTTCTTCTCCTTTGGTGCTTAACTCAAAACACCATTTTTAAGCCTTGTAGGGCACTGGCCCAAACCAAAACAACTATGCATTGACCTTAAACTCTTAAATAATTTCCTTAGCCCAATAAAACCCATTTGGGTTTTACCCGAAACTACTAACCTGATAATCAGGGTGTTACATGAACCCCTGCAAAAGACCTATTATCGCTCGAAGATGATGATTTTGAATTGCTCGATGAAAATATTTAGGTTGGAGAAACAGATGAAATTTCTTTCATCAATTTCTCGAATCATGTGCAAGCCCTGGTAATTAAAAGCATGGATCATACCTTGGTTATCAAGATCCTTGGCAGACATATTGGTTATAATGTCCTACACTCTTGGATTCTTAACATCTGAAAACCTGTTCACCCCCTGAAATTGATCGACATAGAGAATGATCACTTTTTGGTTAAATTCTCTGAGTACAATAACTATCTCAAGGTTCTCTCTAATGTTCCTTGGATATTTTTGGGCACTACATTACGGTTGAACCTTGGTCCCCATATTTTAATCCATTATTGAGTTAATCGATTGACAGAATTAGCCAAGAGGGGGGTGAATTGGCAATAAAAATTTTGGTGGAAGCTTTTGCAGACCAAAGTCTACGTCCACTACCTTAGCTATCCACACTAAGGATTTTCCACAAATTCATTAATTTGTCTTTCTTTTGAGGACAAAGAGTAACCTTACAAACCCTCAATAATTATACCCCAAATTCTTGAGAACACTCTCTCCCAAAGAGAACAATACAAATTTGCAAACTTACAAGGAAATCCTCACAAGGTAGATTGTTTGCACAATTCTAGAACAAAGAAAAGAATACTCAAAAATGAATACAATTGAGCACAATAAGTGTTCTTGAAAGAAAAATGAATATTGAATGAAAAATAGGCTTGAAATGCTCAAACTTGAGGTTTGATGCTTTCTCTTTGATTCTCTCTTGATTATAGTTGCTTGATGTTTTCTTGTTATTGATCAATGGCTTCTAAGCTTGCTTAAATACACCTTGAATCACTTCTAAATGTTGGGGATGATTAGAGAAGATAATATAGCTGTTTTAGTGTGAAAATAATTAATAAAACAGCTTGGAGTATGGGGGGAATCGGTACCCTCTGAGCAATCTGGAATTTTTGGCTTTAAAATGGTTCGAAATAGTTTGTAAAATTATTTTGAAATTGTTTTAAGATTAAAACTTAATTTTACACTTGAGTAAGGATTAAAAATGATTTTTGAAAGATTTAGAGTAATGTTTTGATATTTGAATAATTATATCGAATATACTTAGAAAACCTTATTGCACAATCTTAAATTTTATTTAACTTAATTTGTTATATCGAAATATCAAAATGTTTTCAACAATCTCCCCCTTTTTGATATAACAAAACATTTTAGTAATTTTAAGATTTTGAAATCAAAAACCGACGTTTTTTGAAAAAAATTACTCCCCCTTACTTTAACAGTTACTCCTCTTTTAAAACATTTAACACATTTAACACTTCTCCCCCTTTTTGTTAAATCAAAAAGACATTTGTAAAGAATTTAAACAAGGTTTTGAAATCATTTAGCCAATTGAGTATATATATTAAGCTGCTAAGATCACGATCAAGAGAAACATTAGCCATTAGTTTCATAATCAATATTCATAATTAATGTGACATGGCAAAATTGGTCATATTGCTAAAATGATGTAAATGATGCACCAAATATATAAGTTCTCATAAATCCAAACAAATTCAAAATCAAACAATCCACAAATTCAAACATTCCAAAATATTCAAAATGTTAAAACAATAATCTTTTAGTTCAAAGTTTTTTTTTAAAAAAACTAAGCATAGAATCAAACATCCGGATCGGGAGGAGGAAAACGAGCTCGCATAGCGGCCATCTCGTGTGAGAGTGCATCAATACATTCATTCATCGAAGCGTTGTTTGTGCGCATCTCTTGGAGGATTTTTAATTGTTGAGCTCCCATTGTGGATAAATGGGACTCTATAGAAGTAAAGCGTGAATCCATAGTAGCATATCGAAAATCGAATGTCTCCATAAAAGATTAAAAATATGGAGGCATTTGATGTGTTTGTTGCGCTTTCTCCTCGGGCTGCTCAGGCTCATCTACAGCTTCATCGATGTCTCGCATTAATTGTTGAAGCTCGGGATCGTCGTCAGCTTATGGTTGTGCTCGTGAAGAACTTTCTCCCGGAGTACTTTCAGACGATCGAATCCATTCACCAGTTTCCTTATCCTTAATCCATCCCTCTCTCGTTAAGAAAAGAAGATTAATTTGTTTCTTTAGAGGAAAGGAGGCATCTAGACCAACTCTAAGCCCGGCTTTAGAAAATAGGTTACTCAAAATGCAACCGTAAACTAGAGATGAACAGAGTTTCTTGTTAGGAACAAGGTTCGATTTCAATAATTTTAGCAAAAATGATCTGAGGTAGGTTTATTTTAATACTGTTTTCAAAACAATGTAACCACCAAAGATCCAAGGCTCTAAGAGTAGAATAACGACCTCCGGATGGTCGAAACCACCAAGAAATCATTAGATGAAGAAACCGTTCATGAAGGTCTAAGACACTTGCACTATCCCTTCTTTTATAACGAGATCCTAAGATTTGTTTCTCATTTGAAATACCATCATTATCTAATCCGAATGCATTGACTATGTAAGCCGAGTCAATATATAAGAATTGTCCTAGGAGGTAGGAACGAATTCCTATGGTTTCGGTTTCAGTTCGGTTTTTAACACAAACGACATTAGAATAGAAAATACGAACAAGTTGATGGTAGACAATGGGTTCAAGATCAAAAAGTTTATCAAATTTCCACTCCTGTAAAAGAGGAAAATATTTAAAATTAATATCTAACACAGCTTGACGAGAAGGGATACGTTCTTCTCTAATTTTGTAAGAGTCTAAATATTGATAATACCAAAAACGATGATTTCTAGGACCAGGATGATTAAAGCACGAATTTTGGATAGTCAAATTAGGATCAATGGGATTAGGATTAGGATTTGGATTTTCAGGAATAGGAGGAGGATTTGGAGGTGGATTTGGTTGACGGTGTGAGCGACTAGATGACGACCTAGCACGTTTAGGATTGGACATGGTTTAGGAAATCGGAATAGAATGGATAACCTGCAATTTAGAAAATACATGTATGCAATTCAATCAATCCCAAAACTCAATTGAGTCCTCAATATTTCAAGGTTCTCTAAATCAATCCTAATGGGCAAGGTTTTTGAAAACTTTTGAAAAATACGATTTTGAGAAACAATATATGTATAGTTTTCATAACAACAACATAATTCAATCAAAACACAATAATTTGAAAAACATTTTTTTTATTTCGAAAATTTCAAAATTATTGAAAAATTCTTGTGTTTTTGATGAAATTAGTTGTAATACCTAGTTTCTAATCACTAAACAATTAATTCCCGATCTAAAGTTCAACCTAGAACTAATTAAAACTAGTTCTATGTTCATAAACTGATGAAATAGAAGTTTTGGAAAAATACCTTGAAGGATTTCGGATTTGAGTGAGATTAGATGAAGTTTGCACGTTTTTTATGATTCCAACAGGTTTAGAAGATGATATTTGAAGTGAATTCCGATTAAAAACGTTGATTTGAGGCAAGAATGGAGATTTGAGAGAGTAGAGGGAAGAAACGGCGGAAGAAATAAGAAAAGAAGAGGGTTTAAACAAAAACTAAGGGTTTTGCCCGATAAAACCAGAACCCCAGGGGGGTATCGATTCCCCTGTGGGGGGAATCGGTTCCCCTTCAAAGGGGGAATCGGTTCCCTCATAGGGGTATCGATTCCCTCTGCACCAAAATGCTAAAATCCGATTTTAAAAACTTAAAATGCTAAATTAATTTTCTCTAGTGGTATTGGCAACTCATATATTGAAAATTAATCATGTTCAAATAATCAAATTATTCTTTAAACGATATTTGAACATAAAATTAATTTTTCATCAAGAATCATAAACTCCCGCTAACTAATAGCAATGAATGCAATAAAAAATTAGCATTTTTAGTCTTAAAAGTGCTAGAATTAATTTAAACACTAAGTGAAGATAGGTTGGTCAAACCTAATTCTCTCCTAAGTGTCCAAAATCTTTCCTTGTCTAAAGGTTTTGTAAAGATATCCGCTAATTGGTGCAAAGTATCAACAAATTTTAGAACTACATCTTCCTTAGTGACATGGTCTCTAATGAAGTGATGTCTTATTTCAATGTGCTTAGTTCTAGAGTATTGGATGGGATTTTTAGTGAGACAAATAGCACTAGTATTGTCACACTTGATAGGAATGGTACCAACTTCAATTCCATAATCAAAAAGTTGTTGTTTCATCCATAAAACTTGTGCACAACAACTACTAGCTGAAATGTATTCGGCTTCAGTGGTAGATAATGCAACACAATTTTGTTTCTTTGAAAACCAAGAAATCAGCATATTTCCAAGGAATTGGCAAGTACCGGAGGTGCTTTTCCTATCTAATTTGCATCCTCCATAATACGTATCAGAAAAAGCATGCAAGCTAAAGCTAGAGTCTCTAGGATAGCAAAGTCCTAAACTAGGAGTGTCCTTAAGGTATCTAAAGATTCTCTTAACAGATAGTAAATGTGATTCCTTAGGGCATGATTGAAATCTAGCACATAAGCAAACACTAAACATAATATCCGATCTACTTGCAGTTAGATAAAGTAGAGATCCAATCATTGACCTATATAATTTAACATCTACACATTTACCTCCTTCATCTAAGTCAAGCTTTGTTGAAGAGCTCATTGGAGTGTCATGAGGTTTGCCATTTTCTGGTCCAAACTTCTTGAGCATATCTTTGACGTACTTAGCTTTATTTATGAAGATGCCATCTTTTCTTTGCTTGATTTGGAGTCCTAAGAAAAATGAGAGCTCCCCCATCATGCTCATTTCAAATTCACTTTGCATTAGCTTGGAAAATTCTTGGCAAAGAACACCATTAGTAGAACCAAATATTATATCATCAACATAAATTTGAACTACTAATAAAAATTTACCTTTATGATTTAAAAACAATGTAGTGTCAATCTTCCCTTTTAAAAAACCTTTTTCAATTAAAAAATTTGACAATCTTTCATACCAAGCTCTTGGAGCTTGTTTTAAACCATAAAGTGCTTTTGTCAATTTAAGAACATGATCCGGAAATTTTGAATCTTCATAACCTGGAGGTTGTTCCACATACACTTCTTATTTTATAAAACCATTTAAAAAGCACTTTTAACATCCATTTTATATAATTTAAATTCATGAAAACATGCAAATGCTAGTAATATTCTAATTGCTTCCATCCTAGCTACGGGAGCGTATGTTTCATCATAGTGTATGCCCTCTTCTTGAGTATACCCTTGAGCAACAAGTCTAGCCTTGTTTCTCACTATGTTACCACTCTCATCAAGCTTATTCCTAAATACCCATCTAGTATCTACAGTAGATTTATTACTAGGCCTTTCAACTAATGTTCATACTTTACTTCTCTCAAATTGATTTAACTCTTCTTGCATAGCCATAATCCAATGTTCATCATTTAATGCTTCTTTAATATTCTTAGGCTCTATGCATGAGATAAATGCAAAATAATTACAAATATGTCTAAGAGAAGATCGAGTTGTTACCCCTTTGGATGGATCACCTATAATTTCACCATCCTTGACATAGTTGTACTCTCTTGGATAAGATAATTCCCTTTCTTCAATGGTTGGATTCTCAAGAGGATCATGAGTTTCCTCATTTTTCGTTTCTTCCTTTGATGATGGTTCTCCAACGTCATGTCTAACGTCATTTGTATTTATAACACCTACATCATCATTCACACAAGAATCCTTCCTCGGAAGGGGACTATCATCGAAAACAACATGTATAGACTCTTCTACAACTAAAGTTCTTTTATTAAATACTCGATAAGCTTTAGAATTTAAAGAATAACCCAGAAAAATTCCTTCATCACTTTTAGCATCAAATTTGCCAAGGTTCTCTTTTCCGTTGTTTAAAACAAAACATTTACATCCAAAAGGATGAAAATAACTAATGTTAGGCTTTTTATTTTTGAAAATTTCATATGGATTTTTCTTTAAAATTGGCCTAATCATTACTCGATTTATAACATAACAAGCGGTATTTGTGGCTTCCGCCCAAAAATATTTTGGCAAATTATTTTCACAAAGCATGGTTCTAGCCATTTCTTATAAAGTTCGATTTTTCCTCTCAACTACTCCATTTTGTTGAGGGGTTCTAGGTGCTGAAAAATTATGGCTAATACCATTAGAATTACAAAACTCAATAAATCCAAGATTTTCAAATTCAGTGCCATGATCACTCCTAACACTAGTTATAGAGTAACCTTTTTCATTTTGGATTATTTTTGAAAATGTGATGAAATGTTCTAATGCTTCATCTTTAGTACTTAAAAATAGAACCCAAGTATATCTAGAATAGTCATCTACCAAGACAAATGCATATTGTTTTCCACCCAAGCTAGTAGTCCTAGTTGGCCCAAAAAGATCTATATGGATCAATTATAATACTCTACTAGTTGATACGTCATTAATGGATTTAAAAGAATCTCGCTTTTGTTTTCCTTTAGCACAAGCATCACAGATTTTATCATTACCAAATTTAAGCTTAGGCAACCCTCGAACTAAATCACTTTGAATTAGCCGTTGCAAAACACTCATACTAGCATGTCCTAGTCTCCTATGCCATAACCAACTATCATGTTCATCCTTAGCCACTAGGCACAAATTAGTCATATCAATAGAATCTAAATGCACCATGTATATGTTTCCTATTCTATGACCAACAAGCATAATCTGATTAGATACAATGTCAATGACTTTACAACCATTAATATCAAACATGACATTGAATCCTTTATCACAAAATTGACTAATACTCAATAGATTATGCTTTAATCCATTCACATATAAAACATTCTTAATTTGTATGGAAGAGTTATTACCGATAGTACCAATACCTTCAATGTGACCTTTTGAATCATCACCAAAAGTCACTTCTCCTCCATTTTTGGCGTTAAGCTTAATGTACCTTCTTTTGTCTCCGGTCATGTGTCTTGAGCATCCACTATCAAGGTACCAAGAGTTTGAATTTGTTTCCCGTGCCTTGTAGCAATGCTCCTACAAACATAGATTAATTTCTAATTTTTGGTACCCAAATTCTTTTGGGTCCATATTCATTAGTTTCCAAAATCCTAGTCCCCTTAGGTATCCATTTGTGTAGGATATCTTTATCATTAGTAGTAATGAGCTCCTTAGGAACCCATATACTTCTAACGATTTAACTATTAAGGTTCTTTGGGGACCTCTATGATTGTAGTTTTTAAAATTTTTTCTAACAAAGTTGGATTTTGAATTTTCTCCACTTTCAAAACGTTTTGTTCCAACTTTATCAAAAGAAGCTTTAAGATCATCAATTTTCTTTTGATGATCATCATTGACCTTTGAAAGTAAATTTTGCAAATCTAAAATTTTCTTTTCAAACTCTTCTAGTTTGATTTGCAAATCTTTGATTTTACTTTCAAGATCGTTGTTGGTTTTGGATATGAGTTTATTTTCATTTTTCAATTTTAAAACATCATTTTTATATTTTAAAAACAATTTCTCATAATCCGAAGCCAACCCATTATATTCCTCTAATAGCTCATCATAGGATAAATCATCCGAAGCCAACCCCGAATACCATCAAGCACAAGTTTGCTACTTCTTGTTCCTCTTCATCAGAACCTTCTTCATCGCTCCATGTAGCCACATGAGCCTTGTGCTTATTCTTTGATTGACCCTTCCTCTTTAATTGTGGGCAATCATATTTGACATGCCCTGGCTTTTTGCATTTATAGCAAAAAATCGGGTCCTTTTCTTTTGGTTCATTTTTAGGCCTTCATTTCTTTTGAATTTTCTTCCTCGGTAAGGTCTCATCATTTTTCTGAACCGTTTGGCAAACAATGCTATTTCCTCGTCATCGTCATCTTCATCTGAATCACTATCATTTTTTGTGGATTTGAGAGCAACTCCAATGTTTTTCTTCTTCTCCTTCTCCTTTGGTGTCTCTTCAATCTTATCAAGTTCCACCTCATCTTCAAGTATCATTTCATGAGTGAGGAGTGAACCGATTAGCTCTTAAAGAGTTAAGGATGTTAGATCCTTAGACTCGATGATTGTCGTCTTCTTTGATTGCCATGATTTTGGGAATGAGTAGACTAACTTTCTCACAAGCTTTTCATTTGAAATGATCTCTCCATATGATTTGAGACCATTGACAATCGTTGAAAATCTATCCGTCATAGCTTTGATATCTTCATTTGGTTTCATCCTGAAATTTTTATAGCTATGCGTTAGAATACTAATTTTAGATTTCTTTACCTCATCGGTACCTTCATGAGTGACTTGAAGTTTGTCCCATATTTCTTTGGTAGTTGTACAAGATGAAACTCTTCCGTATTCATCTGGTCCAAGAGCACAAAATATGATATGGATGGCTTTGGAGTTGAGCTGGAACAATTTTGTCTCTCCTTCACTCCATAATCTTGGATGAGTGAGAGGCTTGAAGTATCCTTCTTCTACGACATTCCATGCTCCCATGTCACTTGGTTGAATGAAGTACATCATTCTATTCTTCCAATAGGCATAATTAACCCCATTGAAGAAATGAGGCTTGTTGACGGGCATCGAATCGAGACCGGAGTCAAAGTTTGAAGTAGAGGCCATTGATGACTTTGATTATCGATATAACTCTTCCCGAATCGACTCAAGAGGCGATTAAACCTTCAAATGAGTTAGGCTCTGATACCAATTGTTGAGTTAATTGATTGACAGAATGGCCAAGAGGTGGGTGAATTGGCAATAAAAATTTTGGTGGAAGCTTTTGCAGAAAATTGAAAGAAATTGCACAGCGATTTAGAGTGGTTCGACTTTCTCAACCAAAGTCTACGTCCACTACCTTAGCTATCCACACTAAGGATTTTCCACAAATTCACTAATTTGTCTTTCTTTTGAGGAAAAGAGTAACCTTACAAACCCTCAAGAATTATACCCCAAATTCTTGAGAACACTCTCTCCCAAAGAGAACAATACAAATTTACAAACTTACAAGAAAATCCTCACAAGGTAGATTGTTTGCACAATTCTAGAACAAAGAAAAGAACACTCAAAAATGAATACAATTGAGCACAATAAGTGTTCTTGAAAGCAAAATGAATATTGAATGAAAAATAGGCTTGAAATGCTCAAACTTGAGGTTTGATGCTTTCTCTTTGATTCTCTCTTGATTCTAGTTGCTTGATGTTTTCTTGTTATTGATCAATGGCTTCTAAGCTTGCTTAAATACACCTTGAATCACTTCTAAACGTTGGGGATGATTAGAGAAGATAATATAGTCGCTTTAGTGTGAAAACAATTAATAAAATAGCTTGGAGCGTGGGGGAATCGGTTCCCTAAGTGTAAAATTCAAATATTTCGATCGTTACACAGGGGGGAATCGGTACCCCTGGGGGGAATCAGCTCCCTCCGAGCATACTGGAATTCTCGGAGCCAAACCATTCAGGGGGAATCGTTACCCCCTTGGGGGGGAATCGGTTTCCTCTGAGCAATCTGTAATTTTTGGCTTTGAAATGGTTCGAAATACTTTGTAAAATTATTTTGAAATTGTTTTAAGATTAAAACTTAATTTTACACTTGAGTAAGGATTAAAAGATTTTTGAAAGATTTAGAGTAATGTTTTGATATTCGAATAATTATATCGAATATACTTAGAAAACCTTATTGCACATCTTAAAATTCATTTAACTTAATTTGTTATATCGAAATATCAAAATGTTTTCAACATCCATCCTAAACTCACCCAACATAATTATGGCTTCCATACGACTCCCAAGTCTCCTAATTCCTGGTATAAACGTAACATGAATGACGTAATCCATTCACGTCTTAGTTCTATCGTCAAGATTAACTACTAAACAAATAACGATCGTCGACGTAGATTGCCCGTATGTAAGTCATAATCAACTTGAAAAGCCTCTAATCTCGAAGTTAATCATAAATAGTTGTATTACCTCGTAGTTTGCTTTAATTATGGTATCTACGGACACACTAACAAAGTTTTGCTCCCAAATGATTATGTCAACGTCAATAGTGACTGCCAACTTATTGAAGTTGGGGTTCTTGTACCCTCAAACCCTTTTGGACGATGATTGTTGAGAAGAAAAAGCGACGATAAATTCGTAAAGTAAATACTCACCAGCAGATGCTTATATCCACTCTTTCAGATTTGTCCCTCATGTGGATAATCATGTAGTTACTCATGAAAATAAAGTGGGCGAGCCTGCATCACCCCTAAAGATGTTCGTACAGCAACCCATGCTCCCAAAAATAAGGCTACTCCTGGTATGAAAATTTCAAACCGCTCCTTAATGCTTCCAAAAATAAGGGGGAAATTATGTTGCTACCCGTAAACCACCTGTAGTAATCTTGGGTGCTCAAAATATGAAAGTTGTTAGTCCATGTTACTCAGACACCCATAATGCTAGTTCAAGTTGAACTACTTCTCTTAATCACTCTAAGCATGTAGCCATTATTATGGTGTTGATGATTCTCCTATGGCTAGCTCCCGTAACCTTCTCATGCAATCCAAGATCCCGATT
Organism: Hibiscus syriacus; assembly: GCF_006381635.1. Taxonomy (NCBI): domain Eukaryota; kingdom Viridiplantae; phylum Streptophyta; class Magnoliopsida; order Malvales; family Malvaceae; genus Hibiscus; species Hibiscus syriacus. Next base: position 41,275 of record NW_024063122.1, read on the forward strand.
GACATTGCATGTAATTCTCTTATTAATGCTCCCAAACCTCCTGATATTATGTCCACTCCTCATTTCGATGTAGCTATGGTCTAAGCTGATCCCCATTCAGTTGATACTGTAATACAGTAGGAGCATATGAACAATTATGCTCCAATTACTGATGACTCAACCGTCATGGTTGAATGATTCTAATGCCTCTCGGCTTCTCTTTTTACTCATTTTTATGGATTTAAAGACTTTTGTTTGGAATGCGCATGGTTATGTTAGCAGGAATTGTTACGGAAGACGGCTATCGGATAGAGAAAAAATGCAACTGATAATTTGAGAAAATAAAAATGAAGATAAAGAAGACAAAAATTTACGTGGAAAACCCCTAAATAATATAGGGTAAAAACCACGGGCAACGGTAGAAGAATTTCACTATGAGAAAATAGGAATTACAATCTCTCTCGATCTACCAAGGAAAAAACAATGATAATTCTCTCTTGATAAAAATGGAGAAAACAACTCTCAAGAAACTCTCTAAATTCTCTCTAGTATTGGAAGAAAGCTAGAATGCTTTGGGATGGTTTTGAAGCTAAATGAGCTAGGGTATTTATAGTTGAAGCTTTAAGGACTAATTTGTAAATACCCTAAATTATAATGGCTAAAATTAAGGTTTTACCATTATTGAAAAATCAACAAATGATGCACCGAATGTTGAAAACAATTTCTGCAGCCCAAGCTTTTTGACAATTGCCATTCAGTGCATTAATTGCACCGAAATGGCTTGACTTTCAACAATCTCCACTTAAAGATTTGATTGGAACAATCATATCTTCACATCATTCTTTCTACCTTATACCTTCATATTTCTTACGTTTCTGACAGGCCACAGGAGGATCGACACCAGGTAAATTTATCAGCATTAATCACTTTCGTCATGAAATCTGCTATGTTGTCTTTGGTATGGATCTTCTGCATATCTACTGTCCCTTCTTCCACCTTTTCACGAATGAAATGGTACTGAACTGTATGTGTTTTTTCCTTGAATGAAATGTTGGATTCTTTGCTAGATGCAAGGCACTTTGACTGTCACAAAATAGAGAGACATACTCTTGATTGTGCCCAAGCTCCTCCAATAACATCTTCAACCAAATTGCTTCTTTACTGGCTTATGTAGCTGCTACATATTCTGCTTCTATTGTTGACGTAGCCACAACTGATTGCAATTTTCAAACCCAGCTTACAGCTCCACCAGTAACTTTGAACACATACCCTGTAGTAGATTTGCTTTTATCCAAATCCCCTGCATAGTCAAAATCTACATACCCATTGATTAGTAAATTTGATCCTCTGTAATATAATGCAATATTTGAGGTCCCTTTGATATCTCAGGATCCTCTTTATTGTATTCCAATGCTCTATGCCTGGATTCGCCATGTACCGACTAACCACTCCCACTACTTGTGCAATGTCTGGTCTTGTGCATATCATAGCGAACATTAAACTTCCCACTGCTGATGCATACGGTACTCGAGACATCTCCATCCTCTCTTTTTCACTGCTAGGACTCATACTGGAGGATAATTTGAAGTTAATAGGAAGAGGAGTAGAAATTGACTTACAATCTTGCATGTTGTATCGTGACAAGATCTTCTTCAAATAATTCTTTTATGAAAGCCAAATCTTCCTATTACTTATGTCTCGGTGAATTTGCATCCCTAGAATCTTGTTTGCTGATCCCAAGTCCTTCATTTCAAATTCCCTAGCTAGTTGTGCCTTTAATTCTTCAATATGATCTTTTTTGGGTCCTACAACCAACATGTCATCCACATATAACAGCAAAATAACAAAATCATTATCACCAGACCTCTTGAAATAAGCACAAGGGTCTGCATTAAGTCTGTTGTATCCAAGGCACATAATGAAAGAATCAAATCTCTTATACCAACACCTCAGCGCCTGGTTTAGACCGTACAGAGATTTTTTCAACCTGCAAACCAAATTCTTCTTTTTTTTTCTTCAAAACCTTCAGGCTGGAGCATATAAATTTCTTCTTCAAGATTTCCATGAAGAAAAGCTGTTTTAACATCTAGCTGCTCTAGATATAAATTCAATGTAGCACATATTACCAAAACTACTCGAACTGTTGTTAGTCGAACCACAGGAGAAAATATTTCATTGAAATCAATACATTCTTTTTGAGGATATCCTTTGACCACCAGTCTTGCACGATACCTCTCTACTTGATCGTCACCATTTCGCTTGATTTTGAAGACCCATTTGTTACCAATTGCCTTCATTCCTTGTGGTAGTGGAACAAGGTCCCATGTATTATTCTTATGAAGGGCTTTAATTTCTTCTTGAATCGCCATCATCCACAGTGAAGCACTGACTTGTTTAATTTCTCCTGGTATATTGATGGCTCACCGTCCTTTGTTAAAAGGTAGTATACAATATTACCTTCTATAACATAATCTGAGTGCCAATTGGGACGTCTTCTCACACGATCTGATTGACGAGTTGTTGGAGCTTCAGAACTCTCTAGTTTTTGTTCATCATGTGTTGGTTCTGTTTTAGAAGAATCTCCTTGTTCAAACTCTTTTCCCACATGTATCTGCGTAGTCTCTGACTTTTCAGCGCTACCATCTTCTTCTTTTCTTTGTAGCTTATCTTCTACAAAGATAACATCCCTGCTAATGATCACTTTGCAGGCAGTGGGATCCCACAAGCGATACCCCTTTACTCCATCAGCATACCCCAAGAATTTGCATTTCCTAGATTTTGGATCCAACTTTGAAATTTCTTGGGAGTTGTACATCACGTACACTATACTTCCAAATACATGGAGGTTTGAATAATCAGCTGGTTTACCAGTCCACATCTCCATTGGTGTCTTCAGCTCTATTCCAGTTGATGGAGCTCAATTCACCAAATAACAGGCGGTATTGACTCCTTCTGCCCAAAATGATTTTTCTAGGCCTGCATCCCTCAAAATTGCTCTTATTCTTTCTAACAAGGTTCTGTTCATCCGCTCTGCCACTCCATTTTATTGAGGATTGTTCGCCACTGTGAACTGTCTTTTGATGCCTTCTTTCCTGCAAAAGTCATCAAATTCTTTGTTTGTGTATTCTCCTCCATTATTTGTTCTAAAACACTTGATCTTATTTCCAGAATCAAGTTCCACCCGCGCTTTGAAGTTTTTGAAAGTTGAAAACACGTCCGACTTCTTTTTAATAGGGTACACCCAACATCTCCTGGAGTAGTCATCAAAAAATGAAACAAAATATTTTGCTCCGCCTAGAGATGTAACTGGTGCTTTCCATACGTCAGAGTGAACCAATTCTAGAACACTTTTGCCTCTAGAATTTGATGTGTTGAATTTCAATCGGTGCTGCTTACTTGTTATGCAATGCTCACACAAAGGAAGTGATACCTTTGTTAAGCCTAAAGTCTTTTTCTCACGAGGACTTCATTCCTTGTTCTGACATGTGTCCAAGTTTCTGATGCCATAGCATTGCAGAATCTAAACTACATAAGGCAACTGAGGTTTCTGCTTCTAGCAAAGTTTCTCCCTTCAGCATGTACAAGTTTGCAGCTATCTTTTCGCCTTTCACACCAAAAGGCTCCACGGAACACCTTTATGATTCCTTTTCGTGTTTCAATCTTGCTTGCATTATTATCCAACGATCCGTAGGATAATTTTTCTTCAGGCCTTCACGTGCCGCACATCTCGAACAACTTTAATTGTTCCATCATACATCTTTAATTTGATGGTTCCCACACCAACGATCTCTAAGGCATGATCATTGCAACTATACACAGATCCTCCTGAGACAGGTTCATAATGATGGAACCATTCTTCTTGAGGTCATGTGATATATCGCTCCTGAATCAATGAGCATATATCTGCAAATCTTTTTCTGCCTTCCACGGTGGTTGACGCTTCACAGCATAGAGCATCTCCATCATCTGAAATGTTTGTGGTATTGGCTTGTGGATTGGAGTTTTTATTTAGACTCCAACAATCCTTCTTCAAGTGACCCTTCTTTCCATATTTGTAGCACTTTAAATTCTTCTTGCTTCTCGACTTCGATCTACCATGTTTGTGACTGCTGCTTTGGCCATGTTCTGTTGATCTCCCTCTCGTCGTTGTCAACGCTTCTGCTTATTGTAGATTTACTTGTTTGTCTTCCTTGTTCTTGCATCGATTTTCTTCTTGTAGAACAGCAGCTGCAGCGTCATCGAAGACTTTGATGATGAGTTGATCATACGAATCCGGTAGACTTTGAAGTAGAAGTTCAGCACGTTCTTGTTCTCCTATTTAACAGCTTAAGGATGTAAGCTAAGAAAATAAAGTATTCAGTGTATTTAAGTGCTCCGTCACTGAAGTAGATTCTGGAATACAGAGAGTGTACAATTTTCTCTTAAGGAAAATTTTATTGTGCAGTGATGTGGCCTCGTATAATTTGGTGAGATGATCCCATATCTCCTTAGCTGTCTTCTTCTCCTCGATGCTTGACAAAACTTCATCTGCTAATGCTAGATGAAAGTTTGCCATAGCATTCCCGTCCATTTCGATCCATTTGTTGTCATCTGTGAAATCCACCGGCCTTTCACTGATAGCTGCTAGACAACCGTCTTTCCCCAGGATGACCTTCATCTTCAATTTCCACAATGAGAAATTTCTCCCATTGAATTTTTCAATATCAAATTTCGTTGCCATAGCTTCTTTTACGGATAGCTCCCACTATTTCACTATCATGAATAGTTCTCTAGAACCTTCAAAAAATGGGTAATAACTTCTTATTTTTTTATGTTGGAGGATCCACTTTTTGGTGGTGACCACAAAGACAATAAGCAGATATTACACACTCAAATCTGGCCCGGATACCAATTGTTGCGAAAGACGGCTATCGGATAGAGCAAAAATGCAACTGATAATTTGAGAAAATAAAAATGAAGATAAAGAAGACACAAAATTTACGTGGAAAACCCCTAAATAATATAGGGTAAAAACCACGGGCAACGATAGAAGAATTTCACTATGAGAAAATAGGAATTACAACCTCTCTCGATCTACCAAGGAGAAAACAATGATAATTCTCTCTTGATAAAAAGGAGAAAACAACTCTCAAGAAACTCTCTAAATTCTCTCTAGTATTGGAAGAAAGCTAGAATGCTTTGGGATGTTTTTAAGCTAAATGATCTAGGGTATTTATAGTTGAAGCTTTAAGGACTAATTTGTAAATACCCTAAATTACAATGGCTAAAATTGAGGTTTTACCATTGTTGAAAAATCAACAAATGCTGCATCGAATGTTGAAAACAATTTCTGCAGCCCAAGTTTTTTGACAATTGTCATTCAGTGCATTAATTGCACCGAAATGGCTTGACTTTCAACAGGAATTTCATTTGAGTAACTCGTCAATATCTTCGAGATCACTCTCCTGATATTTGTGTTTTCATTGAAACTCGTATTAGTTGAAACAACACAAATAAAATTATAATCACACATGGTTTTCCAAACTCTTATAGGGTCGTAGTGATGGGTTTCTCTAAAGGAATCTGGCTTTGTCGGTATGACCACATACATGTTGATGTTTTAGCATGTCATTTTAATTCATCCATTATTAGATTTGGGACAAGAGGCCATGAGTTCAGACCTCTTTTTTTGGTTATTTCCTTTATGCTAGTCTTTCTCTAACTTACTGTAAGGTTCTCTGGTCTTGTCTGAATTCCCTTGCATTTTCAATTTTGAACCTTGTGTCCTTATCTATTATTTTAACGCTACTCTACATCAAGATGACTGTAGGGGTTGTGCTACCTCTTCGACTAACGACTCGATTTTAAAATATGGTTTTCAACTGTGGCTTACAAGATCTTGGTTTTCATGGTCCCAATTTCACTTTGTACCGTGATCATTGCTTTTTTCGCCTAGACCGTAGCCTTAGCAATTCTCATTGGTTCGAAGCTTTCCCTACTTCTTCTCTCCATCATCTACTTCAAATGAAATCGAATCACCCCCTATCATGTTTTCTCTTTTTTATTCATATCGCAAGTGCCGCACTAAGATGTTCCGCTACTTATCTAGGTTGTCCCTCCACAGTGAGTTCAAGCAGTTTGTCAGTGATAATTGGGATACTTGACGCTTGACAGGATAGCGATTATCCTGTAGGTTGGTTCCAACAGATGATTCACAAGAGAAAATTCACCCAAAACCAGAGAAAACAAGTCTCTAGGGTTTAATGAAATATTATAAAATCAAACAATGCCAAAATTAGTCCACAAGCCAGACTGTTATAGCCAAAAATCATGTTTATCCGAATTTTACCAAAAATAGCAAAATCCCAAAAATCACTCTAAATTGAAATTTGAAATAAAATAAACAATCTACAAAAAAATCCGGCCCAAATCGGATTTAAATTGACTTCCTAACTGACAAGTGAAATATTACCATAAATACTAAAAAAAAAAAACTAGTAATTCGGAGGGGAAAACAATAGAATTTGAGGTCAAAAAAAGGCCATATGAAGCCATGCTCAATGTGGACAACGTGCGCGTCGAAAGGGGCTTTCTGAATTGGGTCTTATGCGCGATTCCGACACTCGTAGCCAAAGTTATGGCCAAAAGACTGAAACGCACTTAAAACAATCCCAATGAGGAACATATCACAATCAATTCCCGCCTTTGCGCTGATCTGCCAACTCATTGTATCTCAGCGCCATCAAGGTGCAATTTGACAGCTCAGCATCATCTGTATATGATCCCCCTGCATCAATACTTATATTCCTCTTGTCGAAGCTATTTCTAAGTTCTCTTCTGTAACTGATGTCTAGAATAAAGAGGTCTTTGGGTTAATCAGGCGCAACAAAAAAATATTAATGGTCAGGCTCCGGGGTGTTCAAAAGTGCACTGATCAATATCGGACTCGAAATCTAGTTGATCTTGAAATAAAACTTCTTATTGACTTGGAAGCCGTTGTTGACCAAGAAGAACAACTGTGGATTCAAATATCTAGAGCTGACTGGATATCTTTTGGGGATCGAAATACAAAATTTTTTTCACTCTAAGGCTATCACAAGACGTCGACACAACACAAACCATACTCTATAAATCGGAATTAATTGAATGGTGTGATGATGAATCCATTCTAAAGGAGGAAGCGACTTGCTATTTTGCTGATCTTTTTGTCGAAACAACCACTGTCGGCTCATATCCAATTTCATGCAGATTTTCTTGTTAAAAGTCAGATTATTTTTCCGTGCATTAATGCACCGAATGAAAATGGTAAAAAAAAGGAGCATATTTTGTTGAAATTTTGGTAAGGAAAATTACCAAATTTAATCTCTGTACTTTAGGGTATTTACAAGATTAGTCCTTAAGTTCAACTATAAATATCATAACCCATTTAACTTCAAAATCATCCCAAATCATTCTAGTTCTCTCTCAATACTAGAGAAATTAGAGAGTTTTCTTGAGAGCAATTTTCATGGTGTAATTGAGTTATGAGAGTTTTTGTAAACACCTGTAAATTTTCTCACTTTAGTAAAAGATCTGCAACAGTCTGGAGACATAGACATAATTGGCCGAATTCCGTTATCAATTTCGAGTATTATTATTCGCTTTTATTTTGCATTCTCACTAATCTGGTTATAGGGAAATTACTCGTTTAATTTCCTAACAACTGGTATCAGAGCTTTTAATGGTGAATTTTGTCAGTTTTTATGCGAATTTACTATTCATATAAATAGTAAAATTTAGTCGGCGACACGATTTTGTCGATGGATATGTTCTAATACACGGTGGTTCGCAGGAATTGTCAGAAACGATCTAAAAGAAGCCAGATTCGAGTGAAGCGATGACTGTAGACGAAGGGAAGGTGAAAATTGATAAGTTCGATGGTGCGGACTTTGGCTTTTGGAAGATGCAGATTGAAGATTTTATGTACCAGAAAAAGCTCTTCAACCTCTCTCAGGAAAGCAACCAGAGGGCATGAAGGATGAAGAATGGGCTCTTCTTGACAGACAAGCCCTCGGAGTTATCCGACTGACGTTATCCCGCAATGTTGCTTTTAACATAGCAAAGGAAAAGACCGCGGCGGGTTTTATGATGACTCTCTCCAGTATGTATAAGAAGCCATCGGCTTCAAACAAAGTTTACTTGATGAGGTGATTATTCAATTTGCGGATGGCGGAAGGGGCATCAGTGGCTCAACACCTAAATGAACTCAACACAATAACAACCCAGTTGAGTTCCGTGGAAATTGAATTCGATGTGAAGTTCGAGCTTTAATTCTCCTGTCATCTCTACCAGATATTTGGAATGTACTGTTACAGCAGTTAGCAGACCTTCGGGAAACAATAAATTGAAATTAAACGATGTTCATGATCTTGTATTGAGTGAAGAAATTTGACGGAGAAAATCGGGTGAAACATCAAGCTCCTCAACCTTACACACGGAGTCTAGAGGGAGAACTTCATAAAGAAATCCAAATCGTGGCAGATCGAACTCTAGAAGGGGAAAATCAAGAACGGGAAAGAAAAATTTTAACTGTTATAATTGCGGAAAGAATGGTAACTTTAAAAGAGATTGTCGAGCACCGAAGAAAGATACCGGCGCACAGGAATCTGCCAATGTGACAGAGAAAATAGGGGATACCATGATTCTAAGTGTCAACAGTCCGATTGAATCATGGATCTTGGATTCATGGGCATCTTTCCACGCCGCCCCATGCCAAGAAATAATGGAGAACTATGTCAGTAGTGATTCTGGGAAGGTTCATCTAGCTGATGATGAAACCTTGAAGATCATCAGAAAATGAGACATCCGAATAAAATTACCCAACCAGACCACCTGGAAGCTGAAAGGAGTGAGGCATATTCCTGACCTCAAAAGAAATTAGATTTCTGTAGGTCAGCTTGATGGAGAAGGATATTGTACAACCTTTTCAGGCTGTGAATTGAAGATTACCAAAGGAGCACTCGTTATTGCTCGTGGTAAGAAGCCTGGTACTCTCTATATAACCTCAAATTTGAAGAATATCATTGCAGTAACAGATGCTGATGGAAAATCAAACCTATGGCACCAAAGGTTTGGCCATATGAGCGAGAAATGGATAAAGACACTTTTTCAAAAGGGAAGGGAAGTTGTCGGATCTAAAGAGTATAGATGTCAGACTATGTGAGGATTGCATCTTCGAAAAACAAAAGAAAGTCAGTTTTACAAAGATTGGCAACACACCAAGGCTTAAAAGTTAGAATTGGTTCATACAGATGTATGGGACCATCTCCAGTTCCATCTCTTGCAGACTCACTATATTATGTCACCTTCATCGATGATTCTACAAGGAAGGTTTGAGTTTATTTTCTGAAAAAGATCAAAAGTCTCTGATACCTTCAGAAAATGAAAGGCCATAGAGGAAAATGAGATTGGTTTGAAAGTCAAGTGGTTAAGGTATGATAATGAAGGAGAGTATAGAAATAGTAGATTCAGAGAATTTTACACAAATAATGGATCAAGATGGAGACAATAGTTCCCATGACACTACAACAGAATGGCGTAGCAGAGCGCATGAACATAACTCTGAATGAACGTGCCAGAAGCATTAGGATACATGCCGGCTTGTCCAAATTGCTATGGGTTGAAGCTATCAACACTGCAGCTTACCTGATCAACCTTGGGCCCTCAGTTCCCTTGGATGGTGGAATACCAGAGGATGTTTGGAGCAGGACAGAAATAAACCTTTCACACTTAAGAGTGTTTGGTTGTATTTCTTATGTACACATAAATTTTGCTGAAAGAAGTAAACTTGATGCTAAGTCCAACAAATGTGTCTTTGTTGGTTACAGTGGTGATGAGTTTGATTACTGGTTTTGGACTATAAAATCAAAAGATCATCAGAATCAGAGATATCATTTTCAATGAGAATGTGATGTACAGAGACAGATTAACCATAGAATCAAGTAGCTCCAATATCGAAGATGAAACAAAGGAATTTGCTGAGTTTTAAGAGATTTCTGGAAATGATGTTCAGATCAGTCCTGAAGCAGTTCAAGAAGAACCAGGCACACCAGAAGTGAGATGCTCCTCCAGAATTACTAGAACCAACCTACGTTATTCTCCTTCTTTGCACTACTTGTTGCTGACTGACAATGGTAAACCAGAGTGCTATGATGAAGTAATACAAGTGGAGGATTCAGTCAAGTAAGAGTCTTCCATGAAAGATGAGATGGACTCAGTTATGTCAAATCAACGTAGGAATTAGTTGAATTACCACCAAGCAAGAAAGCGCTCCATAACAAGTGGGTTTACAGGATCAAAGAAGAGCATGATGGGAGCAAACGCTACAAAGCAAGATTGGTTGTCAAAGGTTTTCAGTAAAAGAAGGTATTGACTACAATGAAATTTTCTCTCCAGTCGTGAAGTTGTCTGCAATCAGACTGGTGTTGAAAATTGTAGCTACAGAAAATCTATATCCTGAGCAGTTAGATGTAAAGACAACTTTCCTTCTTGGTGATTCGGAGGAAGAAATCTATATGAGGCAGCCAGAAGGCTTCATAGAGGCAGACAATAAAAACCTGGTATGCAGGTTGAAGAAATGCTTGTGTGGTTTAAAACAAGCTCCTAGACAGTGGTACAAGAAGTTCGATAGCTTCATGGGTAGCAGTGGTTTTACCAAATGCCAAGTAGATCATTGTTGCTACATCAAAAAGTTCGACAATAGCAGTTTACAATGAAAGATCTGGGCGCTGTAAAGCAGATTCTTAGGATGAGGATTAAGATAGACAAAATCGGGGACTTTGATGTTATCACAGGCTGAGTACGTCAACAAAGTACTCTCCATGTTCAACATGCAAGATGCTAAACCAGTAAGTACACCTTTAGGTGTTCATTTTAGACTCTCCAAAGAACAGTCACCAAAGACGGAGGAAGAACGTGCACACATGGTGAAGGTGTTGTATGCCTCAACAATTGGAAGTCTGATGTATGCCATGGTTTGTACTAGACCAGATATTTCTCAAGTAGTGGGAGTTGTTATCAGGTACATGAATAATCCGGGAAAGGCACACTGGGAAGCAGTCAAATGGATCCTCAAATATCTGCGGGGTACTACAAACAAAGCACTTTGTTTCAAAGGTTGAGATACGATACTGACAGGCTATGTAGATGCTGACTTAGTCACAAATGTTGACATCAGAAGAAGCATTACAGGGTATATCTATACTATAGGAGGTACCACAGTGAGTTGGGTTTACAGAAGATAGTTGCGCTCTCCACAACTAAAGCAGAATATGTCGTTGTTAAGGAAGCCAGTAAGGAGATGGTTTGACTCCAAAGTTTCTTGGAAGAGTTAGACAAGAAACAAGAAAATAATGTCTTGTATTGCAACAGTCAAAGTGTTATCCATATAGCGAAGAATCTGTCTTTTCATTCCAAGATAAAGCACATACAATTGTGATATCATTTTATCCGGTCTCTTCTGGAATATGAGATTTTGAAACTTGAAAAGATTAGTGGAGTTTAAAATCTGGCAGACATGTTAACAAAGACGGTGACGACGGACAAACTGAAGTTGTGTTCAGCTTCAGTTGGCATGCTAGAGTAACAAGACCAGAAATGTTGCTGCATTGATCGAGGTGTGAAGACCTATTAAAATCAGTCTTCAAGTGGGAGATTGTTAAAAGTCAGATTGTTTTTGGTTGCATTAACGCACTGAATATGCATCGAATGAAAATGGTAAAAAAGGAGCAGATTTTTTTGAAATTTTGGTAAGGAAAATTACCAAATTTAGTCCCTGTACTTTAGGGTATTTACAAGATTAGTCCTTAAGCTTCATCTATAAATATCCCAACCTATTTAGCTTCAAAATCATCCCAAATCATTCTAGTTCTCTCCTATACTAGAGAAATTAGAGAGTTTTCTTGAGAGCAATTTTCAGGGTGTAATTGGGTTGTGAGTTGTGAGTTTTTTTGTAAACAACTGTAAATTTTCTCCCTTTAGTAAAAGATCTGCAACAGTCTGGAGACGTAGGCATAATTGGCCGAACTCCATTATCAATTTCGGGTATTATTATTCTGCTTTTATTTCGCATTCTCACTAATCTGATTATAGGGAAATTACTCTTTTAATTTGCCAATATTCTCCTCTACCTCTTTCGATCACCTCGGCCTTATCACTCACCCCCCTTCGGAGGAGGAAATTAAGTCTGTTTTGTTTACAATAGGACCTCTAAAAGCTCCCAATATTGACAAACTTCATGCTCAATTATTCTAAAATAATTGGGGATGGTTCGCGGGGCAATCTCGCATCATGCTATTGATTCTAGTCTTCATCGGACAATCCTTGTGCTTATTCATAGGGTGCCTAATCCGGAGACTTTTTCCGATTTCTGCCTCATCAGCCTTTGTTCCATCTTTTATAAGCTTCTTACAAAGATTATTGTCTGCCGATTACAATCAGTTATTCTACTTCTTATTAGTTCTCATCAAACTAGCTTCATTAAAGAGATAAGTATAATTGAGAACATTGTTGTTATAAATCAGGAGGTGATTCACTTTATGCAATTTAAGGAAGGCAAATCTGGCTGGATAGCAATAAAAGTTGATGTTCATAAAGCTTTTGACAGAATTCATTGAGGTTTCATAAAAGAGACTCTCTGATGTTGATATTCCTCGATCAATCATTAATCTCATTTTACTTTGCTTCACTTCCTCTACATTGCAAGTCCAATGGAATGTTAGCCTTAGTCGCCAATTTTCTCCTACGAGAAGAATCCGACAAGGAGACCCTTATTACGGTATATGTTCAATCTGACAATGGAAAAGCTCATTCACAACATTAATCAGCTTGTACAGTTGGATACTTGGAAGACAATTAAGTTAACGTGCCATGACACCCCGATTTCTCATTTATTTTTTGCCAGCGATCTCATTCTGTATGCGAAAGTCGATCTAACCAATGTTGTAACTATTGAATAGACTTTGGTAGCTTTTGACCACTATTCGGGACACTTGATTAATAAGCGGAAAAAAACGATATGTTTTTCTCCAAATACACCCTTTACAGTTTGGAATGATATTTGTGATTGGGCTATAGTGAGTTGACGGAGTTGGAAAAATACTTAAGGGTATTGGTTCGTCCCTCTGGTGCTACAAAGGAGCTCTATAGATTCATCATTGATCACATCCAACAAAAGCCTGATGGTTGGTCGACAAAAACTCTCTCATTATCTAGTAGGGTCACTCTTGCTAAATCCGTCCTCCTGAGCATTCCTACTTATATAATGTAAGTCTGTAGACCGTCGGTATCTTTTTGTAACGAAATTGAGAAAATAGACTGTCATTTTATTTATGGATCTAATGTTTCGTTTTCTTCCATTCCTCTTGTTAAATGGGAAGATCTCTATCAGCCATTCTCTTCTGGTGGTCTCGAATTCGCAAAATAGGCTTCCATAATGCTGCCTCCTTTTCAAGATTCGTAATGCCCTCATATTTTTTCCCTGTAACTTTCTGGATTTCCTTGCTTCGAGAGAAATGCAAGGTCGTCGAGGTTTGTCCTTTTTCTTTTCACCGATCGGCTTGCTCCTCTCTTTGGCGCAGCCTTACAAAATTATGGCATTCCTTTCATCCTAGCTTGGCGTGGTCAATTGGTGACAGTCACTCCGTTAATTTTTGGAATGAGACTTGGATTCTGAGCTTGGGTCTCTTATAAATTTTGCTAAGCCTCTTCGGCCAATGAATGTTTCGTTAACTCTGGTGGAGGTTTCTCATACTGATGGTACCTGGTCCTTCCCTCTGTTGCATTCTTTAATTGATCCGACTGTTATCTCGCACATAGTGAATACTCTGGCACCTTCTCTCGAGGCTGGTCCTAATGTTTGTTATTGATCTCTGTCTCTAAAGCGACTCTTCTCGGTTAACAGCGCCTATCGTTCGTTAAGCTCTTCCACTTGGGACGCTAATCATCCTCGTTGGGAAACTATTTGGAAAATGCAAATCCCTGAAAGAATCTGTGGTTTCCTTTGGCTATCTACGTGCGATAGAACCCTCACCAACAATAATCGATGTACAAGAGGTCTCCATTTCGATTACTCCTGTATCCTTTGCAATGCTACGCATGAAACCATGATACATATTTTACGAGGCTGCTCTCTTTCGCATCATATATGGAACAAGCTTCTCGGAAAATACCATTATGCTACTTCTTTCAGCTTTCGCATGAGGACTGGTTGCTCTGGAATCTTCATTCTTCCTTTATTTGCAATGAAACGCGTGGTCCTTGGAATATCTTGTTTAACTCTCTGGTTTGGAATATTTGGAAAGCAAGGAATAGTTTTGTGTTCTAGCACATTAATTTTTCTCGTGATTCTATATTGCAACTTAGTATCAACTGGAGCAAAGCTTATGCTTCTATCGCAGCCGCTCAAAGCCGCACCAGATTACCAGCAATAAGTCATGTGCAATGAAGCTCATCCGAAACAGGTTGGTTAATTCTCAACTCTGATGATGCCGTCTCTTCCCATACTGGATCGGGTTCTATTGGAGGCCTCTTCTGAGACCATTTGGGGACTTGCCTTGGCTCGTTTTATAAATAAGCTTGCTCTTCAACGGTTCTTGAAGCGAAACTTTGGGGAATCTACGAAGGGGTCTGTCTTGCTTGGAATTGTGGCTTCGATAAATTAATAGTTCAAAGTGATAATAGTGATGCTATCGATCTCCTCTTGTGGCGATCCTTGACCAACCCTTTTGTTGCCGTCCGAGCCATCGCTCGTTTTCTAGCCAAAGATTGGATTGTGAAATTCCTAAAAATTCATAGAGAAGCCAATGAAGTTGACTTTTTGTCAAAGCCGAGTGTACACTCCTCTGATGCACTCTTTGCGGCTGACCCCCTATCGTCTGCATCGCATGCTATTCGTCTAAGAGATCTTTACGGCCTTCCCTACACTCGTGTAACAACCGGATGTATTGGCCTTCAACCCAAAAAAAATATATGTTTTTGTTCACTGAAAGCTACGCCAATGCATGTTGGAGAGGCACGAGCGGCTCCAATGTCATCTTTTCAAAGAAGGGTTATTTGTCCTATGCGCTATAAAATTATGAATTTTATTTTATTTTAAATACTAAAAAAATTTTATCAATTAGATCAATAAAACTTTAATTTAACCGCCCGTTATTATCTGCTAACAAGATTATTGATATGGAAGATAAACAAAATGTTATGATGATGCTATTATTCACACGTTTTATCAATTTAGTAGTGTAAGCAAACTTTAAACCACCTGGCATAAACTTGGTTGATTGAAAGTTTTAGTTGATTGAAATTTGAGTCAAGTATTGCATCCCTCGTTCGACACTTTGTTCGATTCAAATTTAGAAAAGTTTCATCCGACACAAAATTTGATCTAAAATCTAGGATAAAACTTAAATCTGACCTGACTCGAATATAAAAAAATCATTTTTATTCGATGAAACAAACACATAATTGAATATATATAGAGGAGTATTATAACAATCATCTCTAAATATATATAGAAAATTGATGATATTATCCCAATTCGAATTGAATATTTTCACCCTAAATCAAAACTTGACCAACCGGACCCGACATCAACCCTCACTAAATCCAATTGACATAATGTCAAAAAAAATATTCATGATATTTTTTTAAATAGTCCCTTTGACCCTTATTATTTTTTGAAGCATTTTCGCTCCCAACGTTTCATTTGGGAGCCAAAAGACCCTTACATGAGTAGAAATTGTTAGTTAACAAACGATTAATACCCTAAAATATGAGTATTTTTTCCCCTTAAAACAAGACTTTGAGGGCCAAAATGCTTCAGAAAAATAAGAATAAGAGATAAAGTGACTATTTAACAAACATTAGAGGCGTTTTTGCTCTAAAATAAATCGTGAGGACCAAAATACTATAAACAAATAAGAGTCAAAATGAATATTTTAGTAAACATTGAGGGGCTAATTTTGCTATTATGCCAATTTAATTCGATATGAACCCAAATTTTAAAAAAAAATGACCTTATAGCATAGGGTCGTAACATATCGAGTTTGGGTCAAATTGTTATCTCGGCTTACATTACCAAATTAATAGGCTGCATAAGTAATTAGTACTAAATGTGTTATTATAAAAATGTGCTGACTTGATTGAAATCAAATTAAAATTTTAGTGATCTAATTGACAAAGAATTTTGTTTACAAATCAACATAGAATAACACAATAATTTAGTGAGTATAAAGTTAGTTTACCCAAAGAATTATCACAATTGGCCACATTCCTTCACTTTAATCTTCAGCCTCTTATTCCTCATCACAAAATCCTCACTTTTCATTGACCGGACATTTTCTAGTTGCATGTTTGCCTGAAACTTCACAGTGAAACAACCACCAAAACCCAATTCTTCAATGGCGGTGCAGATGGCTATCCGAGTTTCAGCCACTGCAAGGCTTTCTCTTCCTCCACCTTCTTCTTCTTCAACCTCAAACAAAGCTTTTTTAAGAACCCAATCTAAACCCATATCCACTTCCCTCTCTTTATTGGCTCTACTTTCACTTCCCCATGAGGCCAGAGCTATCAGTCTTAGCAAAGAACAGATTGTTTCATCTCTCACTGAGGTGAAGTGGATTACATGATTTTCTCACAACTATGTTGATACCCATTTTTTGGTTTCTTTGAATTACAGGTGGAGAAAACCATTGATCAAGTTCAAGAAGCGGGTTCAAGTGCCTTGGATGTTGCACAGCAGGTGTTTGATGTTGTGGGGAAAGCTTTGAAGCCAGCCATTGATGCTGGGGTTCCTTTCGCCAAGAAAGCTGGGGAAGAGGCGTTGAAGGTTGCTTCTCCGGTAATATCTGAGGCATCGAAGAAAGCCCAAGAAGCAATTCAAGGAACTGGTCTTGATTCTGAGCCTGTTGTCACAGCTGCTAAGGTTCATTTCTCACTATTCTTTCAATTTCTCAAAGCTGCAATGCATGTGTTTTGAGCAGGGGAGGATCCATAAATTTTAGTACCTTTTTTATGTAATTTTTTTTAAATTTTTCTCATTGCCTATAGTTTAATAATTTATCGAAAATAATGGATATGCACTTAACCCTAGAAGTCTTGAATATTGTTGATGGGACCAAATGAGTTGAAATATTGTAGGCGATTTACCTTTTCTAGTTCTAGTTTGGATAGAGACTAGTAACCAGTAACAAAATGACCGTTGGTCATCGATATTCTTCCATGAGGAGGTAGAGAAGTAAGTGAAGGTGAGGTGGTTTACTTCAGGTCGCATCCAGTTTCTTGGTCATACTCGAGAGATTTTGTAGTGACCCTTATTGCGTGTCAGCTGTAGCTACTTGTAGTGTTTATGAGTCACGTTGGACTGTAAGAGGTCACGTCAATTAGTAGCGACTTCTCAAAGGGTTTTATATATTCGAGGTTCTTCTTCCGGAAATATACTGTCTTCCTGAGTTTCCCTGATATAGGAGAGTTAGAGATGCCTTTGGGACCTCCGATGGTTGTGAGGCGCAACAACCTTATGAGGAAGTCCTTCGACAGTACAACAAGTATATTTAAAGAGTTGCATGTAAAGCTTGATTTGTGTACCAGTCACTGCCAACTAATTGAATGTCTGAAAGGCTTTAGCTCTTTTTACTGTTCGATGCAAATTGACGTCTGTATGCAATGATGATTTTTGTTACAGACGGCTGCAAAACAAACTACGGAGGTGATCGATATAGCCAAGCCTCTAGCTTCTTCGACATTCAAAACCATAACATCTGCAGAGCCATTAACAATTGTAGGATCTGCCGGTGCACTATTCGTGGCATACCTCCTCTTTCCTCCCATCTGGTCATTCATCTCCTATAGCCTTCGTGGTTACAAAGGTGGTCATTGCACTTAACTGATTCCTCATGTGAAGTATAGCTTATAGAGCTTCATAGCATGAACTGTGTTCGATATTCATGCCCGATGCATACCTGAAAATGGGACGAGAATATGATTGTCTAAGAATCTTTCAAATACATGAAGAACTTTGAAAAATTGAGAACACTTGTATATGATGTTCACTGTTCACTCGAATCCGAGTAGTATAGATTTAAAAAGCAACACAAGAAAATAAGTTATGGGGTTGTCTATAGTTAGGACTTATAATTTTTCTTGAAATACCGATATCCGAAATTCATGCCTAATGCATACCCAAAGATGTTTACGAGAATACGATCCTCCAAGGTTCCTTCAAATACATGGAAAAGAAACTTAGTATATTGAGTATTCTGGTGCTTAAATTTCTTCAAATTTTAACTACCATTTTGCTTCTTTGTTGTTCTTTAGGTGATCTGACACCAGCTCAAGCCCTAGATTTAATCTCCACGCAAAATTATGTTATGGTTGATATTCGATCTGAGAAGGATAAGGATAGAGATGGTGTCCCTCGCCTTCCCTCGAGTGCTAAGAAGAGGATGATTGCTATTCCGTAAGTAAATATTAGGCTTTCAATGACTGCATTTGGTTTATATCAGAGTCTGACACATATTCGAACATTAAGGGGTACAAGCATTTGTTTTTGGCAGACACTGCCTAATACTCTGTTAGTGGGGATCGAGTATGCGGGTTCGATATGGATATATGTATTCAACATGGATATGCTAATTTCCTTTTAAGCTTTTCGTCTTGATAGCCATGTCTTGATTTTCCTCTTTGTTTACGGGCAAAATCATCATAGAAACGTTGTTCAGATTCTGCAAATCATCTGTCAATGGTTTCTGTGTTTCAGTCTGGAAGGGTTGCCAAGCAAGTTAAGAAGCTTAGTGAGAAACACAAAGAAAGTAGAAGCCGAGATTGCAGCATTGAAGATTTCATATCTCAAGAAAATCAACAAAGGCTCAAACATTGTAATCATGGATTCGTAAGTTATTCAATCCCTATCTAATCCTCAATTCTAATCAAATATGGCAATTCCGATCTGAACTTAAACTGTGATGGATACAAATCAAAAAACGAGTGGAATTCGATTCTAAAACCACTGACATCTTTTCTTCTTCTTTTTTTTTTTTTTTTGAATCTTGAATGCTCAGCTACTGTGATTCAGCAAAAACAGTTGCGAGAACATTAAGGAGTCTTGGTTTCAACAACTGTTTTGTGGTGGCCGACGGGTTCTCGGGAAGCAAAGGGTGGTTACAGAGCCGACTCGGAACTGATACGTATAACTTTTCGCCAGTGGAGCTTTTGTCACCGTCGATGGTTTTTCCGGCGGATGCTAAACGTTTCGGTATGACCAGCAGCACCAAGTTTCTTCCTGGTGCCGAGTAACCATTTTCTTTTGTTTTCTTTTTTCTGGTGTGAATCATGGAAGTCACATGAATCATGTAATCTCTTGTAATTCTTTCATTAATGTTACTAGATCCTCTTTCTTTTCATCTTTCCTAAACACGGCAAGAATCCCACTTTTGCATGAGCTGCAGCCATAACATAACCTCCATCAATTGCTTCCATGTTAAGCAATTCTGGATTTCGATACTTCCCAGAATCACACATGATCACATTCCATATCTATAAATCATGCAATCTTTAATCGAGTTATGATTTTATATTTATAAACATAGTTGAATCGTATATGAGTTACATGCATTAACCATCAGCTTATTACATTCGGTTCTTGATATGTCAAAGCACACAAATCACATATAAATAATATTACATTTATTTAATTAAGGTTTACATTTACTTAATCAAGGTAAATATATAAAGTTCACAAGTGAAATTGGTTTATAAACAGAATTAATATTAATTAAATCGTTAGATAATCAGAACTGATATTTGTTTTTAACATTGCTTTACATGAAATTAAAACTAATTATACATTAAATAAAAATAGAATTTATTGGTAAAAAATATACACGTACTTTTATTTTCCTATTTTTAAAATGTTGGTAAAGATTGTGACGGAGTTGGCTACGCAGCGTTATCGGGTGTCGGATTTTTCCGTCGCCCGACGCTGCAACTGAAGTTGAATACGATGAAGATAACTATGAGGATGCCTAAGTTAACGAATGCCAAAAACTTCCATTGTTTCCGAAGGTCGTCTAAAAACCCACCCTTGCAAGACTTGCAGTCGAAGCAAAGTTTGTTCTTGTCGTTGCTCCAAGTGAGGCAGTCGCCGTCGGGGACGTTGGGTCCCGACTTCGGCATCTCCCAAAACGTCGAATTTTTGTATTCGAGTTTACAGTAAATGGGCTTCTTGCAACAACCGGGCTAAACAAAAGAAGAAAATTTTAAGGTTATGCATTTCCTATAAGATATTTTTCGCTAAAATACGTCAAGCAATACAATCAGGAAATAATAAATGAGCAATCAAATAACCGTACTTGTATCATTGAAAACTTGTGCTTCACGAAACCTAAGAGATGTTAGTCGCTACGGAGGGTTTTGCAAACATGGGAATCGCTCAAGCAACTCCAAGCCTCTTCCCGATGCCCATTATCCACGGAGACCGAGTCAGAACTAAATATTGATAGGGATTGAAATATTAGAATATTTAAGAAAAATGTAAAGATTTATTAGGTATTTAGACTCAAATTCAGTACGAATCAAGCGATCTTAGTGATTAAGAGATTGTTATTATCCTTGAGGTATCGAGTTCGAGCACTGCGCATGTAGAGATATGAGCGTTCATTATCAAATAGTTGAGAGTCTTTGTACAAATATTACCTTATATTCATCCTAAATTTATTTAAAAAAAACTCAAAATTCACAAGATAACACACATTTTGTTTAATATTTAAACTTACAATGACCAAAATTGTTATTAGACCAAAAATTTTGGGAACACAAAATTATCCTTCTTTAGATCGTTCCTTACTTGATTAAATATTTAATAAATTCTTATATTTTTTATTTTAAATATTTATTTTACATGAACCAAAATGCTATTAGATCAAAATTATACAGAATATACAAATTTTAACGAGGTTGAACCTCTTTATTCCCTCACTAAGCTCCGCCCCTGTCCACGATGTTATTTTTCAAACAATTCGAATAATCTTTGAGTCGAAGTGATCCGACTCCCATCGCGGCGACCTTCTTAGACAACGCCCTGTTCGAGATGATCAAGGAGAAGAAGGTCGCACAAAACAAAACCAATATGATCAAGATTAATAGAATCGAGTAAATCGTAAAGAAGATGTCGGTGTTCTATAAGCAAGAGCCGAGGAAGGCGAACACAGATAAAATGATGAAAACGAGGCTGGTTATCAACAAAGGGCTTCGGACGGAGCTTTAGCAGGCGGTGCCACCGCTGCGGCTGAAGTAAACGGTGACCGCCACGGCGAACAGGCCTAGGACGAGGGGTATAACGTTTATACAATTGAAAATGGCGTTGCGAACGTGAACCATTATTCCCCTCGTTGAGGGGTTTTTTTTCCGTTCTTAGAACTATTCTTTGGTTCATTTGTGAAGATTTTAAGGAGTAAAATAATCTCAGGTAATTAGTTTCCGTTCTTGTTGTTACTACTAAATAAAACATTATTTTTAACTAACATCAACAAAATACGAATGTCTCGTGTTAATACACATTTTTTACATATTAAAATTTATGAAAATATATATTATTTTAAATTCAGTTATGATATTATTATCCCTTTATAATGTTGAAATTTGAAATTACGTGGACAAACCTATTAAAAATCTAAATTTAAAAAAAATGTAAATTCAAATTATTTAATGATTATATCTCTACAAAATCTTCTTTAAAGAGAACTTTACTGTTAATATTTTTTTCAGTACAAGAGATATAAATCCTTAACGCAACTACATAGGCTAATGTAGACGCTCATCATACAATATTATCTTAATTCTTTCCCCTTAAGTAATCCTTATTTATTGACTCACAATTATGTCACGCCCCTAGAATTTGGGTTCGAGACATTGACGTAGGAGCCCGCCAAAGAGATTGAATATGGAATATCGAATTTTCAAAGACCATCAGACTTGGTCCATCACTTGGGGAATGCTAGAGAGTGAGTTCACATTGGTCATGTCAATATGAAAAGTGGCATCATATCAGAAGATGATCACAAGAGCTTGGTAAATATGACAAGAAACAACAAATAAAAGAAGATTGGAGGATTCTTACCATATCCAATGTTAACACATATCCAAGAAAAGATTCCTACTAATTGATGTGATTACATAGGATGAGGGGTTTCTGTATTAAACGAGGTTTATCTGTAACACCCCAAATTTCAAGCTAGTATTTTTGGTTTTACTCGAGAGGTAAGTGGACCCCGTGAATTTCATACTTTAAGTTGCTGGGTCGAGTCGATCTTAAATGGGTTGGACTTTGGTCCAATTAGCCATAAAAATAGAGTTTTTGAATAGTGAAAGATGAGAAGGACTAAGAGTGTAATTTTCCCATTTTATAAAGATGAAGCATTTTTTTTAATTTCATTCATCTTCTTCTCCTTCCCATTTCTTCATTTTTCCTCTCAAAAGACCAAAACTAAAGGTAAGTTATTTGATCCATTTCTTACTTCCTTCAAGCTTCATTTTCATTCATAATCCCTCCAGCAACACCTTTTAAATGTTGGGTTTTTATAGTTAAAGAGAAAAGTGGGTGTTTTCATCCAAATCACAAAGGAAATGAGTGCAACTAAACAAGGAGCTTCATTTTGGGATTTAAACATCAAGGTAGTGTATTTCTAATCTTTTGGAATGTTAAGCTTTCACAAATTTCAAGAATTTGCTAAGATTTGGATATGAGTATTTTAGGGTTTATCTTTGAATTCATGATCAAATCACATTTTAGGTGTAAAGAATATGTTTTATGACACATTAAGATCCTAAATAACCTTCTAAAGCTTCAGTACAAGATTAGGAACCAAACCAAATCGTTTAGGATGATTTTTGGGTGTTTTCTGAGCCTAAATAAACATTTTCAGGTTCGAGTATAGATATTGGGATGAACAGTGTCGACACTAGATGAATTGGGGGAAATTAGGGATTTCAAGTAGGAAGTATCAAATATTGAGCAAAGGAGTATCGATACTGACCCCTTGGTATCGATGCTGAGGGTTGTAATATCGATACTCGAACCCGCCAAAGAGGTTGAATATAGAGTGTTTGATGTGAGCACATTAACGCCAGCAAAGGAAGTTGATCCTGAGGTCCTACCAACATGACCTATCACACGTTCTAAGGCAAAAAATTTCAAGGAAGATATTTCTCTTAAGTGTTTACAAGTTTCTGAATCATTCCGTAATGTTTATGCCTTAGAAACTAAGCTTTTCAATGTGTTACATACTAATGTGTAACATCACCTTAGTTATACCAAGTAATTATATGCATTTGCATTAATTTCATTAGATATATAAGTGTGTGTATTATATATATTACTTACTTTATGTTTTTAATAAGTTTTATAGCTCATAAGTGTGTTTGCATGGTATTTTCAGCTTATTAGTAAGTTTATAATAAGTTTGCCATACTTTTATGGATGTTATTATGTTTTTAATATAGGAACAATAAAGGGCAGCAGCTTAAGGTCTTAATCCTAGCTCGTTTGAAGCTCAAGGGAGTGTATGCAGCTCATATCAGCTCAAATTAACTCACTATCATCGTGATTTATTTCAGAAATTACAAAATTTAAAACAGAGTAATCGAAGTGTTGAAGATTACTTCAAAGAGATGGAAATGGCCATGATGCGTGCAAATATCGAGGAAGATAGAGAAGCAACTATAGCACGTTTTCTTGCAGGTTTGAATTTTGAAGTTGCTAGCGTTGTTGAGTTGCAGCATTGTGTCGAGTTGGATGACATGGTGCATATGGCGATCAAAATAAAAAGCCAACAACATAGAAAATCTTCTTACCGAGGTAATACTCCTTCTAAAGTTTTCTCTAATCCATTATTCACTCCTAACAATTCTAGGAAGCAAGAACTGCTTAAGATTAAGGAAAGAACATAAATGAGTAGTCTAAAGCCTCTTGTTGTTGAAGTTGGACGTGGAAAGCAACATATGCAACTAGAACGCACAAGAGACATCCAATGCTTCAAATGCCTTGGCAGAGGGAATGTTGTAAGTCATTTTCCTAACCGAAAGATATTGTTGATGCGTGTGAATAGGGATATAGATTCTGAATCTGAAGATGATGAGCAAGAAACCCTTTAGTGGATAGTGATGAAGATGATGACCAATTGCAGACTTGTGCAATAGGTGAAGCACTTGTGATTAAGAGAAGTTTGAATGCACAACCGATTCATGATGAACATCAGCGAGAGAACATCTTTCATACAAGATGTCTTGTAAATGATAAGGTATGTGTTGTGATTATCGATAGTGGTAGTTTTACTAACGATGCAAGTATTGTTATGGTTGACAAGTTAGGGCTGAAAATGACAAAGCATCCCAATCTATATAAGCTACAGTGGTTGAATGATGGTGGAGAGTTAAAGGTCACTAAACAAGTTCTTGTACCATTTACCATTGGAAAGTACAAGGACGAAGTGTTGTGTGACGTTTGTCAATGGATGCCACTCATTTGTTATTGGGACGTCCATGGTAGTTTGATAAAAAGGTGATGCATGATGGTTTCACAAATAGATATTCTTTTATGAATGCAGGTATGAAAATCTCCTTAGTACCTTTGACACCAAGTCAAGTGCAGAAAGATCAAGTTCGTTTGAAAAAGAACAGTAGAGAAGCAAAAGGAAAGAAAAAGATGAACGTGTATGCAAGCGAAAAGGAAATCAGGAAATGTCTTTCCTCTCAGCAATCTTTACTTATTTTAATGTATAAAGAGCATTGCTTATTGGTTGAAATTCCTACTGATTTGCCTGTTTCTATTACATCTCTTTTGCAGGAATTTGAGGATGTGTTTTCGGATGAGACACCAAGTAGATTGCCACCTATTCAGGGCATTGAGCATCAGATTGACTTTATTTCGGGAGCCACTATTCTAAATAGGCCAGCATATCTAAGTAATCCCAAAGAAACAAAAGAAATTCAGAAGAAAATCACTGAGTTGATGAAGAAGGGTTACATTCGAGAGAGCTTGAGTATGTGTGTTGTACCAGTGTTGTTGGTGCCAAAGAAGGACAGAACGTGGAGAATGTGTATCGATTGTCGAGCTGTGAATCAGATTACTATCAAGTATCGGCATCCTATTCCTCGCCTTGATGATATGCTTGATGAATTATGTGGTGCGAGTATTTTCTCCAAGGTGGATTTAAAGAGTGGGTATCATCATATTCGAATACGAGAAGGCAATGAATGGAAGATAGCCTTCAAAATGAAATTGGGTTTGTATGAATGGCTAGTAATGCCTTTTGGTTTAACTAATGCACCTAGTACGTTCATGCGGCTAATGAATCATGTTTTGCGACCTTATATTGGAAATATTGTGTTGTGTATTTTGATGACATTCTTATCTACAACAATCATTGCAGGAACATGAGGAACATTTGAGAAATGTTCTTGGCACATTGAGAAAAGAAAGGTTGTTCGGTAATTTATAGAAATGTGTATTTTGTATTGACAAGCTTACCTTTCTTGGTTTCATTGTTAGTGTCTAGAGTGTAGAAGTCGATCCTGAAAAAGTGAAGGCAATTCATAAATGACCTCGACCGACGTCGATAAGTCAGGTTAGATCTTTTCATGGTTTAGCTAGTTTTTATCGTCGGTTCATTCCTAACTTCAGTTCTATTACCGTACCCTTAACCAGGATTATAAAGAAGAATTTTGTCTTCAATTGGGGTAATAAACAGGAGGAAGCCTTTCTAAAAATAAAGGATTGTTTAACTAAGGCACCAATGTTAGTCTTGCCTAATTTTGATAAAATGTTCGAGATTGAGTGTGATGCTTCAGGTATAGGAATTGGAGCAGTCTTGTCACAAGAAAAGCGACCTATTACATATTTCAGTGAGAAGTTGAGTGGTGCTACCTTAAATTGTCCAGTTTATGATAAAGAGATGTATGCATTAGTTCGAGCACTTGAGACGTGGCAACACTATCTTTTGCCAAAAGAGTTTGTGATTCACACTGATCATGAGGCTTTGAAACACATTACAGGTCAGCATAAATTAAATAAAAGGCATGCTAAGTGGGTTGAATTTTTAGAGTCTTTTCCTTATGTCATTTGATATAAAAAGGGTAAAGACAATGTTGTAGCAGATGTCTTGTCCCGTATGTATACTTCTGAATTATTTGGATTCTCATTTGATTAGTTTTGCTTATATTAAAGATTTATATATCACTGGCCCTGATTTTGGGGAAAGATACATGTCATATGAAAAAGGTGCAGATGAGAAGTTTTATCAACATGATGGCTATCTTTTCAAAGAATGAAGAATCTGCATTCCTCAAGGGTCAATTCGAGAAGTTCTTGTTCGAGAAGAACGTGAAGGTGGACTTATGGGACATTTTGGAGTCACTAAGACGTTGCACATTCTGAAAGAGCATCTATTCTGGACTAAGATGTGCAGGGACGTTGAAAGAACATGTGAACATTGTGTAACATGTAAGAAAGCAAAATCAAATGTTCTACCACACGATATGTATTTGCCTTTACCTATTCCTGATTCTCCTTGGCTGGATATCTCGATGGATTTTGTGTTGGGATTGCCTAGAACTAGGACAGGTAGAGATAGTATTTTTGTTGTTGTTGATAGGTTTTCAAAGTTGACACATTTCATTGTGTGTCATAAAACTGATGATGCTACTAATTTGGTCAACTTGTTTTTTAAGGAGATTTTTCGTTTACATGGAATTCTTGGGTCTATTGTTTCTGACAGGTATGTTTAGTTTTTGAGTCATTTCTGGAGGACTCTTTGGTGTAAATTGGGAATGAAACTGATGTTTTCCACTACTTGTCATCCTCAAACTGATGGACAAATGGAGTTTGTAAATCGAGTTTTATCTACTTTATTGTGTTCCATCATTAAAAAGAACATTAAGACACGGGAAGATTGTTTGTCGCATGTTGAGTTTGCCTATAACCATTTTGTTCATTCTGTAACTAAATTTTCACCATTTGAGATTGTTTATGGCTTTAATCCTTTAACTCCTATGGATTTGTTTCCATTGCCTCAAGAACAGGTTATGAACAGGGATGGAAAGTCTAAAGCAGACTATGTGAAGAGGTTGCATCAACAGGTTAAGGAAAATATATAGCGAATGACTCAACAGTATGAGAAGCAAGAAAAATAATGGTCGTAAGCGAGTTACCTTCGACGTTGGAGATTGGGTTTGGGTTTATTTTCGAAAGGAACGTTTTTCAGCCCAACGACGTTCTAAGTTGTTACCACGAGGAGATAGTTCGTTTCAAGTGTTGGAGAAAGTGAACGATAACGCTTATAAGTTGGACTTACCGGGTGAATTCAATGTAAGTGCTACATTTAACGTTTCTGATTTATCCCCTTACGATGTTTCTACAGATTTGAGGTTAAATCTTTTTTAAGAAGGGGATGATGTGAGCACATCAACACCAGTAAAGGAAGTTGATCCGTAGGTCCTACTAACGGGACCTATCATACGTTCTAAGGTAAAACATTTCAAGGAAGATCTTTCTCTTAAGTGTTTACAAGTTTCTGAATCATTCTGTAATGTTTATGCCTTAGAAACTAAGCTTTTCAATGTGTTACATACTGATGTGTAACATCACCTTAGTTATACCAAGTAATTATGTGCATTTGCATTAATTTCATTAGATATATAAGTGTGTGTACTATATATATTTACTTACTTTATGTTTTAATAAGTTTTATAGATCATAAGTGTGTTTGCATGGTATTTTCATCTTATTAGTAAGTTTACAATAAATTTGTCATACTTTGATGGATGTTATTATGTATTTCATATAGGAACAATAAAGGAAAACAGCTTAAGGTCTTAATCCTAGCTCGTTTGAAGCTCAAGGGAGTGTATGCAGCTCATCTCAGCTCAAATTAACTCACTACACTTTTAGCTAGCTGAATTCAGCTCACCTTAGCTCCATTCAACTTTATTTCAGTTCTACTAGCTCAATTCAAGCTAACAAGTCTAGAAGTAGCTCAAAGGTGTCCTACATGTGGGATAGTGTCCTACAAGCATGTGAGCAGCATGTGGGGCGTTATATACCTATACAAGAGTGCATGGAATGTGTGACATTGTGCACATGTGTGGAAATTCAACATTGGGCAGATTTGAATTCAAACTAAAAGCACATGTGAAATTTTTTGAATTCTCAACTCTTCCCTCCATGCATGGATGGTTTTTAACCTCCTTATCCACTCATTTAACACATGCAAAATGTGTTAAATGCATTCGAAATCAGCCACACAAATGGGCAGCAACACAAGGGAGTTACATGGTGGTTTTTCATTTGAGTTTTAAATTCAAAATCTGATTGTTTTGTAGCCATAAGTGATGACTAGCCATATATCCCATTTATCTATATTTTTTAAAGTACAAAGGTTAGACATTTGATGAATAAAAATTATTGTGAGGTTTTCTCTCAATGTTGGTTCTTCTTAGAACTATTTTCTTGACATTTCAAGTCTGATCTTGTTGTGTCAAGCTTGCAATACTTCAGGTTCTTAGATTGCTATCTAGCTGGTCCAAGTCCTTTGAACATTGAACGTATAAGGTTCGGGTTTATACTTTTTATTGTTCTTTGTTTGCTAACCAAAATTTCGAGATTTGTTCTTTCACCATTGTCATCTTCACCAAGCATTCATCTTTCACCTTTCAACCTTGTAAATTTCCAGCAACCTAATTCCTTCTTTTCTTCATCATTTCTTCACCCCTTATTCACCAATTTTTGTCCATAACCTTAGCCATACAACCAACACCATCATCCTTAGTTTTAGTAAGTTTGCTGCAAATGAATTACTTACTTCGTTCTAGATCCATTACAATCGAAAAGGTCCTCAATCAACAGGCTACCTCATATCAGTGTTGGGGTTGCCAAAACCACCAGACTTTGCCCATCACTTGGGGAATACTAAATAGCCCATTCACATTGGTCATGCCAATATGGAAAGTGGCATCATATTAGAAGATGATCACAAGAGCTTGATAAATATGGAAAGAAACAACAAATCAAAGAAGATTATGGAGGATTCTTACCATATCCAGTGTGAACACCTATCAAAGAAAAGATTCCTACAAATTGATGTGATTATATAGGGTGAGGGCATTTTGTATTAAAAAGGGTTGATATGTAATACCCAAAATTTTGAGCTAGTAGTTTTGGTTTTAACCTATATGTAAGTGGACCTCGTGAATTTCATATTTTAAGTCGTTGGGTTGAGTTGAGATTAAATGGGTTGGACTTGGGCCAAATTAGCCACAAAAAGAGAGTTTTTGAATGGTGAAAAGATGGAAATGACCTATAGTGTAATTTTCCCATTTTATAAAGATGAATCCTTTTTTATTGTATTTATCTTTTTCTTGTACTCATTTCTTCATCTTTCCTCTTCTTTTTCCTTTTAAAAGACCAAAACAAAATGTAAGTCATTTGATCCATTTGTTACTTCCTTCAAGCTTCATTTTCGTCCATAATCCCTCTGGCAACACCTTTTTAATAAATCGAGCCTTGGGTTGTTATAGTTAAAGAAAAAAGTGGGTGTTTTCATCCAAATCACAAAGGAAATGAGTGTGGATAAAAAAGAGCTTCATTTCGTGATTTAAACATCAAGGTAGTGTATTTCTAATCCTTTGGAATGTTAAGCTTTCATAAATTTCAAGAATTTGCTAAGATTTGGATATTTGAGCATTTTAAAGTTTACATTGAATTCATGATCAAATATTGAGCGAATGAGTATCAATACTGACCCTTTGGTATCGATACTAGATGCTCTGTATTGAGACCAAATGCTCGGTCTCGAGACCACTAGTCTTTGTACCGAATGACTTATATCCATACCAAATTTTGAGTAACCATATAGAAGGCTTGATATCAATACGTAAAGTGGTTAAGTTATTTTAAGATGTCAAATAGACTCAAGAGTGGGGAGTTTAATATCGATTGAGATCGAGCATCTAGCATGGGTGCGGGAGGTTACTAAAATACCCTTGGGAGCTGTAATTACCAAATTACCCTTATAGGCCTCATATTGAATATCTAAGAAGAAAAGTTCGTTGCAAAGGGTGTACCGACAAGCGGTATGACAAAATAATCAAATCATGAAATAGATGAATCGTGTAATGTAAGAATGATAGAGAATAGTGGACGTACAGTTGTCCCTCTATTTCGAGGGTGAATTAAGAAAAAATGTGGTAAGAGTGGATAGAGTATCGCTAACTAGTAATGAACCTGAGTCAGGTATCGAGTTAGTAACTAATACATCCAGTAAACAAAAATCACGATAATCATTATAGAATCATGGAACGCATAAAGACTTTGCTAGAAGCAGAGAATGACTAAGACACCTTTAGGTAACGAATGACCATAATAGAGTAGCTTAATAACTAACATCAGTAATAGACTAATAAACATTCACATAACGTTCTAGATAAAAGAACGAATGATGATTATCTTAATTCTTTCCCCTTTAGTAATCCTTATTTATTACCTCAAAATTATGTTGCCCATAGAATTTGGGTTTGAGACATTGGTTCAAGAGCTCATTAAAGAGGTTGAACATGGAGTATCGGGTTTGTCAAGACCACCAGACTTGGCCCATCACTTGGAGAATACTAGAGAGTTCGTTCACATCGACCATAAAAATATAGAAAGTAGCATCATATTAGAATATGATCACAGAAGTTTGATAAATATGGAAAAAGACAATAAATCAGAGAAGATTATGGAGGATTTATACCATATCAGTGTGAAAACCTATCCAAGGAAAGATTCATACTAATTTATGTTAGTAGATAGGATGGGGATTGACTTTCCTTATATTAGGGGATTTTGTATTAAATAGGGTTGATCTTAGTCGTTAATGTAAATTGCTCGTAGCCATTGATTGAGAGAAAGCTTAAGTATAAATAGAGAGCCTCTATTTCTCATTGGTATCATCACTTCTTTCATTCTCATTTAAGAGAGTAATAAAGCTCTAAGGCATTTGCTCTAATTCTCTTATCCCTTTCAGTTGTTCTAGTTCTTTTTGTGCATGTTGCCTCTTTATGTGACTAAGAGTATCCCCTATGGTGTTTACACTTTCACATCAGTATCCAACTTTAGTGGCTTGAGTGGCCACATTGGTGTTAAAGCTTTCGTATACATCGAATCGTTGAGGACTTGATGATAACCTTTACTGAGTTTGCATGCTCATAAGCTTGGTTTAAGGTTTACTTAGGTACATAATCGACCAAGAAGCATTAATGAGTGTCTAAGAATACACGTTTCGGTGTTGAAGCCTCTAAGGGCATGACAAGTAGTATCAGAGCGAGTCGTTGTAGCACCTATAACGAGCATTCCAAGTGTGTTTCGTGGAAATGGTAAACCAATAAATTGAATTTACTTATTGTTTAGCCAAGCTTACTATTCTGTTAAGTATGACAAGGCTTTGTATTCGAACTAGTTAAGGGTGATCGAGCTAGTTTGTGGCAAAGAGATTATTGAGATGACACATTTTAGAGTAAATGCCAGAACAGAGGGTAAGGTACATCTTGAATGCAAAACTTTTGTTTTTTTGTTTGATTTGTCATGTTAAAAGGATATTGGTTGAATAAGGCCTAACATTCGGTGTAGAGTAAACAAAGTTTGGGAGGGACCTTTCAGAGTTATAAAATCGGATTTACCGATGAGTCTAAGAGATTGCTCAGTTTTCAATATGGTGGAGACTTTCAAGACATTTTTGCAAGGCCAAGGGCTTCCAAGTCAAGGCAAATCAAGTTTGTTAGGAGAATGCTCCTACAATGAAGATACACATGTAGGCGTGTTAGCTCATGACATCACTTGACGGCACGAGCCAAAGCAAGCAACCTGTATGGGAGGCCAAGTCTTTATAGGGGACGCAAGAAAGTCGAGGTGTCAAGAAACTAAGTTGATGCTTGAAATGGCGTAAAGGATCGTAAAGTTACATGGAGACATGAGCCAATGTTAGCAGTTCAAGTGGGAGAACCGCAAGGATTCGAGGTAGTGATGAGTATCCAAGGTGACCTTGCCCAAGATTGTTTGAGTGAAGCAACGAGGGTGTCGCTAAGTTTGGTGGGGGAGAATATCGCACCCTTAGAATTTGGGTCCGAGTTATTGACGCATGAGCCTACCAAAGAGGTTGAATATGAAGTATCGAGTTTTCTAAGACCACCAGAGTTGGCCATCACTTGGAGAATGCTATAGAGCCCATTCACATTGGTCATGCAAATATGGAAAGTGACATCATATCAGAAGATGATCACAAGAGCATGGTATATATGACAAGAGACAACAAATTAGAGAATATTGTAGAAGCTTCTTACTATATCTAGTGTGAACACCTATCCAAGGAAATATTCCTACTAATTGATGTGATTATATATAATGGAGACCGACTTTCCTTATATTAGGGGATTTTGTATTAAATAGGGCTAATCTTAGTTGTTGATGTAAATTGATCATAGCCATTGATTGAGAGGGATCTCAAGTATAAATAAATAGCATCCCTCCTCATTTGTATCATCCATAAAGAAATCTTAGTTTCCTAACATGGACCTAACAAGGCAATAGTTGAAGGAGTTGTTTAAGAGACACAAACATCTTGGTTTTAGGTTGACCATAGTGTCTCTTTGATTAGTAACCATAACTGACATCGAAATTGGGCTTCGCATGTCTTTACAACTAATTCCAATCATGTTTTATTTGAAAAGGGAAATAGAGGTGTTGGAGTTGAGAAAATGAGGGTAATATTGCGGTGGAGGTGAGAGAAAATGTGTATTTTTATCATATTGTTTATTTTTATTGTTTAATTAATTTTCATCTATTCAGATAATAAATATTAAAATTAATTGATAATGTGACATACTTTGATTTGTCAGTAACTTTTATTTTAATGGAGTTAATGATTTGTGATAAACGAGATAATGATTTAAATTTCAAGGGACAAAACGTACTAAAAAATACTTTAAGGGACAACTCGATATGCATTTAAGCCGTGGGAAAATGAAATAGTGGAGTGTGACAAATAAAAATGAATTTCTAAAAAAAAGACCAAATAAAGTAATAAAAAATAAAATGGTAGGTTGAAGATTTAAAAAGGAACTTTCTATATTCTATTTCAAGTAAAAGGAAGGAAACCCAATGAGGTGTTGGTTTTCAGGGTTGAATGGATTATACGACATCGTAGATAGTGGATGAGATTAGAGACTTTTGAATTAATGATCATGAGGCAGTTGGGTGAAGGTGGGTTCACCTATGTTTATTATTGGGATAATATGATACCAGTTGCAGAGCTACAGTTTGGTGAGGGTGGGTATGTGCTCACCCTAAAATCTGAATTTTCTTCTATTAGTTACTTATTTTACCGATGGTGTCCAACCAGAATTTTTCATGCCCACCCTGAAATTTGAGTTTTCTTCGACTAGTTACTTATTTTACAGATGGTGTCCACCCTGAAAAATATTTTTGGATCATTCATTGTATGCTCGTATCTCTCTGGTTCGTTCCCCTTAAAAAATCACTTTTATTAATTTTTTAAATATTTATGATTTGGGTATTTCGCTATTGGGTATTTCCCTTTTGGTTCATGCTCTTAGATGGTTGTTTTGTGTTTGTTTGCTTTTATTTGGAGGGTTTTAGGTGAATTCTTTTTTAATTGATTTTAGGAATAACTCAACAAATATCCCTAATGTTTGACAGTAGTGTCATTTTGGCATGTATTCTTTTTTTTGTGGAACATATTCCTCCCAAACGTTTCGTTTTTGGTCAAATGATCCTCTCGTTAGATGAAAAATGTTAGTCAACTAACGGTCAATGCATGAAGATAATGTGATAAGCTTACATGACATCACACGCTGACGTGATAGTATCACATATACAAAGGTGATGATGTGGCAAATGCCACGTCAGCACAAAAAATAAAAATACTTTAAAAAAAAGATTTTTATGTAATTTTTATTTAATAATCAATCAGGCATCATCTCATTGGGTTAATTATGAAATTATAAAATGCATCAGTGTCGAACCCAAGTTAATGGGCTAAAACCCCAACACCTTACCACCAAGCTAAATCTCAAATTTATTTCTTTTTGGCAAAAATTAATATTTAGCATATACATTACTTCTCTTACATATTTTATCAAGCTTCTTCTTCATCACTTCTTCCTCATAATTTTCATCACAATCCTCTTATTTTCCTTATTCTACTTATTTCTCTCATCCTAAACTAATAAAAAGTAGAAGGAAAATAGTTTACCCAAATTATCAAAGATGATGTGGCTTTTTTCACTACCCAAATTATTTCTCTCGAAGAATTCCTGCTTCAAATAACCGATTGAATAAAGGTAAGAGTTTTGCAAGGCACTGAAGGCTAAGGGGAAAATATTTTAATGGAAAAATCTACTTTAGATTTTACGAGCGAGACATGGATATTTTTTTGTTGGGAAATAAACGAGTAATTTTCCTATAACCAGATTAGTGAGAATGCGAAATAAAAGCAGAAAAATAATACCCGAAATTGATAATGGAGTTCAGCCAATTTTGCCTACGTCTCTGAACTACTGCAAATCTTTTACTAAAGAGAGAAAAATTACAGGTACTTACAAAACACTCACAACTCACAAGAAAGCTCTCTAGTATTGGAAGAAAGAAATGATTTGGGATGATTTTGAAGCTAAATGGGTTAGGGTATTTATAGTTGAAGCTTAAGAACTAATCTTATAAATACCCTAAAGTATACAGGGATTAAAATGTAATTTTCCCATTTCCATTTTCAATAAAAAAATTGGGTACCGAATTTAGTGCCCCGTTTGTTGAAAAAATCAAGTCGATGCCCCCATTTGTTGAATCTGTGCTCCAATTTTTCTTGATTTTCAACGCCCCCAATTTGATGTTTCCTCTAACAATCTCCCACTTGAAGACTGATTTTAATCTATCTTCACACCTCGATCAATGTAGAAGTATTTCGAGTCTTATTACTCTAGCATACCAACTGAAGCTTAACACAACTTCAGTTTGTCCGTAGTCACCGTCTTTGTTAATATGTCTGCCATATTTTGAGCTCTACTAATCTTTTCAAGTTTCAAAATCTCATCTTCCAGAAGAGACCGGATAAAATGATATCGCAATTATATGTGCTTCATCCTGGAATGAAAAGATGGATTATTCGCTAGATGGATAGAACTTTGATTGTCGTAATACAAGACATTGTTTTCTTGTTTCTTGCCTAACTCTTCCAAGAAACTTTGGAGCCAGACCATCTCCTTGCTGGCTTCCGTAACGGCGACATATTCTGCTTCAGTTGTGGAGAGAGCAAATATCTTTTGTAGTTGAGAAACCCAACTCACTGCAGTACCTCATAGAGTATAGACATACCTTGTAGTGCTCCTTCTGATGTCAACATTTCCGGCTAAGTCAGCATCTACATAGCCTGTTAATATCGTATCTCCACCTTTGAAACAAAGTGTTTTGTTTGTGATACCCCGCAGATATCTGAGGATCCATTTAACTGCTTCTCAGTGTACCTTGCATGGATTATTCATATACCTTCTAACAGCTCCCACCGCATGAGCAATATCTGGTCTAGTACAAACCATGACATACATCAGACTTCCAATTGTTGAGGCATACAACACCTTCACCATGTGTGCACGTTCTTTCTCCGTCTTTGGTGATTGTTCTTTGGAGAGTCTAAAATGAACATCTAAAGGTGTACTTACTGGTTTAACATCTTGTATGTTGAACCTGGAGAGTACTTTGTTGATGTACTCAGCCTGTGATAACATCAAAGTCCCCGACTTTGTGTCTCTCTTAATCCTCATCCCAAGAATCTGCTTTGCAGTGCCTAGATCTTTCATTGCAAACTGCTTTGACAATTTTTGCTTCAAGTTTATAATCTCTTGCATGTCTGAGCCTGCAACGAGCATGTCATCAACGTACAACAATAAAATAATAAAGATGTTGTCAAACTTCTTGATGTAGCAACAATGATATGCTTGACATCTGGTAAAACCACTACTACTCATGAAACTATTGAACTTCTTGTACTACTGTGTAGGAGCTTGTTTTAAACCATACAAGTTATTCTTCAACCTGTATACCAGGTTTTTCTTGTCTGCCTTTATGAAGCATTCTGGATGCATCATATAGATTTCTTCCTCCAAATCACCATAAAGGAAAGTTTTCTTCACATCTAACTGCTTAAGATGTAGATTCTCTACAGCTATAATTTTCAACACCAGTCTGATTGTAGACAGTTTCACGACTGGAGAGAAAATTTGATTATAGTCAATA
Source organism: Hibiscus syriacus (assembly GCF_006381635.1). Lineage (NCBI taxonomy): Eukaryota > Viridiplantae > Streptophyta > Magnoliopsida > Malvales > Malvaceae > Hibiscus > Hibiscus syriacus. The sequence continues at coordinate 77,597 of NW_024063122.1, forward strand.
CCTTCTTTTTGCTGAAAACCTTTGACAACCAATCTTGCTTTGTAGCGTTTGCTCCCATCGTACTCTTCTTTGATCTTGTAAATCCACTTGTTATGGAGCGCTTTCTTGTCTGGTGGTAATTCAGCTAATTCCCACGTCTAATTTGACATAAGCGAGTCCATCTCATCTTTCATAGAAGACTCCCACTTGACTGAATCCTCCACCTGCATTGTTTAATCATAGCACTCTGGTTCACCATTGTCAGTCAACAACAAGTAGTGCAAAGAAGGCGAATAACGCTGAGTTGGTTTAGGAATTCTGGATGAGTGTCTCAGTTCTGGTATGCTTGGTTCTTCTCGAACTTCGTCAGGACTGATCTGAACATTATTTCCAGAAATCTCCTCAAACTCAGCAAATTCCTTTGTTTCAGCTTTGGTATTGGAGTTACTTGATTCTATGGTTGACATGTCTTTGTACATCACATTCTCATTGAAAATGACGTCTTTACTTCTAATGATCATTCGATTTTCGTAGTCCTAAAACCGGTAACCGAACTCATCACCACTATAACCAAGAAAGACGCATTTGTTGGACTTAGCATCAAGTTTACTTCTTTCAGCAGAATTTATGTGTACATAAGAAATACAATCAAACACTCTTAAGTGTGAAAGGTTTATTTCTTTCTTGCTCCAAACTTTCTCTGATATTCCACCATCCGTAAATTGAATAATCGTCTCATCAAATGAACTTTGTTTGAGGCCGATGGCTTCTCATACATACTGGAGAGAGCCGACATAAGACCCGCCGTGGTCTTTTCCTTTGCTATTTTTAAAGCAACATTGCGGGATAACGTCAGTCGAATAACTCCGATGGCTTGTCTGTCGAGAAGAGCCCAGTCTTCATTCTTCATGCCCTCTGGTTGCTTTTCTGAGAGAGGTTGATATAGATTTTTCTGGTATAGAAAATCATCAATCTGCATCTTCCAAAAGCCAAAGTCCGTACCACTGAACTTCTCAATTTTCACCTTCCTTTCGTCTGCAACCATCGCTCTCACTTGAATCTGACTTCGTTTGTATCGTTTCTGACAATTTCTACGAACCACCGTGTATTAGAATACCTTGACAAATTCGTGTCGCCGATAAATTTTTACTATTTAAGTGAATAGTAATAAATAGTAACCTCGTAGAAAAATCGATAAAATTCACCACCAAATGCTCTGATACCAGTTATTGAAAAATAAACGAGTAATTTCCCTATAACAAGATTAGTGAGAATGCAAAATAAAAGCAGAAAAATAATATCCGAAATTGATAACGAAGTTAAGCCAATTTTGTCTACGTCTCCGTACTACTGTAGATCTTTTACTAAAGAGAGAATTTACAGGTGTTTACAAAACACTCACAACTCACAAGAAAACTCTCTAGTATTGGAAGAAATAAATGATTTGGGATGATTTTGAATCTAAATGGATTAGGGTATTTATAGTTGAAGCTTAAGGACTAATTTTGTAAATACCCTAAAGTGTGCAGAGACTAAAATGTAATTTTCCTATTTCCATTTTCAATGAAAAAAATTAGACACCGAATTCGGTGCCCCTTTGTTGAAAAACCCAAGTCGATGCCCCTATTTGTTGAATCTGTGCTCCAATTCTTCTTGATTTTCAACTCCCCCAATTTGAGTTTTCCTCCAACATTTTTCACAGAGCTTCACTTTATTTGTTCCCCTTGGAACCAGCGATGGTTGTTGTAATCCCAAGCGTCTTCTGCAAGTTCAAATGATGAAAGAGATGGATTTTGACTGCTCACGGTCACATATTTCTAGAAACGCAAACACATAATACATGCTTAAAGTAGTGAAAACAATAAGAAATGAGACATTCTTTTATTACGGTTAAAAAAGTCGAGAGAGTGGGAACCTCAGTTATTTAGAGGATATACAAAAGAGCATATTTGCACTCCATGCTGTAAAAGTCGTCATCAAGTCTATGCAGACACATCATATCCAAAGCTAGAGAGTCACGGAAGCAACTAAGAGAATGATGAAGCGAATTTTGAATAACAAGTCTCATATCATTTATCTCACACTATCACACGTATATTCTCCATACCACAAACTACACAAACATGTTCTCGCCTGGAAGAGAAAACCGTTGCTCACTTCTGCAAGAACATAATAATGGGTGAAATTAAGAGAGAGAGAGGAAGCCATGGCCAGAGCTTTGAAGGAGAAGAAAAAAAGAAGTTTTTAAGTTAGATAGATAAAGAGATAGAGAGGAGTTTTAACATTGGTTTATAGGGGAAAATGGGACTAGTGGGAAACCCAACTTCTTCGATTGAAAATAATAATGACAACCACCAACTCAATTATTTTCTTGTACAGACCCTTTTTTTTAAGAAGTGATAAAGAAAATTTTTGATGAAATGTGTGAGTGAATCATTATATATTATAAATATTAATTCTTGCCAAATATCATATTTGATATTTATCTTGGTGGTAAGGTACTGGGATTTTTATCGCAGTAACCTAGGTTCGATGCTCACTTCAAGCGTTTTTAAAATTCATAGTTAATTTAATAGGATGATGACATGTGGAATCATCTCATTGGTTGATAATTATTAAATAAAAATTATATTAAATTAAATTTTAAAAAATATTTTATTTTGTGTTGACGTGACATTTACCACGTCATCACCTTTATATATGTGACACTGTCACATCAGCATGTGGTGTCATATAAGTTTGACACACCATCTTCATGCGTTGATTGTTAATTGACTAACGGTTTTCATTTTACGAGGGGTATTTGACCCAAAATAAAACATTAGAGATGAATATGTTCCAAAAAAAATACGGGCCAAAATGACACTATTGTCAAATATTAGAAATATTTTATTATATTATGCCTTGATTTTATGTGTTTGATATCTTGTTCTTGTTAATTGGGTAAACTACTAAAATGATCCGTTACTTTTATAGTTATACACCTTTGTTCACTAGATTAAAAAAATTAAATTTTGGTCATTAAGATATTGAATGTTGTTAATTTGGTGTTGTGTCATGTTAATAGAAGAGTTTAATTTATATTTTAACTCTTAAACTTTAAATAAAATATTAATCATTGAACTTTTTATAAATCTAAAATAATTTAAGAATAAAATTTAAATTTACCTTTTTATAATATGTTTTCTTTCGAACCCTGACTCCTGACTTGCGCCGTACACTATTCATCTTCTCAAAGAAAATCATTGTAAGACTACTACAAAGCTGTAGAGCTGTGATCCTCTGATTTGGACGCATAAGCGACTGTATTTGTTGCACCACTTAAGCCGGTGAAAGTTCTCTTTGTATTAAAATCTATAATCATAATTACATATTTTTAGTGTATATTGTTATCTTTTTACGACGTAAAATTAAGTGATCAATTTTGATTATAAGTTATAATGTATTAAAAGTACTATGTGAATAAAAATATAAATATCATTAAAGTTGTATTTATAATTTAATAAGGGGTAGAGTTATTTTTTAATTAATCACTTGTATCTGATCTATTGATCGATTAATTCAGATCGGGTACTGCATAGGCGAGGGTAACCCTTCCAACCCAATTTACTCCATTCGCAAACGTCAGGATTCGAACCCCTAACTAACTGGTTGTTAGTAATGAGGGGTAGAGTTATAAGTATAGACAATAGTTGATTCTATAATTAGCTATATAAAAGGATAGGTCCCAAAAACTAGATCTTCTCATATTTTTTTCTTATCATGTCAAAGAATTTATACTCAAGAAAACTCTATCTTATTAGAAGATCACAACCAAATGAAGATTCAATGATTTCACTCTATCAATTAATTCAAGTACATTTTTGTAAATCTAGTATTTATTGTTCTTGATGATTTGACATGATAAGATCTTGGTTACTTTTTATATTTATTATGATTTGGTTTTAACAAGTAGTATCATCGCTAGATCGTGTTGTATCACTGAGCAGGGATTCAAATAACGAATGGATAGCGGTATAATGGTCATTATATCGCGATCGCAACGACATCCGAGATCGCTATCATAGAAAATAGTGGTGTGAAGCAGAATCACACTAACAGCGGTGGGTCACGACCACAATTTAACATATAGCAAGCAATTGCGACAATAGCGGACTACTATTCCGCTATTTTAATTTAAAAAAACAATTTTTTTTTAAATAAACTCATTTGAAAAAATTCACGAGCGATACCTACAATGATTGCAATAGCATCCATTATATCCGCAACCCCGATAAATGCAACGCAACTGAAAACGTGGTTGCAACCGTATTTTAAATCCCTGTCATTGAGAATCAAACTTTTCTATTATTCTTTTTCGATTTCATTTGTCTATGAAGTTTGAAGGATTCGATATTTGAATTTGGTATATGTATTAAAGATTGAAGTTAAAAGGAACTAGGTTTTGATTTTTTGGGGTTTAAAACGATTAGATGTAAATTTGGACCAAAATTTTAAGGTTTAGAATCTGATTGTTTTGATATATGTCTAAACCAATTATTTAGTGTATATCAAATTTAGGGGTATTTGTTTTCGTGTGATTTTAAAATTTTCTTCCAATCAAACACTATAATCTTACATTCCTGCTAAACAAACCAAACGCCCCTTAAGGTACTCTTTTTCCTTGGTATAATTTAGAGGGTTTAAGGCCCTTTTTTAAAAAAACTGTACGCATGAAAGACGCTTTTTAATTTGTAGTAGGAAAAAAGTCTATAACACCATAAATTGAGTTTGGTGTAGAGATGACAATGGAACGGGACAAGTAGATATTATTAAATCTATCATCGTTTCTCGATTAACACACTCTGCGTTAACCCGTTTCGAATTTTGCTAGTAAAGACCTAAGAGAAATGTACAAGAAAATACAATCGAGTAAACATATAGGTGGAGTTCACTACATTTTCTCATCCTCTTGTCAAGATGAACATGCCTCTTGTCAAGGTTCGTGTATCCAAGGAAAAACCGAAAGAATAAGAATGGGAAGGGCGCTGCATTAATCTTCGTCCATCGAGGGAGAAAATACGTAACCATAATGTAAACACTAATTTTCGTCCACATATTATATATATATACATATACATCTATGTATATATTATAGTTCGCAAACGGTTTTGAAAATACATATATAATATATAGTTTTTTTAAAAGCATTTTGAAAATGAATATAGTATATAGTTTTTAAAACACTTTTGAAAACTATATAATATATAGTTTTTAAAACATTTTTAGAAAAAAAATATATAATATATGGTTTTTAAAATCATTTTTTGAAAACTTATATAATATATAATTTTTTAAAGCATTTTTTAACACTTATATATAATATATAATTTTTAAAACATTTTTGAAAATTATATAGTTTTTGAAAACATTTTTTGAAAATTATATAGTTTTTATTTTTTTTTTTTGAAAATTTATATATAGTATATAGTTTATAAAAAGAAACAGTTTTTAAAAAATGTATATTATATAGTTTTATTTATTTATTTATTATTATTATTATCATTATTTATTATTATTATTTTTATTACTTATTTTATTTTTCTCGTTTCCAGGTCCAATAACAATCCAAGAGTTGAGTCTAAACCAGCTCAAAAGTCCAACCAGAACGGGCCTAAACTAGCCCAGCAAGGGATTAGGGTTTTTTGGTTTCAATCAACGCCACAGGGGAGGTTACACAGTCAAAGGGTGAACGGACGACCGAGATCCCGAGATGACCGGCCAACCACGAACAGAATGACGTGAGACCCAAAACATATGGGAACACCCCCATATCATCGAAAACATCCCCTATTGGGGCTGTATAAATAGACACGGGGAGAACAGAACAGGGGGTGCAGTTTCGTTGAGGTGGGGATGGAAAGTGATATTTGCAAGGTTTAATCTCCTTGTCGTCCTCCCATATCTTCACACTGAAACATATCAAAACAACAATTCGCCTCCGGTTCATGATGAACCAAGAACTAACAGTACTGTTAATAAGGAGGGACCCAGCTCCAAGGATAACAATCAAGAACAAGAAAAACGGGATAAAGGTTGGCTTCAACTCAGTATAGGCGGTCGAGACTCTCGCATCAAAGCCAACATGATCTGCTCCAACGTGTTCTCCTTCTTCACTGAATCCAACGCCGAGCCACATTATATAGACAATTTGGAGAATGTTTTAGAGGAAGAGAGTTTTGATGGATCGAAAAAGAAGAAGATGCTTTATTTTCCCGGGAAAATGGAATCAAATTCATGGAGATTTCATTTTTCCAAGTCTTCTTGTTGTTCGTCTTCATCTGGGTCTAGGCGTCGCCAATCACGATCTATTTCTAGAAGGAGGGAATGCTAAGCTTTCTTAGTAAAACAATTTGGAGCATCAGCTTGGAAATCGAAAGGTGTAGATACGACTTAAGCATAATTTGCAAGAGTAGGAGCAGCGCCGTTAACTTCCCGATGGATAAACCTAGCTGAAATGTGAGGATGAGCGGCCAAGAGTTGACGAGCGTCGCGAATATTGAACTGTTGAACAACATTCCAGCAATCACTTTCAATCACCACCCACGACAACTCAATACTCATCGCCAATCAGACATCATATGCGATCGCCAAAGCTTCCACAACACTTGCTGAACGAGGAACACCAACAAGGAACGCTTGTCCTGCCATAACAACGCCATCACTATTGCCTAAAATCATGCCAATTGCTGGTAGAGCATGTGGCCGAGGGCAGGCACCATCGACATTCAACTTGAAAGTACCCATCGTAGTTTTAATCCAACAAAGAAGATGGTAACATTGAGGAGGTATTTTTAATTCTTGGGTTTGTTCTGGGTTCCATTTTAGGATTTTACGTTATTTGGATATATATATATATATATATATTAGTTTAATCGTGAAAACATTCAAAATCGTGCCTCTTGTCATTATTTTAATCGAATTTTGTAATTTGTTCTTCACATGTCGCTGTTGCTATAGCTCATCGTGAACTTCTGTAATATTTTGATTAGGTGTAAGTATGAATTCTCTTTTTATTCGTTTGGAGTTAAATTTACTAGCTAATTTATAACAAGTGTCAGTTTTGGATTACAACATTTTGAAGTATTCTACTATTCTTTATAATATTCATCTATATCTGTACATATGTTGCTTTAAACATAGTCTTGGTAGACTCATGTGGATGTGCTCCTAAACTCAGAGTCCAAGTAGCTTAAATGTGTTCTTACTTTTGTCTATTGTTCAATTTTTAATTGTTATTTACCCTAAGTAACCATGCGGTTTATTTATTTATTTATTTTTTCTCCCTTCAATTTATCTAATATTATTTTTTCAATCTAACCTTCTTTGACTTTTTTAGAGTTAATTTCAATCGATCAAAAGGCAAATAATTATGATCGAATTTTTAAATTTCAATTTAAATTTAAATTTTCGCAATTAAGACAACCGACAAATTAATTTGTACCGAAAGGGCAGTACAAGGGTGCTAATCTTTCCTTGGCTGTAACCGACTCTCGAACCCTACACATTTCTGGTAAAACGCAGGTCAGGTAAGATGGTGTTCGATCCACCTAAATATCATTTTTAAAGTTATCGGTGGCGACTCTAGCCCAATCAATTCAAGTCGAAGCCCAATTCCGGGTCCAGCCGAAAGACGGTTCCGACAGCTTGGCGACTCTACTGGGGACATGTAAGTGAGTCAGGCCGAAATTAATTTTCGGTTGTCTTTTTATGCGAAAATGGTAAATTTAAATTTAAATTTATTTATTTGATTCCAATTATTTATCTTTGATTATTTTCAAATAAATAGTTGTACTGACATTTTTTAATGATTTCAGATTTTTCTCAAAATTGTCATTTCTCGCTCTATACCCGAGCTCCAAACCCTATTTAAGTGGGGGTGAAAGTAACGCTTTCGTGTGAATTTATTCATCGCACATGCATAGCAAGTAGCCTTCGGGATTCATATACCTTATGTCTTCGTGTGAATTTATTCACCACACAGACATAAGAGAATGTGTCCTCTCGAGTTTAACTTAGTCCACACAAGCCTGTGATAGTTTAGGACTAAGGGTCTGGCAAGTCCAAGGGGGCACCAGCAAGGAGAACTCGAGTACCTTTTTAGAACCTAAACCGGGAGAGTACAGGGAATTAGAGCCCACCCCAAAACCTCATTCCAAACCCTAGGCTACTTTGTTTCTGACTTTATTTTCTGTTCAAAGCATGCGAACTAGACAAATATGCGGTTAGGATTTGTTTGAAATTAGCATGCGGGATAGAGATCATGTCCGAGTAGGAATTAAAGCATGTAGGGTAAACATCATGTGGGGTAGGACTTTTATTTTTCATGAATATTTTTTATCTTCACCTCACTAACTCTTTTCATTTTTATTTTATTTTATTTTATTTTCATCACTTGCATCATTTAAAAGAGGTGTTGATCCACCAAAAACGTGTTTGCTAAACATGAATAATCTGCATTAATGGACAAAGGGGTTGTAATATAAGAGATGAAAATGCAGAGGACAGTCTACAAGGAGACTATGTGTCACATTTAATCCAGAAGACGTGGTGCCCGCAATTGAAGAGTATATCACTATACTGCATTATAAAGGACTCAATGAACCAGGTCTACATCAAGCACAATGAAAGTCTATCTTTGAAGAACTGACTGTCAGAAGTTACAGGGGCAAGATGAAGACCACTGATCTTAGGAGTCACTTCAAAGACGACAATGGCAAAACGATAACTGAAATTGGAGACCATTGCTGACGAATTCAAGAAACAGACAAATGGACTTCACATAGTTCCTATCAATTAAGGGCTCCAATGACGTATTTCGTTGGGAACAGGCTCAACAAAAGATAAATGCCGGAGGTGCAGTCCTTCGAGATTTTTGGGGCAAACAACTCATCATTTGCACGGTTCATCCAGAGAAGCCAGATCGGTTCGACAGGTTATTCAACCGGTGACGGATGAAGGCGGAAGACTAGTCAACATGTCAGAAGCTGTCAGAATATTTTTTGTCTCTTAAAAGATGAAACACTTTTGTCCTAATAAGGGTTATTCAGAATAACAGACACATTTTTTGGATCAATGTCTCGGACATTTCATGCATCATGCATTTAGAAATTTGGCATTTTGTTATTTTCTTTGCATTCACATTAACTAATATATACATGTCTCATCAAAAAGGATCAAATACTAGATACACCACCTCAAGCATTGGACACACCCTATCCGCATAACACTCGTTTGAAGAAGAAGATGATGGAAGCCAGAATTACACAAATTGAGGAGAATATGTTGAAACTACAGAAAGAGCTAGAAGACAAGATAAACCAGAACAGTCGAAATACTCTGGAAACAATCACAAATAACCAAGAGTCCTTGGTTGATCAAATCGTTGCCAAGTTAGTTGGCCTACAACAGACCAGTGCGCCTGGGGCAGGTTCACAGGAAGGGGTAACTATACAACCTACCCTGTAAGTGGTTATCTCACCTGAAATCTTACCAGAACTTCGAGGGGACTCATCTGCTGTAAAAACGAAGCCCTTGTCCTCTGTATTTAACCCTAAGAACAATCTGGGTTATTACCATGTACCGGATTTAGACGAAGAGGACAAAGCGCAAAAGATGGAGGAAAAAATCAAACAATTGGAGGACCAAATGAAGGTAGTCAAAGGAGACCATGACTACCATGAAATCGATGTCGCGGAGCTCAGTCTAGTCCTGGACTTGAATCTTCCTCCGAAATTAAGTCCCCAAAATTCGAGAAGTTTGACAGGAACAGTTGTCCATCCGCTCACATCACCATGTTCTACCGAAATATGACAGGAGAGTCTGTGGGGCTCAACCATTCGGTGGTACAACCAGCTAAGTCGATCAAATATCAAGACCTGGAAGGACCTGGCCAAGTCATTTCTGGAACAATACAAGTATATCAATGACATAAGGCCAGATCGAGTTATGCTACAAAGCATGGAAAAGAAGCATAACGAGAGTTTCAGGCAGTACGCACAAAAATGGAGGGACTTGGCTGTGCAAGTTCATCCACCGTTGGATGAAAAGGAAACACAAAAGCTCTTCGTACAGACCCTGAAGGCTCCATACTTCGGGAACCTAGTTGCGATCACATCAGGAAGCTTTTCAGACTTGGTTATGACCGGAGAAATGATCGAGTCGGCCATAAAGCAAGGAAAAATTAAAGATGGGGAGGCTAGTAGGAAACCTCCTATGCGAGAGCGGGATGGAGAGATTAACAACATCAACCATGTCAGTAAAGGTGTTACAATCTCCAAACTGAAATCAACTGCAGCTGTGCCGTCAGGTACTTCTAAACAAGATTCCAGAGAACCCAGAAAGGAAAGGGAACATTTTGACCCTATTCCGATGACCTACAAAGAGCTTTACCATCAACTTCTTGACACCCACGTAGTGTCACCATACCCGGTAGAACCCATGAAGCCCCCATACCCCAAGTGGTATAATGAGAATGCACATTGTGAATATCACGGCGGTGTCCCAGGGTACATAATTGAGGACTGTTACGCATTCAAGAGAGTTGTATAGAAGATGCGTAACCAGAACTGGATAGACTTTAACAACTTGGGGGCATTCAAGTAAGGAAGACCATTTCATCATTTGAGACATTTTGTTTGAATTTGTTTTTTCCTCTCAAGTTTGTGTAAGGACATTCGAATAAATTTATGTTACTTTAAAGATGTTAAGCAATAAATCACGTTTGCGAACTTGTAATTCTTTGAATATCATTTGAATTAAGAAACTCTGTAAATAGTTCAAAGTTACAGATCTTTGACAGAGTAACATGATTTAAAACGAGGACTTTGGCCTTACCCAGAATATACACTCAAACACCGTACCCTGCTCTTGAAATTTAACCTTTTTCCTTTCATAAGGTGGGGATAACATGGGGCATCTTTTGCATATGACAATTACTATACTTTTCGTTTAAGACGTTCAGTGATGATCATGATCTTTACAAATGAAATAGTCGAGTAGGTGGATCTAGTTTAGGTCAGTTGCTTGAAAATTGAACTCTAAAGATAAAATTTTTGACTTTCAGCAACACCTAGACTATAACAGGTTCTTCTTCACAATCTTAAGAAATTAAATCCGCAAAGCTGAGCTATTCCACTAAGGCAATTGGTTATAGAGGTAACTTGAAAGCCCTGGCCTTATGAATATGTTACGTTCAAACCATGACATTGCTCGAACACTTGGCAATTCGGTGTTTGCTCCACTGCTATTGTTCGGTCGAAGACTTTGTGATGAGATGAACCCTTCAGTTAACTTTATAAAACTGATTATAATGTTAAGTTGTCCCTCTAAAGCAATTGGTTAAACGCCCCTGCTTTATGGATTCAGCTAGCCAGATAATGGCAAATTAAATCAAATTTATCTAAGCAAGAAATTTTCGATAATAATGGGCTAAGGGAGTTAAGGAACACCTGTTATAGTCAAGTACACACGAGCACTCAAGAATTTCATTTTTAGACCGATATTTTTTGCACTGCCTTTGTTAGAGGAGCCTACAAAGCTTGAACAAATGGAAGATTTCAAAGGACTGAAATAAAAGGTCTAGTAATTTATCATGCTAGTTGCGTCATTTTTTGAACATTTGTCAAAAAGCTGTAACTCTGAAAGCATTAAAGGAGCTCTTGATTCCTTTGATATTCTTTGAACTCACGTTTATAATTTGATTCAATTGCGAACAATATTTTTTCAGCATTTGTATCATTTTCTCTCCTAAAACAAGAAAAAGAAAAAAATGTTTTCAAACAGAACGGTCTCAGATATGAAAGGTCTATAAATCCAAAGCTCGAGAAGCAAATGGGGCACAATCGATTCCAATGACCAGACTGGCAGACAAAGCACGAGACTCCATCCAAGAGATAACACATAATTCATTCATGTTGCATGCATCTTAGACATACTTAAGTGCATCACATTCATCATTTTAGCATACATGATTTTTTGCAGCTTTTAGAATCAAGTTTCAACTTCAGGATGAAGGATACTCGATTCACAAACGCCTTTGAAGAACGATGGTGGTTGCTTAACTCAGCAGTGAGAAGCTACACCTCAACCGACTTGACATATCTACAGATCTCAGAACCAATTTCAGATAGGTTCGAGAACCAATTCAGATCAAATCCAATTCAGCTCAACTCAACAAAGAGCAGCATGTTTCCAGTTAAAACTTTCAAGCCAGATTTCAATTCCATGACGGAAGATTTCCAGCGGACAGAATTTATCAGTGGACTTTCCCGTGAAGATGAGTCGTCCAAAAAATCATATTACTTAGTTCAGACCCGCTCAGAGGAACCACCTGAAGAACTATGGCCGGCTTAGACCTGTGAAGGGAAACCATTTTTTTAAGACAACATTTGCAATATAGCTCAAGACAAGAAGGGCTATTTGCCAACCAAAGACCTTCGAGTTCGACTACACTCAGCCCCAAGGCACATCATTTGCAGCATAGCTTAAGTCGAGAAGGGCTATCTGCCAAAGACCCCCGAGTTCGATTACACTCAGCTTTGAGGGCATATCATTTACAGTATAACTCAAGGCTAGAAGGGTTATCTTTCAACAAAAGACCTTTGAGTTCGACTACGCTCAGCTCCCAGGCATATCATTTGCAGCACAACTTAAGTCTATAAGGGTTGTCTGTCAACAAAAGACCTTTGAGTTCGACAACGCTCAGCTCTAAGGCACATCATTTGCAACATAGCTTAAGTCGAGAAGGGCTATCTGCCAAAGACCCACGAGTTCGATTACACTCAGCTTGAGGGCATATCATTTACAGCATAACTCAAGGCTAGAAGGGTTATCTGTCACCAAAGACCTTTGAGTTCGACTACTCTCAGCTCAACGGCACATCATCTGCAGCATAACTTAAGTCGAAAAGGGCTATCTGCCAACCAAAGACCTTCGAGTTCGACTACGCTCAGCTCCAAGGCATATCATTTGCAGCATAACTTAAGTCGAGAAGGGTTATCTGCTAACCAAAGACCTTCAAGTTCGACTACGCTCAGCTTCAAGGCACGTCATCTGCAACATAGCTTAAGTCGAGAAGAGCTATCTACCAGCCGAGGACCTTTGAGTTCGATTACACTCAGCTCAAAGGCAAATCAAGTTCACAGCATAGCTCAAGGCAAGAAGGGCTATCTGTCAATAAATTGTCGAGCTCAATTCCATTCAGCTCGATGACACATCAATCACGCTACTGTCCAGCTGCAATCAAGGTTTTCAAGTCGAGAAGAAGACTGGGTTAACCGTGCCATGGTGACAAAAAACCACTTTCCGGCAGCATAGCTTAAGTCAGGAAAAGCTATCTGTCAATGAAGACTTTTTGAGTTCGATTTCATTAAGCTCAAGGGCCTGTCAACCACATATTGGAATTAAAGAATTACTTTCCAGTCAATTTTTTTAACCACGGTATTTAAACCGAGGAGAAGACCGATGTTGACTACAAATGGGTAACAAGAAGCCGCATCCCGATTCAAATTTTGAACTACGGTTTCAATTCCATATCATTTCAAGATGGACTCGACTTCGCGACGGAGGAGTCATCCGCAACCCAATTCAAGAGGGAGTTATTCTTCAACTCCACCGAACGAAAATTTGTATTCTTTTTATCTTTGTCCTATTTTTCGTTCCACGAAAAAGGATAAAGAGTAGCAGCTGTAAACACTAATTTTCGTCCACATATTATATATATATATATACATATACATCTATGTATATATTATAGTTCGCAAACGGTTTTGAAAATACATATATAATATATAGTTTTTTTAAAAGCATTTTGAAAATGAATATAGTATATAGTTTTTAAAACACTTTTGAAACTGTATAATATATAGTTTTTAAAACATTTTTAGAAGAAAAAAATATAATATATGGTTTTTAAAATCATTTTTTGAAAACTTATATAATATATATTTTTTTAAAGCATTTTTGAAAACTTATATATAATATATAATTTTTAAAACATTTTTGAAAATTATATTGTTTTTGAAAACATTTTTTGAAAATTATATAGTTTTTAAATTTTTTGTGAAAATTTATATATAGTATATAGTTTATAAAAAAACAATTTTAAAAAAATGTATATTATATAGTTTTATTTATTTATTTATTATTATTATTATCATTGTTTATTATTATTATTTTTATTACTTATTTTATATTGTTTTTCCCGTTTCCAGGTCCAATAACAGTCCAAGAGTTGAGTCTGAACCAGCTTAAAAGTCCAACCAGAACGGGCCTGAACCAGTTCAGCAAGGGATTAGGGTTTCTTGGTTTCAATCAGCACCGCAGGGGGGGTTACACAGTCAAAGGGAGAACGGCTGGCCGAGATCCCCGGGACTGACCCATCCCGGGATGACCGGCCAACCACGAACAGAATGACGTGAGACCCGAAACATACGGGAACACCCCCATATCATCAGAAACAGTCCCCATTGGGGCTGTATAAATAGACACGGGGATAATAGAACAGGGGGTGCAGTTTCGTTGAGGTGGGGATGGAAAGTGAGATTTGCAAGGTTTAATCTCCTTGTCGTCCTCCCATATCTTCACACTGAAACATATCAAAACAACAATTCGCCTCCGGTTCATGATGAACCAAGAACTAACAGTATTGTTAATGAAGAGGGACCCAGCTCCAAGGATAACAATCAAGAACAAGAAGAACGGGATAAAGGTTGGCTTCAACTCAATATAGGCGGTCGAGACTCTCGCATCAAAGCCAACATGATCTACTCCAACGTGTTATCCTTCTTCACTAAATCCAACGCCGAGCCGCATTATATAGACGATTTGGAGAATGTTTTAGAGGAAGAGAGTTTTGATGGGTCGAAAAAGAAGAAGCTGCTTTATTTTCCCGGGAAAGTGGAATCAAATTCATGGAGCTTTCGTTTTTCCAAGTCTTCTTGTTGTTCGTCTTCATCTGCGTCTAGGAGTTGCCAATCACGATCTGTTTCTAGAAGGAGGAAATGCTAAGCTTTCTTAGTAATACAATTTGGAGCATCAGCTTGGAAATCGAAAGGTGTAGATACGACTTAAGCATAATTTGCAAGAGTAGGAGCAGCGCCGTTAACTTCCCGATGGATAAACCTAGCTGAAATGTGAGGATGAGCGGCCAAGAGTTGATGAGCGGCCAAGAGTTGATGAGCGTCGCGAATATTGAACTGTTGAACAACATTCCAGCAATCACTTTCAATCACCACCCTCGACAACTTAGTACTCATCGCCAATCGAACATCATATGCGATCGCCAAAGCTTTCACAACACTTGTTGAACGAGGAACACCAACAAGGAACGCTTGTCCTGCCATAACAACGCCATCACTATTGCCCAAAATCATGCCAATTGCCGGTAGAGCAGGTGGCCGAGGGCAGGCACCATCGACATTCAACTTGAAAGTACCCATCGTAGTTTTAATCCAACAAAGAAGATGGTAACATTGAGGAGGTATTTTTAATTCTTGGGTTTGTTCTTGGTTCCATTTTAGGATTTTCACATTATTTGGATATATATATATGTATATTTTAGTTTAATCGTGAAAACATTCAAAATTGTGCCTCTTGTCATTATTTTAATCGAATTTTGTAATTTGTTCTTCACATGTCGTTGTTGCTATAGCTCATCGTGAACTTCTGTAATATTTTGATTAGGTGTAAGTATGAATTCTCTTTTTATTCTTTTGGAGTTAAATTTATTAGCTAATTTATAACAAGTGTCAGTTTTGGATTACAACATTTTGAAGTATTCTACTATTCTTTATAATATTCATCTATATCTGTACATATGTTGCTTTAAACATAGTCTTGGTAGACTCATGTGGATGTGCTCCTAAACTCAGAGTCCAAGTAGCTTAAATGTGTGCTTACTTTTGTCTATTGTTCAATTTTTAATTGTTATTTACCCTAAGTAACCATGCGGTTTATTTATTTATTTATTTTTTCTCCCTTCAATTTATCTAATATTATTTTTTCAATATAACCTTCTTTGACTTTTTTAGAGTTAATTTCAATCGATCAAAATGCAAATAATTATGATCGAATTTTTAAATTTCAATTTAAATTTTAATTTTCGCAATTAAGACAACCGACAAATTAATTGATACCGAAAGGGCAGTACAAGGGTACTAATCCTTTCTTGGCTATCACCGACTCCCGAACTCGACACATTTCTGGTAAAACGCAGGTCAGGTAAGATGGTGTCTAATCCACCTAAATATCATTTTTAAAGTGATCGGTGGCGACTCTAGCCCAATCAATTCAAGTCGAAGCCCAATTCCGGGTCCAGCCTAAAGACGGTTCCGACACATAGAAAGAAAAATACTTTTTACATGGTGTTAGTTATGATTTACGAAGTACCTTGTGAAAGAAGCAATATATGGTATCCCGAAATCTTGCTTGTTCAATCCTCGTGTTCATCCTCTCCTTCAGAATCTGTGGAACAGAGGCATTCAGACTCAGCATTAGAAGATAAATGTAATAAATGTCCTTTTCCCTAATGCTTCTGTTAGAATTTGAAAGTGGAAAACAAACAATGCAAGATTAACATAAAAGTAAGACGCGCAAGAGCTTATCTTCTAACAGCATCTAATGGATCAAACTTGACTTAGATCATGAACAAAATGAACAGAACCATAATCCCAGTTGTCATATCTCATGCCCACAAAAAGCTTGAGACATGTTTTCTACAAAGTGAACAAATGCCTATGGACATGTATACAATAGGATATGCAGTTAAACGTTAGGTGAGAAAGAGTTATCCGAATTAAGTGTTCGGCTTTGCTCTCTGCATGAATCATACTTTTTTAAGCTCTAATAATTCACTTGCTGGTCTAGCTATCGGATATCGCGCATTCTCATGAACCTTAGAATTAGCGTATGCATGCTCAAAATTTTCTTTCATTTTCTTCCTAAGCCTAGCTACAGTCTAAAAGCATTTCTAGACGGTTCATACCTGATCGAACATCATCGACTTGTCCACCGGATTGGACTTGTTGCCTAATCACTCTTATCATCAAGATCCACCAATAAATATGAACAACAAGCAAGCATAAAAGAAGAGTATTAAACAAATAGTAGTATATAGATCCATCCACCATGTGCTTCTCCTTGTCCAATGTCAGAAGAATTTCATAGCTGTCAAAAGTAAATTAAAAAAAGCATTAAAAGAAAGAAAGCAAGGGGTTAGCCTCCGTTATCGGCATGCCGAGAAAAGTTGCACAAAAACATACGGTTAACAATGACAATACATGAAGATGAGGCGCATAGATCAGATAAAGGGTTAGGTCAAAGCTTACAAAAGTTGAGTTCTGAACCGGCACAGATACTTCTATAGATTGTATTGTGTCTGTTCAATGGCATTAGGAATATAAAAGAATAGCATCTGCATCTGCAACATTGGATGTATGATGTGCTACAAATCGATGGTTTCTACCACGGGTTCTATTAATCAGATTCGATAGAATTTTCATCTACTTTATTGATTAGAGTTACATTTTCTAGACCGATACTTCTCCCAAGTTAATATGCTTACACACATTTATACCATACAATACATGTAGCACGAGTAAGTTCTTGATTCTTTTTCTGAAGGATGTCGTAAACAAAGGCACAAAATACAAAGATATACCCGAAAATACTGAAAGTGCTTCTGTTAAGCTGAGACAAAGGCATACCTTGTACTCCGTATTATCCAGAACGGAAACAACAACACACGAAGAATGGTCCAAGAGAGGGTAAAAAGTACAAACCCTACACTAGCAAGCCATTCCACACCACTATATTTCGACATCTTTGCAGTTTCTAGGAACACATCACTCCCTTCATGAAGGGCTAAAGTAATTGAACCTACACGAGCAAACCTGCAAGAGGAAGACCGAAATTGTTAAGAGGCAAAAGGAAATAGAACATCGATTAATCCTCAGAAAGCTAGAAAAGAAGGGTATCGGACCACGCAAATGTCACAGGATTTTATGCGTTAAAGGATATATATACATGCATAGAAACATATGAACACATAGGATCCTTTTAGAGCAATCAGAAGTGAACTCCACTAAAGAACAATACGGAACCAAAACCGTGCTGCATTCGAACACCATGAAATACCTGAATACGTAAGACAGAACAATGAGAATGATAGTTGCTATGTGATGAACCATGGACACCAAAAAGTCCGAACGTCTCGTCTCCCAAAAGATCAAAGCAAACAGCGAGTACGTATAGAATCCGCCGGCATATGTGTAATATGCTTTTAACTTCAATCTGAGCATCAAGAACAAGAAAAAATCATCTACTAAGGGAACATAACACGTGGAAAATCATTTATATTATTCATGAGTGAAGAGCCTACTTAATTTTTTGATCAGGCCAAACCTGTTCTCCTGGCCCTTCCCAAAAGAACTTTGTATTGGTAAACCAAGGCTCGCCATAGGAAACATATATAGATATAAGTTCAGATGTAAAGAAATAGATACACTTCCAAGCTGACTCCTTGAATTTATTGAGTTTCTTCCTGTTATCATGCTTTTGAACTTCTTGTAACGTGTGGGATTTGCCAAGGACCAACCTCCTTGCCAAATTCTACAACAAATATTAGTAAATCCAAAAGAGTTTCAAGTCGAAGTTGAGTTACTGAGTCGTTTAGCAATATATATTCTCTAATGAAAGTACGAGTCTACTATCAGTTAGGAAGGGAAAGAACTAAAATCATAAGATAAAGAAACCCAACGGCATAGTCGAAATAAAAAAGGTCAACTAGGAAATAAAGTATGAAACTTGAAGTACCTCAAAGGCAAATTTGTCAAGGAAAAGCCTGATAGCAGGGAA
Source organism: Hibiscus syriacus (assembly GCF_006381635.1). Lineage (NCBI taxonomy): Eukaryota > Viridiplantae > Streptophyta > Magnoliopsida > Malvales > Malvaceae > Hibiscus > Hibiscus syriacus. The sequence continues at coordinate 96,470 of NW_024063122.1, forward strand.
TAAAAGAGCAAAGAAAGGGAGGAAGACCAAATCAGTGAGTTGTGGGTAAGACTCGGAGTCCCAGTTGATTGAATTAGTGAATCCCAAAAGACCCATTTGCTAGTTTCTGGAGAATATTGAGAGAGAAAGGTGGAGAAGAAAATATTTGATGAATAGTGAAATTGTGGTGTGGTTGAGATTGAAGAAGACGGCCATTTTAGCCTTTAATCTTTTGAAACTCTTCTTTCAAAGGAAAATTGAAGGTTGACTACCCCACAGGGAAAGGAAAATTCAACTCTGGCGGGCTGGAAATAATGGAGAAGGCACGCCTTGCATATTTTAATATTTTAAAATTATTTTTTTTGTAAAAAGTTAAAAATATAAAATTCTAAAGAAGGTTAAATGCATATTATAATAACCAAAGTGAGGGAGGAAAAATAGGGGTACTTCTGCTGCTCCGCACTTAAAATAAATTAATAAACGGTGTGATCCGTTAAAAAAAGTAATTGGTTAAGTCACCTCAAATGTTATAATTCGAAATCTAAAATGTTATCAATCGTAGTAATATTACCGGTTATATTTAAATGTTATAAATAATAATAAAATAAATTATAAACGGTAAATGTGATGAATATTACAGAGTTTAAACCGATAAGGCTTTAGATATTCTCATAATAACGAAATAAGTTATAAACGGTAAATACTATTAATATTATTAACGTTTTAGTTTGCGCTTAAATATATTATGATTCACAAAGAAATAGGTTCTAATTTTAAATGTTAATTTTCTTTGTAAAAAAATCGGTTGTGCCTAAAATATTATAAGAGTTTAAGCTACTGGAGTTTTAGATTTTCTCACGGTAACAAAATAAGTTAAAAACTAAAAAAGTTAAGAATATATATATAAGAAATATGGTTGCGCCCAATAATGTTATGGTTTACTAAGAAATAGATTGCGACCTGAAATGTTAATATTTTTATTAATAAAATGGGTTACGCCCAAGAATGTCATGGTTTTGAATAAAAATAGGTAGTGATGTGTTATATTAATAATTTTATTAATAAAATATGTAGCGCCCAAAAATGTTATAATTTTAAATAGAAATAAGTTGTAATGTGTTATGTTAATATATTTATTAATAAAATAGGTTATGCCCAAAAGAAATTAAAAATCATTTAAAAAATTTTAAATATAAATATAAAAAGTTTTAAACATATAATATAAAGGTTGACAATTTTAAAAAATAATGAATACTTTTGGAAATATATATATATAGTGCAATCTTTTCATTTTTTTTAAATTTAAAAAATATAGATACTTTTGAAAAAAAAGTATTGAAAATTTCGAATTCAAAAAAATCATATAAAATGAGAAGGTTGCAAAGTATCAATATTTTTCCAAAAGTATTCATATTCTCGAATTAAAAAATAAAAATAAAAAGGTTATAAAGTATTGATATTTTTCCAAAAGCTAAAGTGTGATAGGAAATCGGATAAGCGGATAAGCGGATCGAACTGAAATTTCACAAAAAATTTAAGGATGAAAGATAAAGGCTGGAAATATTATTTCCAAGATTTATAATAGTGAAATTTAATGTGAAACACTAGAATTGAAGTCAAATTTCCATATTTAGCCGAAATTGGAAAATTTGGTGACTATATTGCAGTTTTCAAAAATTCGCAAGGGCAAAGGTGGAAAATAGATTTTTATTTTTTTCGGCTTTGACTTTGTTATATTAAAATTGAAGATATTCTAATGGCAAGCTGAAATTATCATATTTCATTAAGGGTAAAATGATAATTTCACATTAATTGAATTTTAAATTCAATTATATTAACTTAAGACAAGTGTATTAAGCTATAATTGACAAAAAAATAAAGAAATTTTTAGCATATTCATAATCTCCAAATGTGAACCACCATATCTAGGCAAGAAAAAATCAATTAATCCTTTTGAAATTTTCTATCATTTGGCATAATTGGTTCATGGAAATCATGTTTGGATGATGATATTTGTGATTAGGGTTTATTAAGAACATGTTTGATTTTGTTGATTCAAGGCTTGATTTTTATGTTATTGATGTTTTTGATTAATTCTAAAGCACGAGTGATGAGTAAAATAAAGTGTAGAGACATATGTGAAGTTCGGCCATGACCTAGGATTTTGGGAAGTTAGTGATTTGATTAAATTATATTAGGGGTTTAATTGTAAAAGCTCTGAAATGATGTTTAGAGGTTGATTTCATGCTTGAATCAAGTTGAAATCAATGAATTTTAAACCCTAACCATTCGGCCTTGTGGAAATAATTGGGGGGAATTATGAAAAATTTCCCTAAGCTTAGAAATGATGCTGGGAAGATTCTACAATCTTTAGAAAGTTATTTGGACCAATTTGTATTTTTGTGAAAGTTGTAGGACCTATTCAATAATTATGAAAAGTTAAGGGTTGGAATTGAAATTGTTAAATAGGTGATGTAATAAGCTGGAATTTAATGTTAGAATGTTAAATTTGATGTTAGAATGTGAAATTAGACCATTTTGGGAAGTGATGTAATTATTGAGGTATTGGGATGGAATTAAATGCTGTAATTTTTAATTATGTAAATTGAAGCTTGGATTTAAGTTAAAGGGAAATGAATTATTTTAAGTAAATATAAAAGTTGAGATGAATTCGAAAAGAATTCATAATTTGTGGTTAAAATGGAAATTTGAAAATGTTGTGTGCCTTAGTGATGAATATGAATAAAAAGGAACTTGAATGGTCAGTTTGAAGTTTTGAGATCAACATTTATGTTGTGACAAGAAATTAGTACCGGATGAGTGCTAAGAGATTTTTAGGAATTTATTTTCTATTGTTTACTTATGTTAGTAAGATTCTAACATGTGGTTTGAAATGTATATGTTTTATAAATGGTTTTTATTTAGATTATAATTGAACTCAAGATCAAACAATATTAAAGTTAAGGAGAAGCTTAGGGATAAATGTGAATTTCTAAGGATGGTTTGCAAGCTAAGGACACCAGGTGAGTGCATTTAATTTGTGTTTATGCTATTAATTAAACATTGGCTTGCAACGAGTCAATAACGGAGTTAATATGGTTAGAAGTATGATTTATGCATATATAATATTTGGTATGCTAATAGAATTAGTAAATAAACTAAGGAAGCAAATTAGTGAAATCTGCCTAGATTTGTGACTAGAATAGTAAGTTTAGAAAATCATCATAAATTCTAAAGAAATTATTAGAATATGATTTTTACACCGTTGGATTTTTAATCAGTCTAGTTTCGTTTAAAACTAACATCTATTGATTTTGAGGAGTATACAAAAATATATAAAGTTTTAATCGAGGATAAGTCAGAAAATAAGGCAACATATTCTGCCCAAAACAGCTTCTGTAAGTCATATTTGAAAATTCACTATATATTGTACAAATTGAATTAGATGAAGTGCCTTATGTGGTTAGATTTGTATTTGAGTCTAGTTTTCAGTGGTGTAAACAAAATAATTTTTAAGTGTATAGATTAATACATAATAATATTTCTTTTAAGTTAGTACAAACTTTTAGAGTATGAGATTTCGATAAATTTCGTCATCGAAGCAAATTGAAAAAAAAATTTAAAACTTAGTGAGGTTTATATGTTGGACTTATAAATAAAGTATCAAAGTGAGTGCATTCATTTATTTAAGTTATACTTGATTAAGGAAGACTTGTGATAAGTCAACATCAAATGACTTTAAATGAAAAAGTTTGAATCAAATTATGGAATATTTCCATAATAATTAACGAAATGATTTATAATTTTATTTTCTATATGAAATATAAAATATTTTTTATAGGATATTTTCTGAAAAGATAAATGAATAGTTTCTACAAAATGATTTTCGGACATGAGTTGCTCAAATTATTTTCTATACTATATGTATTATAATTATGGATGGTTTCGGGTATGAACTGCCCAATGCACTGATTTTGATAAATGATATTGGAAAATGCTACTGATTGGAATGTTAAATTTATAAATGATATGAATTTAAAGTAAAACTCATTGTATGTTGCATTGAGAGTCGTAGGTACATTTGACATGTCATGAGGTGGAGTGATTCTGATCTGATACATTTGTGTACATTATGTAATACCACAAATTTTGACCAGTGACTAAAATGTAAGTTTTGAAAGTTTAGTGGCTAAAGTATAAACTTTGAAAAGTTTAGGGACTAAAATTGTAAAATTTCAAAAGTTAAATTGTTGGATTTGTGAATTGGTAGTTTAGCTCAAGACAATTACTTTGGTGGGTTTCATAATTTTTGATCTGGAGTTTGTATACAAGTTTATTAAAGGACAAAGAATGATATATTATTCGAATAACTGGATCGAATCGGAAGATAACAAAAATTTGAAGGAAGGTAGACTTGGGTTGGAAAATTTGTATGGATATTTTTAATTAGTGGAATTTAAGTTAGGATTGGTGTAATTTGGTGAGAATTACACTATAAATTTAAATAGTGCAATTTAGTGACTAAATTGCATCTTTCAAAAATTTCAAGGATAGAAGTATAAAAGCAGAATTAAGATATTTTTTATGGATATGATGATGTAAGGGATGATGTCATAGAGTGGCATGGATGTAATTTTGGGAATTCATTAATGGTAATTTAGACTTTTGGCCCCAAATGAATAAAAAAATTAGTTTTTAATTAATTTTTAAAGGATAAAGTGGGAGATATTTTGTGAACTCTTCTTCTCTTCTCCAGCACCTGGACGAAACTCCATAGCCAAGGTAACCAAGTTTTTGTTTTTAATTTTTGGTCAATTTTTACTAAAATTTTAAGTTAAGTTGTTAAGGATAAAATAACCTACATGAAATTCTCTTTCATTTGGTATTCAAATCTTCATGTTTCATGCAAGTTGGTAAGATGTTGATGAAGGGGAAGTGTGATTTTTATGATTAAAAATCGATTATTGATATTAGAAGTGTTGTAAGAATTGATGAAGGACCTAAGTATGCAAATTAATGAAAACAATTTAGATTTTTGAATCGGGTAGTGAGTTTGAAAATTCACCAAAATTATATAAAACTGATTAGAAATTATAAAAATGATTTGGATATTATTTTTATATATTTGTGTTCATATATGAATCTAGTTTTGTTTAAAATAAACAGGGATCAATTTCAAGGTATATACAAAAAGATATGAATTTTTAACCGAGGAAAGGTCAGAAAAAAACGGGGTAGCAGATTCTGCACAAAACAGATTATGTCGGTCAACTTTGAAAATTCACCATAAATTGTAAAGAATGAACTAGAAGGAGTTCTTTATATGGATAGATTCATATTCGAGTCTAGTTCTCAACGGAAGAAACAAAATTAAATTCCAGTGTTTATATCAATACAAAATATTGATTCTTTAAAGGTAGTGTGAGTTGCCTGAATATGGAAATTTAGAATTTAAGTGGGAATGGATTAGAAACTGAAGAGTGATGTTTAAATGTTTGATTTGAATGTTGAGCAAAGTTTTGGATGCTTGGAATTAAAGTTAAATGGTAAGAGACCATTTTGAATAAATTGAAAATGTGGAGAAGAATTCTAAAAGAATTCATTTTAATGGTTAGATGGTGGAATTCGAAAGGTTCCAAAACTTTGGGGACTTGTTTGCATGTTCTCAAATGAAGAAGTATTATTTTAGTAAATTATTGAATTCTGGAAAATTTATTGGTATACTGAATTTTGAATTAAATATTGAGTTGAGGTTGAATTACAAATTTATTTAAGTTTGGTGGTTGAAAACCGAAAGTTAGGAAAGTTTGAGTTGAAATTATAAATGTTTGAAATGTTGAGGTATTGATTTGAGCATTTTATTAAAGAGCTGGAATTTTTATATTTAATGTGCAATGATTTTAATGGTGAAGGACCATTTTATATAAGTTTGAAAAGTTGGTGCCAAAATAAAAAAGAATTAAAAAGTGTTAAAGTATTTGGTGGTGAATAGGTTTCAAGTATGATTATGAAATTTATTTTGGAAGTGTATTTATATTAGTACAATACTAACATATGTATCGATATGAATTTATGATTTTGTGCAGATCGTGATTGATTCGGAGTTCAAAACAAATCGACTATAAAAAGGACTACGTTGGAGCATAGTGAGGAAAAATATTTTGAAAATTTTAAAGTGTCAAGGTGAGTGCAATACATGCATGACATTGTACATAGATGTTTTATACATCATCAGGAAGACTTGCGATAAGTCGATCTTGTTTATGAGACATAATATTTATGTCATTTATCATATATTTGACATATTTTAAATATGTCAAAGGTTGAATATAAAATGCATTGATCACTGATCATTACATATGATGTTATCATAAACATATATGATATTTATCATGAATGATATTTCAGGTATGAACTATCCAATGTTAAATGGTATTAATATACTTTGACATGGATGGATCAAATAAAATAGACTATATGCCCAAGTATGTTATTGAGAATCGGTGGTATTAATGGCATGCCATAGAGTCTAGCAGCTTCATATTATGTAGCACTAGAGTGTCTAGAGAAGGCACATAGTGCAGGCCTCAAAGTGTCTAGTGAAGACACGGTACAAAACACTACGGTGTACAAGGTGGGTAAAGCCCGACCTCAGCACTACGGTGCAATATTTGACTACCGATGTTCTCATATAATTATACTTTGGGTTATGGTTTATTGGTTAATGAATGATAAACATACAAATAAGCTTACGAGCTTATGGGATAAATTGAAAGTATATTGGTAAGAAATTTTATATTCAGTTATATCATGTTGATTATTGTAAAATATTGGACATGCAGGTAAAGTGATCATATGGCATTGAATATGGTTATTAGTAATGATTATAAAGATATTATTATCTTGGGATTATGGTAAAAATATTGGTCATGTGTATAAGGTGATTTTATTCCATTTGAAAATGACATGTAATTTCATGCATGATTTTGTATTGCATTATTTAATGTTTTAATTGTCTCACTAAGTATATACTTAGCGTGTGATAATTTTCACGCGTAAGAAAAAAGCCTAGAGTAGAGTAAAGAGTACAAAGCACTCCATACATCAAGAAATATACTACAATATCAGTAATATATCCTATGATGAAATTTTATCTTTGTTAGTGGCATGTACTTATCAATGTCCTAGTTGTTCTGTTGAACTATTTTGGAAATGGTATGTAATAAATAAACTAAATTGTTTTACTCTGTTTCAATATGGATACTATATATACATATTAATATATGTTTTAAATAGTATGTGATAATTTGATATGATATTTTTATAATATCATTTACCATTTTAAGAAAAGAAATTTTAAATCACTTTGAATGGAAAATATTTTACGAAATTCCAGGTGACATCTATAATCTGTATAGGTATAATTATACGGGTTTTAGGTGTTACACATTATATGATTGCACCTAGAGTGCATATTCTGATTCTAACGATAGCACCGTGAAGTGATTATTGCACACACTCGTCTGACTCATGTGTCTTGCATTCTCATAAATATATATTGGGCCATGAATCTGAAATTAAAGTTATGAATATGATATTAAAGCTATGAATCTAATAGTAAATTTGTGAATATGAAATAAATTATGAATTTGGAAAAGTTCTGAATTTGAAACGAAAGTTCTGAAATATATCTTAATGAAAAGAATATGACATGATTATTATGATTAATATTGATTATCATGGTTTTACAAAATCATGAGATGGTGATTTTTAGGTTTCTGATGAGGAGAAATGGTTCGAATAAACTGATTTGGATATTTAATGATGTTATTTGAATTTAAGTTTGATGCTTAGATTTTTGTGATATTTTTAAATTTTATATAAAGAAATATTTTGTCTGATTCTATTAAGTTATGTTATATTTTATATCACCTTAGTGTTTATAATGCCTGATGATTTTCATGCGTAGGTAAACAAGAGCAAGTAAAGTAAGGAGTGGAGCTTGGCATCAATCAACAAATAATAATTACATGTATCAGTAATGACATCCTACTATTTTAAATATTCTAGATGACATGTATACGAATGAAAAATGTTTGAGATATATTATTATGAATATAAATATGAATATAAGTTTTATATTAAATAAAAGTTATATTTTATTAGCATAAAGAAATTTCTTAAATTAGATAGTTATTAGGAAGTTTACTTTATGATAAGAAACATTATAAAACTGTTTAGTTATTGCCTGAAATTAATATTGATTTGGATGTATAAATATTATAATATTATTTTACGTGATTATGTTTTTCTATTGGAAGGATAAAATTAAATAAACTTCAAAAATTCAAAGTTGTACTGATTTTTCAACTATAATATCCTTGTAAATGTTACGTGACATCTTCGATTCATATTCGGATACATATATGAGTTAATGATGTTACAATAACTTATTTCCTTACTGTTTATAATATTTTAGGTGAAACCTGTTATGTTACCATGATTGATAACTTTTCTTTTTCCTCTTTATAACATTTTGTATTTCGCTTTTAACCGATTACAACAATTTAAGTTATTTTTTTGATAAAATTGCTAATTTTATTAAAAATAGAAAATATCCAGAATTACAATGAAGATTTACAAGTAAAACGTAAACAAAATTATAATTATGACATTTTTATATAACCATTGACACAAAAACTAGCTATCTAGATCACACAAGGACTAAATAAGGAAAATATTAAAACAACCTAATCAAAAAGCTTGAACAAAATAAATATACAAACAAATCTAACTGCATCGACAAATGAACCACAAAAGAGTATGAAGCTACTAAAGGCCACCAACAAATCATAAATCATAGTCAAGCGATGTGAAAAAATTATCCACGAATGCAAAACGCGTATCCAAATCAATCCAAGGGTCCAAAATTGGGAAGATCATCAATGATTATAAATAAGTGACATCTTGATCAGTCGTAGCGATGTCTAATCCAAACCTTAGAAAAAAGATAAAAGAAAACAACGGCAAAAAACCGTAAACTACCAAAAGACAGAGAAAAAGTGTCTTAAGACAGAGATAAACGTGTCATAAATGTAGAGAAACATGTCATAAATATATAAGTATTCTTATTAAAAACTAAAAGAAAAAGATAACCGGCGGACGACAACTATCATCAAAATCGATGTCACCACCGGTTAAACAAAATTAAAGAAGAAAACAATTAGATTGACCAAAAAAATTGATAAAAATTGTAAAAAAAAAGAAGAGAGAAGATGGGGAAGAAAACGACTAAGATTTTAATATATCAATAACAATTTAAGTTATTTTAAAATAGTTGTAGTCTAATATATTTATACATAAATTAACATTTTTAATAACGCTAAACTTATTTTGTTAAAAAAATCATACTTTCGTTTGCGCCGTTTTTAGCCTTAAATTAGTTGCCGTTTTAATCCTTAAATTAGTTGCCATTGGGTAGTATTCCCCGGAAAAATAGATTGTGGGTACTTTTAAGAAAAGTAGTACACACTCCTTCCTTTTTCACATTGGGTAATATATATGGTGAAATTTAAGTCTAGAGTAATTAATTTACTGTATGAAATTAACTTCCATACTCCAACTTCGATTTTTCAAGAAGTTGTCATCTCCGACACATATCAAGGAATGTGGGTACTTACCCCCTAAATATAATGAAGAAGAAAACATTTACATACATGTTTATCTGGCAGTTCTAAGTTTGAATCATTTTTTCTTTTAAGTTCAAATTTGTTCTCGAGTTTCCAATGGGCATTATAAGTGGTATTAGCACCACAGTTACGGAAGGCATTATAAGTTGCTCTAGATATAGTTTATTTAATTGGCATGCATATATTAAGTTTACTTTATATTAGTTGTGGAAACAAATGAAATTTAAATTGGCATGTATATATATTAGTTTATTACAGAGGTTCATAATGAAAATATTAAGTGGTTCTGATTCAGATTCTCAAGTTCATGATAGATAAATACGAAGTGGCATGCAATGTTTAATTATGTCCATTACTTTAGAATTAAGCTTAAATGTAACTATTTATGCTCTCTCAGGGAAAGCCTCGCTAAGGTTAGGTGTGGATCACCAAACAATTTTGGTTCTAGTTCATTGAAAGAGCATCATAATCAACATTTTCCAGGTTTGTATCTTTGGAAACACATGCTCCATATGTTTGTTAATATTGTCAAAATTGAAAAGTTTACCCCTTTTTTTGTTAGAATAAATATGAATGTATATATTTCGTAGCAGAGTCAATGTCGTTCTGCTTCCTTATTAAATATGTAGTTAATCATTAGCGCCAATGTCTGAATCTATGAGCCGATTTTAAAAGCACTGGGCTAATGAAAAGTTGGAACTTGCTATTTGTGAGTCGATTATATGTAGTTAATCATTAGCTGGATTTCATGAAAATGAGTCTGTTTAGATCTAAATGCTATATTTCGATGAAACATATGTGTAAGTATTTAGTTCTATAATATGCACTAAATATGATAGTTTAATGAATATATAGTATGCGACGTTACAAAATCTGATAGTTTAATGCTTTTGTTTAGGTTCTAAATTTATCTATAATATTAACAATTAACATTTGAAATTGTAACACTTGAAATACGAAATGGATAAGAGTTGGATGGATTTCTCAAGGGTAAACGTCGAATATCGAAATGGAGTCGAAAACTTTCTAAATTTAGCTTTTCTGAATGCAAGCCAAGAGAATATGATTCTTTGCCCTTGTGAGAAATGTGTGAACATTAATTGGCACATTTGTGAAGTTGTGTACGAGCATCTAGTTGTTTTTGGATTTGTTCGGGGTATAGAAAATGGATCTTTTATGGAGAGTTTGTATCAGATAGATCTGTTTCCACGAGTTATTCGACTTATCCTGCTTCTTCTCACCATCTAACTTTTAGAGAAGATGACATGGACGGGATGTTACGAGATGCATTTAATATGCACAATCATCAGCCGTATGTTATAGAAAATTATTGGCAGAATGATGTTAATGATTCCATTGAGATGGGAAGAATTGGATGTGATGAAGAGCCAAATGGAGAAGTGGCAAAGTTTTACAAGTTGCTGAATGAAATGAATGAACAACTTTATGAGGGATCAAAGTTTTCAAAGCTTTCTTTCTGCATTCGTCTTTTCCACTTAAAATGCTTGGGAGGGTGGACTGGTAACTCCTACGCAATTGTTGGAGTTACTAGTAGAAGTGTTTCCTTTTGCAAAAATCCCTCAATCATGCAAAGAAATGAAGAAAATGATAAAAGATTTGGGTCTTGGATATGACAAAATTCATAGTTGTCCGAATAATTGTATGTTGTATTGGGGTGATCGAAAAAATTGGGAGTCTTGTCATGTATGCGAAAAATCTCGATGGATGACTAGGGAGGTAGAAAATGTTACTGATGATGAAGCTCAAGCACGATCAAGAAAGAAACCGGTCAAGATTATGCGATATTTTCCTCTCATACCTAGGCTACAAAGATTGTTTATGTCCTCCAAGACTACTGAGTCTATGAGGTGGCATCATGATGGCAGAACCGATGATGGATTATTACGGCATCCTGCAGATTCTTTAGCTTGGAAGTCATTTGACATCAAGTATCCAAGTTTTAGGAGAGATCCTCAAAATGTCAGGCTCGGTCTTACAACTGATGGGTTTTATCCATTCAAAATCATGAGTACTTCGTATAGTACTTGGCCTGTTGTACTTGTTCCATACAATTTACCTCCCTGGATTTGCATGAAACAATCATCTTTCATCTTATCCATGATAATCCTCAGTGAGAAAGGCCCCGGAAATGATATTGATATTTACATGTAGCCGCTAATTGCAGAGTTGAAACAGTTATGGGAAAGGGTCGAAACGTACGATGTGTTGACGAATGAGAACTTTAATTTACGCACGAATTTATTATGGACAATTAATGATTTTCTTGCATATGCAAATTTATCTGGTTGGAGTACCAAAGGTCATTATGCTTGTCCTTGTTGTGTTGCACATACATGTTCGAAGTGGTTGGTTAATGGAAAGAAGTTCTCTTATACGGGACATCGTCGGTGGTTACCTGATAATCATAGATTTAGATGTCAAAAAAACATGTTTGATGATTATGAAGAGTTTCGAAATGCTCCTGACCAAACAACCGGCTTTGAAATATTCAGAATGTTGAAAAATATCAATTTTACTTATGGAAAGATGAATCAACCAAGTAGTACACGATTGAAGAAAAAGGCAAAGAAGGTCAATGAAGAGGTTGAAGTTGACCAACAAAGTGATGATGAGTTTGATGAAGAGGGTGATCCAAATGAGGTAGACTTGTGGAAAAAGAGGAGTATATTCTTCGAGTTGCCTTATTGGAAAAAAACAGATTTTGAGACATAATATTGATGTAATGCATATTGAGAAGAATGTTTGTGCGAATATTATCGGGACCATTCTGAATGATGGCAGAAAATATAAAGATAATCTTAAGAGTTGACTTGACTTAGTGGACATGGGAATTCGGCATGATCTTCATCAATAATTATATCCGAATGGAAGATATTTCTTGTCGCCTTCTATTTTTTCTCTTTAGAAGAAAGAAAAAGAAGTGTTTTGCACGGTGTTGAAGGATATAAAGGTCCCATATGGGTATGCATCAAACATTTCTCGATGTCTCAGTATTAAAGATCGAAGACTTTATGGTTTAAAGTCACATGATTATCACAAATTAATGCAAGATTTACTGCCAGTAGCTATTCGCGGTTGCATGTCAAGTAAGGTGACGTCTTGTATCATTGAACTTTCTAATATAATGAAATCCATATGTGGGAAAGTTCTTATGGTTGAAGAACTTGATAAACTACAAGATCGTGTCGCCTTGACTTTATGCAACTTGGAGAAGATATTTCCGTCTTCATTCTTCACAATTATGGTGCATCTGCTAATTCATCTTCCTCACGAAGCAAGATTTGGTGGACCAGTTTTCTATCGATGGATGTACCTTATAGAGAGGTGTTAATTGAATTACACGTTTCAAATTACTACTGATTATACCTTTGAATAAAATGTATTTAGATAGTATGTTGTTTTGTGTATAGGTTCTTGGGCAAGTTGAAGTCTTATTGTCATAATAAGCGTTATCCGGAAGGATCAATTGCTGAAGGGTATTTGGCAGAGGAATGCATGACATTTTGCTCTAGGTATTTGGAAGATGTTGAAACAAGATGAAATAGATCAAATCAAAATAATGTGTTAAGTACTGATGACTTACCTCAACATTATTTGTTTGGAAGTTATGGTCAACCATTAGGAAAGTTGAAATTGCACACTTAGATGACACGTCTTGGTACAAGCACACCGATATGTTCTTTTCCATCACGATTCAATAGATCCCTTTCGTACGTAAGTCTTTTGGACCTAATCCTAATGAAATTTCTTAATATTTTATACTTATTATTTCTTAACGACATAATATATTTTATAGTGAGTTTAAAGAAGTCTTGAGATCTCGTGCACGCTCCCAAAGATTACATCAGCAAGAGATACATAAGTTATTCACAGAAATTTTTCATGAATGGTTAGGCCAGATGGTAAGCAACTAAATCATTCAACATACGTGTAAATAATATATGTCTTGGTTTTTATATCGAAATCAATGCAAATTAATTCACCATTCATGTGTAATAGGTTTGGAGTGGGAGAGAAGTTAGTGAAGATGTTAAATGACTTTCTCAAGGTCCGAACAGAATAGTTAAAAGATATAATGCCTTCCTCATTAATGGGTTCAGGTTCCACACGAAATCTTGTGAAAGATTAAGGAGGACACAAAATTGTAGAGTCGTAGTTACTTCGTCAACTACAAGTTATGCTAGTGTGAGGGACAATAATCCGCAGGAGGGAGAGGTTGATTATTATGGAAATGTTACGGACATTATTGAGTTAGATTATTATGGAAAACGAAAGGTTGTGTTGTTTCGGTATGATTGGGTTGATGTAAATAGATGCATAAAAAGAGATAAATGCGAGTTTACAATGGTGAATTTCTCTTGATTAATTCACACTGGTCAACGATTGATGGATGAACCATATGTATTTTCTTCTCAAGTGAAACAAGTATTTTACTGTCACGATCCAATGGATGATGGTTGGTATATTGTGCTCCGTAATACTCCCAAAGACTTGATAGACATCGGGGATGGAAGTAGAGATGACATTGAAACAATATCATAATGTTTACCTCTACTACCACAAAACGTAGATGAAACTATCACTAATACAAAACAATTTCAATGGGTTCGAGAGGACGTTGATGAAGATATTTATGACAACTAACATTACATAAGAATATTGTACGATTTTATATCTTTATTTATTTATTTATTTATAATGTTATAACTTTTAACATGTTGTTTTTCATTATATTCATTAAGTAATTCATTTTCTTATTACAAATGTTTTTTATTATAGATATCATGCCGAGGAGAAAATAACTTATTTGCGGATTATTCGAAGTTCTGAAGACCACAAACAAAGAAATAATGAAGAATCAAATGCAACTGAGTCTTCCAAAGTTCCTGAAACTATTGAAGAAGATGTAGAAATTCAAGGTAATCTTCAAAACTTTATTTATTAGTTTGTTCATTTTCAAAACTTACATTAATAATTTCTTATATAGTTGAAATGGTGGAACACGCAAGAGTAGAGGACGTACAATATTGAAGGAATTATATCAACTTCCTCCTGTGCATCGTGTCAAAGTTTCAAGAAATGATGCCGATCAACCTATTGGCCCAGAAGCACGTTGTAGACACCAATTTTCTTAAAAGATAGAGCTAGCAAGAGTTCATCTCCTAAGAGGACTCTTCCATCACCATATCTTTTAAAGCAACAACCACACCAACAAACGTGCAACAACCGAGCAAGGAGTCTAGTTACATTAGGATTTTATTGTTAGTTAGTTTTTTTCACTATAAATACATGTAATCCTCTCCATTTGTAACACACGATATACGAAATAAACAGCAGAAATTACTAGCAAATCGGAGCAAAAAACGTGATTCTCGAAGAAGAAAATAAGTAGAAAAGGTAAAAGCTTATACCTTTTCGCTTTAAGTCTTTGCATGTGTGTTTCTCCATTATTTTTGCTCGAGTCAAACCCAAATAAAATCATTTTTGGCCGATGAACGGGAAGGTTTTTTAAAGATCTATCTTGTAGATCTAGTAATCCCGAGGCCCGATCTTAAAAAATTATTTGGATTTTCAAAAAATAGAGAAGAAAAGCTTAAAGTTAAAACATTAATTTCGCCCCCTAATGCGTAATATCAACGTTAATTATCTTTTAAATTTGGCCCCAATTTTAGCTTTTCTTTTATAATAGTCCTTTGTTGTTACATGCATATTTTTTATTATTCTTATATATATATATATATTAATTATCTTCATTTGGCTATTTTTTTATTTTTTTATTTTCTATATTCTACCGTTATATATATATATACTTTTAATTCTTTTTCATATATCATTATTATTTATATATATTTTTAGTACTATAATTATATGTTATATATATTTATTATTTTATATATTTCATTTTATCTTTTATTTTTTTATCTTCTATTTTTATTTTTGTATTGTTATTGTTATTATCTTCTTTATTTTATGTATTTTATTTATATATATATTTTATATATTTGTTTTTGTGCCTCTTTATTTTATTTATCTTGCTTACATCTTCTTTATCTGTTTTATTTTCTCTACTTTATTGCATTTATTTTTATTTCACCTTCTTTATTTTATTCATTTTTACTACATTTTTATCTAACATGTTTCTTGACTTCCTAAAGGGTACACTTTTAAAACTATCAAGGGTAAGTATTTGGGATCGTTATTTTACCTTTCAATTTAAACTTTCAATTTTCTTAATTAAAGACAATTGGAAATTACATAGTACCGAAAGGGCAGTTCAAGGGTGCTAATCATTCCTTGACTGTAACCAACTCCCGAATCCGACACATCTTTGGTACATCGCAGATCATGTAAGAAATAAGGTATCCGATCAACCCATTTTTCATAAAATAAATTATCGGTGGCGACTCCCAACCCAATTATTTCAAGTCGAAGCCCAATTTGGGGCCTAACTGAAAAACGGTTACGACAGCTTGGCGACTCTACTGGGGAGGTAAGGTAGTAGGCTGCCCCCAACGCCAGGTTGAGAGCAGCTTCCGTATGAGACCTCCGAATTATGAAATGCCATCCAGCTCAGTTGGTAGAGCACAAGGCTCTTAACTTGGGGTGAATTTTCAATATTTTTTATTGATTATTTGTAATATAACTTAATATAGGATGATGCATTATCGTTCTAATCTTGTTTCTTACCTTGCTTTCAGCACCTCAAAGAAACCCTAAAAGAACCCTACCTATTACCACCACCTTCTCTATTCATTCCTCATTGTTCTTCATCGAGTCTAGAGCTTTTTAGGTTTGATTCTTCAACAAGAGAAACATTCATTAACCATCCACCACTTCCCCTATCAATTGGTATCAGATTTTGGCCGATTCTTGGAAAGAAGCAAGCAATCTTTCTGGTTCTTGCTCATAAAACCGTCAAGGTATCCCAACGGAACTAGTCTAGAAAAGATTCATCGTTTCAGGTTCTTTTTATTTAATTTTAATTTAGATTCAAATCCTTCTTGTTAGTTTGCTATGTTTTTCAAAAAAAAAACAAAAAAAAACAAAAAAAGCCAAAATTTCAAAAAAATTGCAAATGAAGGTATTTAGGGCTGATTTTCTCCAGATGTCATATTCATCCTAATATATATCTCCAGTCTGAAATTCACCCAAATCGAAAGATACTTGATTCAAAAGAGTTTGTAAAAATCGATGGTTGTTGCTTAACTCAACAGCAAGAAGTCACACTTGAACAACTCGACAGATTGAAAGATCGACATTCATCTTCATATTCAACATTTCCAATATAAATTTTGTCTCGCTTGAGACAGTCTCATTTAATGTAGATGATTATCTCACTTGAGATTTCTTTTCTTAAAACAACTTTGTCTCACTTGAGACTGTTTCACTCAAAAGAAGGCATTTCATTTCACTCAAGACTATTTTTAAAAAGAAGATTTTATCTCGCTTGAGATAGTTTCCCTTGAAACAAAATTTTGTCTCCCTTGAGACAGTTTCTCTTGAAACATAAACATTGAAAACATTTCCCTTGAAATGAATTTTGTCTCTCTTGAGATAGTTTCCCTTGAAACAAAATTTTGCCTCCCTTAAGACAGTTTCTCTTGAAACATAAACATTGAAAACATTTCCCTTGAAATAAATTTCGTCTCTCTTGAGACAGTTTCCCTTGAAACAAATTTTGTCTCTCTTGAGACAGTTTCCATTGAAACAAAATATTTGAATATGTTTTATTTGAAATAAATTTCGTCTCCCTTGAGATAGTTTCTTTTGGAACTAAGTTTTATCTCTCTTCAGACAGTTTCTCTTGAAACAAATTTCATCTCTCTTGAGACAGTTTCCCTTGAAACAAAATCTTTGAATTTATTTCTCCTAAAACAAATTTTGTCTCCCTTGAGACAGGTTCTCTTGAAACACAAAATCTTCAAATTTATTTCCCTTAAAACAAAATTTTGTTTCGTTTGAGACCGTTTTTCATGAAACAACATATATCTTTGAGATCGTTTCCCTTGAAACGAATTCTATCTCTTTCGAGACAACTTCTCTTAAAGCATCATCTGAACCGTTACACTCAGCTCAGACACATACTTGAGATGGTCGAGAACCATTTCTCAAATCAAAAATAGAATGTACACATCATATTTGAACATTTGAAGAATTTAAGATCAGGATCAAACTTGAAGAGTCAAGAATCAAGATTCCAGACAGGCAACCGGAGATCGAGATTTCTCTCCAGAGCCCCAAGATAACATATGTTGCATATGCATTTTAGGCACACCTAAGAGCATTGCATCCATAGCATCATATATATGCATAACTTTTTCAGGTTTTAGCTAGAGTCAATTTCAACTTCGCTGCGAAGGATATTGAACTCAAAGCGACACAATTTGCTCAGGAGTAGATTTCAACTTCACGACGGAGGATATCTAACTAGAAGCCAAACTTCACAATAAAGGGGTCATCCACGGTTTCAACTTCACGGCAAAGGGAATCGTGTCCACCCGCAACATACAATACATGGATTTCAACTTCACGACGAAGAATATTCAAGTCAAGGCTCAACTTCACGACGAAGGGGCCATCCGCGATTTCAACTCCACGATGGAGGATATCGTAACCGCACATCCACGATTTCAACTCCACGACGGAGGATATCGTGCCATTTGAGGCTCAATTTCACGACGAATGGGCTTCCCAGTTTCAGAGCCAATTTCAACTTCACAGCGAGGGATATTGGACTCAAGACAACACAAGCTCAAATTCATAACGAAGGGGTGACTAATTGTCAACAAACAACTTTTCAGTTTCATTCAGAGTCAATTTCAACTTCACAGCGAAAGATATTGAACTCGAGACAACATAAGCTCAACTTCACAACGAAGGGGCGGCTGGCTGTCAACAAACAATTTCCCAGTTCCAGAGCCAATTTCAACTTCACGACGGAGGATATTGGACTCGGAACAATACTACCCACTTGGATTTAAACTTCACAATGAAGGATATCCAATTACTAGGCTCAACTTCACGACGAATGGGCCACCCGCGGTTTCAACTTCACGACGAAGGGGAATCGTGTACACAAGTAATATCAATCTCTAGATTGGATTTCAACTTCACGACGAAGGATATCCAACTCAAAGAAGGGTTATCTGTCAACAAAGACCTTCGAGTTCGACTACGCTCAGCTCCAAGACACATAATTTGTAGCATAACTCAAGGCAAGAAGGGTTATCTATCATCAAAGACCTTCGAGTTCGATTATATTCAACTCAGAGGTAAATCAAATTTACAGCATAGCTCAAGGTAAGAAGGGCTATCTGTCAATGAAAATTGTCGAGTTCGATTCCATTCAGCTCGATGGCACCTCAATCACACTATTATCCGGCTGTAATCGAGGTTTTCAAGCCGAGAAGAAGATATGGGTTAGCCATGCCTTAGTAGCAAGAAGTCTTTTTCCGTCAGCATAGCTTAAGACGAGAAAAGCTATCTGTCAACGAAGACTTTTCGAGTTCAATTTCATGCAGCTCGAGGGCATATCAACCACATTGTGGAGTTAAGGGATTACTTTCTAGTCGAATTTTTAGCCAAGGTCTTTAAACCGAGAAGAAGACCAAAGTGGACTACAATGAGAAGCCAAGGTCTTCTCATCCGCAACTCAATTCGACAGGGAGTTATTCTTCAACTCCACTGAACGAAAATTTGTGTCTTTTTATCTTTTTACTATTTTTCATTCCACGAAAAAGGACAAAGAGGGGCAGCTGTAGACACCCATTTTCTTAAAAGATAGAACTAGCAAGAGTTCATCTCCTAAGAGGACTCTTCCACCACCATATCTTTTAAAGCAACAACCACACCAACAAACGTGCAACAACCGAGCAAGGAGTCTAGTTGCATTAGGATTCTATTGTTAATAGGATTCTAAAAATAGTTAGTTTTTTTCACTATAAATACATGTAATCCTCCCCATTTGTAGGACACGATTTACATACAAGATACAGAGAAAAGCACGAAAAAATACAAAGGCAAAGCTATTGTAAACGATTCGAAAAGGAAATAAAATGTAGCATCTTTTTTTACATTGATTCGTTCATTTCTCGCATGTGCATATTATTTTTCTTGAGATTTGGTTTGAATAACCCAAAGCGTGGGTTGCGCCGATGACCAAAAAGGGGTGGGGTTTCGAAGTTTCGAACCTAGATCTACTCCCGAGGATGTTCAGTTTTTTAATATTCCCCCTAAGTCAATCTTAATCTTTAATTTACCTTGAAATTTACCCTTTAATTTTACTTTTATATTAATTTCGTCCCCTATATATATATTTTTAATTATATTTTTTATTTATTTACTATATTCCTTTTTTTATTTATATTATTTATTTTTATTATATATATATTATATCATTATATATATATATATATTATATCATTATATATATATATATATATATATATATATATATATATATATATATATGTGTGTATAGATGTATTATTTTTTCTCCATTTACTATGTATATCATTTTTTCTTAATATTATATTTTATACGTTTTTATATATATTTTTTCTTAATATTCTATTTTTGTTTTTATTTATTTATATATATTATATTTTTAATTTATTTTTTTTTCTATTATTTTTTCTTAATATCATGTATATCTTTATTTTTTATTTGTTTTACTTAGTATTATATATTTATTATTTTTATTTGTTTTAGTAAATACTACTTTATATGTACACATTATTTTTATTCATTTTTAATTTCTTTTACCTTTTTTATTTTTTTACTCCATTAATATGTTCCCTTTATCTGTGTCTTTATTTTTTAACATTTTATTCATTTTTTTATTATTTTTATGTGTTTTGTTATTTTCCATTTTTTCTTGTTTTATTTATTATTCTCACGTTTGCACACTTGCTATCCTAATTCGATTTTATACTCCGCTACGAGTCAAACGTTTTTATCTTTTAAGGGTATTCAACTCAATCAATTGTAAGTAATTTGAATCGGGTATGTTAAATTTTAATTTAAATTTCTAATTTTCGCAACTAAGACAACCAGCAAATTAATTGGTACCGAAAGGGCGGTTCAAGGGTGTTAATCCTTCCTTGACCGTAACCGACTCCCGAACCTGACACATTTCTGGTAAAAATGCAGATCAGGTAAGATGGTGTCCGACCCACCTAAATTCGTTTTAAAATGGTCGGTGGCGACTCCAATCCGCATTTTTCAAGTCGAAGCCCAATTCCGGGGCCCAACCAAAAGACGGTTATTTTTATTGATTATTTGTAATATAACTTAATATAGGATGATGCATTATCTTTTAGGATTAGATTTATTATTTTATTATATATCTTTTAAAGCAACAACCACACCAACAAACGTGCAACAACCGAGCAAGGAGTCTAGTTGCATTAGGATTCTATTGTTAGTTAGTTTTTTTTCACTATAAATACATGTAATCCTCCCCATTTGTAACACACGATATACGAAATAAACAGCAGAAATTATTAGCAAATCGGAGCAAAAAATGTGATTTTCGAAGAGGAAAATAAGTAGAAAAGGTAAAAGCTTGTACCTTTATCGCTTTAAGCCATTGCATGTGTGTTTCTCCATTATTTTTGCTCGAGTCAAACCCAAATAAAATCATTTTTGGCCGATGAACGGGAAGGTTTTTTTAAAGATCTATCTTGTAGATCTAGTAATCCCGAGGCCTGATCTTAGAAAATCATTTTTGGCCGATGAACGGGAAGGGTGCTAACCCTTCCTTGACTGTAACCGACTCCCGAATCCGACACATCTTTGGTACGACGCAGATCAGGTAAGAAATAAGGTATTCGATCAACCCATTTTTCATAAAATAAATTATCGGTGGCGACTCCCAACCCAATTATTTCAAGTCGAAGCCCAATTCGGGGCATAATCGAAAAACGGTTACGACAGCTTGGCGACTCCGCTGGGGACAGGTAAGTGAGTCAGGCTAAGGTAATTTTCAGTTGTCTTTTTAACGAAAAGGGTAAGTTTAAATTTTAAGGTAACATTTTGATCCTTTTTTACTTACTTTTGATTATATTTTCGGGTAAATAGTTGTACTAATTATTTTCTCGTGATTTCAGCCTTTAAATATTTTTCATTTAAGGCTCTATACCCGAGCTCCAAACCCTATCTTAAGTGGGGGTAAAAGTGACGCCTTCGTGTGAATTTATTCACCGTGCAGGCCTAGCAAGTAGCCTTTGGGATTCATATACCTTATGTCTTCGTGTGAATTTATTCACCGTGCGGGCATAAGGGAATGTGTCCTCTCGAGTTTAACTTAGTCCACACAAGCCTGTGATGGGTTTAGGACTAAGGGTTTGGCAAGCCCAAGGGGGCACCGGTAAGGAGAACTCGAGTACCGTTTTTAGAACCTAAACCGAGAAACCATGGAGAATTAGAGCCTACCCCGAAACCATATTCCAAAACCTAGGATATTTTTACCCTAACCATTTTCTTTTTTGTGTTTTTTCTTTCGTTGTTATTTATTTATTTATTTATTTTTATTTTACTAATCCTTTTGCCTTTGTGTTTGTTTTCTAGCATTTGCATCATAACAAGAGGCTATTGATCCTTAAAAATCGTTTGTTAAACACAAAATAAATCTGAATTAATGGACAAAGGTGTTGTAATACAAGAGATTAAAAACACTGAGGCACGACTATGGTCCGATAAGACTCAAAAGAGAAGGGAGACAATCTTCAGGGAAATTATGTGTCAGAGCTTGTTAGTTATGCATCTGTCAGCCTGAAACAAAACGATGTCCAAGAACTGCGAAATATTTAGGACAGTTGGGGGAATGACAGAAAGCAGAAGTTCAGCCAACGATATGGTGATATTGCCCTCTTACTCCATGTCAAGACTGATGAACCCCTGCTCCGAGCATTAATTCAATTATGGAACCCGGGATATAGTTGTTTCACCTTTAACTGGGAGGACATGGTGCCCACAATTGAAGAGTATACTACCCTACTGCACTGCGAAAACATCATACTATAGAGGGCATATATCAAACACATCAAGAGTCAGTCTTTCAAGAATGGACTAGCTAAGATTGTAGGGGTTGATGAAAAATGGGTGACTGATCGACTTCGACACAAAGGTAACTAGGAAGGAATCGAGTGGATTCACATAAGGCAACTAATGAAGAACCACCCTGATGAATGGAAGACTATAGACCTTTTTGCACTAGGTTTGTACAGTCTGGTTATCTATTCGAAGACTTTGGGGTGCATCGACGCAACCGTCGTAGAGCTATTCGAACAACTTCCAAGGCGAGTCAACCCAGCACCGGCCATCTTAGCCGAAACCTTTCGATCTCTCAACTATTGCAGAAGAACTGGCGGATGAAGGTTTGTTGGGTGTATTCAGCTCTTTCAAGTCTGGATTCACAGCCACTTTTGGAAGACTAATGGGGTAGCCTATCACCGATTCAGCACTACCTATTCACCTTTGGGAGAATTCATCACTAGGAAATAGCATGAAGGTGCTTCAAAGGAAAAGTGGATGAAAGTTTTTACACATCTTCAGGATCGGGATATTACTTGGAGATCCCCCTGGTTGTTCCTCGGTGACGTTCTTTTCCGGTGTGGGATTCTGATACTATGACCTTACTTTGACTTTGGGGTGTAGTTGGGTATGCTCCGTTGTTAGCACTTAGACAGTATGGGGCACGTCAGTTTGTCCCGGTAATATGCAGGCTAGCTAGATCAGAGTTTGTGTATAATGGTGACAGTTATAAGAAGAGGATCAAGGAAGCAGCTGATTCGTGGAAGAAAGTATGTCGGATGGATGTTGTGGCTGCCAGAGACATGCTTACTCCGGATTATGTGTAGTGGCGAAGACTGAGAAAGAATGATAACATCCCGGTGCCAGAATGTGAAGACACCCGGACCATGGAGGAGCATCTCAGGCATGTCCCTTCTGAACTTGAGATAGCTAAGGCGGAGTTTGAAGCTGTGAATAACGAGCTGAAATAGAAGGTTAAAGAACTGGAAGCTGAACGTTATCAATGGAAGCTAGATGTCGAATCTCAGAAAGATAGAGCAGATAAGCTGGAAAGAAAACAAAAAAGAGTCCGTTTTGAGCTCGAGGATTTGAGAAAAGGGTATCAAGATAAAGTCAATGATAATTCCAAGTTGAAAGTAACCTATGAATACTGGAAAGATGAAGTTCATAGCTTAAAAAGAAAGTTCGAGGGTCTGATGAAAGAGCTTGGAAAGAACAGTTGAAAACTTCTCAGAGGCACTTAGCTGATAGTCAGCATCAAAATCAATGCTTGAGAATCCAGATGGCTAACCTAGAAAAACAACATTAGAGAGATGGAAAAACAATATCCGAGTTAGAAGTTATTGTGGATGGATTCAAGAAGAAAGCAGTCGAGCTTCAGATAGTACCCTTCGACGGAGGTCTGCAGTGGCGTTTCCTTTGGGAGCAAGCACAACAAAGGGTGAAAGCTAGAGAGGCAGTCATCCGAGATTTCCTGGATCAAGTGCAAAAAGCAGCCCGTCATCTTCACGACCTAGCAAGGGAAGCTGGAGTGGTTGTACAAGGCATTCAACCAATGACAGATGAAGGCATAAGACTTGTCAACCACTAGAAATTGTTTAGGGTTTAGAGAATTTAGTCCGAACGTACCTTTGATTGTTTTTTATGTCTCTTACAAGATAAAACATTTTTGTTTAAATAAGGATTATTTATAATAATAGACACTTTTCTGGATCAATGCCTCTAAATTGCATACATTGTACATTGCATACTTTGCATTTTATATTTCATGTTTATTTTTTATATTTTCCATGTTTTTACATTCATATTAGCTAACAGAACATGTCTTAGAAAGAGAAAGAGCAAACACCAAATTTACCACCACAAGCATTAAATACGCATCATCCACATAATACTCGAGCAAAGAAGAGACAAATGGAGGCCAAAATGGAAAAACTTGAGGAGAACATGGCAAGACTGCAAAAAGAACTAGAAGATAAGATGGCTCAAAACAATCAGAGCACCCTGGAGTCCATCAAGAAAAACCATGAATCCTTGGTCGACCAAATTGTAGCTAAGTTTTCGGGATTACAGCAAGCTAGTGCAGTAGGGGGAAGCCCCTCCGAGGGGGTAACCATATCACCAACCCCACAAGTGGTTATTTCACCCGGGATCTTACCCAAACCACAAGAAAACTCCTCTGCTATCAAAGGAAAAGCATCATCTGCTGTAAAGGTGCAAACTTCCACAACTAATCCTGATAATCATCCGGATGATTACAATATTCCAGATTTCAATAAAGATGACAAAGCAAGAAAGATGGAAGAGAATATCAAGATGTTAGAAGATCGAATGAAGATGGTCCAAGGGGACCATGATTATTATGGAGTGGACGCAAGAGAGCTGAGCCTAGTTCCAGATTTGGTGCTTTCGCCAAAGTTTAAAGTTCCTGAGTTTGAAAAGTTCGATGGGAACAGCTGCCCATCAGCCTATATCACTATGTTCTGTCGGAAGATGACAGGATATGGAGAGAATGACCAACTCTTGATCCACTGCTTTCAGGAGAGTCTGTCTGGTTCAGCTATCCTGTGGTACAACCAACTCAGCCGAACTCATATCAAGACATGGAAAGACCTAGCCAAGTCTTTCCTGGAGCAATACAAATATATTAATGATATGAGACCAGATCGAGTTATGCTACAAGGCCTGGAGAAGAAGCACAATGAGAGTTTCTGATAATACGCATAACGTTTGAGGGATTTTTCTGTGCAGGTTCATCCACCCTTGGATGAAAATGAGACTAGAAAGTTGTTTGTACAAACCCTGAAGACACCTTACTTCGAGAACCTGGTCGCAATTATGTCGGGAGGTTTTCAGACCCAGTCATGGCCGGTGAAATGATCGAGTTGGCCATTAAACGAGGAAAAATCGAGGGAGAAGACTCCATTAAAAAGCCTCCCACGAAAAACAAAGAGCGATAGATCAACAATGTCAACACTTACAACGTCAACAAGGGTGTTACGATCTCAAGCTCAAAAAACACTGCAGTTGTACCATCTGGTACTTCAAACCAAGCTCAGAGAGAACCAAGGAAAGAAAGGGAAAGGGAGCAGATCGATCCTATTCCCATGACATATAAAGAGTTATATCAACAACTCTTCGACACTCATGTAGTGTCGCCTTACCCAATGGATCCGATGAAGCCCCCATACCCGAGATGGTATGACGAAAATGCTCACTGCGAATATCATGGCGGTGTGCAGGGACATTCAATCGAAGGTTTTCTCACATTCAAAAGGCTTGTACAACGAATGCGGAACAAGAATTGGATCACTTTCAAGTCTGAAACACCAAACGTTGCCCAGAATCCCTTGCCTAATCATCCGGAGACCGGAATTAATACAATCACCACTGAAAATGGTAGGAGAATTAAAACCAGTGTTTCAAAAGTCAAAGCTCCTCTGGCTTGGGTATGGAGCCAAATGGTAAAGGTAGAGCTTCTTACACCACAGTCATGTGCAGCAAAGGGTGAAGGTGGTAACTATTGTTGTTATCACAACGAAGAGGGACATAAAGTGTAAGAATGCTCTAAATTCAGGACATTAGTCCAACTCATGATGGACCAGAAAGAGTTTGAGTTTTACGAAGAAGTTTAGGATTCCCTTGAGGCAGATGTTTACGCTACAGGAGAATCATCAGACAAAAGACTCAGTAGGGGTAGTCCTTTGGTCATTACTCTTAAACCAAAGATGATAATAGCAACTCTGCAAGAAAAGGTGGTGATCACGGCACCTTGACCTTTTCAATACAAGGATAGTCAGCAAGTGCCTTGGAAGTACGAATGCCAGGTAAGCACTTCCAAAGAATATGACAGCAAGGTTGGGCAAAGAGCACTAGAGCCCTTCAAGGAAGATATGTTGGCTATCAATGAACCTATAAAGGAAAGGAAACTAAAGATTCCTCAAATTCTTGAAGCATAGCCAGTACAGTATTGTAGAACAACTCCACAGCTTGCCAACGCGTACTTCAATGTTGCCACTGTTATTAAACTCTGAAGCACATCGGGAGGCACTGTTACAAGTCATGAATCAAACGTTTGTGCCATAAGACATACCAGTCAGCAAGATGGATCGATTGGTAAGTAATATTCAAGCTGATAATCTCATCTCATTCTTAGATGATGAGATTCCATCCGGAGAAAGAGGTCGAACTAAGGTATTACACATCACTACCTATTGTAAGGGGCATGCCTTACCGAGTGTGTTGATCGATAACGGCTCAGCCTTGAATGTGATGCCTTTGGTGACATTGAAGAGGCTTCCAATAGATACCTCTCATATGAGAGCCTGCCAGAACGTGGTCCGAACATTTGACGGGACCAAGAGAGAGGTAATTGGCAAGATTGAGGTACCGATAACGATCGGACCAACCACCTACAACATTGAGTTTCTGGTGATGGATATTATGCCTTCTTACAACTGTATTTTGGGAAGGCCATGGATTCATCAAGCTGGTGCAGTACCATCCACACTGCACCAAAAGGTTAAATTTGTTATTGACGGGGCCTTAGTAATTTCAATGTTGAAGAAGATATTGTGGCAAGTGTGACCACGGAGGCCCCATACATAGGAGTAGATGAAGAAGAGGTGGAATGTTCATTCCATTCCTTGGAATTTGTGAATGCCACCTTTATGGCAGAAGGAAGAACGATTCTGGACCCTGGCTTTCCAAGTGTACCAAGATGGAGATCATGCAAATATTAGGATGAGGTGCCAAGAATGAAAGAGGGTTCAAGAAATTTCTGCAAGGAATGATTGCTCAAGTCCTTCCTACTTCAAAGCTAGACCGGTTCGGGCTCGACTTTCAACCCAATTACCATGAAAAGAGAAATGAAGTTCAGAAGAACCGAGAGAGAAGATTGGCCAGACTGACTGGAAGTGAACTTCAATGGGAACCCATGACATTCCCACCTCTTTACCACACATTCAAATCGGGTGGTTACGTGTTTGAGACCACCTCATCCGATTTAGGAGCATCTCTGGAAGATCTGAGCATCAATACCATAACCACTGGAAATGCTGAAGACACAGTTAGATCTGGGATATGCCCTCTGCCACCTGGGTTCGTACCTAGCCGTTAGTCGGTCGAAGAACTACCTGTGGTTTACAAGAGTCTTTTAGAGTAATATTCGAACTATCCCTATTTTCCTATACCCGGGGCAATAGGTGATCTTTTGTAAAGGTTAATAAATATTATGTTTAAGTTCAATAAAAGATGCACTTTCTCTTCTCTTCTCATGGCAAACAAATATTTCCTTTATTTCCTTTTTGAATCCATTGTCTATCTTCTTCATTTCAATACTGCATTTCCACTTTCTCTCGAATTTAATTCTTGACTATTTCGTGTGGGATATTTTCCTCTCACACATACACATTTTTCCTTCTTTCAGATCCCCAGATAACAATAATGTAGGCACTAATGATCATGATCTGGAAGTGGATTTTGAATCAGCCATTTGTCTCGGGGAATTTGATGGATACGACACTGAAAAGAAATGCAACTTGCCTACCGAATTGTTAATAATAATAGAAAGAGAAGATAAAAAAATATTGCCCCATAAAGAGACAATCGAAATCTTGAATCTAGGTACTGAGGAAGACCGAAAGAAGGTTAAAATCGGCACAACTCTTTCGACAGAAGCAAGACACAACCTAATAGTCTTACTTCAGGAGTACAGAGAGGTGTTGCCTGGTCATATCAAGACATACCGGGATTAGACACAGATATGGTAGTCCACAAATTGCCTATCAAATCAGAATATAAACCAGTGCAGCAGAAACTGAGAATGATGCGACCAGAAATGCTCCTTAAGATCAAGGAAAAGTCAAGAAATAATTTGATGCCGGTTTTCTTCAAGTGGCCAAATATTTGGAGTGGTGGCCAACATAGTGCCTGTACCGAAGAATGACGAGAAAGTACGCATGTGTGTCAATTACTGGGACCTTAACAAGGCAAGTCCCAAGGACAGCTTTCCTCTGACACACATAGACACTCTGGTGGACAATACAGCCGAGAACAACTACTTTTCATTCATGGATAGATTCTCGGGGTATAATCAGATCAAGATGCACCCTGAAGAGATGGAGAAGACCACTTTCGTCACAATGTGGGGAACTTTCTATTACAAAGTGATGTCTTTCATATTAAAGAACGCTGGGGCAATATACCAGAGAGCCATGGTAACCCTGTTCCATAACATGATACATAAAGAAATCGAGGTTTATGTCAACGACATGATTGTCAAAGCACAGACCGAAAATAAACATGTCGAGCATTTGAGAAAGCTCTTCCAGAGATTGAGGAAGTTCCAGCTACGACTAAACCCTAGCAAGTGTATTTTCGAGGTGACGTCCGGAAAACTGTTAGGCTTCGTGATCAGCAGAAAAGGCATTGAGGTTGATCCCGACAAAGTTAAGGCTATTCAGAATCTACCTCTACCTCAAACATAAAAAGAGGTCTGAGGTTTTCTAGGCAGATTGAATTACACAGCTCGGTTCATATCTCAGTTAACCGATAAGTGTGATCTAATCTTTCGCCTTCTCCGAAAGAATAGCCCTGGAGCATGGGATGAAAACTGTCAGATTGCATTCGAGAAGGTAAAAGAGTACTTGTCTCATACTCCCATATTAATGTCCCCCATCCCAGGCAAACATCTGTTCTTATATCTATCCATATTCGAGAACTCAATGGGATGTGTTCTGGGTCAACATGACGAAACTGGAAGAAAGGAAAGAGCCATATACTATTTAAGCAAAACGTTCACTGATTGCGAGGTCAGGTATCCTCCTATTGAGAAGGTTTGTTGTGCTTTAGTTTGGGCTACAAAAAGACTCCGACAATATTTGTTGTATCATACCACTTGGCTGATTTCCAAGTTGTATCCACTAAAATACATGATGGGTGTGCCTGCTCTATCTGGAAGGTTAGCCCGATGGCAAATGTTATTGTCTGAATTCGACATCGAATACGTGAGCCAGAAGGCCATAAAAGGAAGTGCCATATCAGATTTCTTGGCAAGCAGAACCGATGAGAATTATGAACCGTTAGACTTTGATTTCCCAAATGAAGACTTGATGGCTTTATCCTTAGAAGAAACAAGTACTTCAACAGACAGTTCCTGGAGAATGTATTTCGATGGGGCATCAAATGCATTAGGACATGGTATCGGGGCAATACTGATCTCTCCAAAAGGGAGTCACTACCCATTTTCCAACAGACTCTGAACTTCGATTGTACCAATAACATGGCAGAATATGAAGCATGTGTCTTGGGAATTCGAGCTACACTGGGGCAAAATGTAAAGACCTTGTGGATATACGGAGATTCAGCATTAGTAATCTATTAGCTCCGTGGAGAATAGGAAACCAAAGATACAAAACTGATAGAATACCGGAAGCTAATACTGGATCTGCTCAAAGAGTTCGATGAAGTCACTTTCCACTATGTGCCAAGAGAATAGAATCAAATGGCTGACGCTTTGGCTACCTTGGCAGCCGCATTTAAAGTTGGCGGGGAGTCTGAAAATATGCCAATTGACATGCAGTCGTATGAGTACCCGGCTCATTGCTACCAGATTGAAGAAGTAAAAGACACTAAGCCTTAGTACTACGATATTTTGCAGTATATCAAGCATCGAAGTTATCCAGAGGAAGCCACTGAAACTGATAAAAGAACCATTAGAAGGATGTCAGCTGGATATGTCCTTGATGGGGAGGTCTTGTACAAGAAACACCATAATCAAGTTCTGTTAATGTGCGTCGATACTGAAAAGGCAAAAATGATAATGGAAGAAGTTTATGACGGAGTTTGTGGAGCACATGCAAATGGACATATGATGTCGAGACAAATAATGAGATGCAGATATTTCTGGTCCACACTGGAAAGTGATTGCATCAACTATACTAGAAGATGTCATAAATGTCAGGTTTACGGAGATAAAATAAATGTTCCACCTCATCCACTTCATGTCATGATGTCACCATGGCCTTTCTCTATGTGGGGCATGGATATTATTGGGCAAATCCATCCGAAGGCTACTTCCTATGTCAGTATCACTCAATCTGTTATTTGTAAGTTTTTGAAAAAAGAGATCATATATCGGTATGGTTTACCTGAAAGGATCATTACCGATACTGCTACAAACTTGAACAATAAAATGATGAAAGCTGCTTGTAATCAATTTAACATAAAGCATCACAATTCTACTACCTATAGACCAAAGATGAATGGCGCAGTAGAAGCAGCAAACAAAAACATCAAAAAGATAGTGGAGAAAACGACCGAGACCTACAAAGACTAGCATCAGAAGTTGCCTTTCACTTTGTTCGCTTACCGAACCTCAGTACAAACCTCGACTGGGGCAACTCCATTTTCATTAGCTTATGGAATGGAAATAGTACTGCCCATTGAAGTAGAAATTCCGTCATTACGGGTCTTGACAGAAGTTAAATTGGATGACGCAGAATAGGTGCAATCCAGATTTGACCAGCTTAATATGATAGATGAAAAGAGACTAAAAGCAATTCACCATGGTCAAATCTATCAGAAACGAATGATTCGAGAACATGACAAGAAGGTACGCCCGAGAATATTCCGTGAAGAAGATCTGGTGCTAAAGAGAATTTTGCCAGTCCAGAAAGATTTCCGAGGAAAATGGACACCGAATTGGGAAGGACCTTATGTCATGAAAAAGGCCTTCTCCGGAGGAGCCCTTATCCTGGCTGAAATGGACGGACCCAAAATGCCACATCCCATCAATTCAGATGCAGTCAAGAAATACTTTGCTTATGATGAAAACCCAAAAGGGTGTCCTAAGTAAAAAAAACAAAAAAGAAAAACGTTTAGGGTGAAAACCCGAAATGGCGCCCTAAATTAAAAAAAGAGAAAAGAGAACAAAAAAGAGAAAGAACAAAAAATAAGGTGGGTTCAAGATAAAAACCCGCAAAGGGCGTCTTGCAACCAAGGATGGGTCCAAGTTGAAAACCCGAAAGGGCGATTTGGATAATTCAAGAAATCCAGACAATTGAAACTCTCCGGCATCTGAATTTTCCACAGACTCAACGAGTCGGAGAAAGGTTGCACTCTCCTGAATGTTGTCGCACTCTCAAAGATCCTTTGGCAAAGGTTGTATTCAAGGTCACCTAACGACTTTTCAGCTCAGAAGTGCCCACATTATTGAAATCTAATACATTCATTTACACCTCATCATGTCTTCATCTTCCACAATATTTGCCATGTGTTATTTGTTCTTTTTTTCCTCATGAATAAAAGACAATCTTTTTTTCTCCAAACCAATTCCTTTTGAGCATATTGGATTGAGCTTAAGCTTAATGATTTGCATATTACTATACAAAGATTCATTGAAAAGTACATGTACTCGGAAGCCGATCAAGGCTCATGCATATACTTGAGACGGTCGAGAAGCATTTCCCAGATCAAGGATAAAAAAGAAACATCAGATTTGAACATTTGAAGAATTCAAAATCATGGATCGAAACTTCAAGATTCCAGAATCAAAATTCCAGACATGTCTTAGCTAGAGTCAATATCAACTTCGCGGCGAAGGATATTGAACTCGAAGCGACACGATTGGTTCGAGAGTAGATTTCAACCTCGCAACAGAGGATATCTAGCTCGAAGCCAAACTTCACAATAATAGGGACATCCACAGTTTCAACCTCACGGCGAAGGGAATCGTGTCCACCCGCAACATGCAATACTCGGATTTCAACTTCACGACTAAGGATATCCAAGTCAAGGCTCAACATCACGACGAAGGGGTCATCCGCGATTTCATCTCCACGACGGAGGATATCGTACCCACACATCCACGATTTCAACTCCACGAAGGAGGATATCGTGCCATTTGAGGCTCAACTTCACGACGAAGAGGCTTCCCAGTTTCAGAGCCAAATTCAACTTCACAGCGAGGGATATTTGACTCAAGACAACACAAGCTCAACTTCACAACAAAGGGGCGACTGATTGTCAACAAAAAACTTTTCAGTTTCATTCAGAGTCAATTTCAACTTCACAACAAAGGATATTGAACTCGAGACAACACAAGCTCAACTTCACAGTGAAGGGGCAGCTGACTGTCAATAAACAATTTCCAGAGCCAATTTTAACTTCACGATGGAGGATATTGGACTTGGAACAATACTACCTACTTGGATTTCAACTTCACGATGAAGGATATCCAATTACCAGGCTCAACTTCACGACGAATGTGCCACTCGCGGTTTCAACTTCACGACGAAGGGAATCGTGCACACAAGCAGCATCCATCTCTAGATTGGATTTCAACTTCATGACGAAGGATATCCAACTCAAAGAAGGGTTATCTGTCAACAAAGACCTTCGAATTCGACTACGCTCAGCTCCAAGGCACATCATTTATAGCATAGCTCAAGGCAAGAAGGGCTATCTGTCAATAAAATTATCAAGTTCGATTCCATTCAGCTCGATAACACCTCAATCACACTATTGTCCAGCTATAATCGAGGTTTTCAAGCCGAGAAGAAGATCGGGGTTAGCCGTTCCTTAATAACAAGAAGCCTTTTTTCTGTCAGCATAGCTTAAGTCGAGAAAAGCTATCTGTCAGCGAAGATTTTTCGAGTTCGATTTCATTCAACTCGAGGGCATATCAACCACATTGTGGAGTCAAGAGATTACTTTCCAGTCAAATTTTTAGCCAAGGTCTTTAAACCGAGAAGAAGACCAAAGTGAACTACAATGATAAGCCACATTCTGA
Source organism: Hibiscus syriacus (assembly GCF_006381635.1). NCBI lineage: Eukaryota > Viridiplantae > Streptophyta > Magnoliopsida > Malvales > Malvaceae > Hibiscus > Hibiscus syriacus. The sequence continues at coordinate 129,986 of NW_024063122.1, forward strand.
TTCAAATCATTTCAAGATTGACTCGACTTCGCGACGGAGTAGTCATCCGCAACTCAATTCGACAGGCATTATTCTTCAACTCTATTGAACAAAAATTTATGTCTTTTAATCTTTGTCCTATTTTTCGTTCCACGAAAAAGGACAAAGAGGGGAAGCTGTAGACACCAATTTTCTTAAAAGATAGAGCTAGCAAGAGTTCCTTTCCTAAGAGGACTCTTCCACCACCATATCTTTTAAAGCAACAACCACACCAACAAACGTGCAACAACCGAGCAAGGAGTCTAGTTGCATTAGGATTCTATTGTTAGTTAGTTTTTTTCACTATAAATACATGTAATCCTCCCCATTTGTAACACACGATATACGAAATAAACATTATAAATTACTAGCAAATCAGAGCAAAAAACGTGATTCTTGAAGAGGAAAATAAGTAGAAAAGGTAAAAGCTTGTACCTTTATCGCTTGAAGTCTTTGCATGTGTGTTTCTCCATTATTTTTGTTCGAGTCAAACCCAAATAAAATCATTTTTGGTCGATGAACGGGAAGGTTTTTTAAAGATCTATCTTGTAGATCTAGTAATCTCGAGGCCCAATCTTAGAAAATTATTTGGATTTTCGAAAAATAGAGAAGAAAAGCTTAAAGTTAAAACATTCATTTCGCCCCCCTAATGTGCAATATCAACGTTAATTATCTTTCAAATTTGGCCCCAATTTTAGCTTTTCTTTTATAATAGTCCTTTGTTGTTATATGCATATTTTTTATTATTCTTATTATATATATATTAATTATCTTTATTTGGCTATTTTTTATATTTTTTTTATTTTCTATATTCTATCGTTATATATATATATATATATATATATATATACTTTTAATTCTTTTTCATATATCATTATTATTTATATATATTTTTATTACTATAATTATATGTTATATATATTTATTATTTTATATATTTCATTTTATCTTTTATTTTTTTATCTTCTATTTTTATTTTTGTATTGTTATTGTTATTATCTTCTTTATTTTATATATTTTATTTATATATATATATTATATTTGTTTTTGTGCCTCTTTATTTTATTTATCTTGTTTACATCTTCCTTATCTGTTTTATTTTCTCTACTTCATTGCATTTATTTTTATTTCACCTTCTTTATTTTATTCATTTTTACTACATTTTTATCTAACATGTTTCTTGACTTCCTAAAGGGTAGACTTTTAAAACTATCAAGGGTAAGTATTTGTGATCATTATTTTACCTTTCAAGTTAAACTTTCAATTTTCTTAATTAAAGACAATTTGAAATTACATAGTACCGAAAGGGCTGTTCAAGGGTGCTAACCCTTCCTTGACTGTAACCGACTCCCGAATCTGACACATCTTTTGTACGATGCAGATCAGGTAAGAAATAAAGTATCCGATCAACCCAATTTTCATAAAATAAATGATCGGTGGCGACTCCCAACCCAATTATTTCAAGTCGAAGCCCAATTCGGGGCCCAACCGAAAAACGGTTACGACACACGTCTTCTAGCTGGTTACTTAAGCATAGTTGGACGTAATGTGAATCTGTTACCGATCAATTATGAGTCATGGCGAGAAATGCCAAATAGTAACAAAAATCAGGCGTTTGATTTTGTTAAGGTAATAATGTCATTATAATAGATACTCTATAACAATTCAATACTAATTTATACTTATGTTGAACACTTATTTGCTGTATAGGAGAAATTTTCTTTATAGGCCTCTAACGATTATGTGAAGCGGGCGTTAGGGAAAAGATGGAGAGACCACAAGAGCTCATTAAAGAAGAAATACTTCAAGAATGATCTGAGCCTTGACGAGAAGTTACAAAAAGTCCCACCTGGAATGCTCAGGTACCAATGGGAAGATGCAGTTAGATTTTGGAGTTCACAAAAAGGACAGGTATGATGTATTTTTCAAAAATAATTTTAACGAATTATAAATCATCATTAAAATTGGTTGTTTGACATTGTAAGACCGAGTGCATGTTGGTGTTGCTAGCAGGCAACAACAAAAGTTTATGCATACGGCTGGATTGAAGAGCTTTGTCTGTATAGCCAATGAGGAGGCATTATACATTATTCACATAGTTATTTGTATTCCATGTACATACTAACTCAATGTAATTATATTTTATGGTACATTGTAGGAAAATACTTCTGGTTCTAAAGTTGGTCGAATCCAACTATTCGACATGACATATACAAAGAATGATAACACTCCTATGACTGCTGAAGCTGCAGAAATTATGGTACGTTTATTGGATAGAGGTTTTAATTTTTCTGACTTTATTTATATTTGTACTATGACATGACATATACAAAGAATGATGACACTCCTATGATGGGTTAAACTTTTGAAGGATTACGATTGTGTTATTGACTCTCACTCGGGGAAGACGAATGTAAAGGTGGCAAACGGGTCATTCGGATCGGGACATTTTGTGTCGGGTAATTTTGGGTATGTATTAAATTTGGTTTAATTTTTTTTTATCAGATCGAATCGGATCTAGTTTGGGTGTACAATAAATCAAATCGGGTCTGGTCAATTTTTGGGTGCGGTGATTATCATATTGATTGATTTTCAGTTCAGATTAATATCAGATCAGTTGATTTTTGGATCGGGTTAATATCGGGTAGAATCAATATCAGATCGATTGATTTTTGGGCCATGTTAATACTGGATCGGTTAGATTTTAGGTCAGATCAAGATCGAATTGGTTAATTTTTGTTTTAGGTCAACCTTTAGATCAGGTCAATTATAGCTGAATTGATTATGAGTCTAATAAAAAAACAAGTATATATAGAATTATTGATTTATTCTTGTAAAAATATGTCTTCTTGTTTGTTAATCTTATCAATTAGGCCTAATTTCAATTATCAATCGTTCAATATTTTGAATTAAACTATCATTTAGAGATGATAAATCGATAATTTGGTATAAATACGATCCTATAATACATGTTAGAATTTGTTATCAAAATTTTATGTGTTATAATTTGTTATCAAATTTTTATATTAATCTTGTATGAAAAGTTTATAATGAAAACTATTTGATAAAGAAATATTTTATTAAAAAATTTATTACAATTATAAATTTAATATTTTTATTAAATTTAATATTTTTATTAAATTTTAAAAAATAATAAATAACTTTATTTGTTAAGTTTTAGTCGTAACATAAGTAAACTTTATATTATTTTTATTATGAATCTAATATTATCTTCTTTTGTTTTAGTTGTTTTCTATTACTTTTATTATAAATCAAATATTTTTTATTACAAGTAAGATAAGTAAACTTTATTTATTACCGTTTTCAATCTTATAATTAGATTCTTACTTTTATATTCTTCTTAAACTTTCTATTTTTTATTATAAATCTAATATTTTTAATAAATTACCAATTTTATTTAAATTAATTTACTATTCAAAATAACTTTTATCGTTTAAATTAAAGTAAACTTCCTTGTATATATTCAAAATAAAAAAGACCTCACTATTTAGGTTAAAGTATAATTTTATTTATATAAGATTTCTTTTATATATTATTTACAAATATTGTATAAGTATGATGTTCTTCTTTAACTCAAGAAATTCAAAATTCAAGAATTTCCTCTGTCATCACTCATGTTAGTTTCAATCGTTGCTCAACTCCTGCCAACTCCATTTGTCGTGTGAAGCCGTCTCTGTTTCTGCTTCAACCCTCACATGCAAGTGCCTCTTCACCTAGTGCCCAACTCATCCTACCTTGTTGCATGAGCATCTTACCTCGGTATTGCTTGTTGCCGTAACCGATAACTTCCAATTTTCAAATACATCATATTTCATTATTTTTCAAGATTCACTTAAATTTAATTTTTTTAGTTAGTTATTTTAAAATCATATCACTTTATTATTTCCATTATTATTTGCAATTATCACTATTAATTCATTACTAAAATCTGTTACGATCGTTATTATTATTCTAAAAATTAATATTATTTTCTACTATAATTATTATTAAAAAGATTTAAGTGCAAGAGTTTTTAGTAATCAAAGTGGTAATGTCAATATCTTTTATCTTATTGTATATCTCATTCACGCTAATTCGAATATCTTATTCATCAGTTGAGAAATATTCTTTTTTGAAAAAAAAAACCTATTTTACACAACACTATATATATTTCTATATCGTAGTACATTATTTATTTAAAACATTTCTATTCATTTTTTGGTTCTATATTATTAATAGAATTATGTGTGTATTTATTACATGTTTATTAATATATTTGTGTGATTCATTATGTGTCTTTGGCGTGCATGTAAGGTTCAACTTAGTACTAATAATATTTTTATTTGCTTTTGCAGTCATGGAATCTAATGTTAATGCATGTGAGTTTCCAAGTGATACCAATAATGTTGTAGTAGAATCACAATCTTTTTCTAAGAGACAAAGTCAGGTTTGGAAACATTTTCTCGTTTTTAATTCTACATAGAATAAAGATGGAAAAGAGAGGGCACTTTGCAAACATTGTAAGACTGCTTCCTTTATTTGTAACTCACATTATGGAACCTCCAATATGCAAAAACACATTAAAAAATGTAAACAATATAATAGTTTGAGAACAGATGGACTAGAAGGTAATGTTTATAACCAAAAAATCTACAGAGAATTGGTAGCTAAAGCAATTATAAAGCATGGATATGCTTTTTTCTTGGGTTGAACATGAAGGTAATAGAAAAATTAATGAATATTTGAACAATAAAGTTAGAAGCATATGTAGAAATACTGCAAAAGCGGATTACTTGAAGTTGCATAAAAGTTTGAAAGATAACTTAAAGGAAACTCTTCGTAATATTTCCGGTCGTATTTCTTTGAAGTGTGATATGTGGACATCTTGTCAAACTGAGGGATATTTATGTTTAACCGCTCATTATGTGGATGCTAATTGGAAGTTAAATAGTAAGTTTAAAACTTTTGTCATATTGACTCACTGCATACTGGAAGTACTATGTATAGTATTTTGCTAGACTTACTTTTGGATTGGGGTATTGACTATATGATTTTTTCCATTTAACTGGATAATGCTTCTAGTAATGATAAAATGCAAGATCACTTGAAGGAAAATTTTAATGCTCGAGGGGCTTTATTTTCTGGAGGGGCTTACTTTCATGTTCAATGTGCTGCACAACTGTTGAATCTCATTGTTTAGGATAGTCTTAGGGTCATTGAACATATTGTTGTCAAGATAAGAGAATGTGTGAAGTATATCAAATGGTCAGAAACAAGAAAACTATTTTTCGACGTAATGTGAAATTAGCCAATATAGAAGAAACTAAAGTATTGTGGCTTGATGTTCCTACAAGATGGAACTCTACATACATGATGCTTGATAGGACTATTTTATATCGTGAAGCTTTTAAGCAAATGGTTGTTTTTTATTCTTCTTTTCGTCACTATCCGAACACCGAAGAATGAGAAATGCTTGAAACAATTTGAGATATTTTAGAACCATTCTTTGATGTAAATGAGTTATTTTCAGGAAATGATTATCCTAGTGTGAATTTATACTTTGAGAATATTTGGAAAAATTTTATGCTTTTAAGAAAGCTGCTAAGAAGTAATGATGTAGTTTTGAAAACAATGGCAATAGAAATGAAGAAAAGTTTGATAAGTATTGGTTCAACTCAAGTGAAGATGACTATGACACATTGTTTACCTTTACGATGATTCTTGATCCTCATTGTAAGTTGTCTTTTCTCAATTATTGTTATGAAAAAGTATTTGAGGATGAAACAGATGCCATTTTAAAAATTTGTGATGTAAGATTTAAGTTAGAGATGTTTTTTAAAGAATATGTTTTGGAAACACACATCTCACATGAACCGTCCTTAAAAATTCAACTTTTTTGCATTAAGTTTCTTATTTTTTAACTTTTTATTTTTTTATTTTCTATTTTTCATTTAATGTATTTTATTTTTACTATATTTTTATAATTTATATAATACAAGTTATATTATTTTTTAATATATTTTTACATGATTATGAAAAGAAAGAGGCCATGTTTTCTTATTGTGCCAAGACACAATTAGATGTTTACTTAGACGACCTCAAAATTGATAGGAAAACAAAACTTGGCATCCTTAATTTTTTGAAAGAAAATGAGCATCAATATGGATAGCTTTCTCATCTTGCTATAGATATTTTGATTGTACCTCTTATAATTGTTGCTTCAGAATCAACTTTTAGTATAGGAGGTCAAATTTTGAATAACTGGAGAAGTTCTTTTATCCCTAAAAATGTGGAAGCTTTGATAACGTCTCGTAGTTGGTTATTCGGTTATGAATGTAAGTTTTTATTTCCTTTTAGATTTCTTTCAATTTCTTATAATAAAGTTTGTTTACAACACCATATTTTTTTATTAATCTATTTCATTTTTTTGGTAAACAAATTAATAGCTTCTTTTTAAAATTTATGCAACCACGGAGGAAGATGAGTTTGTCGGTTCTGATGTGGATTGGATTGAATTCAACAATTGATGCATATATTAATTATGTATACTGATATTTTAAGATTTAAGGGGTTGAATTTGATTCTTTCGAACTATTTTATTGATCTTTTAAGTTTTATTAAGAAAGTTTTATTGAGGAACTCAATGTAATTGAGTTTGATGTGCAAGAATAGTAACTACATGTCACTTTTGATTCTTTAAATCAGAATTCTTTATTTGAGATTTGTATTTCATGTTAATTTGTGTTTATAAAAAAACTAATATTTTTCTTTTAAAGTTAATTAATGTTAACCATATAATACAAAATACTAGGTAGTAGCTTTATTTTATAATTCTTCATTCAAATAATTTTGAATTGTTTTTAAAAATTATCAAATCAAATGTGAATATAGTTTTTAAACTAACAATTAATATTAAATCATTAAACTATTATCAAAGGTGATACTTATATTAATTAAATTATTACCAAAGTTGGTGGCTAACTACGAGTATAATTAAAAAAAAGATAATAAAACATATATTATTTTACTATCCATCATATTGTTAAAATATATATAATAACAATAAGTCACTCGTTCATTTTCACTCATTTATCAAATAAAAAATAGGGCAATGTTTGGTTCGAATCAAATTGGGTAAACTAAAGTTGGTTTGCTTTCGGTTTGGGTTACTTTCTATTCGGATTAATTTTTGTTTAAGTTGCTTTTGGGTCGAGTTAAATTTGGTTCATGTTGCTTTCACATCGAGTTAAAATTCGGTTTGGGTTTCTTTCGGTTCGGGTTAAAATTTAGTCTGGGTTTCTTTCGATTCAGGTTGCTTTCGGTTTGGGTTAATTTTAGTTCAGGTTGCTTTTGGTTCAGTTAATTTCGGATTCGGTTTAGGTTAATTTTGATTAAGGTTGCTTTCAGTTTCACCAAATTTCAGATCAGGTATGGTCCAGGTCGGGTATCAGATCAAATTTGATTACCATGTTCAAGTTAATATCAGTTATTAGGTCAGATAAATCGGTTTGGGTAATCGGGTTTAGGATAAATTTGCCAAGTCTAGACGGATGTGATTACAGATGTCTTAAGTAAAAAAATTGATGTCAGAGTTGCGATCTTTGCTAGCGCGCTTAACCTTAACTATGGATGGCTGTTAGTAGAATTACGGGTAGATCTTGAACTAATGCGTGAAGTAAAAAGGTTACAGGTTTTGACGATAGGTTGATAGTTTGAATGGAACGAGTCTGTTAAGCTACGACACCTGATTTTTGAACTGCGATAGGGGAATGAGTTCTACTTAAGGGGGATAAGTTGTACTTCAAGGGTTGATTGTGTGTTCCCATAGACGAATAGTTGTATAGTAAAAATTTCCATGAGACAGATTATAGTCCACTCTTAGTGTATCTTGGAAGTAATAAGATGTATTAAGAGCTTTGACAGTTGTATTGGTGGACAGACATGAAGAAGGAGGTGTCTGAATTCGTCTTTATGTGTCTAGCTTGCTAATAAATGAAGGCAAAACATCAGGTTTCTTCGAGTCTGCTTGAACCTATCCAGATTCTGTAGTGGAAATGGGATAGGGTGACTATGGACTTTATTATGGGCTTACCATTAATACGAAAAAGGCACGATAAAATTTGTGTCATAGTAGATATACTGAATAAGACGACTCACTTTCTTCTGATAGGGATGAACCTCACCTTTGAGAAGCTGACTCAATTGTACATGCACGACATTGTGAGATTACTTGGAGTGCCAACTTCGATCATCTCTAATAAAGACCCATGTTTCACCTCTCAGTTTTGAGGAGCACTCCATGAGGCTTTAGGTACCCGATTGCATTTTAGCACCACTTTTCACCCACAAATTGATGGTTAATCTGGAATGGTAATTCAAATTCTTGATGATATACTCAAATGTAGTGTTATTGACTTTAAGAGTAGTTGGGAAACCATTTACCGTTAGTGAAGTTCACCTACAACAATAGCTATTAGACCAGTACTGTAATGGTGATGTAAATATGAACCAGCGAAAGAGAACACGATTGGCGAAGGAAACAGTGATGAAAGTGAACAGAGATTCGAACTCAATAGTGGCGGAGTCAAAACGAAGAATCAAAGTGCAACAACGCTGAGAAGAACCATAAAAGTATAGATCTCAACAAAGAACCAAACGACGATTTCTAGACCTGAAAAAAAATTAATGAACATCGGATGATGGCAGTCAATGAAAGAACCATCGGAGACGATCAACGAAGAGAACGCACACAGTGAGAACAACCAGCGGTGAACGAGGCGAAAGCATTAGAAGCCAAAACCGTGAGAAAATAACGATCAACAGAAATGAAAAATCAATGGCAGCAGCAAAATGATCAAAAACGAATGATACCATGTGAGAAAGTAGCCGTAGTGACCAAAGCTGATAAAGGGACAGCAGTTAGTGTTTGGTGAACGCCGACACTGTGTATTTGGAGTTTAGTAAATTGAAAATGAAATGGAAAGCAAACTAGTATTTTTTTTTCAATTAAACTGAATAACAATAGCTTGGGTTTTTAGTCATTATATTAATGGGTTTTTATATCCGAAGACTCAACTTCAACAATCATTCAATATAGGCCAACAGAATTAATAACTCGATAATCACCTAATTAATAACTAACTCAATCTTATATTGTAACAACTAATACTTGTATTACTGGATTTGAAGGCTGGAGTAAGAATTTGAGTGACAAAAAGAGCATAAATAGGGTGCTGGTGGGTTGAGTTTAGAGTAAATTTCTCACTCAACTGATTATTATACTTTGTCGATCATTAACACTAACCACATCATTCATTTTAGGTTTCATATAAAACCTCAAAGTATGAATCCTCGCAAAAAAGGTGGAATGAAGCCCCAACATCATTTAGCTCTCAAGAACCTTTGTTTTTGAAATACACCATAAGCAGCTGCCTTGAACGCTGGGCTTGGTAGCGCAAGCTTGTGACTCAAGTGAGGGCATTAAGGTTATGGCCTTGGCTCTTCTAGTGGGAGATGTATCCATAGTGGCTATCTCTGGCTTGCCCGTTCCAAGCTAGAAGTTGGGCAATGGGGTTTGGTGAAAGCTTCATGTCTCTTTCTTCTTAGGGTGCGTTTGGTTCACGGAATGTAAGATTACCAGTGGGAATAAAAGATTATCAGGGAATAGGATTACTGAGAATGTTGTATTTTGTGTTTGGTTGGTTTAGCAGGAATGTAAGATTACCGTGTTTGGTTAAAAGAATAAAAGATTATTCGAATGTATATTTGACCAAATTGTCCTTATTATATATTTGTATAATATTACAAATTATAAAATATTTATATATTTTCTTTAAAAAATTAAATTCATAATATTTATATAATTTTTTTTACAAAATTAAAAATATAAAAAAGGTTTAATGAAAGGGTAAATTTTTTTTAATCCCTGAACTTCATATAAAATTTTAATTATAGAATTTTTTTTATAAATCTAAAATAATTTAAGGATAAATTTGTAATTTAACATTTGTAGAATTTTTATTATTCAATGATAGAAGAAGGATATTTTTGAAAAAAAATAAAAATTTAAGGACATTTTAGTCCAAAACGCCGGTAATGTTACAATACCTAAGGGAAGGGAGGTAATGACATTCCCGGTAATATACCCCAAAAAATCTATTATTGGTAATAAAACATTACCGGGAATGAGATTCCCGGCCAACCAAACATGGGAATGTGGGATTCTCTCACAATCCTTGAACCAAACACCCCCTTAGGGAAGAAAGCACCGCGTGAGGCTGGTTTCACAAAGCAGCGAAGACTTCCTGCTTCCGGTAGTGGGAGGATGACAGGTCGGTTCAACTTGGATTACGATGTCTCTCCTTGGTAGACCCCTAATTGGACCATAATCTTTTTCATATTTCCAATTTGTTCTGGTTAGCGAATGCAAATTTATATATTGCTATTTTAATTTGGATCACTATTCCCTTCAAATTTTATTATTAACCGCTAATAGCATCATAAATTAAAACATCTAAAATACAATCAGGAGAGTCATAAGCATAATATAAAAACATTGAAAGAGAAAGCAAACTGCGGTGAAGCGTTAGCAGGATAATTAGAAGATTGACGTATGCCACTGGCCGTATGAACTCCATGTAACAAAGATGTAAAGGGCAGTGAAGCCCGCTACATGTAACATGGAAAAGGTGGCACTGCAATCAATGAGCATTCCGCACAAAGGAAAACAGCCGTTTGACAACCTTGCCAACTGAAGATGACACCCAACTTGAAGCACCTCATGCCTAATCTCCAGCCAAAAATCCCAACCTGGGAGGGGGAGCAATGAATGTGACAGAAACAACCACAGCGAAGATGTGATAAAATGAGATCATTGTTGGCGCAACAGATAAAGGTAACCGGAATTTGCATTCAATTGACATGATTAAAGTTCTAGTAAAGCTGATATTCAATGCTTTCAACCATTCATGAGGCCATACCAGAAACAAGTACAATGGTGTCTGCGTAGGTTGTGACATCATGAATCCTAGAATATATATGTCCTAGAATACTAACTTGATCGTAAAGCAATCTAAAAGAAAAATGCACAACGAAAGCGGTAAGGGATTAACCTTCCGATCCAGTCTCAATTATTCCAAATTTATACTTGAATCCCTCGTGTCCAATGCATTTTGATCTGATATAACCAATAACCGCAGGGCAGCTTTTTCTATACATGCTTTTTGCTATTTGGATATATTAGAAGTTGTGTCCACCGGCTACCTCACCAGACCCTCTCAGGCTTTTTTCAAGTTTTAGTGTCGCCGCGGATCTACGGAACTGAATCCTAGGAAGAAAAACCTTCATTGTAGTCATACTTGTATAGAGAAACGACCTTCAGGTTTTGTCTTCACGTGCTACGCAGTTGACCATATGATGGTTGCAAGCATTCTTCTGGGTTGGCATAGAAGTAATCTTCTTCTTTAGGTCTGTCAGGAATCACCGATCGTCGTGTTGGTTGCCCCCTGTGACTTGCATGAGATTCTTTCACAGCATTTGAGAACTCATTCCAAGTTAGGGATCCACTATTGTACTGGTCTATCAGATCAACCAAAAGCCTTCTGTCCAATAGAATTGTCTGCTTGTACCCCATAAATCTGAATGAGCATTCAAAACAATTGTTACATTTATGTCAATAACTGTTAACAATACAAAACGATAAAATATGAAAGAAAATCGCTTGGGAAGAAACGCTACGAAAAGTTCTTTCGAAAAAGGGTACTTGTAACATTCCTTGGCTCATGTTGCAACCATTGAAATTCTACGAGCGGAAAAGGAAAGAAAAAGTTTAGCAATTGTTTTGTGGCCAGAGCTAGACAAACTATTGTCCTCTTAAAGGTTGAGATAAAAATGGAGATGATAGAATGTGGGTGAAATTTAATTTCATAAACTATTCATCTCACCAGAAGAAAAAAGAATCACTGAATTATTTTAATTATAGCAAGAAAATTTTCCGAACATACCAAGTGCAAAATTATCAGCAGAACAGTACCTGCGATGGCCTTCAACAACTTTAGCCATGTTTCCATCATAGGTAGGAATGAAAATATCACTCTCCAATGAAACAAGATAATCTAGTGCTGCCATCTGGGACGAATGATTTTGAAAAAACCCAAGGTCTGATGGCTCCAATAGAGTCTCCTTTCTAACCTGGTTTAACAAACAAAAGGCCAATCATTGATACAGGAGAAAAAGAATTCTAAACATCAATACATTTCATTCTCGGGTCTTCGACCTACCAATCTGGGATAAGCAGCAGCAAGACCTGCCATTCTCCGATTTCCACCATATATTTCACCAGCTGCAATATAGATTTGATAACTATTATCAATGTCCAGTGCCCTCAATATGAGGGCAGTTTCCTCAGGCGTCAAAGGGCACAAACCATCCTTCCTTTTCAAGTCAGAATTTATTATTTTTTCTTTCCACCCGGGATAAGCATATCTGCCAAAATAAGTTGAGGATACTGAGATTTAACTTTAAAATTTAGGCTTGCTGGTTATTTAATTGTTAAAGATGCTTGTAAACCTTACCTCATTCTTGTCAACTCCTCCACCTCCTCATTGTTGCAACCTTGGGTACAGCCCGAAAATGCCAACATGTCCATTTCATATCTAAGATGAATTTCTATAAAAGGACCATTTTGCCTCAGAAGCTTAATAACTCGTTTGCCTATGTCCTCTATTTGAGAAGTGAATCTCAAAGCACTAAAATTTAGACGACATCGCAGCTTCTGAACATCTAAAGGCTGCCCGTTGTTGGCAAGTCAAGTATCAGTTCTATTCAAATGTACTACTTTATGCTTCTGTATCAGAGGAAGAATCTGCAGGTAATAGAGAACAGACATGCTATTTTAAGAGGACTCTCTTGGAGGAAGGAAAAGAACTGGGAACGTGTAGAACATATTTTAAAAAATAAAGAAACAAATCAAATTACACCAAACCCTAAAAATTCCATAAAAGACTTTGTAATGACAGAGAATCGACCTGGTTACGGTAGTAGGATATATCAGACCAGCTAATTGGTGGCATGGAATACACCATCCCCATTTCAACTCTCCTCTGAAGCCTAGGAGGCAGCTCCTTCAATATACGAACCTCATCTCTCAATGAGGTAATGAAATGCTTCACATCAAATATATCTTGAAATTCACTGCCATTTCAATTAAAAAAAGTATATTTAGAGATATTTAAGAAAAATGATCCCAGTTCACCAGGAATATATTTAAGGTCTCCCGAACCAATCAAGTGGCCTCAGTGGCAAAAGAAATGTTGTTCTCCTTGGAGGTCCTAGGTTCGAGTAGTTGTGTTTGCAGGGTGTATGCATTGTCAAGTGGTTAAGAAAATTATGAACAGATACTACCTTGTAATCACCCTTGACTATTCAAAAAATAATAATTTAAGATCACCCTTTCCATACATAAATGTGAACAAAACTTAGCACACCTGGGATCAGCCCAGAAGGAAGATTTATCCAGCTCCGGAACTATAAGTGTGACATTCAAATATCTTGCAATGGTAACCATATCACAAATCTGTCAATCAAACCCCAAAATAAAAGAACACATAATCACTTTCCGCGTTGATTATACAACAAACAACTCTTGAAGTAACATAATCTAGAAAGAATTTCAAAGAATATATGTATAGATAGATAGATATATAGTGTGATTGGATAGAACACTCACTGCTGTTCGCATTTGATTGAGACCTCCATTACACGAAACCATCAAGTAACCATTGTTTTTGTATACCCCTAATGTCAAAAAACAAAAAATCATGACACATTCGAATCCAATTTCAATAACAATACACACACACACACATATATGAAAGTACCAGTGATTTCTAGTACAAGCGATGTACAATCACTTGGGAGCATTAAATTTATATAAATTCAATCTGCATCGTCACATCAAAAGAAATATTAAGAGCACAGAAAACTCACTTTTGGGAGGAAGTACAAGAGCAGGAACGGAGGGGACTTTGTCTTCAATGACGGAGAAGGATAAATCCTGGTGAGTGAAACAGGAAGGCTAGCCTTTAAGGACGCGTGGTCCCAACGTCTCCCCTACCGCCGTTAATTGTTCGATGCAAGTCCAAAGCAACACCGATGTGGTGGCGCGTATCATCAACAGCTTCATTCTCGAGCTCTTCAGCTTTTCGACTCTCTCCCCTCTGTTTTTCGTTATCCCCATTCTCATACCTCCCTTTCCCTTCAACACTGCACATTTCCAGCAATCTCCGATCTCCGATCTCCTCCACATCCACATCCCCCACCCCACGAACACGACACCGCTTTATTCCATTTCAAATTCGATCAATGCAGGTATCCCAATTAACAAAAATATCTCTTGCGTTTCTTCTAATCTTCCAAAAATAAAACTTAACAGGATCTTGGAGATCCGATTAACTTCCGAAGATACAAACTAAAAGAATCCGCCAAAAAATCAATCAAAGAGATCCAAATTCCTCTCCTATCACAACTGAATTAACAAATTCCGATCTAGAAAAAATAAAGAAATAGAATTTGAAAACAAGATGCTTTCTCTTTAACCGATCTAATCAGCTTCCCAGAGAGGAATTATCCAGGATGGGCCGTTCAAACCCGCGCCTGCCTTCAAAGGTAAGCTCGGTCAATATGCTCTCTCTCTATTGCATGAATATAACTTGTTTTTATAAAAAATAATATATTATTTCCTTTGTATGTTATAAAAATTGTAAATTAAATAAATTTTAGGGTAAATTCTGCATTTAGTACCTAAACTAGGGAAGTTCTGCTGTGACGGTAAAAAAATGGCTAAAAAACTGCATGATCGGTTAAACAAGTGACCGGTTAAAATTTTGACCGGTAATGTTATATCATTTAACCGGATATATTATCAAGTACAATAACATATTAGGTAGCACTTATATAATGTAATAGCTAGCGCTTATATAATAAAATAGGCATTTAACCGGAAATATTATTAAGTACAATAACATATTAGGTAGCTCTTATATAATGTAATAGGTAGCGCTTATATTGATCTATTTTCGAAGTAAACCGGCATATTTATACCGGTAACATTGAAAATTTATTTATTACATTATACTTATGGGTTTCGATGTTTCCGGGATCGATATTTTTTATAAATGTATCGACACTTTATGGTTGCACCCTTTTTGGCATTCATTCTGGACCAAAAGTATCGACACAAATTTAACAAGTGTCGATACTTTATGCTAACCTATTTTATTATAAAATCGGTATATTTATATCGGTTACATTGTAAATTTATCTATTACATTATAATTATCGGTTTCGATATTTTTTGGATCGATACTTTTAATAAATGTATCGACACTTTATGCGTGTACCTCGTTTGGGCATTCATCCTGGATAATAAGTATCGACACAAATTCTACAAGTGTCGATACATTATGTTGACTTGTTTTCTAATTAACTGGTATATTTATATCGGTTACATTGTTAATTTACCTATTACATTATAATTATTGGTTTTGATGTTTTTTGGGTCGATACTTATAGAAAATGTATCGACACATATTTAGGTAGTTATTGTACATACCTAAATATGTACTGCGAATTTAATATTGTACACACCCTTTAACTACCACTACCAATACCACATCCTATTGAAAGCAACACGACTGAAGCATGTTCAATGAACCTTTGCTTACATCTCCATCAACTCCGGGACCACTGAACTTGCACAACAAAATTTTTTCCATTGATCATACTGATGCAGACAATGTTAAGCCAACCGAGGAATGCCATGAAGTACATAATGTTGATGAATCTGACAGATTGGTTGGTCAGCTCTTCTATTCACGTGATCAAGCTTTGTACTTTTACAAGGGATTCGCACGGGAACATGGGTTTAGTGCACGTAAGGGAACAATACAGCTTGACGTGGAAGAGAATGTGAAGACACAAGAATTTTGTTGTTCCAAAGAAGGGTTTCGAGTATCAAAGGTCAATACTGTTGATCGTCAACATGCTCATACGTCAGTCACAAGAACAGGATGTAAGGCTAGAGTCGTAGTTACAGCAACAAATACAAACGATCAGTGGGTTATAAGTAAGTCTTATCAGAAACATAATCATGCATTGTGCACACCTGCTATGACACCATTTATGCGTTCTAATAGAGCTGTAAGTAAGGCTGATATCGATGAGGCAACAACATTGAAAGAGGTCGGTGTTGGCACGTCACAAGTAATGAACTATTTAACGCAGCAGGCAGGGGGCTATCATAATGTTGGATTTACACATAAAGACCTCTACAATGCACTTCAAAGAGGTAAAACAAAGGAAATCATCGATGGGGATGTGAATGTGCTTATTGCCTACTTTGATTATAAGAAACATGATGATCTCGGGTTTTTTATGACATACTCGGTATACGAATCAGGGGCATTGCATAATCTTATTTGGTCGGATTCTACATCGAGATCGGATTACACATGCTTCGGTGATGTAATTGCGTTCGACATAACATACAAAGATAATTTGTATGGTTAACCAATTATGCCTATTGTCGATGTCAATCATCACCATAACACAATTGTGTTTGTCACTGCCATAATCACTGACAAGACGTCTCAATCTTTCGAGTGGGTGCTACAGAATTTTTTAAAAGCCATGATGAATAAATCACCTATTTCAGTTGTCACCGATGGGGATAGGGCAATGCAGAGGGCTATCAAATCTGTTATCCCTTATGCTAAGCATAGATTATGTTCTTGGCATCTTTCTCGCAATGCACAAGCTAACATTGGTGACCCAAAATTTACAACAGCATTCTCAAAATGCATGGCTTCCTAGTGGACAACCTAGGAATTTGATATTCAATGGCGTTCGGTTGTTTCAGAATTCAACATCGAAAAGCATCCATGGGTGATTGAGAAGGGAAATACACGGCACTTATGGGCACAAGCATATCTAACCGGTCATTTCTTTGCCAATATTCGCTCAACACAAAGGTGCGAGTCTATGAATACTTCACTAGAGATTGCACTGAAACACAAGAAGACATATTTAGATGTTGTTCATGCAATTGAAGATGGAATTAGTAGAATGCGTACGAACGAGTTGAAAGCGGATTACTTAAGTTCCCATACGAAGCCCTTCCAGATAACAAAACTGGTCGACCTTGAATGCCATGCTGCTACGATTTTTATCAGCGAATCTTTTCGTGCGTTCCAAGATGAACTTCTACGGGAGACATTGTACCGGATTGAGGCAGAGATTCAGTCCTTATCAGATGAATGACAATATTATATTTTGTCAAAGTACAAAGAAAAAAATAGGAAATTTGAAATTAGTTTTGATTCTCGTACGAAAACCCTAATTTGCTCCTGCAAAAAATTTGAGACCGTTGGATTTCCGTGTCGCCATCAACTTCACATTTTGAAGCACTTGGATTACACATATTTGCCCGGGACTTTGATTCAAAGTAGGTGGACTAATTATGCGAAGGCTTCTGTACCCAGTTATGTTGACTTGAATGTGTCTCCAGAAGTGATGCAAATGGCAAGGTTCGCTGCTCTACGTTCAACGTCAAGTAGGTTATGCTACATTCCATCAAAGACAGACACGTCTTTCAAAACCGCAAGAGATGAGATGAAAAGACTAATAGAAGAATTAGAAAACTCATTTGGTTTGAATGATTCAGTTAACCAGAGCATTGTAGTAAACAACGTTCGTAACCCTCAACAAAAACAACGCAAGTGAAAAGAAGTACTGAAGAACAAGGTCGAGAAGAAAATTAGGCGATGTGGGTACTGCAATGGTGAGGGACATAACAAACTAACATGTCCCCAAGTCAAGCTCAGTTTGAATACAAGCACACAACCTACGTTAACTGAGTTTTTCGAAGACGGAATGGAATGACAACGATCTCCATATATCGTAAGTATCAACATGACTCCTATTGTGTATAAGAAACATGTAAAACAACCAATTTCTAACTTTTATCATCTCATACATAATTATATCACATACAAAATTATAAATCGTATGTAACTTATACAAAATTAACCCTACTTTAACAAAATTTACTCTCTTAGTCTATTTTTATTGTGGCTTACAAGACCGTTTAATATTTCATCCGCATCATCACATAAATGCCAAACAATCTGTAGACTATAGTCTCTCGCAATCATGGCCGGAATCAGTTCTGTAACTGGGATTATCCAGGTTAATCATGTTGACAACATAGCCAATAAAACCTGGGGGTCCAAATGGTAAGCTAGGAATTGGTAAGGTAAGCTTTCTTTGAGGGTTTAGGGTTTAGAGCCCTCCAACGTAAGGATTGCATGATTGAACATTACGTATAATAGTTGTTGAAGAATTGTTTTTAATTTTATATAAGGATAGTTTTTGTGATATACATTCACGTTTCGGGACCAAGTAGTTAGATGCGTGCATTATCCTATATCCTCGAGGCAGAGCACAAGAAATCTGGCACTTAAAGATTTACCAAGAGCGGTAGCTTTTGCTCTGCATGAAGACCGAACCTAGAATCAAACTTTGCAATTATTCCTTTCATGCTGAAGAGAACCTACTGAATAATAGGATTTGCACACAACTGCAAGTATTTTAAACCCTAAACCCAACTCCTCATATAATTGACATCTCTGTTGCATATTTTTTTATGTGAGTAGTTGGGTTTAGGGTTTAAAATGCTTACAGTTGTGTGCAAATCCTATTATTCAGCAGGTTCTCTTCAGAATGAAAGACATAATTGCAAAGTTGATTTTAGGTTCGGTCTTCATGCAGAGCAAAAGCTACCGCTCTTGGTAAATCTTTAAGTGCCAGATTTCTTGTGCTCTGCCTCGAGGATATAGGCTAATGCACGCATCTAACTACTTGGTCCCGAAATGTGAACGTATATCACAACAACTATCCTTATATAAAATTAAAAACAATTCTTCAACAACTGAATACAACTATTATACGTAATGTTCAATCATGTAATCCTTACGTTGGAGGGCTCTAAACCCTAAACCTTCAAATAAAGCTTGCCTTACCAATTCCTAGCTTACCATTTGGACCCTACAAGGGGTTTTACTGGCTATGCTGTCAACATGATTATGAGCTTCCTTTATCCTTTCGCATTCAGTCAAACTGTAGAGATTTGAATCAATTAAATTGGATTAAATACTTTAATCCAATTACCATTTCAAGAACAATTACATGAATACATTGATACTTACTGGTCGGTTTCGATTTTCTTCAATATTGATACGCTAGGGCTCCATTTGAAGGTCATCATCTTCGCGAACAAAGATTGAACTTGCAACCTATAACCATTCACAAAAAAATTGTCCAATCTGGAAATCAATACCATAATATCGATAAATTTACATGAATAATTGATTGTAACTGTTATGAACGCTGATATTCGTTAGAGAAGAAGAGAATTGCCTTTAGGGTTTGTCCATTTGAGATTTATCCTTGTAAATAATGAAAGAAGAAAAACCGCGTTATTTAAAAGTATCGACACAAAATAAAATAGTGTCGCTACATGTTATAGACCTATTCTCTCATAAAAGTGGTATATTTATACCGGTTATATTAAAAAATTACCTATTACATTATAATTATGGTTTTCGATGTTTTTTGGATCGACACTTTTTAAAAATGTATCGAAACTTTGTGTGTTCACCCTTTTTGGCGTCTATTCTGGACATAAAGTATCGACACAATATTAACAAGTATCGATACATGTTATAGACCTATTCTCTCATGAAACCAGTATATCTATACCGGTTACATTGTAAATTTACCTATTACATTATAATTATGGGTTTCGATGTTTTTCGAATCAACACTTTTTGAAAATATATCGACACTTTGTGTGTTCACCATTTTTGGCATCCATTCTGAACAAAAAGTATCGACACAATATTAAGAAGTGTCGATATATGTTGTAGACATATTTTCTCATAAAATAGGTATATGTATACCGGTTATATTATAAAATTACCTATTACATTATAATTATGGGTTTCACTATTTTTGGGATCGACACTTTTAATAAAAGTATCGACACTTTGTGCGTTCATCCTTTTTGGCATCCATTCTGGACAAAAAGTATCGACACAAATTTAACAAGTGTCGATACATGTTATAGACCTATTCTCTCATAAAACCAGCATATTTATACTGGTTACATTGTAAATTTACCTATTACATTATAATTATGGGTTTCGATGTTTTTCGGATCGACACTTTTTGAAAATGTATCAACATTTTGTGCATTCACCCTTTTTGGCATCCATTCCGGACAAAGAGTATCGACACAATATTAAAAAGTGTCGATACATGGTGTAGACCTATTTATCATAAAACCGGTATATTTATACCTGTTACATTGAAAAATTACCTATTACATTATAATTATCGGTTTCGATATTTTTGGGGTCGTTACTTTTTATATATGGATCGACACTTTATGGGAAACTTTAAGTTTGGATACATTATAGAAAACGATTATAAATATACCGATATTTCTATGTATGAAAACTTTGTTATGGAGATCATAGAAAACATTTCTTTAATAATGTGTTTCGATACATTTGCACGCAGATATAAAATACATTAATACCTAGTATTCATATTTCAACAATCCTCAAATGTATCTGTATACAGAGAAGCAAATAAGGAATAATTAATGATAACATGCATATTAGATAAGTACTCACATGGAAGAGATAGATAGATTGTTTTGTTATGCACAACTCATCCCATCCGAATGAAAATATACACACAATATAATCAAACCAAAAGATACATACACAACAATGTTCAAATAATGTACCGACAACGAAATTAATTCAATAAAAAGGGTTATTTCTAACGAAGTCCGGAATATTAGGCGTCTTCAACAAATTTTCCAAATACTCTCGTATGTTTCCTCCTTTTTCTGAGGACATACATAAATAATTTCAATTATCAAACTAATGAGGTGCAATTTTACTAACAATAAACTAAATTCGCATAAGCATGGATAAATTTGTGTCATACCTAAAGCACTGTCGTTCAAATGGGAAGCAATGTCAAAGGTATGTAGATATATGTAATTGTATTTCTATATAAACAAATAAATTGTTAATCAATCAATGTATGAACACTTGTTTAACTGGAAAAACATATTGCATAAATGCAACTTACCGGATTATAAATCATTTTTCCGCTGAATCATCGACTAAAAGTGTATTTAGCTCGTTAAAATCAAGACACGCGTTCCAAACATCATTTAGATCTTTACAGTATGTAACATTATAGTATGTTTTGCATTTTTCTTGATCCTGTTCACAAACAGTCGAACATAAATATGTAGGAATCATAGACAAAAAAAAGTCAGTAAACTGTAATGACATTCATCTTACCCAAACGAATAGAAAATGCTCAGAAAATAAAGGTAGTTTCTCAAGTACACGGTCGACGTTATACCTGAGATTATAATCAAGTTTGAATGTTAACATTCAATTGTATATTAACAATTTTAGCTACTGTAATTCAATTGCTCAACAGTTCTAACCTCATCTTGGAAGACCAAATGACAACAACAAAATTGTCTACACAAAATTGCATAAATTCAAATAATCATGTTCTGAGGACAACATCTACAACATGAAGAAAATGAGATTAAGGTTCCATGCTTATATGTTAAAATAATGGATACAAAAGAACAGAATTAAAACCTGCAGGCAGTTTTGGGATGTAGGCAAGGACACTATTGAGATCAAAAATTAAAAGTTTTCTTAAAGGCGGCGTTGTATACACGATATACTTGTTTGGATCATCATCATCATCATCATCGTCATCTTCATCGTCAACTTCATCGTCATCTTCATCTTCATTGACTGTTTGGTTGTCCACATCTGTTAAAAGAAAATAAAATACATTTCAGAACGTGTAAATGTTTAGAAACATAAATAATGAATTACCTAACTTGTTTGATGTCGTTGACGTAATTCGTCACGGAACATGGATACTTAATCGCGCAATGATGAAATAGCAGCTCGCATTCCACTCACAAAGGAATCAATATGCTCCCGAAAATTGACCATGTATTCCATCACAATCTTAATTGTGACATCCTCTCCAACTGGAGCTTCTGGAGCTTCTTCCATCATTGCGTCTCCAATTGGTTGCTCGTCTTCATGACCAATGGGGTCTATTTCCTCCATCTCTTGATCTAATCCGACCTCCTTGACACGGTTCCAACCGAGTTTTTCAACAAAATCATATCCCGTTTTTTTAATAAATAACATGTCAATCTTGCGGGTTAATCGAACAGGGGTGTCATACGAAAAATCAACTTCTTTCTTATTCAACAGATGGGTGATGACACATCCATATGGTAGTAAAGTTGAAATTGTTGCTCCCCGTGTGACCATATATACAATTGTATTAAATATCAGTTTAGCAATGTTTGGAGCCGTTTTGGATTTGGATTTATACTTTGTTATCCACCAATAATCGCTGTCTCGAAGCGTTGAATGTTTTCCCCCACTAGGCCGAATATACCATGTGAGCATTTTGTGAAACACTCTCGACTCTACATCTAGGTGAATTGGGTTATTTCTAGCAACCCGTTGTATTGTAGTATCTAAATTATTTTCATCAGAATCCCCTTTATTATCGAACGATTTTAACCAATTTTTTTTGGATTTACCAAAATGACCAACAAAATCCCAATGCGATCTCTAATTCGCAACGCGATATCCAGTATCGCAAATTAGCGCTGCATTTCGCGTTGCGATAGTTGAAAATCGCGTTGCGATAGTCTACAGTGTCGTTACGATTTTCCATTTCGCGTTGCGATAGTCTATAGTGTCGTTGCGATTTTCCATTTCGCGTTGCGATAATCTACAGTGTCGTTGCGATAATTTTCTCTAAAAAGATAGTATCCGCGCGGACGTGTCGAAGACACGTATTACCACGACCACGACCACGACCCGACCCGAGACGAGACGAGACTAGACGACGGCGGCGTGCGAGAGTCCCCCTTGTTCTCTTTCACTCAACAAGGAAATGGGAAATCCAAGCCTTAAATACACTTCCATATAGTGTTTCCAATACTATGTGGGATTGAGCATTACTCAACACTTCAAAGAAAATATAGTAATTTTTGTAGCATGTTTCCTACTTAATCCATATCTAAAAATATTAAAACATTTTATCATATTAAAACTATATGTATAAGTTTGAATTGAAATGTAGATATCTACAACTCTTTTAATTCTCTTGATAAAATGATAAAATGTTTTAGATATGTGGATTAAGTGGGAAACATGTTACAAAAATTGCTATATTTTCTTTGAAGTGTTGAGTAATGCTCAATCTCACATAGTATTGGAAACACTATTGGGAAGTGTATTTAAGGCTTGGATTTCCCATTTCCTTGTTGAGTGAAAGAGAACAAGGGGGACTCTCGCGCGCCGCCGCCGCCGTCTCGTCTCGGGTCGGGTCGTGGTCGTGGTCGTGGTCGTGGTCGTGGTCGTGGTCATGGTCGTGGTAATACGTGTCTTTGACACGTCCGCACGGATACTATCTTTTTAGAGAAAATTCTTAAGAAACAAAATCTTTTTTTAATTTACTATAGACTATCGCGACGAATTTGGAAAATCGCAACGACACTGTAGACTATCGCAACGCGAAATGAAAAATCGCAACGACACTGTACACTATCGCAATGCGAGATGGAAAATCGCAATGACACTGTACACTATCGCAACGCGATTTTCAACTATCGTAACGCGAAATGGAAAATCGCAATGACACTGTACACTATCGCAACGCGATTTTCAACTATCGCAACGCGAAATGGAAAATCGCAACGACACTGTAGACTATCGCAACGCGAAATGGAAAATCGCAACGACACTGTAGACTATCGCAACGACACTGTAGACTATCGCAACGCGATTTTCAACTATCGCAACGCGAAATGCAACGCGAAATGCAACGCGAATTTGCGATACTGAAAATCGCGTTGCGAATTAGAGATCGCATTGCGATTTTGTTGGTCATTTTGGCAAATCCAAAAAAAGTTGGTTAAAATCGTATATTATAAGGCATTTTTGGTCACTGAGGTGATTTTCTCATATATATATATATATATATATATATTTCCTTCCCCATGACATGGGTATTAATTCCTATTATGTTAGTCTTATTAGGCTCGTGCTGTAAGGAAGCATTATTGTAGAAGACTCTAACTAGGTTGGGGTAATATTTTGGTTCTACACCAAGGAATTCAAGCCAACCCCAAGATATAAATGTGAATTTAAAACTAAATGCATATTTATCATCAAACAATAAACCCATGTCAATGACACGTTCGGGACGAATCTTCCTTACTTTAAAACTCATCTGCCATATTTGTTTCTCCATATCGGATCTAAAGTTCATAGTTTTGAAGGACATGATTTCCTCAGAAGAATCGTTTGTTTGAGAAGGAGGTTGTGGTTGAGAAGAACTGGTTTGAGAAGAGCTTTGAGAAAGACTACGCTTCTGACGCTGGGGTTTTGGAGCCATTTTGGGTGTGGATGCTATTACAATGGAACACAAACACATTCAGGAAAAAAAACTCCAATATAGAAATCAATCAAACCCATAAAATATTGATAAATTTACCTGAATATCTGATCGTCACTGTTATGATAATGCTAGTATTCGTCGGAGAGGAAGAGTTCTCTTCTACCTTTAGGTTTAGGGTTTATTTTTAGAGTTTGTATCGATTATAATCTATAAATAATAAAGGGGGAAAATACGCGATATTTAAATTAATATCGACATAAAATTAAAAAGTGTCGATACATGTTGTAGACATATTCTCTCATAAAATTGGTATATTTATACTGGTTACATTGAAAATTTATCTATTACATTATACTTATGGGTTTCGATGTTTCTGGGATCGATACTTTTTATAAATGTATCGACACTTTATGGTTGCACCATTTTTGGCATTCATTTTAGACCAAACGTATTGACACAAAATTAAAAAGTGTTAATACATGTTGCAGACATATTCTCTCATAAAAACCGGTATATTTATACAGGTTATATTGCAAAATTACCTATTACATTATACTTATGGGTTTCGATGTTTCTGGATCGATACTTTTTATAAATGGATCGACACTTTATGGGTATACCCTTTTTGGCATTCATTCTGGACCAAAAGTATCGACACAAAATTAAAAAGTGTCGATACATGTTGTAGACCAATTCTCTCATAAAATCGATATATTTATACCGGTTACATTGAAAAATTACCTATTACATTATACTTATGGGTTTCGATATTTTTGGGATTGATACTTTTTATAAATGTATCGACACTTTATGGTTGCACCCTTTTTGGCATTCATTCTGAACCAAAAGTATCGACACAAAATTAAAAAGTGTCGATACATGTTGTAGACCTATTCTCTCATAAAACCGGTATATTTATACCGGTTACATTGATAAATTAACTATTACATTATACTTATGGGTTTCGATGTTTCTGTGATCGATACTTTTTATAAATGTATCGACACTTTATGGTTACACCCTTTTTGACATTCATTATGGACCAAAAGTATTAACACAAAATTAAAATGTGTCGATACATGTTGTAGACCTATTCTCCCATAAAACCGATATATTTATACCGGTTACATTGAAAATTTACCTATTACATTATACTTATGGATTTCGATGTTTCTGGGATCGATACTTTTTTATATATAGATCGACACATATTCTTACTTATTTTTTGGAAACTTTACGTTTGGGAATCATACTGGACAAAATGTTGGAAACAAATCTTTGTGTTTATTAATTTTTCAGTAAAAATTCTATTTTTACCAACTACATTGTAAATTTACCTTTTACAACAATCTCCATATATCATACATATCAACATGACTCTTAATGTGTATAAGAAACATGTACAACAACCTATTGCTAACTTTTCTCATCTCATACATAATTACATTCACATACAAAATTATAAATCGTATACAAAATTCTAAATCGTATACAAAATTATAAATCTTATACAAAATTAACCCAACATTTACGTCATTGCATCCTTTTGTTATTCTTGTGTCTCATGTCAGCTTTTGTTATCTCCTGTCTTCGTTGATTTTGATTGTGGCTTACGAGATCGTTTAATATTCGTGATCGATCCCACTCTCCAACAACCTATATTCAAATTGTCAGAACGTTAAGTATTGTAAACCAAAACATTCAATCTATGACTTTTAACAATTTAACCACAAACGAATTTTTAATTCCACTTACAAAATCACCAGTTGCCCCTGTAGAACCGATCGATTCCATCCACATCGTCACATACATGCCACAATCATATCTGTTACAAAATTTGAAAACCACACATGTCAATTATGAATCCTGCATAAATTAAGCTTTCTATTTATGATAACATCTCATACCCATTCAATTGCTTATTATTCTTATGCTCCACAAATTTGAAATGTTTCAAATGAAACTTTCCTAGAGATCCACAGTATTATACCCAAATGCGTTTCTTATTATAAATATATAATATTTTAATCTGCATTAAAAAAATATGAAGTTATGATCCAAAAAAATTATGCATTATAATTTACATAATGTCATTTCATACAAACTTACATACTAATCTCTTAGCATCCTTCACTCTCTGTTTAGCTGCTTCAGATGTAAACATACTATCATATATTGTTGCAACACGATCTACCATATCCAACACCAACAGATACCAATGTGAATTATGGTAGTTTATTGTGATCATGATCTGCAACAAATTTCACACATAATTTGACCAAATTATATTTAGGGTGGTTGGTTTAGCATGAATATAAGATTAACGTGTTTGGTTAAAGGAATAAAGATTATTGGAATGTATATTTAACCAAATTCTTCTTATTATATATTTGTTTTTATAACAAGTTGGAAAATATTTATATATTTTATTTAAAAAAATTTATATTCATAAAATTTATATAATTTTTTTACAAACTTGAAAATATAAAAATGTTTAGTGAAAGAGTAAAATTTTATTTTAACCCCTGAACTTCATATAAAATTTTAATTATAGATTTTTTTGTAAATCTAAAATAGTTTAAGAATAAATTTGTAATTTAACATTCGTAGAATTTTTATTATTCAATGAGAGAATAAGAATATTTTTGAAAGAAAAAAATAAGGGCATTTTAGTCCAAAATATCGGTAATCCAACAATACTTAAGGAAAGTGAGGTAATGACATTCCCGGTAATATACCCAAAAAAATCTACTATTGGTAATGTAAGATTACCGGGAATGACATTCCCAGCTAACCAAACGGGGGAATGTGGATTTCATTCCCATGGGAATCTCACATTCCCCTAACCAAACACACCCTTAGGGTGTTTTTGGTTCACGCAATGTAAGATTACTAGTGGGAATAAAATATTACCAGGGAATAGGATTACTGTGAATGTTGTATTTTGTATTTGGTTGGTTTAGCAGGAATGTAAGATTATCGTGTTTGGTTAAAGAAATAAAAGATTATTAGAATGTATATTTGACCAAATTGTCCTTATTATATATTTGTATAATATTACAAATTGTAAAATATTTATATATTTTCTTTAAAAAATTAAATTCATAATATTTATATAATTTTTTTTACAAAATAAAAAATATAAAAAAGATTTAATGAAAGAGTAAAAAAATTTTATCCCTGAACTTCATATAAAATTTTAATTATAGATTTTTTTTTGTAAATCTAAAATAATTTAAGAATAAATTTGTAATTTAACCTTCGTAGAATATTTATTATTCAATGACAGAAGAAAGATATTTTTGAAAAAAAAATAAAAATTTAAGGGCATTTTAGTCCAAAACGCCGGTAATGTTACAATACCTAAAGGAAGGGAGGTAATGACATTCTAGGTAATATACCCCAAAAAATTTACTGTTGGTAATAAAACATTACCGTGAATAAGATTCCCGATCAACCAAACATGAGAATGTGAGATTCTCATCCCTTGAGAATCTCACAATCCTTGAACCAAACACCTCCTTAATATCTGATCTGGATCAGCTTTTTGGCTGTGATCTGCTATTGGTGAAAACATACGTGGCGGCGTCTCAGGGATGAGACTTCATCCGTCGACGTTCGATTTGGAATGGGCGATACACCGACGATATATCGCGAGAATTCCAAGACGTCGCCTTTGATCCTAAAGATATTCAATTTACATTTCACTAGTAATGGAAATTTCATTAAATAATTATACCAGATTTTATTTACAATTATAGTAAATATATATATATATATATATGTTGCGATATCTGGTTTATTAAATATAATATTTAAAATATTTCTAAAAATATCTCTTATAATTTAATAAATAATTTTAAATAAAATAAAATATAAATTTTAAAGCCAACTTTTTAAAATGTGAAAAGTGTCAGTCCAACAACTTTGCTTTTATTTAGAGATTGATTAGGAAATTACGGAGATGACTGTGCTACAAAATTTATAGAATTTCATAAATAAATCGTTCATTAAAACATTAAAAATTCTTATTTTTGGGTAATATTTTGAGGAAATGTTTTTTAATTGTTAAATTAAACGTGAAAAAAATGATGGCGGTATTTTGGCGAGAACATTGTTAACCATTTGGTGTCAGAGTGTCGGTTGCACCGTTATAACGACGTTCGTTTGTCAGAACGGTTTATCCATAGGAGAAGACAGGTGTCGAAATCCAAATGCCCACCGATCCCATCAGATATCTCGGTAACTGACCTATGGGCTCCATCTACAAAGTGAATTAAGAAGGCAATGCCCTCACAAAAAAGGAAATGAGCTTCACACGTGCCTGAGGACAGCATGGAGTTGGTCGAAACTTGCATTAAAGAAATAACTGGTAGGTCCGTGAAACGCACGCTTACCGTAAGCAATGATTTCTTTCTTGTTCTTGTGGTTTGCATCAGCGGCGAGATCCTCGCAGTGCTGCACAAATAATCCTGTCAATTGAGAGAAATTATTTTATAGACCGTGCTATCTCAACCAATAAAATTAAGACACATCAATCATCATAACATCTGGAATTAATTTTTTTTTTAATTTTTTATTTCTCTCAAATCAATATTAAGGGTATGTTTAGTTGGAGACTCATTTTTTTCGTGTTTGGCTCCTGTAAAATGAAAAGGTCAACGTATTTTGTTTTCCGGTCAACGGAAACTTAAAGGAAAACAGGGTAAAATGACTTACCGTTTGGGAAAGGGTAAGTCATTTTCCATCGTTCTGCAACTACCTTGCTCCACACTGAAAACAATTCGTTCTCCCGTCCCTTTCTCCACACCGAAAAATCAATCGATTCAAAGACTGGATCCGCTCAGAAATCTTTATCCCAAGTTCCCTTTTTCTATCCTCTGTTCCTTCTTCTTTTATTTTTTTTTCTATGTGGTTTTCGTTCGTAGATTTGGCTCTGTGTTCTTTCTTGAAAATCTGGAGTTTCTCAGTATTTTCATTCTTGTTCTGAGGTTTGAGTGGATTATTGTTAATTGATTTTTTAGCATGTAATACGGGACATTTAAAACCTAACAAAACAGTAGGTGTAAGAGGCTCTCCTCTGTTTAAGAGCATATGCTGTTAATAAATCATGGGCGATTGGGTTTCTGATCGATATATCCGGTGCCTTGTTGATGCTGAGAGTGTTATCTATGGATCCGGTGAATTTGATTTTCTTTAATTTTGTAATAGACCAAATTTGTTGTTTCTTTGTTGCGTGACCAATGTTTGGCTGCAAAGGGATTGATAGTGTAAAATTTGTGTATTCTTTATATTTTTACTACAAAAGTGTTGTTCAAGTATCTGTCATTCAACTGGTATCCGGCTGCGGGCTTGCCATTCTTTCGATCTTGTCGCACTTCTATTTACAAGAAGTCATGAATGTTATTGATCGGATGGGGATTACATTAGGTGGCATTGGCACCATAGGTAATGCAAGTTTTTCCTGGTTCTCGATTTAGTTTAAAAGCCTTCCCCCCATTGACATCATGTTATATTTCGACAATGATTCTAGGATTTTGAAATCTGTAAATGATACCTTCTCCTGGTGGTTGTGCTAATAGTTTCTGCAACAACCGAAATCACCCAGTTTAGCCTTATGGTTTATACGACAGTGAAATAGAATACCATTGACCTATATAACTAGCAATAGTATTATTTTTTACAATTAGGAGTTGGCGTCGGTGGAGAGGAACAAGATGCTTCTTCAGTATCTATTTTACACGCGTGCAAAATGTACTTTATCTACACTCATTTTGTACAATAATATCGTAGTCCTAGATTTGCTCCGTCCGTTGTCATGTCTTGCAAACCGTAGGAGATTCATACACCGAAATGTTTCATTTTGTTCCCATGAAATCTCTGTCGAAATTTTGTTCAAGGGTGGTGGGAAAGCAAGCCCCAACATGTCCAAGGGTTCCCCAGGGATTGGCTAGACCCACATTGCGATGAGTCGCAATTTGAGAAGTCATACCCCAGTGAATCAAAGCTTTCTGAGGCTTAAGATACTTAAACGATGGAAAGTTTAACATATCGACACGATTTATGATAAGTCTTTATCTTGTTGTATGCAAGCGAATTACTCAGCTTATGTAGTTTGACAGTAATCCATCAACCAATCCATTTGGTTTTAGTACTAATGAGAAGACATTGAAAGTCATATTTTTTACACTATTATTATTATTACGATGTTATGTACTATTGTTGTTTTAATTTGATTTACTATTAATTAAACATTTTTAATATTTATAAATTTTTATAATAATTTTTTAATCAATTATTAATATTATCTAAAATACATATTTTTATAAAATATAATTATATATAAAAAAATGAACCTTTAAAAATAATAAATAATAAAACATATCTAATATTATATATATTTTTTATTAAAAACAGATTCTGAAAACTATTTTCAGAAAAATTAATCAAACAGTGTAAACCATTTTACAATGTACCATCAAAACACTAGAAAATGTTTTCTGGAAAATGATTTATATTTATGTAAAACATTTTCCAGATTTCATTTTCCGGAAAACATTTTCACTGAAACAAACGGACCCTAAGGGTGCGTTTGGTTCACGGAATGTAAGATTATCAGTGGAAATAAAATATTACCAAGGAATAGGATTACTGGGAATGTTGTATTTTATGTTTGGTTGGTTTAGCAGGAATGTAAGATTACTGTGTTTGGTTAAAGGAATAAAAGATTGTTGGAATGTATATTTGACCAAATTGTTCTTATTATATATTTGTTTTTTTAATAAGTTGGAAAATATTTATATATATTTTTTTAAAAATTTAAATTCATAAAATTTATATAATTTTTTTTACAAAATTAAAAATATAAAAAGGTTTAATGAAAGAGTAAAATTTTATTTTAATCCTTGAACTTCATATAAAATTTTAATTATAGACTTTTTTTTGTAAATCTAAAATAGTTTAAGGATAAATTTGTAATTTAACCTTCGTAGAATTTTTATTATTCAATGATAAAATAATGATATTTTTCAAAGAAAAAAAAATTTAAGGATATTTTAGTCCAAAACGCCGGTAATCGAATAATACCTAAAAAAATGGAGGTAATGACATTCCCGGTAATATACCCCAACAAATCCACTATTGGTATTGTAAGATTACAGGAAATGACATTCCCGGCCAACCAAATAGGGGAATGTAGATTCTATTCCTATGAGAATCTCACATTCCCCCAACAAAACACTCTAAATCTTCATCCATCAGTCCAAATCTCTCAAACTCCTCCAGCCGGCCGCCGTTAATCATAATAACCATGACCACCGTCACTTTCCTTCCATCCTTTCCGTACTTGCAACATCTATTATATTATCACGGCACACCCAAAACATGGGATCGGAAATCGGAGAGGATAATGATCCGAAGCGGTGGCTGCTATAAGAATGAAATATTCTAAAGCATTTGCTTCTGAAATAATTTGAATTAATTTAATTGTGCCACAGTAGAGCATTCTTATCCAATCGCAATAGCGTTTCTTTTCAAAGCGGTGACCCTTTTCTTTTGCTTTTGGTTTAATGTGGCATGAACAGCACCCGATTATAAAGCATAAAAAATGAATATAAATCTCGATCTATTAATCCAACAAATACAATAATCAAAGGTCTGAATCAACTCCGGCCACCGTCAAGTTCAAAATTCATGGCATCAATTGGATCTTCAAACAACGGTTAAAAGCAATTTCGAATATCGTATTGAAGGAAGGAAGCGCGATAAAAATTGTATTCAATAAATATAAATGACGGTGCCCATGGTGATTGTAGTTAACGACAAGAGGGGTTTAACAAGTTTGGACTAAGAGATGAGGATTCTTCTGCAACTTCGGGTCCCATATTTTGGGTGTGCCGTGATAATGAAACACAGGTTACAAGCAGGGAAAGGATAGGAGGCAAGTGACGGTGGCCGTGGTGATTATGATTAACGGAGGCCGGCGGGAGGAGTTCGAGAGGTTTGGACTGAGAGATGAGGATTTAATGTTGATTTGAGAAAAATAAATAATTAAAAATTTAATTCCAAATATAACTAAGATTACGAAAAAAAAAATTATTTGTCTTAATTTTACTGTTTGAGACCATGTCCTACGTGGTGACGAGGGCCCATAAAATAATTTCTCGAGGATTTGATATTTTTGAGTTTGAATTATATGTATAAATAATTGGAAATTTAAAAAAAATATATTATTTTATATTCATTTCATACTAATATGGATCAAAATCTTCTATGACAATTGTTGTCGTTATACATTTTAATTTTGGACATAACATTTCCATAAATACGAAAATAATAATAAAAATATGAATATATGAATGTGTTAAAATCTATATAATACGAATTATTAATTTGTCAAAACTTGAATATATATGAACATAACACGGATGCATGAATTACCATGTCTTGACTTCTTTCCTAAACGAGAATAAGCAAAAAAAAAAAAGAGGAAACACCAATGGTTTCTTAAGATATATGAATCACCTGTCAGTCCCTTTATTCTACTGAAAATGTTATAATCAGCAGCAACATCCAGGTATCTTCTTTTAGATCTAATACCAATGGTACACCATGTCGAGACCGACTTCCGGATCTTCTATGATTTGGCTTCATCATCCTGCAAAACTCATGTCAAGGGTAAGTAGGAGCTTTGCACATATCGACACATCGATGTCGGAATTGGTTTAAAAGAAACTGAAACACAAGGAAGCCAATATGTACAAGCATAAACCATTAAAAGCATTTATTGGAAAGATTGCAGAGCTTATATCAACAGTTTGTTGGAGCTTTGAGCATATCATCTCATAAAAACCGGAATTAGTTCGAACAAAACTGTAAAGCAAGGAAGCCAAATAT
Organism: Hibiscus syriacus; assembly: GCF_006381635.1. Lineage (NCBI taxonomy): Eukaryota > Viridiplantae > Streptophyta > Magnoliopsida > Malvales > Malvaceae > Hibiscus > Hibiscus syriacus. The sequence continues at coordinate 163,499 of NW_024063122.1, forward strand.
GTGCTGCTCTATGCATCCAAGAGGACACTGATAATAAACCATAACTTGCATACATAATCCATTACATAAGGTGAAATCATAAATTCGGGTCATATCATCTAAGAAGCCTGCAATGCATATATATATATATATATATATAGTTTACTTATTTTTCACTTTCAAATGGTAAAATGATTCTCTTTAAATTGTGTTGGATATGAATTCACTTATATGCCCAATAACTTTCATCACTTTCAAGTCGACTCTATCACAAGCAAACAGTCAAATACGTAACAACAAGATCAAGTTCATAAACGGAACTGTGCTTACCGAACTGTCTGCCATTTTACCAAAAGCATCATCGAAGCCCTCATCTTCATCCTCTGAAGCACCAAAGAGATGATTAGCACATTTAATCAAAGCAATTCACGTATGAAAAAAATGATCAGGAAGTGTCATTTTTCATTTGCAGCGATTTATAGGTATATCAACGATCTTTACAGTAAAAACAGTTATGCAAGACTCTAATACAGGGAAAACATAATCTATTTCAAGTGAATAACTTGATGTTTCAAGAAAGAGAAAGGAACAAGGAAAGAACGATTCGTACCAGGGCCTCCATCGCTGTCACCACCCAGTAGAAACACATCCAGTCTTGTTCAGTAACTGAGGTTGAACTTTTACCATGCTGCTTCGTTCCCTTTTCCTGTGGTTGAGATGTCATTTCAATGTTTGAAGATTCCTTCACTTTTTTATCCAGGACTTTTTCAGCAGCTTTTCGCTCAGCCTCTTTCATATACCGCTTCTCATACCTATATGGGATCATGAATTAGTAGAGTTTACTGTAACAAAACAATGTTGACTAAAGCATAAGCAAATGCACATTACATTAGGGAAATCTCTAAAACGTACCTTCAGATCCAGATGACACGTAGAATTACAGTGGGTTTCAATGAATTTGAAGAGTCAATCGAAAAGAAATCAATAACACTATTAAATAACTACGTTCTGAAGGCCAAATTATTCTTCGTCAGAATCATATGTTGAAACTTTTTTATTTTTGGCTACAAAATTTTATGAATTCTTAAAACACGTCAATTAAAGGAGAAGTGCATGGAAGCAATCATAACCTGAACTACCTACATTTAGGTAGAAGCTCATTTTGAACGAAGTTGAGACGGAATAGTGTAAATTCAGTAAAAGACAAAATGGAGGCTTAACATGCAAAGACAGATTACTTACAGGGCAACGTGACTGTTTACTAGTATGATGTATATCCTCCAGAATTTCCTCTCTCTCATGACACGGGGGCACAACTCGAATCTTAACTTTGATATTTCCTGGAACAATCAGTTGATGTGAATAAGCTCATGCATGTATGATTATGCTTACCAAGCTAATGATACAAAGTTTAACTTCATAGTTTATACAATATAAATACACATTAGACTGGTCACTTTTCCCATTAAGATTTCAGGATAGAAATTCTGTTTAGAAAACCAACGTAAAAAGATAGCATCCCAGAATGCGGCATGCAACTCAAACATAACTGAATGTTTTAATCCAAAGCAAAGATGGAAATAGAAGACCATAATCTTTCAGTAATCAACTTCAATCTAAACCACTTTAAATATGGATCACTGAAAAAGTTAACAGAAAAAATTTGCATTTTAACTTGATGCAAGAGGACTGAGTTTTCGAATCTTTTTCTTGGATGATACTTGGTAGTGTACCTTTCAATATCTCGCAGGCTCTTTTCTCAACGATTCTAGAATTTGGTAACTACCATTCTACTATTACTATATTTCATAAAATCTGAAGATATGTTTGGGGTGATTTAGAAACTTTTCGGGTTCGTCGGATCACAATTCACACATAAGTAAATAGATAAAAAAAAATCTGAGTGGAAGAAAAGAAAAGCAAGTGCAACCTTGTGCAGTTTATGTAGGTTTTTGAACAGTATTTTCGATGTTATTTGCATATGGATTCACTTAATATTTTAATCATTCAAAGTATAATTTACAATCTTAGAGCCTTTAAAATGAGTTTACATACATACTATAGGAATAGGAAAGCCTGTTTACTCAAAAAGATAAAAATATGTTGGGAATTAAGCACGTCATAAGCATATATGTACCTTAACTGTTCAAAATACAAGCTTGGCATGTTTTTCTTGCCACTCTTTAAGATCCTGCCTTACATTTGAGACCGTGGGAACATCAGACATTGGGGAATCATCTGTTGATAGAAAATGTTCATGAAATAAACTCAAGATTGTACCATAGCATATGATATAATGAGAAGTTGGAATTTCTTTCTCAGTTCGTAAATTTTCAGAGCTATCAATTCCACTGCCTACAATTTCTCAGCATCCAAACAACGTTTAACAATGTATTCACTTACCGGGCAAAGGAAACTCTTGAAAGGTTCTCATAGTAATCCCCTTAACAAAATCTCTCAACTCTTCAGTAATTCCAAACCTCTCCAATTCCTTCTCCGGTTCCACCAGGATCTCCGGGTTTTCTGGAGGCACGACCCCCTCGGCGAGCGACGATTTGATGAGTTCGGCTTGCTTCGCGGCTTCGACTTTGATTTCTTCGGCCCGTTTGGACGCCTCAGCCGCGATCTCCTTGGACCGTTTCATGGCGTCCGTTACTATATCGCCGAGCTTCGCGGGGCCCATAGCAAGCTCCGACGATCGTTTCGCTGCTTCCTCAGCGAAGCTCCGAGCCTTGTTCCAGAAATCCATTGCGGCCCAAGCCCAATGCCTTAAGCTCTCTTCATCTTTCTTCTTCCTTAGATGTATTGGTTGGGATTGCTAGAAATTTAGAAGGAAGTGTAGACACTTGATAAGCCAAAGCTATGGTTGATTTGCCATGACAGTTCTTGGATTTTTTATATTTTTCGAATTTATTTTATAAAACTTTTAATAATACTCTAATGATTTTTTTATAAGATTAACTACACGATTGATTATATATACTTGTGTTTTGTTCAGATGATTTCAAACAAACATAATACAAAAGAAAACAAAACAAAGTAAATTGAGGCTAAAGGAATTTGAACCCAGTTTTCTTAAAAAATTAAGTACCTAACTATTAAACCAAAATCAGTGCTTGATTTAAAATAAACAATATGATGTATATATTTTATATATATTAACTTTAAGAAATAGTTTTGTTATATTTAGTTTATTAAATATATTTTATTACTAACTTAATTTAAAAATATTTTATTATTATTTTAATTTAAAAGTATATATTTTATTCTTATCTAAACTTTTAAAAATATATTTTATCATTATGTAACTTTTCAAAGTATATATTTTATATTAATTTACTAAATATATTATATTATTATTTTAAGTTATTGAATATATTTTATTCTTATCTTTAACTTCAAAATATTTTAACATAAAATATATATTTTTATAATTAAAATAAAAATATTTTTAAATTAAGTTAATAATAAAATATATTTAATAAATTAATATAAAAAATACTTCTTTCCCAAAAAGTAAAAAAAAAATATTTCTTAAAGTTAATATTATGAATTTTCCAAAAATATTATGTGTTTAAGTTAAGTATTTATACATTAAGATACAAAATATATAGATCATGTTATCTACTTTTTTAAAGCATTGACTTTGGTTTAATGGTTGGGTACATGTTTGATTTCCTAGGTGACCTAAATTCAAATCCCGTTTGATCCTAATTTGTTTGATTTCCTAAGTGACCTAAGTGACCTAAATTTAAATCCCTTTGGTCCCAGTTTGCTTTGCTTTGCTTTGCTTTTTTTTTCAACAAGAGGGTGACATTAGTCACATTTTGATTGGTAGAAATAAATATATTAAATTAAAATAAAGTTAGTTCTCCAACCGAATGGTGACATGTGACACATTCAATTGGAAGATTAAACTGAAAGAATATGTTTGAAGAAGTTGTTGATGTCCAGGTCGGTCTTGGAGTGTAGAATCAACATGTAAAAGTTTAGCCCAAAATACTTCATTAGTATCTTGTAGATATTCTTGAATGTAGGAATCCTAATTTTTTTCAATTTTTATTGATCAACACTTTTAAAGGGGTTTTTTATGTCAAAATGACATGATTTTTTATTGGAAGTTGATCTTGTGATGGGAAATACACTTATACAATTTCAACTCAAAATTCCTTTATTAGAATTTTTTTGGAACTTTTTCAATGAAGAACCCTTAATCTACCAAAAAAATTGAATGGCGTTTTTAGGGGTCTCTTGATGTCCGATTAACCTGAATTTTCTACTGGAGACCATTCTTGGGATGAAGAATGTACCTATAAAAAACACCTCCAAATTCCTTTGTTTATTTTTTCTAGTATTTTTTTTACTTTTTCCATTTTTGCCTTTTTTCTCTTTCTTTTTTTCGATTTTTTTCTTTTCTTTTTGATCAAAAATAGAAAACTAACAAGAAGAAACTGAAACGAAATTAAAATAATGCAAAAAGAACCTGAAAACGATCACTCGTCTCAAACTAGCTCCGTTGGGGTACCTTGACGTTGACGTGCACATGAACAAGAAAGATTGCTTGATTTTCTCCAAAATTTGATCCAAATTTGATACCAATTGATAGGGTATGACAGCGGAATTATGAATGTTGCTCAATGTCGAAGAATCAAGCCTAGAGATCTATACTCGATCAAATAACGAGATGAAAGATGGACTAGGGCTTATCGTTTTGAATTGAGAAAAGTTGCTAAAAAATTAAGACAATAACAAAAGATTAATATGACGATAAATATAATAAGGTAAACAAAGAAAAAAAATATAAAGATAGAGATATTTAGCCAAAATTAGTATTTCGACAAAATCATTCTTGGTTTTGGATAATGGTGGGCGTGCATGCTGCTTGGATGATGAAGATAACGATAATGATGGTAGTGATTGATAGGTAGTTGTCCTACGAACCCTCCTAATCGTAATTGACTAGGCAAACTTTATAATCGACTCTAACCAACCCTCCTAATATCAATGAGAAGGCAAACCGGAGTGTGAAGATCTCCCTACTTAAAGAACTTAATGACGAAGAATGCTTCAAAGGCACAAGGCAATCAACACTTACTAAAACAAACTCTCATTGTATTATTTATCAAAGAAATCTGATTTACAATGGTGAATGGAGCCTCCTTTATATAGGGTGAGGAGTTCCATGAATCTAAATTATTGAATAAAATAATCATAAACTAAAGATAATGTTTAGATTCTATCCTATTTCCTAATAAAATAATAATAAACTAACGATAAATGTAACACCCATAACCCGTATATGTCTCGAAATAGGAGCTAAAGATGTCACATCAACTTAACAGACTTTTGCTGAACATAAATACTTAAAATTTTGTTCATTTTTAAAAATTTTCTATTTCAACTTTAAACATTTTCCTTAATCGTATAAAATCATAAAATAATATTTAATTATTGAAAATGAATCTGATTTTAAGCAGCGATTATGCAGTTTAGTGTTGTTCATAAACTATATGAAAATGTCTAAACACTACTTGATTTTGAAAACCATTTATAACATAATATTATATATAAACTATTTAATCATAAATACGAACTTAAATAAACTACCCAAAATAAAATGTCCAAGTTTACTATTACAGACTTTTTTAAAATAAATTCGATAAAGTAAACCAAAAATATAATATACATGCCACTAATATGTCAAAGATAAGATATCTTACTGATATTGTCGGTAGGTTTGATTTACAAAAGATGCTTGGAAAACTCCTCACTTCATGTCCTTTTTTTATTCGAACCTACACATGAAAATCATTACGCGCTAAGTAAAACTTAGTGAGGCAACAACATAACTAAAGTGGTATAAAATATAAATTTCGTAAAGTATTATAACATGAAATTATAATTTAAATAAAAACATTAAACTTTTAAACCGAGCTATTCAAACTGATTTCCCCTTAAAACCTGAAAATCATCATTTCATGATTTTATCAAAAATCATGTAAATTAATATCAAATATCATAAACAATTCATATTCCTATCATTCGTATATATTTCAGAACTTTTCATTTCATTTTCATATACTTTTCTTTCATATTCTGTCATAACTTCCACATTTATCTGTATAGCCCAATGTATATGTAAGAGAATACAAGGTACGTGTAACACCCCAACTGTACCCGACCCGAATACAAGTACAAGGTGTCACATTGACTTTTCAAATCAATGCACTTATACAAAATAGTGGAAAATTTAAACTTATATTAAATAAACCGAATAATTAATATAAGTTCAATACAAAAAGTTCACAAACTAATTAGAGCATATACAACTTAAACCTTTAATTACATGCCAACACTAATTACTATAACAAAAGAACCTATTGTTTAACTTGCTTCTGATCTAATATCTGAAGGAGTGATGTTATCCCAGCTGCATATCCTTGCTCTTCTGACTTCTTTGATCCTATGTGTGAAACACTATCACGCTGATTCATCGACTTAGTGTGGCACACTATATATAATAATGTTATATAATGCAATGAAGTAACATACAATCATATATTTATTCAATACCAGTTACATGAACATGCATTTAACATATAATAACCTATCACAGTATTCCATGTTATTCCATATTATATCTTTTATTAGCCTATGTTATAGTATCGAGAACTTAAGGTATGTGAGTGCATTGAGGTTGTGCACAAATACTACCACCCCAGCTCGTATAAAATACACCGAAGTGCCGCATAGAAATGCACCAAAGTGCTATATAAAATGTCCCGAAAGACCACATATATGTCCTGTAGGACCACATATATGTTCCAAAGGACCAAATATATGTCCAAGAAGGACCTCATATATGTTCCAAAGGATCACATATATGTCCCGAAGGACCACGTAGAACCCTCGACACTTGGCATGCCTATTATACCCATGACTCTCATCTAATAACATGGGCTTTATCACAATTCACATAATTTATGTCGCATAGACAAATAAACTCGTAGCTTTTATCACATAGTTCATGTAACATTCCCATATGTTCACTTAAATCAATATCTCTCAAGGCATATCATATAGGTCATATCACATATCATATCATATAATGCAGTCAAAATATGTTTACACCATACCAATCATAATTATGCCTCTACTTATGCAATCATGTGTTAACTATGTCGGAAATAGACTTGTCACAAGTCTAATTTCCATATTGCACTATATATATATTTGTTGAAAACATTTTGATGTTTCGATAAAACAAACTAAATATAAATGAATTTTAAGATTTTACAAAAAATTTCTAAGTATATTCGATTCAATTAATCGAATATCAAATTATTACTCCACGTCTTTCAAAGATCAATTTCAAACCTTACTAAATGTGTAAAATTGTGTTTTATACTTAATATATTTTTGAAACAATTTTCACAAAGTATTTTAAACCAAAAGCAAGCATAAAACAATTTTTCAAAGGGATGCACCGATGCATCAATCCATGCATCGATGCACCAATGAATAAATTGAACATCGAATGCATTTGATGCATCGATGCACATACCATGCATCGATACACTCAGGATTTAATGAAAACATCGAATGCATTTGATGCATCGATGCACAAGCCATGCATAGATGCACTCAAGCTATTTTAAAACATCGAATGCACTTCATGCATCGATGCACTGATGCAATAAGGGTCCAATGGTCAAAATATTTGAATTTTATACTTGACGCACCGATGCACCTTGTGTATGCATTGATGCACTAACGCTCCCAACTGGTTTTATTAATTGTTTTTACACTTAAACGACTATATTGACTCCACTAATCATCCTCAACGTTCAGAATCAATTGAAGGAGTATTTAAACAAGCTTAGAAGCCATTGATCAACAACAAGAAACAACAAGAATCAAGAATTAAGGGAGAATCAAAGAGAAAGCATCAAACCTCAAGTTTGAGCATTTGAAGCCTATTTTTCATTCAATATTCATTTTGCTTTCAAGAACACTACTTGTACTCAATTATATTCATTTTTGAGTGTTCTTTTCTTTCTAGAATTGTGCAAACAATCTACCTTGTGAGGATTTCCTTGTAAGTTTGCAAATTTGTAATATTCTCTTTGAGAAAGAGTATTCTCAAGAATTGAGATATATTCTTGAGGGAGTTGTAAGGTTATCTCTTTGGCCTCAAAAGAAAGAACAAATTAGTGAATTTGTTAGAAAATCCTTAGTGTTGATAGCTAAGGTAGTGGACGTAAACTTTGGTTGAGAAAGTCGAACCACTCTAAATAGTTGTGCAAATCTTTTCAATTTTCTGCAAAAGCTTCCACCAAAATTTTAATTGCCAATTTACCCCCTCTTGGCCGTTTCCATCGATCGATTAACTCAACAATTGGTATCAGAGCCTCACTCATTTGAAGGTTTAATCGCCTCTTGAGTCGATTCGGGAAGAGTTATATCGATAATCACGTCATCAATGGCCTCTACTTTAAACTTCGACTCCGGTCTCGATTCGATGCCCGTCAACAAGCCTCATTTCTTCAATGGTGCTAACTATGCCTATTGGAAGAATAGGATGATGCATTTCATTCAAGCAAGTGACATGGGAGCATGGAATGTTGTAGAAGATGGATATATCAAGCCTCTCACTCATTCAAGATTGTGGAGTGAAGGAGAGACAAGAATGTTCCAGCTCAACTCCAAATCCATCCATATCATATTTTGTGCTCTTGGACCAGATAAATATGGAAGAGTTTTATCTTGTACAATCGATAAAGAAATATGGGATAAACTACAAGTCACTCATGAAGGCACCGACAAGGTAAAAGAATCTAAAATTAGTCTTCTAACACATAGCTATGAAAATTTCAGGATGAAACCAAATGAAGATATCAAAGCTATGACGGATAGATTTTCAACGATTATCAATGGTCTCAAATCATATGGAGAGATCATTTCAAACGAGAAGCTTGTAAGGAAGTTAGTTTACTCACTTCTAAAATCATGGCAATCAAGCAATCATCGAGGCTAAAAACCTAAAGTCCTTAACTCTTGAAGAGCTAATCGGTTTCCTCCTCACTCATGAAATTATGCTTGAAGATGAGGTGGACCTCGATAAGATTGACGAGACACCAAAGGAGAAGAAGAAGAAGAAAAACATTAGAGTTGCTCTCAAATCCACAAAAGATGAGAGTGATTCGGATGACGATGACGAGAAAATGGCATTGTTTGTTAAACGGTTCAGAAAAATGATGAGACCTTACCGAGGAAGAAAATTCAAACGAAATGAAGGCGTCAAAAATAAACCAAAAGAGAATGACCCGGTCATTTGTTATGAATGCAAAAAGGCAGGGAATGTCAAATATGATTGCCCACAATTGAAGAGAAAGTGTTAATTAAAGAATAAGCACAAGGCTCATGTGGTTACATGGAGCGATGAAGAGGAACAAGAAGTAGCGAACTTGTGCTTGATGGCATTCGGGGAAGATTCTAAGGTAACCTCTAACTCATTTGATTTAGACGATTTATCTTATGACGAGTTATTAGAGGAATATACTGGGTTGGCTTCGGATTATGAGAAATTATTTTTAAAATATAAACATGATATTTCAAAATTGAAAAATAAAAAGAATCTCATATCCAAGACCAACAATGATCTTGAAAGTAAAATAAAAAATGTGCAAATCAAACTAGAAGAGTTTGAAAAGAAAAATTCTGATTTGCATAATTTACTTTCAAAGGTCAGTGATGATCATCAAAAGGAAATTGATGATCTTAAAGTTTATTTTGATAAAGTTGGATCAAAACGTAATGAAAAAGGAGAAAATTCAAAAACCAAATTTGTTAGAAAAAGTTTTAGAAACTACAATCATAGAGGTCCACGAAGAACCTCTAATGGAAAAATTGTTAGAAGTATATGGGTTCCTAAAGAACTCATTACTACTAAATATAAGGATATCCTACACAAATGAATACCTAAGGGGACTAGAATTTTGGAAACTAATGAATATGGACCCAAAAGAATTTGGGTACCAAACATAAAAAATTAATCTATGTTTGTAGGAAAATGAGCATTGCTACAAGGCACGGGAAACAAACTCAACCTCATGGTACCTTGATAGTGGATGCTCAAGACACATGACCGGAGATAAAAGCCAGTTCATAGAGCTCAACGTCAAAAATGGAGGAGAAGTGACTTTTGGTGATAACTCAAAAGGTCACATTGAAGGTATAGGCACTATAGGTAATACCTCTTCCATACAAATTAAGAATGTTTTATATGTGAATGGATTAAAGCATAATCTTTTGAGTATTAGTCAATTTTGTGATAAGGGATTCAATGTCATGTTTGAAACTAATGGTTGTAAAGTTATTGACATTGCATTTAATCGGATTATTCTTGTTGGTCATAGAATATGAAACATTTACATGGTGCATTTAGATTCATAGATATGACTAATTTATGCCTAGTTGCTAAGGATGAGCATGATAGTTGGTTATGGCATAGGAGACTAGGACATGCTAGTATGAGTGTTTTGCAACGGCTTATTCAAAGAGATTTAGTTCGAGGGTTGCCTAAGCTTATATTTGATAATAATAAAATCTGTGATGCTTGTGCTAAAGGAAAACAAAAGCAATTTTCTTTTAAATCCATTAATGATGTATCAACTAGTAGAGTATTACAATTGATCCATATAGATCTTTTTGGGCCAACTAGGACTACTAGCATGGGTGGAAAACAATATGCATTTGTCTTGGTAGATGACTATTCTAGATATTATTGGGTTCTATTTTTAAGTACTAAAGATGAAGCATTAGAAAAATTCATCACGTTTTCAAAAGTAATCCAAAACGAAAAATGTTACTCTATAACTAGTGTTAGGAGTGATCATGGAACTGAATTTGAAAATCTTGGATTTACTAAATTTTGTAATTCTAATGGTATTAGCCATAATTTTCAGCACCTAGAACCCCTCAACAAAATGGAGTTGTTGAGAGGAAAAATTGAACTTTAGAGGAAATGGCTAGAACCATGCTTTGTGAAAACAAATTGCCAAAATATTTTTGGGCGGAAGCCACAAATACCGCTTGTTATGTTATTAATCGAGTAATGATTAGGCTAATTTTAAAGAAAACTCCATATGAAATTTTTAAAAATAAAAAGCCTAACATTAGTTATTTTTATCCTTTTTTGATGTAAATGTTTTGTTTTAAACAACGGTAAAGAAAATCTTGGCAAATTTGATGCTAAAAGTGATGAAGGAATTTTTCTGGGTTATTCTTTAAATTCTAAAGCTTATCGAGTATTTAATAAAAGAACTTTAGTTGTAGAATAGTCTATACATGTTGTTTTCGATGATAATCCCCTTCTGAGGAAGGATTCTTGTTTGAATGATGATGTAGGTATTATAAATACAAATGATGTTAGACATGACGTTGGAGAACCATCATCAAAGAAAGAAACGAAAGATGAGGAAATTTATGATCCTCTCGAGAATCCAACCATTGAAGAAAGGGAAGTATCTTATCCAAGGGAATACAACTATGTCAAGGATGGTGAGATTATGGGTGATCCATCCAAAGGGGTAACAACTCGATCCTCTCTTAGAAATATTTGTAATTATGTTGCATTTATCTCATGCATAGAGCCTAAGAATATTAAAGAAGCATTAAATGATGAACATTGGATTATGGCTATGCAAGAAGAGTTAAATCAATTTGAGAGGAGTAAAGTATGGACATTAGTTGAAAGGCCTAGTAATAAATTTATTGTAGGTACTAGATGGGTATTTAGGAATAAGCTTGATGAAAGTGGTAATATAGTGAGAAACAAGGCTAGACTTGTTGCTCAATGGTATACTCAAGAAGAGGGCATAAACTATGATGAAACATACGCTCCCGTATCTAGAATGGAATCAATTAGAATGGTATTAGCATTTGCATGTTTTTTCATGAATTTAAATTATATCAAATGGATGTTAAAAGTGCATTTTAAATGGTTTTATAAAAGAAGAAGTGTATGTGGAACAACCTCCAGGTTTTGAAGATTCAAAATTTCCAAATCATGTTCTTAAATTGACAAAAGCACTTTATGATTTAAAACAAGCTCCTAGAGCTTGGTATGAAAGATTGTCAAACTTTTTAATTGAAAAAGGTTTTTCAAGAGGGAAGGTTGACACTTCATTGTTTTTAAAGCATAAAGGTAAAGATTTATTAGTAGTTCAAATTTATGTTGATGATATAATATTTGGTTATACTAATGATGTTCTTTGCCAAAAATTTTCTAAGCTAATGCAAAGTGAATTCGAGATGAGCATGATGGGGGAGCTCTCATTTTTCTTGGGACTCCAAATCAAGCAAAAAAAAGATGGCATCTTCATCAATCAAGCTAAGTACGTCAAATATATGCTCAAGAAGTTTGGACTGGAAAATGGGAAACCTCATGACACTCCAATGAGCTCATCAACAAAGCTTGACATAGATGAAGGAGGTAAATGTGTGGATGTTAAATTATATAGGTCAATGATTGGATCTTTGCTTTATTTAACTGCAAGTAGACCAAACATTATGTTTAGTATTTGCTTATGTGCTAGATTTCAATCATGTCTTAAGGAATCACATTTACTAGCTGTTAAGAGAATCTTTAGATACCTTAAGGATACTCCTAGTTTAGGACTTTGGTATCCTAGAGACTCTAGCTTTAGCTTGCATGCCTTCTATGAAGCGGATTATAAAGGTTGCAAATTAGATAGGAAATGTACCTCTGGTATGTTCCAATTCCTTGGAAATATGCTGATTTCTTGGTTTTCAAAGAAACAAAATTGTGTTGCATTATCTATCACTGAAGAAAAATACATTTCAGCTGGTAGTTTGTTGTGCTCAAGTTTTATGGATGAAACAATAACTTTTTGATTATGGAATTGAAGTAGGTACCATTCCTATCAAGTGTGACAATACTAGTGCTATTTGTCTCACTAAAAATCACATCCAACACTCTTGAACTAAGCACATTGAAATAAGACATCACTTCATTAGAGACCATGTCGCTAAGGAAGATGTAATTCTAGAATTAGTTGATACTTTGCACCAATTAGCAAATATCTTTACAAAACCTTTAGACAAAGAAATATTTTGGACACTTAGGAGAGAATTAGGTTTAACTAACCTATCTTCACTAGTGTTTAAAATAATTTTAGCACTTTTAAGAATAAATGAAAAATGCTTATAATAATAATTTTTGATTGCATTCTTTGCTATTAGTTAAGGGGAGTTTATGTTCTTTGGTGAAAATTAACTTTATGTTCAAATGTAGTTTAAGGATTAATTTGATTAATTGAACATGATTAATTTTCAATATATGAGTTGCCAATACCACTAGAGCCAATTAATTTAGCATTTTTGAGTGTTTAAAACAGATTTTTGACATTATTGTGCTTAATGCATTGATACACCTAACAGTGCATCGATATATCCTTGAATGTGCATCGATAAACCATGAAGGTGCACCGATGCACTCCTTGAATGTGCATCGATGCACAAGGCCATCCATCGATGCATCCATCGAGTTTTGGGTTTAAAAGGCTTATTTTCTTATTTGTCTCAAACCTTAAAACTAAACCCTCGCCCACCGTTTGCCTCTCTTCCTCTCAAACTTCTCCTTTTGCTCAAAATCATCGAGAAATAATCGAAATCTTCAAGCTTTTCATCTTCATATCCTCCTAACATCATTAAATCGTGCAAAACAACTTCTCATTCTCATCAATCCAATTTTTTCAAGGTATTTTTCTAAAAACTTCTATTTTATCATATTTTGATTTTAGAACTAGTTTAGATTAGTTCTAGGATGAACATTTTATCGGGCATTGATTGTTTGGTGATTAGAAACTAGATTTTACAACAAATTTAATAAAAAACACACAATATTTCAAAATTTTACTTGAAATTCGAAATAAAAAAAATCAAAAATCTTTTTATTTATTTAAATGTTTTTGACTCAATTATGTTATTTCACATGAAAACTATACATATTATGATTTTTCAAAAAATTATTTTCAAATAGTTTTCAAAACCTTGCCCATTAGGATTCGGTTTAGAGAACCTTGAATTATTGCAGACTCAATTAAGTTTTGGGATTGATCATTGTGCGTACGTGTGTTTCAAATTGCAGGTTACTTTCCTTATTCTGATTCCTTAAACCATGTCTAATCCTAAACGCCCTAGGACCTCTTCTAGTCGTTCTACCCGACCTCCTAATCCCGTTTCTCATCCACCTACAAATCTTATAGAAGCCTGCTTTAATATGCCTGAACGTCGTAGAAAAGAATTGTACTCTAGGTACATAAATTCTTTCCAATCTTATAGAATCCGGGAAGAGCATATTCATTCTGTTCAAGCCATGATTGATTTTGACTTCGAATATCTTCCGATTCTCAAAACATGGAAGTTTGATAAACTATTTTCCTCAAAACCTATCGTCTATCATCAGTTAGTCCGCATTTTCTACTCTAATGTGGTATGTATTCAAAACCAGACTCAATGTGGAACTATAGGAATTAGATCCTATCTTTTAGGACAATATATTCATATTGATCCCGAGACTATAACTTCATGATTTGGGCTAGATGACGATGGTTTATACAATGAAAAAGAAACTATGGAATATCCCTACATTCCTAATGCTAGTGTCAGTACCTTACGTACTCATCATGATCGTTTTCTTCATTTGATGATCTTTTGGTGTTTTAGACCATCCGGAGGTAGGTACTCCACTCTTCGTACTAGGGATTTATGGTGGATGCAATGTATCAAGAATAAGAACAAAATAAATGTGCCCCCACATTATTTTTAGTGAGCTAGTGGACACCATAAACATTATTCCTTCAAAACATGTCGAAACATTAGTTTATGAATGTCTTCTCAGTAACCATTTTATCAAAATCGGTCTTAACATCTCTCTCGACAATCCCATCCCTCTCCAAAACCAAATCAATCTCACCTCGTTGAAGAAATCGGATTGGAAACAGGATAAGGAAACTGGTCTATGGGTCTTTTGACCCAATAAACCAACTCCAGGAGCTAGTTCTTCATGTGCTGCTCCTAGCTCCTCTCGTGCTCCTCCTCTGGCACTGGCTGCAGATGATGATCCCGAGCTTCAAGGATTATTTCAAGACATTGACTATCCCGACAATGCACCGACATCACAAGAGGATCAAGTGCCTTCATTTTTTCGTTCGTTTTTGGAGACATTTGATCTACAGTTTGCTTTCATCGAATCCCATTTGACTGCTAACAACGAAGCGATGAATCATCGCTTAGACTCTTTGGAAGCTCAACAAATGGAGTTTCAACGGCATATGCTTGCACTTATGGATGCTCTCTCTCTTGAGATGCAAGCATGATTTCCTCCTCCTCTCGATCCTCTGATGGGTTAGATTTTTCCTTGTTATGCTTTCTTGGATTTAAAACTTGGATTGATTTTGATGTTTCTGGATTGTTTATTTTGGATGGTTGAATGTTTGGAATTATGATTTGTATGTTTGGATATTTGAACTTATTATATATACTTGGTTTGGTTTTAAAATTCTATTTAAGCTTAATATTTATTAATTTTTTCATCATTTACATGTTAGTTGCATTATGACCAATTATGCCATTTCACATTAGAATATTGTTTATGAAAACTAATGGCTAACCTTTCTCTGGATCTTTGATCTTAGCAGATTAAGCTATATTTATTAAAAATCAATTGGCTATGTTTTTCAAAAACCTTGTTTAAAACGTGTTTAAAGTCTTTTTGATTTAACAAAAAGGGGGGAGAAGTGTAAAAGTGTAAAAGGGGAGAAGTGTTAGAGTAAGGGGGAGTAATTTCAAAATTGATTTCAAAATTAATTTCAAATAAAATCTTAAACTTACACAAATGTTTTGTTATATCAAAAAGGGGGAGATTGTTGAAATTTTTTTTATGTTTCGATATAACAAACTAAGTATAAATGAATTTTAAGATTTTACAAAGAATTTTATAAGTATATTCGATTCAATTAATCGAATATTAAATTATTACTCCAAGTCTTTCAAAGATCAATTTCAAACCTTACTAAATGTGTAAAATTGTGTTTTATACTTAATATATTTTTGAAATAATTTTCACAAAGTATTTTGAACCAAAATCAATGCTAAAACCAATTTTTCAAAGGGATGCACCGATGCACCAATCCATGCATCGATGCACCAATGAATAAATTGAACATCGAATGCATTTTATGCATCGATGCACATACCATGCATCGATGCACTCAGGATTTAATGAAAACATCGAATACATTTGATGCATCGATGCACTCAGGCTATTTTAAAACATCGAATGCACTTTATGTATCGATGCACTCTTAGTGCATCGATGCACTAAGGGTCCAACGATCAAAATATTTGAATTTTACACTTGATGCACCAATGCACCTTGTGTATGCATCAATGCACTGACGCTCCCAACTGGTTTTATTAATTGTTTTCACACTTAAACGTCTATATTGACTCCACTAATTATCCCCAACGTTCAGAATCAATTGAAGGAGTATTTAAACAAGCTTATAAGCCATTGATCAACAACAAGAAACAACAAGAATCAAGAATTAAGAGAGAATCAAAGAGAAAGCATCAAACCTCAAGTTTGAGCATTTGAAGCCTATTTTTCATTCAATATTCATTTTGCTTTCAAGAACACTACTTGTACTCAATTGTATTCATTTTTTAGTGTTCTTTTCTTTGTTCTAGAATTGTGCAAACAATCTACCTTGTGAGGATTTTCTTGTACGTTTGCAAATTTTTAATATTCTATTTGAGAAAGAGTGTTCTCAAGAATTGGGGCATATTCTTGAGGGAGTTGTAAGGTTATCTCTTTGGCCTCATAAGAAAGAACAAATTAGTGAATTTGTTGGAAAATCCTTAGTGTGGATAGCTAAGGTAGTGGACGTAGACTTTGGTTGAGAAAGTCAAACCACTTAATATCGCTATGCAAATCTTTTCAATTTTATGCAAAAGCTTCTGCCAAAATTTTAATTGCCAATTCACCCCCTCTTGGCCGATTCCATCGATCGATTAACTCAACAATATTCTACAAGTATTCACTCACTAGTCTAAGCAACACACATATATCTCTTTCTTTTCTTCGATCGATCTTACTCATCAATTGTTTTGGAACTTGTTTATGATCGGTATCTACAAAAATATATTTTTCAAGACAATTATCAGAATCCTAAACATTACGAATCGATTTTCAATAACCTAAGCTATCTAAAGGACTTAATTCACATTTTCCTCTTAAGTAGTATCGGTACCCATGATACAGTACTGATACTTCCTTTACGATGGTATCGATACCCTTTCCCGATTCTGGAATTTTATTTCCAAAATGGTATTGATACTTGCATGATGGTATCAGTACCCTTGGTATCTATATACCCTTTCGGTATCGATACCTCATGAAGAATTTGTCAATATTGGCCTTATCATATCGATATTGTTCATGCAGTATCGATACGTACACAATATTATCACCTACAATAGCTGTGTACTATCGATACTTACTCATCCAATACCGATACCATCCACCCAGAACATACTTCTTCCACCCGAAAATTATCAACATTTCACCTAAATCTTCTATTTTGAACTCCCTTTTTGCCACTAAACTTAACTACACTTACTCAAATCATTTTATATCTATATAAAAATCATTATCTTCAATATTTCATTCAAATTCTTGATACCAAGAATCTTACTAAATTTCCAACATGTTCTAATTTCCTTTCTAACACTTCATACTTTTTAATTTACTAATGACAAGTCAAATTTAATCTCAAACTTCCCTTACTAACTTCTTTTTACAATTTCACTTAATCACCTCTTATATTATATCCTTCCCAACTCAACTAAAGAACATAAATCAAGCTTAAGTATTATTTAAAGAACATAAATCAAGCTTAAAATTAAGAAATAATAAACAAACAAGGAACTCAACTTATCAAATGGGGCTTCACGACTAAAGGAGGAAGAAAAATGGAGAGATGTCTAGAATCCTTTGTTTTCCCACTTATGAGCTCCACAATAACCTCAGTGACCAAAAATCCCATATAATATACGATTTTAACCACCTTTTTTCAGATTTGCCAAAATGACCAACAAAATCGCAATGCGATCGCTAATTCGCAACGTGATCTCCATTATCGCAAATTCGCGTTGCATTTCGCGTTGCGATAGTTGAAAATCGCGTTGCGATGGTCTACAGTGTCATTGTGATTTTCCCAATTCGCAATGCGAATAAGTAAATCGCAACGCGAATTGGGAAAATCGCAATGCGATACTGACTATCGCAATGCGATACTTACTATCGCAATGCGATAATACAAAATCGCAACGAGATACTGACTTTCGCAACGCGATACTGACTTTCGCAACGCGATTCTGACTTTCGCAACGTGATAATACATAATCGCAATGCGATTTTCTAAGCGCCATTAGTATCCTGGCCAAGTATTTTATTTTTAAATTCCAAACACGAATATTAATATATTGGAACACTGAACCGTCCACAGTATATCCCGTAATCGCAACTCATAACCTAAAACCTAAAATCACAACTCAGTCCCATCTCCATCTCTCACTCTCTCACCCATATCCGACGAAATCCATCCCCATCTCTGGCGAAATCCGTCTATCTCCATCTCTCAGAGCCACCCTCACAATCAGAAATGGAAAATCAACCAAATCAACCAACGAGGGTTAGTTTTTTAATTATTTTCTTTTTGAAATTTTTGCATTATTATTAGGTTTTTCATATTGAAATTGATGATAAGTTTATGGTAATTTCAATAATAGATTAACCATTTCACTTAGATTGCTTATTAATCAACCGAGAATCGCAACGCGAAATGAAAATCGCAACGCGATTTTAGTTTCGCGTTGCGATTCTCTCGTTGCGATAGTCAAATTCACGTTGCGATAGTCATTTTCGTGTTGCGATTTTCATTTTCAGAAATATCTTCTTCTGCAAATTGAAACTGAATGAATTGCATTACTTCAACAAAAAAAAGACAATACGAAATTCACAGTGTTGTAAATTTAAGTTTGAATAATAAACTACTACTCTTTATGCTTATTATTGTTTTGGTATATCTTCACAGTGTAGTTTTTGGTATATCTAACTTAGTATGTTTATGTTTTTTGTAGAACTTTTATTCGGCTCAATTGACCTTAAGAAATAAAGTCAGCCTGGCCAAAACAATTGCGTCGAAGCTTTCACCTGCACAAAGAAAAATGTTTGAGGATACATGCTTCGGGCCATGGCTGAAAGTACAATATCCCGGTGGAGATGCGATGTTGACACACCTGTTTCTTCAAACCATGACTAGCGATCTACCAGAGACTATACAACGTCGTGATGAAGAGATATGGTTTGATTTTCCACCGGCGTATACGTGTTTTGGGCGGGAGGAGTTTTGCTTAATCACCGGTCTACGCTTCGGACACGATGATGTAGGTCGGTACACTAGACACATTACCGCCCATCATGGCTATCCCGGTTTTTTCCTGAGCTGGAGAGGCCGAATCTACACGTAGAAGACCTAACAAGATTGTTGAATAAGAAAGATGGTTTTCGGATGGATGACATCGACGTTGTCCGAGTATGCCTTCTAATTCTTTTGCATGCCGGCTTTTTGGCAGAGAGGCCAGAAACCTATTCCAAATGATCTAATCAAATTGGTAGAAGACCTAAATATGTGGAACCTGTTTCCGTGGGGCTCGTATTTATGGAAAGCTACATGGAATAAGTTCGTCTGCCTTGGATGATCGAAAAAGTTTGCATGGCGATGGTTCCAATACACTTTGACAGGCTTTATTTGGGCCTTTAAGGTAAGATTTTTTATATGTTTCCAAAATTATAAGTATATTAACAATTACTAATGTTTGTTATTATATTGTTTGTAGATTTGGATATTTGAGGCCTTTCCCGCCATGAAGACATAGCAATAAAAACTTCAAATGATATTCCAGGGCTATTTCCTGGAAGAGGAAACGGACCTTGCATGGGAAGATTTACTACGGTATACGACAATAAATAATGTAAGTTAACATAAATACTACCATATGTTTATAACAAGTTATTACTGTACACGTTTAACTTGTTTAAGCTTTTATATTGTTAGGAGGCCAACACTCCTCTACAGAGGCTGACACCCACGGAAGCTGAGCTTGCCACTGATTGGTGGCAAGCTAGTAAGTGTTTTTTTGATGAACGGTTGATGAGCAGCCTCCACTTCGGGAGCCATCACCTCACCCAGAGCTATCACCTCACCCAGAGCTATCATCTGATCGACCCGACTATACACCTCCACACGACAACCATCACCTATTCTGTCACATCATCGAGCCTCTTCTCTACCATCACCAAGATAGGCGACCAAAAAGATGCCACGATGTTTATCTCCCTGTTCTCCACCTCAACGGGATGAGTTAGGGGAGTTACGTGATGAGGTCAATGCCTTGCTTGAGGAGATCGGTACTTTACGCAAAGACGATGGTGCATGGCGTGTTGGTGTCTACATTACGCGGTGAGGTAGCCGCTCTACGTGAGATGGTAGCATCGTTGTAGAATGAGGTTCATACTCTACGCAACGAGGTAAGTTTAAGATTTTTCATACTAATTCATTCGGTTGCTGCCATACTGCTAAATGTTTTTGTTAGTATTTGTTTTTGGTTTGTTTTGTTTTTGGTTGAAGTAATGCAATCCATTCAAGTTTCAATTTGTAGAAGAAGAATAGTTTACTTTCGTAACACGAAAATGACTATCGCAACGCGGAAATGGCTATCGCAATGCGAAATGAAAATCACAATGACAAAATCGCAATGCGAAATGAAAATCGCAACGACAAAATCGCAATGCGATTTGTTTCGCGGTTGCGATTTTGTCGTTGCGATTTCATTTCACATTGCGATTTTGTCGTTGCGATTTTCATTTAGCATTGCGATAGCAATTTCCGCGTTGCGATAGTCATTTCGCGTTGCGATTTTAAGTTTCGTGTTGCGAAAGTAAACTACTCTTCTGGAATGTTTATATATGTTGTCCTTTAAATGTTTATATAAGTGCTTACTTCTGGAATATTATCTGAGCATTTTGTGAACTATGATAGAATAATACTTGGGTGAATACAATGCTAGTTTGAAACATATTTGTCTTTGTTTAATATCATGTCTGTTTATTTACTGATTTATGTATTAATTTTTTTTAGCGGCCAGATAAGGTGGATGCTTTACGTCGGGTTTTCCTTACACGACGGAGTTCACGCATCAGACGGCGTGGACGTGCTATTACGTCTCCGTTCACCCCAATGGTACGAAGACTCCGCAAGAAGAAGCCCGACTCACCTGTCATCCCTCAAGAGTCCCCTCCAATCGTTCAAGAGGCCCCTATCCTCCCTCAAGAGTCCCCCCCACCGTTCAAGAGGCCACTGTCATCGTTGAAGAGGTCCCTCCCACCATTCCAGAGCCCGATTCATATGGGGTAATATATCGAAGTATTGAGAAACCCCCACCGGTTCCGGACATGATGGATGAGAGTTGGCTCTCGTATGAATTACCGGCTAGTACCCTTCCGGTATCTGAAGTGGAGAGGAGACAACTATCGGAAACAATTGTGGATAATACCCTTTAGGCTAAGACCGCAGTTGATTTTTATCTACATGAGCGGAGCCAAAGGTGTTACACTGACATAAGCAAACTCAACGATGAAATGTTTTTGTTGCTGATCGGTCTTGGTGGGGTGCTATTAGGGGTTGAAGACAGTGGCTATTCGATGGGGAAGTCTTATATTTGTCTTATATGATGATTAATTTTTTAAAAATTAATGTAATTCACTAATATGTATTTTTTTGTAAACAACATATCGATGCGTGGGTCACTCTACTATAATAAGGAAGCTTAGGAAAATAAAAAAAATTTGCGATATACAATAATGCCGACGGCTTTCACGTAGTTCACTTGAAGAATCAACGAGATGAATCATTTTCATTGGGCAATGGACAAACTAAACTTTATCCTGCATGGTGGGAGGTCGATAGGTTAGTGTTTATTTTTTAAATTTTTTAAAGGTGTTCATAAATAAGTGCGCAAATAAAGAATTATTACTTATGATTGTAGGTGTTTATCCCTGTTTTGGAACGTCGTCATTGCTTCTCGTCCAACTTCAGCTCCCATCCCTGAAGAAATAGTGTATGACAGCATGATAAATTACATATCACTGTCTGATTTGAGAGATATGATCAAGGGATGGAGCTCTCATTTGGCTAAATTCTGGATGGGATTAATTATTGGACTCATTCTGGACACAAGAAGCCAAAGAAGTTCAATGTCAGTTGTCAGAGACGAGACCGCGCCACAACAATCGCCGGGAGCCAGAGGGGATTGTGGTCCTCTCGTATGCTTGTGCTTGGCGCGTTTGACGACGGGAAGCACAAAGTTTCTACCTCCCACCGATAGAGATAGAGCTGCAGTAGGCTGTGGTTTCGGATTATATGGCTAAAGCAATATATTCGAGACGCTGCCTACCTGCATCCGCCTATGAAAGTGTCCATTGTTAATTGGTAAGTCAAATGCAAGTTTTGTTAACATATATACTCCTTTGGTTTGAAAAGTTTGGTTAAGTACCTAGAATTCAATAATTTGTTGTTTGTAGGTTTTAGATGTGTAGGAAGTCTTGTTTGAGCAAATGTTTGGTTTGCAGGTTAATCCTTAAGTGAGCTGCGTGAAATGGATGTATGGGTCACAAAGTTGTGATTCATTGATTCAATTATTTATGAGAAATAAGAATATTATTATTTTTGATTGTTTAATTGATTGTAAAAGATGATTTGTAAATGTGATTTGTTTAATTGATGTGTACATAATTCTTATTTGTGCTTGTTTAATTGATTGAAATGTAATAGTGATTTGTTGATTTTCAATCTGCATTATGTTGAAGGCAAAACAGACTATCGCAACACGAAACTGACTATCGCAACGAGAGAATCGCAATGCGAAATGAAAATCGCAACGAGAAATCGCAATGCGATTTTCATTTCGCATTGCGATTTTCTCGTTGCGATAGCCATTTTGCGTTGCGATAGCCATTTTCGCGTTATGATACCATTTTCGTTGCGATAGTCAAATGAATGTCTAACACCATGAACATT
The DNA here is from genome assembly GCF_006381635.1 of Hibiscus syriacus. Taxonomy (NCBI): domain Eukaryota; kingdom Viridiplantae; phylum Streptophyta; class Magnoliopsida; order Malvales; family Malvaceae; genus Hibiscus; species Hibiscus syriacus. The sequence goes on from NW_024063122.1 coordinate 186,706, forward strand.
CTCCCATGACCCTCCAAAACATAAATCCAAACATGATCAACATTAGATGATTTCATGGTTGTAAATTAATTTACTAAACAAACGAGCTGCGAACTAAGACCTGTTGCCGGATGGGGAAGGATAGGAACGGATATAGGAACGATGTCGCCAGAGAGAGTGAAAGATGGAGATGGAATGAGTTACGATTTAGGGATTTAGGTTAGTTGTTGCTGCTGCGTAGATATATACCCAAAATTTGTGTTGCGAAACTAAAACCTGTTGCGAACTTTGAAAATCGCATTGCGATTCTGTATTATCTCGTTGCGAAAGTCAAAATCGCGTTGCGAAAGTCAGTATCGCGTTGCGATTTTGTATTATCGCATTGCGATAGTTAGTATCGCATTGCGATTTTCCCAATTCGCGTTGCGATTTACTTATTCGCATTGCGAATTGGGAAATCGCAACGACACTGTAGACCATCGCAACGCGATTTCAAACTATCGCAACGCGAAATGCAACGCAAATTTGCGATAATGGAGATCGCGTTGCGAATTAGCGATCGCATTGCGATTTTGTTGGTCATTTTGGCAAATCCGGAAAAAGTTGGTTAAATCGTATATTATAAGGCATTTTTGGTCACTGAGGCGATTTTTTCTATAATAACCATAACCAAATTTTTAATTATTTTTGTCAATTGACCATTTTTTCCTTTTATTCTTCATTCTCTGCTAATCAGTCCTACATAAAATTCCATTTAAGTCCCTAAACTTATCAATTTATCTACTTTAGTCACTGAATTCTAAAATTTTTCAATTTGGACACTAACCCGATGTTTGGGATATTACAAATCTCCCCTTAAGAAAATTTGTCCTTGAATTTTCTGTGCACGAAGGATGGGGTATTGGTTACGGATATCATCTTCGTGTCCTACATTGCTTCCTCTACTTTGTGATTCATCCATAAAACTTTGACCAATAGAAATGTTTTATTCTTAACTGCTTGACTTCATATGCCAATATTCACATTGGTTCCTCCTCATAGGTCAAATCGGTTGGACTTCTATTTGTTCCGGTGTAACGATGTGGGAGGGGTCGTATATATATCTTTGAAGCATGGAAACATGGAAAAGGTATGAATTTTCCATTTCCGGTGGTAAAGCTAACTGATGCCATGGTCCTATTCTCTAAGAATCTCGTATGGCCTAATGAATATAGGACTCAATTTCTATTTACTTCCAAACCTTAATACTTTCTTCAGGGAGATACTTTCAGGAAAAAATTATCTCCAACTTCAAATTCAATTTCTTTCCTTTTAAGATCAGAATATAACTTTTGTCGGTCGAATGCCACTTTAAGATTTTGAATTTCTGAACTTTCACTTCCACATATTGAATCAAATCCAAACCAACACTTCGATCTTTAAGCTCGTACTAGTTTAGTGGGGTACGACATTTCCTCCCATAAAGAGCTAGGGTACCATCTTAATACTTGACTGATAACTATATGTAAACAAATTCAACAAGTTGCAAATACTTCTCCCATGACCCTTTGAACTCGATTACACATGCTCTCAACATGTTTATAATATTTGAATAGTCCTCTCGGATTATCCATCCATAGAGGGTGAAAAGTTGTACTAAAGTTCAGTAGAGTTCCCAACACTCCATGTAAAGATTTCCAAAATCTTGATGTGAATAGAGGATCTCGGTCAATAACTATTGAAACAAGCATCCATGCATTCTAATAATTTCTCTAAGTACAGTTCAACATAATTTCCATAGAGAAATCAGTTCTAACATGAAGGAAATGTGCTGACTTGGTCAAACAGTCAACTATTATCCAAATAGAATCTCTTTTATTCGGAGTTAGAGGTAACCCCGTAACAAAGTCCATCATCACACTCTCCATTTCCACTGAGGTATGAGAGTGTTGCAATAATCCTGAAGGAACCTGATGCTCGGCTTTGACTTGTTGACATGTCAAACATTTAGACACAAAATTCACTGATATTTCTTTTCATTCCTGGCCACCAATACGGCTCTTATCCATATACATCTGTTTCCACCCGGGTGCATCGTTAATAGACTATATGAGCCTCAATCAACAGATCATTCTTCAATTCCTCATTTCTGGGATCATCACTCTTCCTCGATAATACAAATTCATCAGACTTAATCTCGAAATCCTTATTTTCTTCATTCTTTACTTGTTCCAATCTCTTCAAACGTTTTTCATCTTTGTTTTGTAATTCCTTAATTCGATCCAAACCATGTTGGCTTAAGCTTAATTTTGCACATATTGCACCATCTCCATCCAATGACAACATGGCATCTAGAGCTCGTAAGGCTGCAAACTTCTTTCGACTTAAGGCATCAACTACCACATTCACTTTTCCAGGATGAAAATCAATTATCACATCATAGTCCTTTAGGAATTCAACCCATCATCTCTACCTCAAGTTTAATTCATTATGAGTCATCAGATACTTCAAGCTTTTATGATCCGTATAGAGATAACAATGTTCCTCATATAAGTAGTGACGCCAAATCTTGAGAGCAAGCAATACTGTAGCCAACTCCAAATCATGTGTTGGATAGTTCTTCTCATGTGGTTTCAATTGTCTATATGCATATGATACCACTTTCCCTTCTTGCATCAGCACACATCTTAATCCATTATAGAACGTGTCACTATAAACTACATAGTTCTTGCCAGACTCAAGTTGGACCAATACTGGAGCTTCTGTCAAAATTTTCTTTCATGTTTCAAAACTTTCTTGACACTCAGGAGTCTTAGAAAATATTACATCTTTCCTCATTAACTTAGTCAAAGGCAGAGCTAACATCAAAAAATTCTTAACGAATCTTTGATAATAACCAGCAACCCTAAGGAAACTTCGAACTTCGGACACATTATTTGGAACTTCTCATTCCAAAATGGCTTTTATCTTTTGAGGATCCACCCCGAATTCCTTCTACAGAAATCACATGTCCAAGGAAAGCCACTTCATTCAGCAAAACTCACACTTAGACAATTTGTCATAAAGCTTCTTATCTCGTAGAGTTTGCAAAAATATTTTCAGATGTGCACTATGCTCTTCATTAGACTTTGAGTACACCAATATATCATCAATAAAAACAACTACAAACTGGTCCAAATAAGGTTTAAATATTCTATTCGTAAGATCCATAAAAGTAGCAAGTGCGTTCGTTACCCCAAATGGCATAACAATAAACTCATAGTGACCATATCTAGTTCTAAAAGCCATTTTTGGAATATCTTTCTCCTAAATCTTCAATTAATGATAACCAGAATGTAAATCAATCTTTGAGAATACCGAAATGCTCCCTTTAACTAATCAATAAATCATTAATTCTAGGGAGGGGATATTTATTCTTTATAGTCACCTTATTGAGCTGTCTATAATCTGTACAAAGATGTATTGAACCATCATTCTTGTTTACAAATAACCCGGAGCTCCCCAATGTGACACTTGGACTGATAAATCCTTTGTCTAATTCTTGTAATTGAATATTTAATTCACTCAATTCTTTTGGTGTCATTCGGTAAGGTGTCATTGCAATAGGCGATGTTCCAGACATTACTTCAATTTGAAATTCACCTCTATCTAGAGGTAATCCTGGCAATTCTGCAGGAAAGACATCGAGGAACTCTCTAACTATGAGAATCTCTTCTAAATCTTTCTCCTTGGCTTTTATATCACATTAGCAATGAAATGCTGACATCCTTGTAGCAACAACTTCTTTGCTACTTCACTGATATTACATTTGCTAACAAATTCATTCTTTCACTGATATTCACTTCTATTCTCTCTGAACTAATCAGGATTACTCTTTTCAATATACAATCAATATTTGCATGATAATGGTACACCCTTGACATACTTTATTTACCCGAGCACTATGCCCTAAGGGATTAGTCACTATCACCTCACCACTAACTTATACTACTGGAATCCATATCAATCAATACTAACACTAATTTATTATATAACTGAAAAGTACATGTTAAATCTCTGGATAATCACGGTATTCTTTTTCTTATATTATACACTCATACAGTTAAACGCACTTCATGTTGTGTAGAAGATTTAGACTGGTTTCTCCCTCTCCCTCTTCCTCTTGAGATGTAGAAGCAATTCTCTCATATTGTGTAGATTCACCAGCCATCAATGGATAATCCCAGATAAAATGTCTGGTGTCCCCCATCAGAAACAGGCTCCGGAGACCATTCGACACACTCCAGAATGATTCTTCCCACAATGCTGACACTTCTTGATTGGCCCTGATTTGATCTCTCAGCACCAGATCACACTGATTGCGTCGTCTGGTTCTCATCTGACTTGATCCTCTAGCAGAGGATGCAACTGACTCAGATCTAGCCTGAGATCAAAATCCATAATCTCTACCTCTTTTGGATGGTTGAGCTTAAAGAAACACCAAATCTCTTATATGTTTGAACTCTTTGTTCTCCAAATATTTCATTCTGAGCTATCTTTAGAGCTTTAGCATGATTAACCACCTCCTGGAATGAGGACATATTCAATTCAATCAACATCTCCTTCAATCTAGGGTGTAAGCCCTCCACAAACCATTCACAAGCGTCTTTTTTGTTGGAATAAGCTCAGCAGTAAATCGACTCACTTATTAAACTCGTACTCATATTCATATACAGTGCGATTCAACTGCTTCAAACTCATAAACCCTTGCTTCATTTGTCTGATAAACTGATCTACAATATACTTATGCTGAACTCTTCCAAGAACAAAGACCATGTAACTTGATCACTGTCAACCTCATGGTGATATTCGTCCACTGTATCTAGCTTGTCCCCTTAGCAAAGAAACTGCTCCATCTAACTTCTCCACTTCTGAGCAGTGGAGACTATCTAACATAATCTTCAAATCATTAAGCCAGAGGTCCACTACAACCAGACCTTCCTCAACTTCGCCTTTAAATTTGGGAGCTCTCAATCCTTTCAACTCCTTTGCCACATTCAATTTATGAGTTGATGGAACAAAGGTCGGAAACGCATCAGAATAACATCCAACGTCCTGAAGAACATATCTTGATCTTGCACAGGTACTCCATGAGGTGCTTGTTCTTCACCTTGCATAGCCAGGGCAGGGGAATTGCTACTACCCTCATGCCTATCATCTCTTGCTTCACTTCGGGAGCTCTTTCTATCAGTGATCTAATAAGACATAATCATATAATTCTATTAGTAAGACAACATACACATTACTATATCAGATTAGAAGTATTCACTATTCTGTTGGCATGTAAACTTTTTAAAACACTTTTGACCTCAGCTTATGCCTAGAATCGGCTAAATCTTAGCTATGATACCATTAAATGTAACACCCCAACCCGTACCCGACCCAGATACAAGTCCAAGGTGTCACATTGACTTTTCAAATCAATGTACTTATACAAAATAGTGGAAAATTTAAACTTATATTAAATAAACCGAATAATTTACATAAGTTCAATACAAAAAGTTCACAAACTAATAAAGGCATATACAACTTAAACCTTTAATTACATGCCAATACTGATTACTATAACAAAAGAACCAAGTGTTTAAGTTGCTTCTGATCTGATATCTGAAGGAGTGATGCTATCCCAACTGCCTATCCTTGCTCTTCTAACTTCCTTGATTCTACGTATGAAACACTCGCACGCTAAGTCATTGACTTAGTGAGGTATAATATATATAATAATGTTATATAATAAAATGATGTAACATACAATCATATATTTATTCAATACCACTTACATGAACATGCATTTAACGCATAATATCCTATCACAATATTCCATGTTATTCCATATTATATATTTTATTAGCCCATGGTACAATATCGAGAACTTAAGGTATGTGAGTGCATTGAGGTTGTGCACAAATGCTGTCACCACAGCTTGTATAAAATGCACTAAAGTGTCGCGTAGAAATGCATCGAAGTGTCATATAAAATGCCCCGAATGACCACATATATGACTCGTATGACCACATATATGTTCCAAAGGACCAAATATATGTCCAAGAAGGACTTCATATATGTTCCAAAGGATCACATATATGTCCCGAAGGACCACGTAGAACCCTCGACTCTTGGCATGCCAATTATACCAATAGCTCTTATCTACATAACCTGGGCTTTATCACAATTCACATAATTTATGTCACATAAACAAATAAACTCGTAGCTTTTTTCACATAGTTCATGTAACATTCCTATATGTTCACTTAAATCATTGTCTCATAAGGCATATCATATAGTTCATGTTACATATCATATCATATAATGCAGTCAAAATATATTTACACTATACCAATCATAATTATGCCTCTACTTATGCAATCATGTGTTAACTAAGTCGGAAATAGACTTGTCACAAGTCTAATTTCCATAATGCACTATATATATATTCTACAAGTATTCACTCACTAGTCTAAGCAACACACCTATATCTCTTTGTCTTTTCCTCGATCGATCTTACTCGTTAACTGTTTCGGAACTTGTTTATGCTCGGTATCTACATAAATAATTTCAAGACAATTATCAGAATCCTAACATACGAATCGATTTTCAATAACCTAAGCTATCTGAAGGACTTAATTCACATTTTCCTCTAAGTAGTATCGGTACCCATAATGTAGTACCGAAATTTCCTTTACGATGGTATCGATATTGTGCTTGAGTATCGATACCCTTTGTCAATTCTGGAATTTTATTTCCAAAATGGTATCGATACTTGCATGATGGTATCGGTACCCTTGGTATCTATATTACCATTTCGGTATCGATACCTCATTAAGAATTTGTCAATATTGCCCTTATGGTATCGATACTTATTATCACCTACAATAGCTATGTAGTATCGGTACTTACTCATCCAATACCGATACCATCCATCCAGACATACTTCTTCCACCCAAAATTATCAACACTTCACCTAAATCTTCTATTTTGAACTCCCTTCTTTCCACTAAACTTAACTACACTTACTCAAATCATTTTATATCCATATAAAACATCATTATCTTCAATATCCCATTCAAATTCTTGAAACCAATAATCTTACTAAATTTCCTAACACTCCATACTTCTTAATTTAACTGATGGCAAGTCAAATTTAATCTCAAACTTCCCTTACTAAATTCTTTTTACAATTTCACTTAATCACCTCTTATATTAAATCCTTCCCAACTCCTTCTCTTTTGGTTTTAAGAAATCTTAAGCTTTCCTTAAGCTTAAGTATTATCTAAAGAACATAAATCAAGCTTAAAATTAAGAAAAATCATCAAACATGGAACTCACCTTATTAAATGGGGTTCATGGCTAAAGGAGGAAGAAATATGGAATTGACTAGAATCCTTTGTTTCCCACTTATGAGCTCCACGTGGTTATAAAATAACCATAACCAAAATTTTAATTATTTTTCTTGTCAATTGACCATTTTGCCCTTTTATTCCTCCTTCTCTAATTAGTCCTACATAAAATATACCAACTAAGTCACTGAACTTTTTAATTTATCTACTTTAGTCACTAAATTCTAAAATTTTCAATTGGTCACTAACCCGATGTTTGGGATGTTACAGTACGTGAGTAAAACATAAGGTGCGCATTGGCACATCACCATGCCAATCATAACTGTAACATATAATGCACTCCAAGTGCAATCATATCATGAGTACCAACGTGCAGATCATAATGTACACATGTACCATAACTTAACTGATAACTTAAAGGTACTCAATAATGGCAATTCAAATGTACCTTCGACTATCATGCAACATACAGTGAGCTTATTTATCATAATAGATCATTAATTAATCTACATTTGAAAATCATAAACCTAAAAAATTCATCATCATAAAAATCGTACTTGGGCAGTTCATACCCTAAATCACTCATAAAACTTGATATAAAAATTATGAAAATAATATGTCGTTAAAATAGAAAACATACTTCAAATAATACGAGGTTGACTTATCACAATCGTCCTCAATCAGAATAAATAAATAAATAAATTGAGTTCACTTTGACACTTTATTTATAAGTCAAAATATAAGTCTCACTAAGCTTTAGATTTCATCCTTTTCTTTCAAATGTTTCAACTACGTATTTTGTCAAAATTTCATATTTGGCAGTTTGCACTATCTTCAAATAAATATTATCATGTATTAATCTACATACTTAAAATTTATTCCGTTAATACCACTAAAAATAGACTCAAATATGAATCTAACCATATAATACATTTCTTCTAGTTCAACTTGTAAGATTAATAGTGAATTTTCAAAGTTGATTGACAGAAGCTGTTTTGGGCAGAATCTATTGCGCTGTTTTATGGCATATCCTCGATTAAAATTCATATATTTTGTATACACCTTAAAATCAGTAGCCGTTTGCTTTAGACAAAACTAGACTGATATTTGAGTCCAACAAAATAAAATTTATCCTCTAATCATTTCTGTATAATTCATGATGAATTTCTAAACTTATTGTTCGAATCATAATTTCTAGACAACTTTCCCTAATTAGCATCCTTAACTCAATTCCATAATTCTATAAGCTTAATAAATGAACATATAGGCTAGAATCACAATTCACATAACATTAGGAGTCACTTCTTATCATAGTAAATCCGTCACTGGCTCATCGCAAGGCAATGTTTATGTGATAACATAAATACAAATTAAATGCACTCACATTTGCCTCACTATCGAACATTCTCCACGATAATATTCTCAATCCAGCACTTTTTCCTTCTCTTTTGAGTTACTTGGATCACTAGATTTACTGTGGTCTGACAACGTCATATAATACATAAAATTTTAAATATATGTTAGTATTAACTAAAATAATCTAAGCTTCAATATAAAGTTCGATAAAAATAAAATTGATACTTAAATCGATATAAAACTAAATCGTACTTCCATCGTAATTTCAAACTTCTCAAAAATATTCCTTAAATTCCATAAATATTTATTTCATCATCAACCCTTCAACTTTTCTAAATACATAAACCACTAATTTTGAATTCTTTCTAGAATTCACCTTAACTCTCCGTTAAATTCATAATAGCCCTTCACTATTATGATAATGTCACATTAATCACATAAAATTCCTGAACCTTAATAAAATATTCAAATCAACACTTAAACATTTAAAAACTTGCAATTTCATCCTAAACTTTCTTAAACTTTTCAATTTCAACCTTTCACCTTACCAAACTTGCAAATCAGTCCCCAAACTAATATTTAATTCAAAATCAACATACTAAAAAATTTCCAGCATTTCAAATATTAAAATTCAACATTGAATACTTCAATTCTCACATTTATGCAATAATATCCCACAATTCTCAAAACTTGTAAATTAGACCTTCTACTTTCTCAAGGCTCCAAATCAATCCAAATTAATCTCCAAAACATATATAATACTTTTAATAATAATTCTAGACCATAGGAAATTTTTCAATAATTTCCCCCCTAATTCCTTCATATGGTTGAATACTTCAAGTAGCTTTAGGCATGCTTTCATTCAATTTCAAGCATGAATTCAACTTCCTTAGGTCAAATTCATGATATTCTAACCATAACAACATCAAATGATATCAAAATTCAAACATCTTCTAAAACCCTAATTAGGTCAAAGGGTTTATAAGCATGTACACATCAAATTAATCATCACACATGTCTTAGAATTATTCTCCAACATCAATAACATAAAAATCCTTCATCAATTTCTCAAAATCCATAAACCCTACATAAACTCTAATTTTCAATCTCAACACATAAGCTTCTTCACCATGCAATACTTATACCAAATGATATAGAATTTCATGTAGATTAATTCTCTATTTAACAGCTTAGTCCAAAAATCTACCATGCAAGCTTAAAAATAAAAAAATAATTACCTTTTACAAATGGAGGTTTCAACCCTAGCTTGAAGATGGTTGATTTTGTGCTAATTTTCTTGATTAATCTACTAATATAATCCTTAACACATGTCATTTTATAATATAATTGAATTTAAAATTCAATTATTGAGAAATTTCATTTTTACTATTAAAGAACCTTGATAATTACCAAATGTCATTGCATTATCTTCCACTAAAATATTCCTTAGTCAAAGATAAACAAACTTAGCTTTGACTTTCTACTTTGGCCATGCAATTTTTGAAAAATGCATTTTAATCACTAATATTCCACTATTCGAGAAAATCTGAAAAATTTCATTGATCTGAGCTAAATTTATCTGACCTAAAATATGGAAATAATATTCCCAACACTTATCTAGCATCCTTCAAATTTTTCTAAAATTCCGGTTTGATTCGATTATCTAATTTCTATATCGAACTTTATTGCTTTATAGCTTTTAACACAAATCACGTACCGAAAATATGATTCCCATTAAAATCCTTGTTTTAGGCCAAACTGTTCATTTATAGACTAAAATATATAACTTTTTTAAAATTACATTTTTGGTCCCTAAACATTTATAAGTTTATACTTTATCCACTAAACTTTCAAAACTTACATTTTAGTCACAAACCAAAATTTAGGGTATTACAATAATGTTTTAGATTTATCTTAATTCTTAATAAAATAATAAATTTAATCCTAAAAGATAATGCATCATCCTATATTAAATTATAATACAAATAATCAATAAAAATATTGATAATTTGTAATGTTTACAAAATCTCATATTAATCACTTATACGAATTTTTGGTTTTCTTCACTAATATGAATTTATCATGAGTTCCTGACATCGAATTGACGTGTTTCAAGTACCGTTGGAATGCTTAGAGGTAGTCAATCGTACCTGTAGAAGACATGTTGACCAAATAACACCCATATCTTATTCAAAATGTCATCGTAAGTTTGTTGTTATTTTGGTCTTCTTTTCCAAGGCTTGGTTGTGTGGATTAATTGGAAGATATAGTCCATCTCCTTTGATGTGAGCCTTGTGGTGCATGTATCATTTTTCATCTCTTCAAAAAGATTCGACCTTGAATCTGAAACCTCACAGGGAGAAACGTTAGAACCTTTGAATGAGTTTATCACATTATACTTTCCGAATAGATATGCTTTAAATCTTTGAGACTTTGTTCATCTAATAGTTTGAGTATAAACATTAGTCCTAAGAAGAATACATTGTCATCATTATGGATTCTAAAGCATGTATCATTAAGCTTTTTATTAATGTTGTCACATCATCAGTTGAACGAAAATAACAACGAAGTGATCATTTTGTTACAATTTGATAATATTAGTAATCATTTTGTTACAAACCGATAACATTAGTGATCAATCTGTTACTTTTGAAACTTCATTGGAGAAAACAAAAACTTACTCAAACATTAGTAACCATTTGTGCAATTTACCCTTCTTCGTATAATAAATAATATTGTAAAATATATATTTAGTACCCAAACTATAACTTTTGTTCCATTTTGGTCACTCAACTATTTTTTTAATTGACAACTAACATTTAGTTTTGGTTTCATTTTGGCCACTCATCGTTAAAAATTAATAGAACTGTTGATGTAGTATTTTTTTAAACTTTTTTAATAATGATGTGACATTATTTTATGGTGATACGGTAGTATCAACATTAGTTTTTTTAACAACGGATAATTAAAACCAAACATTAGATATGATTTTGAAACAAAAAAATGTTGAGTGATCAAAAAGAAATAAAAATGATAGTTGATGTACTAAACATATAGTTTACCCTAAATAATAATTAAGTTAAGGGTAAACTACACATTTAGTATCCCAACTATCACTTTTGTTCTATTTTGATCACCCAAATATTTTTTGATTCAAAATCATGCCTAACGTTACGTTTTGGTTTCATTTTGGTCACCCATCAGTAAAAATTAACGGTGATGCTAACGTGCCATCATAGAATAATACTAAATCATCATTAATTTTTTTAATATCACATCAATAGTTATGTTATTTTCTTTTAACAACGAGCGGCCAAAATAAAACTAAAATGTAACATTAGATTTTAATTTTTAAAAGTATAATGTTGTGCGATTCAAATGGAACAAAAATGATAGTTGTAGTATTAAACGGTGTAATTTGCCCTAACTTAGTCGGAAGCTTTCAAAATTGAAATTTGAAAGAAAAAGAGAGGTAGATGTGAACAAGTACCGGAAGACCATCCCCACAACTGTCCCATGTGCATGTGATCACTTACAATAAACCATTAGGTCCTTTCAATCTTGATTTTGATTTAATTTTATTTTGTATTTATTCCAAAAATAATTGAAGGTATTAGAACGAGGATTTGATTCAATGATAAAATAAATATCCCCAAGTTTTATATATGTTAATACGAGCTTTTATTCTAATTTAATTTTAATTTAAATCTCATTATATGTGTATTTAAGATTTGGAGTTTTATAATACGTAAACACGAGATTTTATTACAAAGATATTGCATATTAATAGTGATGGATCATAATGAGTCATTTTTGTTGAAAATTTTAATTATATCATATTTTAAAAGAATTTTAATTAAGTCTATCAAAACTTTAAAATTTTTAATTAAATCTTATTTTTTAAAATTTCAATTATCCTAAAGCATTTGCTAAGATCTGCTACTGTATATTTATATAAATTTAGATATATTAATATTTTATTTTGTGTAAAATTTAATATGTTTTATAGGATAATTATTCGACATAAATTTTTTTAATTCCATATGAGAAGTTAATAAATTGTCATGTACCTTTAATTATATTTAAATAAATATATAGACACATATTTGTTTCTTAATCCATCACATAAAATTAAAATATACAATATATTTCTATTAATGTATCGAATAATCATTCATTTGTATATTTATATCAATTATAATCATTCCATGTTTAAAATTAGTAAATCTAATTACACATTGTGATATATATATATATATATTGTGTTTGATGGAAGCCACTTTTAGCTAAATATTTCAATATTCAATACAAAATTTAATTAAATTAATTCGTATAATATATATTTCCCATAATTTTATTAAATATATTTTTTATTAATAATAAATATAAAATTTATATATATTAGATTAAAAACTTTTCATTTATGAGTGTTTTATAAAAAAATTAATTTCGGGTGGGATTCATTCTAAAAGGCCTCTACGGTCGATATTGAAAGGTTAAATTGACGTTTTCTTAGCAATTATATATAAAAGATTAGTGAAATGGCATAGTGTGGGAACTGTTTAATGGATGGGAAAGTAGGGTTTGTCCAAAAGCTAGATGGAGACCAATTATTATGTTTTTATTATTGCAATGTTTGAAGAAGATGGTGACTGGGGTATAGATATTTCGTGGTAACATACATACGTAGCCGAACACCATCCCCGCATTTCAACGGATCATGCCATTTTATGTTGGGATTTGTGAGTCGTATTTTTTAATATACCGACAGATCCAAAAATATTTAAGAGCGGATATATATATATATATATATATATATATATATATATAATAACATAAAAATATAAAATTTTGAAGTGAATACAATTAAAAAAATAAATAATAAATTAAAGAAAATTTAAATTTTAGAGTGGACATTTAAAACATACATCCATCACTTCTTGAGTGAGGTTTTTTGATATGTATATAAAGAGGTAAAATCTAGTTATATAATGCAAAATTCAAATTTTATAGTGATTTACGACTAGTTATTTAAATAAAATTAATGATAAAGATTAATAATTAAAAATGATAAGATTTTTGAGTAAAAAAGTGACTAATGAGAGTATGTCTTATTCTCAATCATTGAATTTGTTTAATCCAATGAGCCTAAATCAGTGTATAATTTTTAAAATTTTTACTAATTTAAGAATATTGAATTAACTAATTTTATTGAGTGAGATTAAAATTTTTTAAATTGAAGATAATTTACTCTTCTTTTTCCCTTATAAACTTCTCCTCATTTTCTTTTCTTAATCTTAATATTATATTTTCATTCATCTAACCATCTTAAATTCGTGTTAAAGTATCTTAAACCTTATTTAATCTCAAGCCCTAAAATCTAAAACTATAAACCTTAAATATAAACTCTAAATTCTAAATCCTAATATCCTAAACTCAAACAATAAATTATAACTAGTACACAAGATATTAAAATAGTTAGATTTCTGTAAAATTTAAACTAAAGTTTACACAATATGTGTATCAAATAATGTTCTTGTATATATATTTTGATTAAGTTAATGTGATTATAAAATAATATTTGTTCTAAATACTATAAATCATTTGATAATAAATGTTTAATAACTCTGTTGTAGTCCCTGATGCTCAAATACATAACCTCTAAAAATAACAATAATTTGTTTATTTACTAAAATAGTTTGATTCGTGCATATATTTTCTATATATTATATACGAGGTAGCGACTTAAAGTGTATATAGGTAAGTTGAAGATGGTAATGGATTAGTCCCTCAAAGTTCACTCTTTCTAATATAAATAAAAATCAATTTTGAGAAATAAAAAAATGCCTTTTTTTCAAAAAGGAATATAAAATTTAAATGAAAATTTTTCCATAAATAAAAATTCTAATTATAAATTCTACGTAATAAGTTACGTACATGATAGAGGGTTTATTAGCGAATCATATCAAACAACCATAATAATAAAAAGAAGTGTTGTTCTTTCTAAATGTTTTACTTTTTAAGAAATTATGTTTGTAAGATGTATTTTTATTATCAATTGGACCTTAATGATAAAAGGAAATGTTATTCTTCCTAAATATCCTACGTTTAAACAGTTTCGTTTATAAGATGTATTTTTATTATCAATAACCAAAAAGGATAATATATATTATTTTGTAATTACTATAAACTATTAAAAAGAACACATAATAATAAAATTATCCCAAACATTTACAACCACGTTTTTATATGTCATGTCATTACTTTTAAGTGACGTGATATATATCATATTATTAATTAAATACATGTGATAATATTACGTCAGTAATATGTTGATCATTAATTAATTAATAATAAATTAAAAATAATAATATTTTGATAAAAATTAAAATATTAAAAGTTAAAATGTAAAAAATAAATGAAAATGAAAATAATTATTTATATAAATCTTATCATTATGTCCAAAATAATTATGTCATCGACATATATCATATAATTAATTAAGCATATATAAAATATTATACCAGTAACATATTGATCGTTAATTAACTAATAATTTTTAAAAAATAATATTTTAATTAAAAATTTAAAATATTAAAAGTTAAAATGTAAAAAGTAAATAAAAACAAAAAATATTATTTATGTAGATCTTATCATTCTGACCAAAATCAATTGAGTTGAGTCATAATATTTCAAAAAGAGAAAATAACCTTAGTGACTAAAAATGCCTTATAATATACGATTTTAACTATTTTTTTTGGATTTGTCAAAATGACCAACTAAATCGCAATGCGATCGATAATTCTTAACGCGATCTCCGGTATCACAAATTAGTTTCCAGATTCGCAACGCGAACATCGACAATCGCTACGCGAACTTGGACTATCGCAACGAATTTATTCTAAGTTCGTTGCGATAGTCGAAGTTCGCGTTGCGATTTATTCCAAGTTCGCGTTGCGATAGTCCAAGTTCGCGTTGCGATTTATTCCAAGTTCGTTGCGATAGTCGAAGTTCGCGTTTCGATTTATTCCAAGTTCGTTGCGATAGTCCAAAATCGCAACGACTGGTGGTATTGCATTTGTTTCTTAAGAATTTTCTCTAAAAAGATAGTATTCGCGCGGACGTGTCGAAGACACGTATTATCACGACCACGACCACGAGACGGACGACGGCGGCGGCAGCGGCCCGCGAGAGTCCCCCTTGTTCTCTATCACTCAACAAGGAAGTAGGAAAGCCAAGCCTTAAATACCATTCCCAATAGTGTTTCAAATACTATGTGTGATTGAGCATTACCAACACTTGTTCCCAATACTATGTGGGATTGAGCCTTAAATAGTGATATTATTTGTGAATTATAGTTAATGACTTTAGTATTTGTATGAAAAGTATTTGTGGTTCGTTTAGTTTTCATGCAATTCTAATTTATTTTCAATTGATTGTAATTGTACGATAACAATTTTTTTTTATTCTCGCGAGTGATGCAATTGTTTTTGAATGTTTTGCTTAAAATTACAATAATCGCGATTGATTGTAGATTGACTTTTAATTATGACATATTTAATCGTATAATACTAATGCAATTGGTTGGTGATTTAGTTGTTTTAAGGTGCATGATTGTTAATTGTTTCATGAATAATCACATAGTATTGGAAACAAGTGTTGGTAATGCTCAATCCCACATATTATTGGAAATACTATTGGGAATGGTATTTAAGGCTTGGCTTTCCCACTTCCTTGTTGAGTGATAGAGAACAAGGGGACTCTCGCACGCCGCCGCTGCCGCTGTCCGTCTCGTCTCGTCTCGGGTCGTGGTCGTGGTCGTGGTTGTGGTAATACGTGTCTTCGACACGTCCACGCGAGTACTATCTTTTTAGAGAAAATTCTTAAGAAACAAATGCAATACCATCAGTCGTTACGAATTTGGAATAAATCGCAACGAACTTGGACTATCGCAACGAATTTGTAATAAATCGCAACGCGAACTTCGACTGTCGCAACGCGAACTTCGACTATCGCAATGCGAATATGTAAATCGCAATGCGATAGTCGAAGTTCGCGTTACGAATCTGGAAACTGATTTGCGATACCGGAGATCGCGTTGCGAATTATCGATCGCATTGCGATTTAGTTGGTCATTTTGACAAATCCAAAAAAATTTGATTAAAATCGTATATTATAAGACATTTTTAATCACTAAGTTATTTTCTCTTTCAAAAATTACGTATGGTCACATATATTCATCGTACATACGTAACTTGAGATTACCAAGCCCAATTTCGTACTTTCCTAACTGTACGGTACAGTTCACGTAATTTAATTTTTCGAAAAGGGTTAATTTGGTAATTGGAAATCGTTACTAAAGGATATGCAAAGCGATCTTTACGGGACGATCTTCATTCATCGCCGAGTTTACCAGAAACTTTGCTCTTGATTTGTTTTCCTTTTTAAATTTTGGAGCGAAAATTGTTGCGAGTAATGCAAGAAATCCACTCGATCGACGGTGGCTGCATACTTAGCGGCGGCCACGGCGGCGGAGAAAGAAGGCTACGGCCGCACAGCCACCAAACACTCAAGTGTCCACGTTGCGACTCTCTCAACACAAAATTCTGTTACTACAACAACTACAACTTCTCTCAGCCACGTCATTTCTGCAAGAGCTGCCGTCGTTACTGGACGAACGGTGGCATCCTCCGTAACGTCCCCGTCGGCGGTGGTTGCCGCAAGGCCAAGCGCACGAAAACCAAAGCTTCATCAGAAACCACCACGGTTGTTGCCTCGTCTTTGCCGCACCCAGAGCAACAACACCTTGAGCAAGCTAAAGCGAATTCTCATTCTAGCAGCGAGTGTTCGAGTCTCACCGCAACGAATTCCAACGCTGCAGTGACTAACAACAACAACAAAAGCAACGTTAACAACAACGGTTATGGTGGTGGCACAGCGGAGGCGGAGCCGGTGATAACTTCTCATGCTAACTTGATAAATGTAAGCGAGCCGAAGTTTTATGGAAATCCTAATAATTTAGGGTTCGAGCCAGAATTGCTGGAACAAGGATCGGACTGCGGGATATTTTCAGGAATTGGGGGTTTTACGAGTTTGATTACATCATCAAACGATGAAACGTTGTCGTTTGGTTTTGACAAGTTATTAAATGATGGACAGTGGCAGCAGCAACAGCATCAGCAACAAAAGATGATGAGCGTGGGAGGGGAGGAATTCACGGGGGGATTTCTTGATCAGACGGTGCAGGTTGAGCTATCGAATATGGCTAGTAGATCAGGGAATGGAGTTGGAGCGTTGGATTGGCAACGGAATGGAGATCAAGGGTTGTTTGATCTTCCTGACGATCTTGATAAGGCATATTGGAGTCAAGCTCAGTGGACTAATGAAGACCATCATACTCTCTATCTCCCGTAAATTATCTCTGACTCCTTCCCCATCCCCCCTTTCCAATTATTTATTTTTACTACAAAGCTTAAAAAATAATCAAAGAACGCCTCAAGGGTTAAGGTAGGATTTAACCTTACTTTTCCTTTATTAATTGTGATAATATCGTCAAAAGTGTGTAATCTATAGAGTTATATGGGTATATGAATGTAACTGTTTCTTCCTTTTGTAAAATTTTAAATATTTTCTTTCATTTTTATAGAAATGAAGTTTTATTTGGGTGATTTCTCCAACCAGTTTGATTCTTTCTTGTATTTACATGCTCTGCTTCATTTCCTTTGTTGTCTACATGTTATTACTATGATTTTTACTATTTTGATGTATCTGAACTCCAAGTTAAATTGATCACAATATTGAGAAAAAAAATAGTGTCCGTTGTTTTTCTATTGATAGTTTTATTTTTAGCTTTGTGCATGGTATTAATGGTAGTCATCAGCATCAGCATCATCAGTAATCTCAGTTTTAATTAATTAATTAAGTATATTAGTATATTAATGGAGGAAGAGATAGGATAGAAACTGTTAAGAGCGTACGACTACTCCTATGGTCCTTGTGTATGAAAGATAGAATTGGTAGGGAAGTAGTTTTTGGCGGGTCCTGGAGGAGTTAGTGACTAGTCCCATGCGTGATTATGACTCCACCGTGGGAGGTGACGAGACACCGGGCCAGGTTGACCACCTCCACCCTGACGGAGCGGAGGGTCGGTTTATCCTTCCTTCACCACTCTTTGTAGTGTTCGTCCTGGTATGCAGTGATATTATGATCATTATTTTTTGATTCAATATATTCATGATGATGACGACGATGATGACAGTGTTGATGAAGGAATGGGGTCAGGGTACGGGGAGAGGTGGTCTTAGTTCTCACTCCGCCCACTACCAGATAAGTCATGAATCAGTTTTGTGTGTTCTCTTGATCTTTTCGGATTCACGACTCATCTGGTGGGAAAGTGAATTTCCCATGTCACACTGTCGCATTGCATCTTAATTATAAATCAATGCCCTGTCGATGAAAGCATGATTGATTGATGATGCACTAGAATGGGATGGGGTTTCAGTGGTTTCTTTGAATCATTTGTGCGCATTAAATGTGTGGTTTTGAACCATTGGACTTTTGGGTAAGGTGTGGAAGTAGTGGGGGTTAAATTAGGTGAGGATTTTTTTTGTGGTCCCATATGGAGGTGGAAATCGACATCTTTGCAAAACTAGACTTGGAGGGGGGGGGGGGTTAAGTTTTGGGCGGCTATCTCCTTACCAAAACAATGATAAGAAGATTGCCTTTGCTACAAAGTCTAAACTTAGGGAGGGTTATCATCATCAACTTGGGTAGGAGTTAGGGTGGACCACTACTGGTCCTGGACCTGCTCCTCTGCTGTCCTTCAAGTTTGGCCAAATGTTGATGCTCATGGGTCCTGTGGTCGGTCAAAATTTACAGCTCAAAACCACCTTTGCTTAATCGAAACTTCATTGTCTATTCGTTTAAGCTTGAAAGATCATATTCAATTTTTGAAGAACCTTGGACATATATTTTCATTCTAGGGTAGTTATAATATATGTTCCTTTTTCTCAGATCTCAATTCATTGTACTCTGAACTATACATGAATAATTTTTCATTTTAAGTTGTCCTTTAATGTACAATACATCATTACTGTACCATCAATCTCAGAGTTGTGTGAATTAAATTTTAGAAGAAGGACAAGAAATGAAAACGTTGGCCATTGCTATGAGACGCCCTGATAGAGAAACATGACCGAGTTTGGCTTGACAGTTTATAATCATGGGAGCTGCCATTGCCAATCTGCCATTTTTGTTTTAAACAGATGCCCCCAACCAGCATGATATAGATTTCCTTCAGGAGCAGCAAAAGTCTATGGTCAAGTGATAAACGGCAGAGATTTTCCCGTTTGAGTTTCGACCTGGCTCGACTTCAGAATAGTCAGAATTTGGGGTGTCTATTTCTCTCTCTCTCTCAGTGAGATCATTGATTTTTCACAAGGTCAAAGATTTCTCCATTTTTCTTAATATTCTTTGAGTTTGCTATAATTGGTGAAGTAGTGAAGGTGAAATATCTGAGTAAGCAGTCAGTTGAAGACCAACATAGACGATTGGGCGCGAACGTTGCCTTGATAGCCAAATGGAAGGATCATTTAGAGATTTCTCTCAACACTGTGGCCATAGATGGAGATTGAAAGCTAGCACCTCAAAAGGTTGGCACATGGAGGTGGTCCTTCACTCAATGACGCCTTCCTACGTGATCTTGGTCACTGATTTTGATGTGCCAGAAGTTAGTAAGCATCCTCACTAGATGGATCATTGTGAATTTACTGTGTCTGATGCAACTGATACCGTGTCTCCTGATTCAATTTCTTACACAAATAGACTAAACTTGAATTGGTTTCATTTTCTTGCCATCAAATTTAAAGAATTTGATCAACTTGTTGACGTTACAGATCTGCAGCTGAGGCAAGTGTGAGACCAGCAAATGCATAATCCTACAGGCTACTGGGGTATTCTCTTTTGAAAATCAGGGTTTGAGATTGGATGGACTGGTTTTTCATTAAAAAAATTTAGCGTCGAGTCAAGGTTGGATTTATCCCCCCAGATAAATTCAAGGCTAAAAGGTTTTGTGTTTTTATCGATAAAAAACCGGGTTGTTGTCGGCATGAGCACAAAATCGCCCTTTCCGATTGTCATCCCTGTTCAAATGAGAAGAAGATAAATATAATCACTTGCTTTCTGAGAAAACAACTGTGAATCTCACAATATCCAAATGTGTACAAAGATCTGAAAGTAAAGAGGCGGCGTTGATTTGCTCGTCAAAGGCGACACAAGTTACCACATCTTAGCTGGACATGTGAGATGAAAGCATAGTTATGGCATGAAAATGAAAGGAAGCAGCAACGCACTCTGGGACAATACACTCTTCCATATGGAATGCCGTAAGCAGCAAGGGAGTTTCAGCCTTGCCTACGACCGTCTCTGTCTATGTCCATTTCCGTCATAATCGAGCATGACTGCCGTTTTTTTTAAGTCACCTCCGGACTCAAAAGCACCATTGCTGAACATTATTGATTCTCAGGTAAAACTTGTCTTGCAAATCTGGAATAGCAGATGAGAAATGTAGCGGTCATTGACAGTACAAAGAGACAAAAGACAATCATTGTCCTACTTGTTTTTTACACCATTGTTGAAAAGCATGATGTTTTCGGAATCCTGCATAGTACACACGTGAAAATTGAATGTTTTATTAGATTTACTGTTAAAGGAAAGAAGCAATTGAAGAGTCACACACAGCAGAGACAACAGGTTCTCCAACTTTGGTGCTTCCTAGGCCGTCTCGGGTCAGCTTCCGCCATTCTTACAGTTTCACAATCAGCCATTGTTGTTTTTCGGGATAACTGAGAAAAGCACAATGAAAAATGATGTAGAGGGAACACGTTACATGGGAAAAGCAAAAGAATGAGAACTGGAAGTGCTATTTGTCATAACGTTTCCCTCGGAGATTTGTTAGACTTAAAAAAATTAATTCGGGGAAAGATGATGAACTTTAGGTTTGAAATAATTTGATTTTGGAGTCTCCATCAACCTTTAAATTAGGTAGGTTGGATATCTAAAATATCATTTTATCGAGTTCAGAAAAATCATTAAAAAGACGAAAAATGGTATGCGTTTTACCAAAAATTCATTTTTAAGAGTTCGGGAGTTGATTACCTGTGGGGAAGGGTGAGCACCCCACAACGCCCAAGTTTAGTACCTAAACGATTATATAATGTCTAAATGTTGGAAAATTACAAACTCGAAAATATATTTAAATTACGATCATTCTATTCATTCGAATTTATTTAAAAGATCTCAATTTTCAAAAAAAAAAAAAACTAAAACAATGTTGGTTTTGCAAATAAGGAAATAAAAATTTGATGACAAGTGATAAATGCAGCGAGTACACAAAATTAAAGAGCTCAAACCATATTTTATCGAATAAAGCCGTTTATTTAACCTAAAAATTATAATTATTTTTATAAGAAAAATCAAATCATTTTGTACGAACAATTATTGAAAATGTATTTCCTTTATAGCAAGGAGATGTTTTCATGGATTTCCCTCACAAAATGGTGTTTCTTTATTTTTATGGATGATATAGTTTAAAAGAGTATAGTGTTGAGTTAATAGATCGACGAATCGGCCAAGAGGTGGTGAATTGACAATAAAAATTTCGGTGAAAGCTTTTGCAGAAAATAGAAAATAATTGTACAGCGATTTAGAGTGGTTCGACTTTCTCAACATAAGTCTACATTCACTACCTTAGCTATCTACACTAAGGATTTTCCACAAATTCACTAATTTGTCTTTCTTTTGAGGACAAAGTGTAACCTTACAAATCCCTCAAGAATTATACCCCAAATTCTTGAGAACACTCTCTCCCAAAGAGAATGATACAAATTTCGCAAACTTACAGAAAAACTCACAAGGTAAATTGTTTGCACAATTCTAGAACAAAGAAAGAACACTCAAGAATGAATACAATTGAGTACAAATGGTGTTTTTGAAAGCAAAATGAATATTGAATGAAAAATATGCTTGAATAGCTCAAACTTGATGTTTTAAAGCTTTCTCTTTGATTCTCTCTCAATTGTTGTTTCTTGTTATTGATCAATGGCTCCTAAGCTTGTTGAAATACACCTTGGATCACTTCTGAACGTTGGGGATCATTGGTGAAATCAATAGAACCGTTATAGTGTAATTATCTATTAATAAAACAGTTGGGAGCATGTGTGCATCGATGCATATACAAGGTGCATCGGTACACTATGTGTAAAATTCAAATATTTCGACCGTAATAAGACTTTGTGCATCGATACACTAGGAGTGCATCGATGCATTAATTGCATTCGATGTTTCAAAAAAGCCTGGAGTGCATCGATGCATGATATGTTCATCGGTACACAAAATCAATTCGATGTTTCAAAACATTCAAGAGTGCATCGATGCATGCCTTGTGCATCGGTACACAAAATGCACTCGGAATTCAATTTATTCAAGAGTGCATCGATGCATTAGATGGTGCATCGGTACACTACTTTGAAAAATTTATATTTTGGCTCGTTTTTGTTCGAAATACTTTGTGAAAATTATTTCAAAAAATATTTTAAGTATGAAACACAATTTTACACTTTAGTAAGATTTGAAATTGACCTTTGAAATCCTTGGAGTAATATTTGTGATATTTGAATAATTAAATCGAATATACTTTGAAAATGATTTATAAAATCTTAAAATTCATTTATACTTAATTTGTTATATCGAAACATCAAAATGTTTTCAACAATCTCCCCTTTTTGATATAACAAAAAATTTAAGAAAATTTTAAGATTTTCTTTGTAACACATTTTTTAAAAGAAATTTTGTAAAATTACTAATTACTCCCTTACTCCCCTTTACTATGACACATCTTCTCCCCCCTTTTTGTTAAATAAAAAAGACTCTAAAACGTTTTTAAACAAGGGTCTTGAAAATTTAGCCAAATGATTTTAAATAAATATAGCTTAAGCTGCTAAGATAAAAAATAAGAGAGAGGTTAGCCATTAGTTTTCATAACTCAATATTCATAAACGAATGCGAAATGGCAGAATTGGTCATATTCTATTATGATGTAAATGATGCAAAAATTAATATCAAATTCAAACAAACTGAATATATATATGTATATATATATATATATATATTAAGTTCAAACATCCAAAGCATTCAAGTTCAAACATTCAACATCCATAACAATCCAAAATCATCAAAAGTTTTAACAATAAGTTTGAAGTTCAATTCAAGCAAACTAAAGCAGAGCAAGGCAAGGTCTAAACCATAGGAGGATTGGGAGGAGGTGGTATCGTGCTCGCATCTCGAGTGTGAACGAATCTAAACGATTGTTCATCTCCTGTTGTCTAGCCTCTATAGCAGTGAGATGGGACTCCATGGATGCAAACCTCAGATCAAACAACTCTAAGAATGATAAAAAATATGGAGACGTTTGATCCTCTTGCTGTGGCAACGCGTCCTCGGGTGCTTCATCGTCAATGTCGTCGATATCTTGCATTAGTTACTGAAACTCCGTATCATCGTCCGCTGCCGGTGTGAGTGGAGGAGGAACTCATGAAGAGCTAGCTCCCGGAGTTTGCTCAGTGGGACGATAAACCCATTGACCCATTTCTTTATCCTTTTTCCATCCCGATTTCTTTAAGGAAGTAAGATTAATTTGGTTCTGAAGAGGATAGGAATATCAACCGAGACCTTAAGCCCTAGTTTGATAAATATATTAGAAAGAAGACAATCGTAAACTAAAGTTTCTATATTTTTAGAAGGAATAACATTTACGGTATCGACAAGCTCACCAAAAATAATTTTTGGAAAATTAATTTTCTTATTATGTTGGATACAATGTATCCACCATAAATCTATGACCCTAAGGGAAGAGTACCTACCTCCGGATGGTCTAAACCACCAAGAGATCATTAAATGAAGGAATCTCTCATGGTGAGTTCGTAAGGTACTAACACTACCATTAGATTGATAGGGAGTTACCACAATATCTCTCTCATTATCTATCCCATCATTGTCTAAACCAAATACATTAGCGATTGTGTCCGAGTCAATATAAATGGTTTGACCTAAAAGGTAGGATCTAATTGCTATAGTTTCGGATTGACGTGCATTTTGGACACAGACCGCATTGGAGTAGAAAATGCAGACTAATTATTAATAGACAATGGGCTTAATTTGGCATAATTTATCAAACTTCCAAGATCGAAGGATAGGAAGATATTCGAAGTTAATATCCTCCATTGCTTGAATGGAAGGGATACGTTTTTCTCAGATTTTGTACGATTGGAAATGACTAACGAACCTATCATATAATTCATCTCGACGACGACCGGGTTAGTTGACGCAAGAGTTGAGAATGGTAAATTCGGGTTCGTTTGGGTTTGGATTTTGTGGTGGAGGAGGAATGGACGCTCAGTTTTGACTTGAGCGACTCGAAGACGACCTAGGACGTTTAGGATTTGACATGGTTTAAGAAATCGAAATAGGATGGATACCTGCAATTTTGAAACACATGTATGCAATATAATCAACCCTAAAACTCAATTGAGTCCGCAATAGTCAAGGTTCTCTAAACCGAATCCTAATGGGCAAAGTTTTGAAAACTATTTGAAAATAATTTTTGACAATCATAATACATATAGTTTCCATAAAAACAACATAATTGAATTAAAAACATCAATTAAACTAATAATTTTCGATTTTTTTATTTCAAAATTTAAAAATAATTTGAAAAATTGTGTGTTTTTTACGAAATTGGTTGTAAAGTTTAGTTTCTAAACACTAAACAATCAATGCCCGATAATTTGTTCAACCTAAAACTAACCAAAATTAATCCTAAGTTCAAAACACAATAAAACAGGGGTTTTAGAAAATATTACCTTGAAGTTTGGATTTGAGTAAGAATGAGATGATGTTTTGCACGATTTAATGATAGTAGCAGGAATGAAGTTGAAATGCAAGAGGATTCCGATTGAATTTCTTTAGTTTGAAGCCATTTTAGAGAGTAGGGTGAGAGAGGAGTGCAGCAGTAGAGAGGTTTAGAGTTTAGGGGTTTTGAAAATATAAGAAAAATAAACCCAAAACCCGACGGGTGTATCGATGCACAACAGAGTGCATCGATACACATTCAAGGAGTACATTGGTGCATTTTCATGATGTATCGATGCACATTCAAGGGATGCACCGATGCACTGTTTAGTGTATCGATGAATTAAGCACAAAAATGTCAAAAATCCGTTTTAAGCAGTCAAAATGCTAAATTAATTAGTTCTAGTGGTATTTGCAACTTATAGATTGAAAATTAACTATGTTTAATCAATCAATTAAATTTATCCTTAAACATTATTTGAACATATAATTAATTCTCACTAAGAATCATAAACTCCCCCTAACTAATGGAAAAGAACGCAATCAAAAGTGTTATTTTTATAAGCATTTTTCAATCTAAATTAAAAGTGCTAAAATTATTTTAAACACTAAGTGAAGTTAGGTTAGTTAAACCTAATTCTCTCCTAAGTTTCCAAAATCTTTCTTTATCTAAAGGTTTTGTAAAAATATCTGCTAATTGATGCAAAGTATCAACATATTCTAGAACTATATCTTCTTTAGCGACATGATCTCTAATAAAATGATGTATAATTTCAATATGCTTAGTTCTAGAGTGTTGGATGGGATTTTTAGTTAGACAAATAACACTAGTATTGTCACACTTGATAGGTATGATACATACTTCAATTCCATAATCTAAAAGTTGTTGTTTCATCCATAAAACTTGTGCACAACAACTACCCGCTAAAATGTATTGTGCTTCAGTGGTAGATAATACAACACAATTTTGTTTCTTTGAAAACCATGAAATCGACATATTTCCTAGGAATTGACAAGTACTGGAGGTGATTTTCCTATCTATTTTGCATCCTCCATAATCCGCATCAGAGAAGGCATGCAAGCTAAAGGTAGAGTCTCTAGGATACCAAAGTCCTAAACTAGGAGTGTCTTTAAGGTATCTAAAGATTCTCTTAACAGCTAGTAAATGTGATTCCTTAGGGCATGATTGAAATCTAGCACATAAGCAAACACTAAACATAATGTCCGGTCTTCTTATGGTTAGATAAAGCAAAGAGCCAATCAATGACCTATACAATTTAACATTCACACATTTACCTCCTTCATCTTTGTCAAGTTTTGTAGAAGAGCTCATTGGGGTAACATGAGGTTTCCCATTTTCCAATCCAAACTTCTTAAGCATATCCTTGACGTATTTTGCTTGATTGATGAAGATGTCATCTTTTCTTTGCTTGATTTGGAGTCCCAAGAAAAATGAGATCTCCCCCATCATGCTCATCTCGAATTCACTCTGCATTAGCTTAGAAAATTCTTGGCAAAGAGTATCATTAGTAGAACCAAATATTATATCATCAACATAAATTTGAACTACTAATAAATCTTTACCTTTATGCTTTAAAAACAGTATAGTGTCAACCTTCCCTTTTGAAAAACCTTTTTCAATTAAAAAATTTGACAATCTTTCATACCAAGCTCTAGGAGCTTGTTTTAAACCATAAAGTGCTTTTGTTAATTTAAAAATATGATCTGGAAATTTTGAATCTTCAAAACCTGGAGGTTGTTCCACATACACTTCTTCTTTTATAAAACCATTTAAAAATGTACTTTTAACATCCATTTGATATAATTTAAATTCATTGAAACATGCAAATGTTAATAACATTCTAATTGCTTCTATTCTAGCTATAGGAATGTATGTTTCATCATAGTCTATGCCTTCTTCTTGAGTATAGCCTTGAGCAAGAAGTCTAGCATTGTTCCTCATTATATTACCACTTTCATCAAGCTTATTCCTAAACACCCATCTAGTACCTACAGTAGATTTATTACTAGGCCTTTCAACTATGTTCATACTTTACTTCTCTCAAATTGATTTAACTCTTCTTGCATAGCATTAATCCAATGTTCATCATTTAATGCTTCTTTAATATTCTTCGGCTCTATGCATGAGGTAAATGCAACATAATTACATATATTTCTAAGAAAATATCGATTTGTTACCCCTTTTGATGGATCACCTATTATTTCACCATCCTTGACATAGTTGTACTCTCTTGGGTAAGAGACTTCCCTTTCTTCAATGGTTGGATTCTCTGAGTTTCCTCATCTTTTGTCTCTTTCTTTGATGATGGTTCTCCAACGTCATGTCTAACGTCATTTGTGTGTATAATACCTATATCATCATTCACACAAGAATCCATCATCAGAAGGAGATTATCATCGAAAATAGTATCTATAGACTCTTCTACAACTAAAGTTCTTTTATTAAATACCCAATAAGCTTTAGAATTTAAGGAATAACCTAGAAAAATTCCTTCATCACTTTTAGCATCAAATTTGCCAAGATTTTCTTTACCGTTGTTTAAAACAAACATTTACATCCAAAAAGATGAAAATAACTAATGTTAGGCTTTTTATTTTTGAAAAATTCTTATGGAGTTTTCTTTAAAATTGGCCTAATCATTACTCGATTAATAACATAACAAGCGGTATTTGTGGCTTCAGCCCAAAAATATTTTGGCAAATTGTTTTTACAGAGCATGGTTCTAGCCATTTCTTCTAGAGTTCGATTTTTCCCCTCAACAACTCCATTTATTGAGGGGTTCTAGGTGCTGAAAAGTTATGACTAATACCATTAGAATTACAAAACTCAGTAAATCCAAGATTTTCAAATTCAGTTCCATGATCACTCTTAGCACTAGTTATAGAGTAACCTTTTTCATTTTGGATTACTTTTGAAAACGTGATGAATTTTTCTAATGCTTTATCTTTAGTACTTAAGAATAGAACCCAAGTATATCTAGAATAGTCATCTACCAAGACAAATGCATATTTTTTTCCACCCAAGATAGTGGTTCTAGATGGCCCAAAAAGATCTAAATAGATCAATTGTAATACTCTACTAGTGGATACATCATTAATGGATTTAAAAGAAACTCGCTTTTGTTTTCCTTTAGCACATGCATCACAGATTTTATCATTATCAAATTTTAGTTTAGGCAACCCTCTTACTAAATCTCCTTGAATTAATCATTGCAAAACACTCATACTGACATGTCTTAGTCTCCTAAGCCATAACCAACTATCATGCTCATCCTTAGCAACTAGGCATAAATTAGTCATATCTATAGAATCTAAATGCACCATGTATATGTTTCCTATTCTATGGCCAACAAGCATAATCTGATTAGATGCAATGTCAATGACTTTACAACCATTAGTTTCAAACATGGCATTGAATCCCTTGTCGTATAATTGACTAATACTCAATAGATTATGCTTTAATCTATTCACATATAAAACATTATTGATTTGTATAGAAGAGGTATTACCTATAGTGACTATACCTTCAATGTGACCTTTTGAATTATCACCAAAAGTCATATCTCCTCCATTTTTGACGCTAAGCTCTATAAACCGACTCTTGTCTCCGATCATGTGTCTTAAGCATCCACTATTAAGGTACCATGAGTTTGAACTTGTTTCTCGTGCCTTGTAGCAATGCTCCATTCCCTACAAACATAGATTAATTTTTTATTTTTGGTACCCAATTTCTTTTGGGTCCATATTCATTAGTACTTAAAAATTCTAGACCCCTTAGGTATCCACTTATGTAGGATATCCTTATCTTTAGTAGTAATGAGTTCTTTAAGAACCCATATACTTCTAGCTATTTTTCCATTAGAGGTTCTTTGGGGACCTCTATGATTGTAGTGTTTAGAACTTTTTCTAACAAAGTTGGATTTTGAAATTTCTCCATTTTCAAAACATTTTATTCCAACTTTATCAAAAGAAGTTTTAAGATCATCAATTTTCCTTTGATGATCATCATTGACCTTTGAAAGTAAATTATTCAAATCAGAATTTTTCTTTTCAAACTCATTTAGTTTGATTTGCAAATCTTTAATTTTACTTTCAAGATCATTGTTGGTCTTGGATATGAGATTTTTTTTTCATTTTCAATTTTAAAATATCATCTTTGTATTTTAAAAATAATTTCTCATAATCCGAAGCCAACCCAGTATATTCCTCTATTAACTCATCATAAGAGTAATCTTCAAAATTAGATAAGTTAGAGGTTACCTGAGAGTTTTCCTCGATGGCCATCAAGCACAAGTTTGCTACTTCTTGTTCCTCTTCCTCAGAACCTTCATCATCGCTCCATGTAGCCACATGAGCCTTGTGCTTCTTCTTGGATTGACCTTTTTTCTTCAATTGCGGGCAATCATATTTGACATGACCCAATTTTTTGCACTCATAGCAAATAATAGGGTCTTTCTCCTTCGGTTCATTTTTGAAGCCTTCGTTTCGTTTGAATTTTCTTCCTCGGTTGGGCCTCATTAATTTTCTGAACTGTTTGGCAAATAATGCCATTTCCTCATCATCGTCATCTTCATCCGAATCATGCTCATCCTTTGTGGATTTAAGAGCAACTCCAATGTTTGTCTTCTTCTCTATCTCATTCTTTGGCTCGTCTATTTTCTCAAGGTCTACCTCTTCTTGTAGCATCATTTCATGTGTGAGGAGAGAACCAATAAGCTCATCGAGGGTTAAAGATTTTAAATTTTTAGCCTCGATGATCAATGTCTTATTTGATTGTCAAGCTTTCGGAAGAGAGTAAACTAACTTCCTTACAAGCTTGTCATTTAGAATGATTTCTCCATATCGTGGAGAATCTATCCGTCATAGCTTTGATATCTTCATCTGGTTTCATCCTGAAAATTTCACAGCTATGAGTTAGAAGACTAATTTTAGATTCTTTTACCTCGTTTGTGCCTTCATGAGTGACTTGTAGTTTGTCCCATATCTCCTTGGCGGTTGTACAAGATGAAACTCTCCCGTATTCATTTGGTCCAAGAGCACAAAATATAATATGGATAGCCTTTGAGTTGAGCTGGAACATTCTTGTCTCTCCTTCACTCCACAATCTTGGATGAGTGAAAGGTTTGATGTATCCGTCTTCTATAATATTCCATGCTCCCATGTCACTTTCTTGAATGAAGTACATAATCATATTCCTTCAATAAGCATAATTAGCTCCATTGAAGAAAGGAGGCTTGTTAACGGGTAATGAATCAAGACCGAAGTCGAAGTTTGAAGCAAAGGCCATTGATGACTTGATTATCAATGTAACTCTTCCTGGATCTACTCAAGAGGTGATTAAACCTTCAAATGAGTCAAGTTTTGATACCAATTGTTGAGTTAATTGATTGACACATCGACCAAGAAGGGGTGAATTGGAAATAAAAAATTCGGTGGAAGTTTTTGCAGAAAATAGAAAATAATTGCACAACGATTTAGAGTGGTTCGACTTTCTCAACCAAAGTCTATGTCCACTACCTTAGCTATCCACACTAAGGATTTTCCACAAATTCACTAATTTGTCTTTCTTTTGAGGACAAAGAGTAACCTTACAAATCCATCAAGAATTATACCCCAAATTCTTGAGAACACTCTCTCCCAAAGACAACGATACAAATTTCGCAAACTTATAGAAAACCACACAAGGTAAATTGTTTGCACAATTTTAGAAAAAAGAAAGAACACTCAAGAATGAATACAATTGAGTACAAATGGTGTTTTTGAAAGCAAAATGAATATTGAATGAAAAGTATGCTGAATAGCTCAAACTTGATGTTTTAAAGCTTTCTCTTTGATTCTCTTTCAATTGTTGTTTCTTGTTATTGATCAATGGCTCCTAAGCTTGTTGAAATACACCTTGGATCACTTCTGAATGTTGGGGATCATTGGTGAAATCAATAGAACCGTTATAGTGTAATTATCTATTAATAAAACAGTTGGGAGCGTGTGTGCATCGATGCATATACAAGGTGCATCGGTACACTATGTGTAAAATTCAAATATTTCGACCATAATAAGACTTTGTGCATCGGTACACTAGGAGT
This sequence comes from Hibiscus syriacus, assembly GCF_006381635.1. NCBI lineage: Eukaryota > Viridiplantae > Streptophyta > Magnoliopsida > Malvales > Malvaceae > Hibiscus > Hibiscus syriacus. Next base: position 218,405 of record NW_024063122.1, read on the forward strand.
GCATCGATGCATTAATTGCATTCGGTGTTTCAAAATAGCCTAGAGTGCATTGATGCATGGTATGTGCATTGGTACACAAAATCAATTCGATGATTCAAAACATTCAAGAGTGCATCGATGCATGCCTAGTGCATCGATACACAAAATGCATTCGAAATTCAATTTATTCAAGAGTGTATCGATGCATTAGATGGTGCATCGGTACACTACTTTGAAAAATGTATATTTTGGCTCGTTTTTTGTTCGAAATACTTTGTGAAAATTGTTTCAAAAAATATTTTAAGTATGAAACACAATTTTACACTTTAGTAAGGTTTGAAATTGACCTTTGAAATCCATGGAGTAATATTTGTGATATTTGAATAATTAAATCGAATATACTTTGAAAATGATTTATAAAATCTTAAAATTCATTTATACTTAATTTGTTATATCAAAACATCAAAATGTTTTCAACATATAGTATTATATTAATTTTTTTAGAAATGTTCAGATAAAATAATGCTTTTTGTGCGAATAATCCTCGGGAATGCATTTCCTTTGTCATTAGGAGACTTTTCCATAGATTCCCCTCACAAAAGACATTGCCTTATATTTATTTATATCAAAGATAAAAATAAAAATAGAACGAGATAAATAAAATACAATAATAAGATAAAAATAAAGCAAAAAATAAAAAGAAGACTATCGAGTACAAAAAATAACTTTTTGTGCAAAAATTTCGAAAGATACTTTCCCTTGTAGTTGGGAGGTGTCTTCATAGATCTCCATCACAATAAAATTTATCTTTTCTATATAAAAAAATAATGATTATATAAAAAATAAAGTTTGAATAATAATATAGATATGAAGATATGTGCATGAAAGGGTAGCAATAATAAAGATAACCAAGTTCGATTTCGAATCCCAAATATGGGTTAAACATAAGTAGCCTACTAACAAAGCAAGGGACCAACATTCAAATTTTATAAACCAACAACCAAGATTAAAATACCAGCCAAATAAGAGGATAAATAAATAAGGTTGAAATGTAAATAGGGAAAAGTGTAGGCATTAGATGTAAATATATCACAGGCAAAATCAATGACTAAAATAAAATGAAGTGTAAGTTAAGATGTTTAAATGCAAATAATGAAAATTAAATGCTGGAAATTAAAAGGGACTGAAATAAAATGCAACAAAATTAAAAGGCAAAAAATTAAAAATGTTGGAAAAATAAATAAAATTAAATTAAAAAAAGAAATAAATTGCATAAATTTAAAAATTAGGGGTTGCTTTTAACCGTTGAACCCAGACCATAAATAATATGGGTTGTCCCCCAGGGTAGGTCACCGCAAGGTCGTTGAATATTCGAATGTTAGAAAGTTAGCAAGTTAGATTGTGCAATAAAGAAAGTGTTAGTAAGTTAGTAATAACAATAAAAAAAATAAAAAGTTAGTATGTTAGTAAGAACAAATAAATAAAAATTAGAATGTTAGTTCGAACAATAAAATAAAAGTAGAATGCTAGTAAGTTAGTGATTAAATTAAAGTAAACAAAAATAAAGAGTTGAAATTAGAATAATAAAAAAACATGAAATATGACTGATCAGTGACTAAATTGAAAGTAACAAAACTAAAGTGCTAAAAATGAAAATAAAGAAAAAATATAGAGATTCAGGGACCATTTTGTAAAAATACCACAATACTAGAGGGACTTCAAAGTGATTTATCTTTATTTTAGCTTATAAATACCCTATTTTAGCCATTTTGGGTAACATCCAAACCCTAGCCACATGAAACTATCAACCCTCCTTTTTTTCTCTCTCAAATCTCTCATTCCACTATCGCCGGCCGAAGCTTCAAGGCCCAAAAAGAAAAGAAAAAACGTCAGCTACCGTAGATCGGTGACCGAACCTCACTAATGGAACTTCCTACTTTCCTTCTTTCCTTAGTCTGTAAATCGAGACCTAAAAGAAACCAAAAACCCATTTATTTCTTTTAAACCGTTCGACCGAAAACCTAAACCCCTTATGCACCTCCGTAGATCGGTGACCTTCTCTTTCTTGGCCACCATCAATGGTGGTCGATCCACTCTCAAAACTCATCAAAAGACACAAAAGTCTCACATTTCTCTATTTTCCTAAACCCAACCCCCTAAAAATAGAAATCTCCCCTAAACGGCTGACCACCGGTATACAACTCTAAAGGTGACACTATTTTCTAGAGATTGCCCCTATTTCAGCGAAGGAGAACCCACAACCAAGGTAAAGATCTAATTTTTTTCCATTTTGTTATGCTATTTCGAAAATAAGGGTAAAAAAGGGCTTGCTTGCAAAAGATAGAAAATACCTTTGAGAAATGGATTGTTGCTTGATTTTTTTTTTTATTGATTTTTTCGAATGGTTCAAAAGGTCATTTTTACACTGTTTTTGATGGGGTTTATATACCCGATTCAAGCATACATAAAAAAAGGAAAAATTCTTTTTTGCTTATCCTTATTTTTGATCTCTGATCTTGCCTCTTTGGTTGTACAGATGAGGGGAGGGGAAATAAGGCACCTTTCCCCGTTGAATTGGTCACGTGATTCATCCAAGGGCTAGGAGGAGCCTGAAACATTCACAGGAAAATCGTACGAGGTGACCATTTTGCTGCTGCTTTCGGGACTCGGTGAACGTGCACCCGTGGATGGGCTTGGGCTTGCATCGACGACGGTAGTGGTCACTAGGGTTGAAAGAAACCCTAGATGATTTCTTTATTTTGATCTAGACCATTGAATGGGTCCAAATCTGAAAGCTGAGAGCAAGCGACATTGGAGCTTAGGAGGAAAACCTAGTGTGTTTGGGTCCTCACACGTAGGCCTGAACTGTTTTGGGCTCCTAGGATTTTGTATTTGTAATGAGCCTTTGTAATTGACCTAAAAAATAATAAATTTATATTTAGTTTAATTATAGTTAATTTCTATATTTATATACATTGCTAATACACATATGCAACAAATCAAACTGAAAAATTTAGACCCGTATAAAATATAATGTCTATAATTGCCCCTCTTTGCCCATTATCGTGTAACATGAATAGGGAAAAGATCAAAAACACTAATTTAGTCTGGTCTATTTGATTGTTTTGATTTTGAGTATCACACCTTTTGATATTTTAAAAAATGACATTTTTCCTTCAGGTTGAGGAGTTTGGTCGTATTTTGAGATAAATTGTTTGTTGAAGATGCCACTGCTCATCCATATTGAAAATTTCTAGAAGCCTTCAGGTAAATTATTTGCTTAAGATGACACATTCTCTTCTCGTTGAGGAAGTCGGGTCAATCTGGAGATAATTTGGTGTTAAAGATGACATTGCTAATCCATGTCGAAGAATTTTGGCCGTTTTCAGATAAATTGTTTGTTGAAGATGACATTTTTCCTTCTCGTTGAGGAAATCGAGTCAATTTATAGACAAGACGGTGTTGAAGATGTCTCTTCTCATCCATGTTGAAGAGTTCTAGCCATTTTTCAGGTAAATTGTTTGTTGAAGATGATGTTGTTCCTTATTGTTAAGGAAGTAAGGTCAATATGGAGATAATTAGGAGACAACATGGTTCATTCGCATTGAGTAAGTCTAATTGTCTGAGGATGACACTACTCCTTCGCGTTGAAGAGATCTGGTATGTGAACAACATTGTTCCTTCGCTTTGAGGAAGTCTAGCCGTTTTAGGAGATAATTTGTCTTTGGAAACGACATTACTCCTTCGTGTTGAGGAGATCTAATCATATTTCCAATGATTGACTTGAAATGGAATATTTTCCTTCGACATGAAATTGCGAAACGAAGTCTTTGATAACATTGAATTCCTTTGGAAGATCTGATTGTTCTCTTCAGGATGTCAAATCTGTGGATGACATTGTTCCTTTGTGTTGAGGTAGTCTAGTCATCACCAAACTTTTATTTCATGAAAAATCAATTTAAAAATGATGCATTTATGAATTACTATATGAATGTCAAGATGAAGTTGATTTCATGTATTTGATTTGATTTATATTTTGATAAAAAAATGGCCTTTTGAATTCGTCCTCATGAGAGGAGAAAATGACCTTGAGGGAGGAAAATTAGATGATATCCTCATGAGAGGAGAAAAATGTCTTTTAAGAAATGAAATAAGGATTTCAGGGAAAAACAATATTAAGAAAGACTGGATTGATGTTTTTGGACGAACAAACTTAAGAAAGAAAAAACTGATTTCTCAAAAGAGATTATAAAAGCATCCTTACTAGAAGGGAAAAAACCTTTTTTATTGCATGTGATTACAAATGTAAAATGCAAATGTGCAAATTCATGTGATGTGTATGTTTATGTTGATGCATGATTTCTTGATCTGTGGTGAGAATGGTTGCATGAGCAATCTTCATTCTCTCTCTGATTCAGTTTTCTTCACTTTTTGTTTGCTCCAGCGTGCACTCTTGCACTTCTTGACTTGTGTCGATTTCTTCTTGCCCCGACAAATTTTTGCCCTTGATAAAAAATGGCTTTCTTTGTCTGGACTTGTATAGAAATCTAATAGAGTTTTCCTTCTTTCTTTGAAAAGAGAAACCATCATTTCAAGCTTTGCAACTGCTCTATAGCGAAAAATCAAAGACCATTGCTTGAAGCTGATCACCGCAACAATTGATGGAATACGACTGCCCCTGAAAACATGAGACACATCTATGCCAAGGATGATAGTTAGACCCTTAGAAACAACTGGAATTGAAGGTGTTTGCTCAATTGTTAACATTGAATTCAGTCCTCCAAGCTTTGCATTGATTTTTAAAAGTAAATTCGTAAGGTATTGATCATTGACCCTAGTTGGAGCCATACACTGTGTCACTATGCCAAACTCGGCAAGATCCATAAAGATCAAAATTTTTCTTATCAAGTAAAACACAAAGGAGGAACTGTGAGCTTCATGAATTTCACATTGGGGTTCTCTGATCATTTCTTTAAATTCTTTCAACAAGATAATAGTGTTTGCTCTGATTTGGCTCTTGACTCACTTTGATTAGAGGATCTATTTGAATTAAATCTCGAATGAGGCTATTTGTATTACATCGTGTTGAGAAGTTAACGACAACCCATCGTTCAATCTTAGTTGGCTCCACTAGTTTCTTGCTATTAAAATTTCATTGCTCATTATGCGGCAATAAAACTTCGTCACTTTAACCTTGGCACCGAAAGAACACGACCTTTTATTTGAGTGAAATTACAACTTAGAAACCTCATATGATCAAATCATTAGTCCATCACCATAATTACTGGTACGTGATACATTCAACAACTTATTCTTGTGACTTCTATCTAGATTTTCAACCAGGAAAACTCTTTGCATGACGTTCAGAGCTTTTGTATAGCGCTACAAGGACACCAAAGGGAAAAAGCTCAGTGGTAATGTAAGTGGGACACTTTAGCTTGCCAACATTAATGTATGGGAAATCACCATAATAATGCAATTGTTTGTTGTGATGATGGACAAGACAATCATATATCGTAAGTTCCACTGTCTCTACTTCATCATTTTCATTCTTCATGCCTTTTTACCTCATAAATGTCCGCTCAATTCAATGATCTTGTCTTTCTAGAAGATATGGGCCCTCAAAAATGCCCCACCATTTATCATTTCTGGGTTCAGCACTGATTCTAAGCCTTAGCTTTATGTCTGAAGCCACGTGTCAACTACCATTGATCAACTCCGGAGAGATTGTCTTGTTTGAAAATGTTTATCTTCTTCCTTTATTTTCAAAAATTTGAAAAATATCAATTAAAAACATTTTGAAAAATGTTTAATAAATTTTTTTGAAAAAATATTGCCCCTTAATTCAAGCTCACAATTGAAGCAAATCGTAAACATGAGTTCACAGAATATGAAAAGAACCAATTGTTCTTTAATTTTCCCACGTGAACCTTGTGACATGCCCCTCTTTCTCGGCTTGGCATATTGAGTATAAGCATTCAAAACAAAGCAAATATCATATTCAATTGCTAGACTTTTTGGAACATTTATGTTTCAGTTCTATGAAATTTCAGTTCTATGAAATCTTCCGTTTGTTTAAGCTTCATGGACTCCTCTAGAAAAGGTAGTGCAGAAATATCAGTCTAAAAATGAAATTCCTGAGTGCTTGTGTGAAATTGATTATAATAGGCGTTCCTTAACTCCCTTAGTGCATCTTCACCGAAACTCTTTATTTAGTAAATTTGATTTAATATGCCATTGTTTGGCTAGATGAATTCACCTTTATTGTACATATATATATATATATATTATAATTGCCTTTATTTGGCTAGCTGAAGGATTCATGTCGTCACAAAGTATTTGAATTGACAATCACAATGGAGCAAACACCGAATTGCTAAGTACCCGATCGGTGTCATGGTTCGAATGTAATATATTCATAAAGCCAGAGCTTTTGAGTTTCATCTATAACCAATTGCTTTAGCAAAATAGCTCAGCCTTATTTTATACATATATAATTATATTCTAGGTATACAAATTCAATTTCTTAAGCTTATCGAGAAGAACCTTTGTTGAAAGTAATAAAATCTCATTGTTAGAGTTCAATTTCCAAGCAACTGACCTAAACTAGATTCACCTACTCGACCATTCCATCTGTGAAGATCATGATCATCATTGAATGTCATTAACAAAAGTAGAAACCAATCAACTTTGCAATCTCGTGTGAAAGATGCCCCATTTTGTCCACATCCTTACATACCTAAATGCCAAGCCCTTAACTGTCTTTTCATGTGAGGAGAGGGCTAGCTCGTTCCCTAAAAGAGAAGGGTATGTATTCGAGTATATCTTCTGGGGTAAGATCAAGGGTCCTTGTTTTATCAGTTTTCAATCTTGTCACTTTGTCAAAGATTTATAACTAATTATTTAAAGAACCTTTAATTCATTTGATATTCAAAGAATTTCAAGACTGCAAATTTGATTCAATGTTCACAATCCTTAAACTAGCATAAGTTCATTTAAATATCCTTACAAGAAAGCTGAGAAAGGACAAAAACAAATTCAAACAAAACGCTCTCAACGTAAGGCACAACTGTGGTGGATAACGATCTCCACTTGCTCATCTAGAATGCCCTATTATTCCTAGAATGTTGGGTATCTAATTGGATTAAGGTCTTTACCCTCATTTGCTCCCCCATCTCTCGATCATTTCTTGTGTCAAGACTCCCTTGTCAACGAGCTTTTCTATCTTTTCCATCAATGGTATGTATTTTTCAGTGGGATGACCCAATGCCCCTAGATGAAAATTGCAAGCACTATTCGGATCATAGTCGTAAGCAGATGAGCTAGTCCTCATTCTCAAGAGCCTACGGGTGAGGTACTAATTCTTGATTAAAGGGGATAACAAGTCAGAAATGGGCGCTTGAAAACCCTGAGGGTCGTATTTTTCCAATACATCTTTTGCGACCAATCTCATATTATTTATCTTTTGATTTCTTTCTCATTGTTTCCCATTTCATTCTCCTTTTTTAGTATCAAAGAAGTATCAAAGTTGAATCATTTAACACTACCTCACATACCCTACTTTCCTTGATTTTTCTCTTTTCTTTCTTTACACATTTTTCTGTATGTGTTTTATTTTCTTTGACCCTATCAACTCCATTATGGAGTTTGACTCCCAACTGTTTAACTAAAACCGACTGATTGTTTATATCCACCTCAATAACTTCATGATCCAAAAGATCTTGGACTTGTTGTTTAAAGTTACCATAATTCTCAATGGAGTGTCCTCGGGCTCCGGCATGATATTCACAAGAAACTTTCTCATTATACCAACTCAGATAAGGTGGTGATAGAGGCTTAGCCAGACGTTTGGTAATCAACTGGGCTTCGAGCAACTTGGGATACAATTTGCTGTATGAAGATGAAGGAAAATTGAGTAGATGTTTTTTTGACTTCATTTTCTCTTTGTCACTATTATGACCTCAAGAAGTCCTAATGAATGATCATTGAGATATTTATTTTGAAGGTTCAACTTTTGACTAACGTCTTGTGGGAGACATTGGTTTGCAGATCTCTCCTCATCGATAAGTTTTGAGCTTCTGAGGAGTATAGGTTTTCCATCTTCAAAGCATAACACCGGTTTTGAACCTTTAATCTCATAACCGCACAACTTTCTATAGAGTAGCTAAAATCTCCAGAATGATAATTGCATGAATTTTTGACACCTCGCCAATCTGGACGCAAATAAGTATTAGGCCTTGGAGGAATAGGTGTTAAAAGGCCACTTTCGAAAAGAAAGGGTAACAAGTCTGAATATGACCCCAGAATTGGAATGAGAGGTATCATTTTCTTTTAATTCTTGTTCTTTTTAGCCTTCTTTACTGGCATTTGAACTTCCTCTATGCCTCTCTTATTTGAGTCTGAATAAAATTTCATGTTAGAAGTTTCACCCTCAATTTTCATTTTTCCCAGCATGATCTCTGTCATATTTTCTGGAATCACACCCGATTGTCGGAGTTGACTTGGATTACCATACCTCTCAACAAGTTCTTGATCATCTGCTAGCACCACCTTGGCTGTACAAACTACATTCAAAGTCTCATTGAAAGTCTATATAGCATAATCCTCTGGTGGCTTATCTCCATGAATCAAGACAGTCACCATGCGCATCAATTTAGACATCTGCTCTCTTGACTCGTCCTGAAACTTCTTCGCTTGATCATTTATTTCTGGTGGGATCTTGACAAGTTGCTCTTAGAGTTTCTCGATTCTATTAACATGTACTGAAATCTCATTAATGACTCTTATATTTCCCTAGGAATACCAAGTTGACTCCAATTTGTTTTTTTCTTTTTTAATCTCTTCCATGGAATAGTCCATGAATTACTCCCAAATTTCATGTGTAAAAAAGATTTGAAACGAAAAAAATGTGAATATATACTATAAAAAATGCAAATATGAAAAAACAAAAATGCAAATGCAAAAATGTTGATACCAACGATAAACAACATAGAATAATTTTCATCAGAGATAAAAATCTTCACCTTACAAGATAGTCCATTTTACAGACATGCTTTCGCTTGGACGCTGAGTCTGAAATGGGTTGATGTTTCATCTTGGAGATTCGTCCTCGAAAATTATGTCTCTCAAACGCTAAAATCTAATTCAGTTAATGCCCCTATAGTTCTAGAAACACGCGTCACTCCTTGGTGATTAGCAATGGAACGATCGTAGATAAGACTCTACTATCGGAATACTTTTTAGATCAATGGATCATCTTTTCAGTCTCGAATGTTGCATGATCTTTGAGCAAGTTTCTTTCTTGTACTCTCTAAACATCTTTTAGCCATAGGTGCATGTCTGTGTATGCGACTTCTTGATTGAAAACTTTTATCTCTCTATATGAAATTTTTCACTTAAACATCCTCTTATGGATCAACACTTTCGCATTATGTCATGTTGATGAAATGCAATGCAAAAAATATGAAAATGACACAAAAATAAAAAAAATGAGTTAGTACATGTAAGATAATCAATAAAATTAAATGTTTCTTTTTAAATATAACATATACCCAATCATGGTATCTACTCGAGCATGCTTTCATTGAATAACAATTCTACCCGAACATGTTTTCTACCCAAAATGATTTATTTTCTCGAAATTGATCCTAATCGCATGGTATCTAATTCGCAACTTTTAAAAGAAATTTATTCTATGAATTTAAAGCAAAAAGTAAAGGTTTAGAGTCTTTTCTACTTCGTGTACGCCTATTTCGGAACCTACTAACGGACAAAGGTTCTGTATGGCTCTACCTAGGGTAACCATTCTATGGTTCACTAGATGCATGGTTTAGGCTCTGACGGGAAAGTGTACTCGAATTGTCCTTGATGTTAGTGCTCCCTTGAGCTACCAAACCCTCAACCCTGGCCCATTACAGGCTCATGCAGATCGAGTTCAATTCGAGATGATACATTCCCTTGTGTCCATGCGGATAAATAATTTATCTCACGTAGACATAAGGTATATGAACCCCAAAGGTTACTTGTTAAAACCCATACGGAGAAACAAGTTATCTCATGTAGACCAAACTTTTACCTCAACTTAAAAGGACAAAACTTGTAAGTGAGCTTCTGGTATGTAAATGCATGTTTTGTGTGTGAGGAGAATCTCATAAGCCTTTAAAAACATGACAAAAGACAAAACTTTTACAAGTTCAAAAAATCTGTTCAAATCTGAAGACCAATAAAATCAAAAATCATTTGGTTAAAAATATAATAATGCATGATATGTTGAAACTCAAAATAAATGAAAGGATAATAAATTAAATGCAATTTAAGTTTGTAATTCCCAAGAATAAAAACAACGTATAATCGTTTATGGCTTGACTCTCAAAAGTCCCCAACGGAGTCGTCAAACTATCATAACGTCCCTTTTGGGGATTTGTTAGACTTAAAAAATTAATTTGGGGAAAGAAGATGAAATTTAGGTTTGAAACAATTTGATTTTGGAGTCACCATCAACCTTTAAATTAGGTAGGTTGAATACCTAAAATATAATTTTAACAAGTTCAGAAAAATCATTAAAAAGACGAAAAATGGTTTGCATTTTACCAAAAATTCAATTTTAAGAGTTCGAGAGTCGATTACGTATGGGGAAGGGTTAGCACCCCCACAACACCTAAGTTTGGTACCTAAACGATTATATGATGTCTAAATGTTGGGAAATTACAAACTTGAAAATATATTTAAATTACAATCCTTCTATTCATTCGAATTTATTTAAAAGATGTCAATTTTCAACAAAAAACCTAAAACAACGTTGTTTTTACAAATAAGGAAATAAAAATTCGATGACAAGTGATAAATGCAGTGAGTACAAAAAATTAAAGAGCCCAAAACATATTTTATAGAATAAAACTGTTTATTTAACCCAAAAATTATAATTATTTTTATAAGAAAAATCACATCATTTTGTATGAACAATCATTGAAAATGCACTTCCTTTATAGTTAGGAGACTTTTTTATGGATTTCCCTCACAAAATGGTGTTTCTTTAATTTTATGGATGATATAGTTTAAAATAGTATATTATTATATTAAATTTTTTAGAAATGCTCAGATAAAAGAATGTTTTTTGTCCGAAAAATCATTGGGAATGTATTTCCTTTGTAGTTAGGAGACTTTTCCATAGATTCCCCTCACAAAAAAGACATTCCCTTATATTTATTTATATCAAAAATAAAAATAAAATAAAAATAGCACAAGATAAAATAAAATAAAATAAAAAGATAAAAATAAAGCAAAAAATAAAAAAAGAAGACTATCGAATAAAAAAAATAACTTTTTGTGCGAAAAATCTTCGAAAGACACTTTCCCTTGTCGTTGGGAGATGTCTTCATAGATCTCCCTCACAACAAAATTTATCTTTTCTATATAAAACAATGATGATTTATTTAAAAAATAAAGTTTGAATAATAATATAGATATGAAGATATGTGCATGAAAGGGTAACAATAATAAAGATAACCAAGTTCGAGTTCGAATCTAAAATACGGGTCAAACATCAGTAGCCTACTAGCATAAGCAAGGGACCAACGTGCAAACTTTATAAACCACAACCAAGATTAAAATACCAACCAAATAAGAGGATAAATAAATAAGGTTGAAACGTAAATAGTGAAAAGTGTAGGCATTAGATGTAAATATACCACAGACAAGATCAGTGACTAAAATAAAATGAAGTGTAAGTTAAGATGCTTAAATGCAAATATGGAAAATTAAATGCTGGAAATTAAAAGGGACTGAAAGAAAATGTAAGAAAATTAAAAGGCATAAAAATAAAATGCTGGATTTAAAGTGCTATAAAAATAAATAAAATAAAACAAAAAACAAAAATAAATTGCATAAATTTAAAAGTTAGGGGGTTGTTTTTATCCGTTTAACTCTGACCATAATTAATGTGGGTCGTCCCCCAGGGCACCGCAAGGTCGTTGAATATTCGAATGTTAGAAAGTTAGCGGGTTAGTTTGTGCAATAAAATAAAGTGTTAGTAAGTTAGTAATAACAATAAAAATAAAAAGTTAGTATGTTAGTAAGAACAAATAATGTTAGTAGGAACAAATAAATAAAATTTAGAATGTTATTTCGAACAATAAAATAAAAGTTAGAATGTTAGTAAGTTAGTGACTAAATTAAAGTAAACAAAAATAAAGAGCCGGAATCAGAATAATAAAAAAATGAAATATGACTGATTAGTGACTAAATAATGAAACTAAAGTGCCGAAAATGAAAATAAAGAAACAATGCAGAGATTCAGGGACCATTTTGTAAAAACGCGACAATACTAGAGAGACTTCAATGTGATTTGTCCATTTTTCAGCTTAGAAATACCTTGTTTTAGCCATTTTAGGTAACATCCAAACCCTAGCCACATGAAACTATCAACCCTCCTTTTTTTTCTCTCAAATCTTTCCTTTCACTCTAACCGGCCGAAAGAAAAAAAAACATCGGCCATCGTAGATCGATGGCCAAACCTCACTCCGACGAAACTTCCTACCTCCCTCCTTTCCATAGTCTGTAAACCGAGACCTAAAAGAAACGAAAAACCCATTTATCTCTTTTAAACTGTTCGGTCGAAAGCCCAAACCCCATATGCACCACCGTAGATTGATGATCTTCCCTTTCTCGACCACCATCAATAGTGGTCAATCCACTCTTAAAACTCACCAAAAGACCCAAAGGCCTAACCTTTCTCTATTTTCCTAAACCCAACCCCCTCAAAAAAAAACCCCCTAAATGGCCGACCACCGTGACCTAACCCCCTTTTGGTGGTATACAACTCTAAAGGTGAAACCCTTTTCTAGAGATGACCCCTATTTCGGCAAAGGAGAACCCACAACAAAGGTAAAGCTCTAATCTTTTTTTTTCTATTGTGTTCTGTTATTTTGAAAATAAGGGTAAAAAAGGGCTTGCATGCAAAAGGTAGAAAATACCTTTGAGAAATGGATTGTTGCTTGATTTTTTTATTCTATTAATTTTTCGAATGGTTCAAAAGGTCCCTTTTATATTATTTTTGATAGGTTTATATACCTGATTCGAGCATACATAAAAAAAAAAGAAAAAATGTTTTTGCTTATCCTCATTTTTTTTATCTCTGATCTTGCCTCTTTGGTTGTATAGATGAGGGGAGGGGAAAGGAGACACCTTTCCCGTTAGATTGGTCACGCGATTCATCCAAGGGCTAGGAGGAGCCTCACACAATCGCCCGACAAGCGTATGGGGCGACCATTTCGCTGATGCTGTCGGGACGCAATGAACGCGCGCGCGTGGACGGGCTCAGACTTGCATTGGCAGTGAAAGTGGTCACTAGGGTTGAAAGAAACACTAAATGATTTCTTTGTTTTGATCTGGACCGTTGAATGGGTCCAGATTTAAAAGCTGGGAGCAGGCGGTGTTGGAGCTTAGGAGGAAACCCTAGTGTGTTTGGGTGCTCGCATGTGGGTCTGGGTTGTTTTGGGCTCCTGGGATTTTTATTGTAATGAGCCTAAAAATAATAAATTTATATTTAGTTTAATTATAGTTAATATCTATATTTATATACATTTGCTAATACACATGCAACAAATCAAACTGAAAAAATCTATACCCGGATAAAATATAGTGTCTACACTATTAATTGACCACAGAGAAACCCTACCGGTACATGGTATCGGCCCTGAAAGATGATTTGCATGCAAAGGAACCACAAACGCATTGAGCAATTTCATTAACAATGCTTTGACTTGAACCTGTTAGGCCTCTCAATGTGCTATTTTCAATCCCCGGTAAGTCCTCGGTTTTATGAGGCCGTTGACACCTTGAACCTTGCGTAATTTCCTCAAGGCTACTATTGGTATTGAAAGATGTCAGAAGATGAATGTTACTTCCTCTCTCTGCTTCACTATTTGAAGAGACCTCGCATAAATGGCTATTGTAATAAATTGTTTTAATGACAGATGCTTCCATTGGCTTCAATGTAATTGGATCTTCTTCACCCTCCTTCATTAAGTCCTCATCAGCATGTCTTTTACATGCATAATCCTGAGAATCCCGTTCAATCTCACCGGAAACAGATGTCCTTGTCCCGAGAGATTTTCCGGGTTTTTCACTTTCCGCATCTTTATGATACTTGGAATGGAAAACCTCATACTTCAATCGACTCCATGAAGGAACTTCCATGTCAATGAAAATATCCTTGATTGACTGATAAGCACTCACATTAACAAATACAAGCAGCTCCGGCACGTCGGATGCGGGAAAGGTATCACAAACTCTGTTTTCTTCCTTACTAGGACTTGCAGTATACGGTGTCGGTGCCCCTTGTTTCGGATTCTTTTGAGCCATGGAATCATCAACTCCATGGTCCTTTACTCCGCCATTTTCCTTTTGTCTGTTAACTCCTATATTGGTCTTTACCTAGTATGTTATCCCTGCGGAGATTTCAGAGCCAAGAGTGTGTATCAACATGTAGAAACAATAATCAATCCTTCAATGAGGATCATCCGTTATTGTCATGATTTATCCAAGTATTCAAAAACTCGTATCGATTCCATGTCGAGTTTACCGACAATCGAACACGGTAAAAATATGCAGGACATTTGCTGGTATAGATAATGTAAACTTACCAAGTCAGTATACTTCTGTTGGTACTTATTCTTAGCAAAATCACATTGTTGCCCTAAATACCTGCTGTTGCCTGAAATCCATGAAGCCAAAATGAGTCAAATGTCAATATCCATGAGCAAATTACACTTCCACTGTGACAAAGAACATGAAAAATAGGGGATTTATTTCCTTGTACTCTACATTCTCCTTTCCCGGCATATCGGACGGAGCAGCAATCGGATATAAACGGGGTCAAGATGAGTGTTACCACTCATCGGATTAAACCGAGAATCTTCTGTGATTTTTGTACTCAAGTTAGGTCACTCCAATCGCTAAGAGATTACAAAGTGACGTAACAGCACACAGACGGGTGATAATTGTGACATACACATTAATTCGTACAAAATTCCTTTTTCTCACATTATTCAGGTATAAAAAAATCCTTGAAATAAATCTCTACCGGCACAAACTTTTCACGTCGGACCATTCTTTCACAGTCTGTAACAAAAAAGTCACTTTTAACACAGGAATCAATAAAAAGAATCAACAATCATGAACCAAAAACAAAGTTTTAAAGGATCAATGACAAAAAAAAAAAAAGTTCCATGAAAATCAAAATGGGAAAAAAGTGGCTGAATTTGCCTATTTTCAATGAATGAATTAGAAAATTCATCTCCCTAACACAAAACTCTAAGCGAGAAAGGCACACAGATAACAAAAACAACACAGCACAAGAAGAAAATTCTACATTGGACTAAATTTAATACTCTTTTAGGAGATTAATCAAACAGTTATGAAACAACAACACTACCTTGAATCTACCAAGGAAAAACCCGGCAAGTTTTCTGCATTTTCTTCTGCGAACGCATGATAAACAACATGCTATTCATAGAAGATATATATAGAGAGAGATGTGAAAGAGTAACATGCAATTGAGCCATTGGATGTTTAAAGAGGAGAGAGAGAGCTCGGTTAACTTCAACCTCAAGCTATAAGCTTGCATGTGAACATAGATTACAATTACAACCATAAGCAACTTACAATGAAATGAATGGAAGGTTCAAGGTTGTTTTGTTGAGATCGAAGCCGCCCACTAAATAAACCCAACCCGAAAGATATTTAGGACTGCCAATGTCACATTAAGTCACCAAAACGTTAGATCAATAAATTTGAAACCAGTGTCACATTTTAAGGCATACATAACATACAAGTCACCGTACATAATATGAGTGGTGGATGTATGTATTTTATGTTGTGCTCACCTTAAAAAAAATGTTGTTTTTTCTTGAGATTTTAAGCTTAAACAGTCGTATATACAATGTATGGATGTGTTGTCAATTACTAAGATTTTTTTTAAACATTTATTACCTTCACAAATCAATATAATATAATATCTAACCTATCACCCTGTGAGCATTATGTTAATTATACCCAATATTAAATCCATAAAATTTATATAAGAATTATTCATAATATTCAATTCATAATATGGTTCAGTATTCAATTTTCCATTAATCATGCATCATTTATAAAACCGCATTCAATATGATAATATTAGTATAATTCCTTACAACTCCAATTTTTTCATATCATACCATATTTTATTCATTAGTAGATTGAGTTATAGTCTCCTGTTGCCACCGTCACTATTACAACGTGTCAAAATATGCTTAAAATAAATTATAAATATATCAAAATCATATAACTTATAACATTTTACCCCTAAAAGAATATATATATATTCCCCTGAAAGTTGAACTAGCATTTTTCATTTTTTTTTCAATTTATATTTAGGTACTTTAGAAACTTATAACATTTCACTTTATTTTTTAATTTTTCATATATATATAATTTTAATAAACGTGGCTGCCTCATATCATGCTTTAATTAAGCGTAAGTTATGTGTTTAGTACTTAAACTATTAATTTTGGTCCGTTTTAATACATATATTTTCAATTTTTTCAAAACCATACATAAAGTTTAATTTTTATTTTATTTTAGTACTTCCGTTCAAAATTGAACGTTAAGTTTTTTTAAAAAAAGTTGAAAGTTTAGGTACTAAAATAGACTAAAATTGATAGTATAAATACTAAACACGTTAAGTTTTTAACGACCAGACATTAAAATAAAACAAAAACTAAACATTATATATGATTTTGAAAAATTGAAAATTTAAGTACTAAAATGGATAAAAAATAATAGTTTAGGTACTAAATACGTAGTTTACCCTTTAATTAATTGAAAGTGTTAGCTAACACGTTCTGGTAAGTGTTGTTAGAAGTTTAGATGTGGGGAGTATTCAAAACAATATCAACATAAAAGGATCACACAAAAAAAAAATTAATGTAATTCAGTCTTGTTTACCGAGATAAATAATAGTCTACTATAAACATATATAATATAAAGAGTACACATACGTATAATTTCTTGCACCTCAAAATCTGATATATATATATATAGGGATAGAAATGAGTTGGATTTTTAGTTGACCTGACTTGGTTTAAGAAGCTTATCTCTCTATCTAAACTCAACTCAAATTTAGGGAGATTGCACCCGATCTAAATCTTGAGGTAAAACTAGCCTTCGAATTCAATGCAAATATAAAATATTCTTATTGTTATTCGACAAAATAGGGACCTAGTTGAATATATATAAAGGGATACTAAAGCAATTATCCCTAAATATATGGAAAATTATACTTTAATGTCGGATACCTAAACCTGAACTTGACTTGAACTGACCTCACTTTTCATAAAACCAAACATGAACCCGATTTTTTAGAAAATAAAACTCAACACTATTGGGTCAAGTCAGGTTAAAGTTAAAGCTCATTAAATTTGAGTTAAATTATTATTTTTAAATATATATCAAAATTTAATATATCCCAAAATACTCACTCAATATCTTTAAAATTTATCTGTATAACAACATAAACCCTAATAATTATTGAGATCACAAAAATGATTATGTGTTTTTAAAATTATTCTCTCTTAAAATTCTAAAAAGTTAAAATATATACTTTATTTATTAAAAAAATCAATATGAACACTAAAAATGTTTTACTCCATAACCTTTTTTTTACTTAAATAAATTTAATTATTAATTAATCTTCGATTATTAAAATTATAATAAAATCTATCTTAATTACCAATTAAATTTTAAACTAACATGTAAAAAGTGTCCATTTGGAATGAAACAACAACAACAACAACAACAACACCCTATTCCCATATGCAATGGGATAAGGGGGAGGTAGGGTAGTAGGCTGCCCCCAACACAAGGTTGAGAGCAGCTTCCGTGGAAGACCTCCGACAAACAAAAAATTAAAAATAAAGATAAAATGCAATGCATGTATATATAAATAAATAAATACATAGTTGAACAGTATTAATATGCAGTCTTCATATGCTCGTCTGTAATGGGAAGTAATCCCTGCACATAAATCCCTGCGTAAAAATCTTTACATATAGATAGAAAACGAAAGACCCAACTAAATTTAAAAATAGGAAACATGAAGAGAATGATACACAGAAGTCAACGATAGCAAGCTACGAGAAAGAATAAAGTCAAATGTGTTAAAACCTAAAAAAAGGCAACAACTACTCTGCTACTCTAGTTCTAAGCCTTCACAAATTCCAATGACAGAAACGTATAAAAAGTAGAAGTCATGGAAATTACTACAAAGGCATTAAAAGAAGACAGAGATGATACACCCTATGAATGAAACTAGCAATGAAATATAGTTTAGGGCTCGCCAATAATTAGTTAGTCCAGTGGGATGAAAAACTAAATTCCTTAAGGTTGGAATCCTAATGTTTGCGTATAAAATAAACTGGATTGAGATAGTTTCCCCATAATGGGCGTCTGCAAAACATGATATGAATTAGTTGGTTAATAAATTGTACCAGTGATTAATTAAAAAAATATAACTCAGGGATCAATCTAGAATAAAAAAATCTTTAAGAACCGCACAAGGTCAAATAGCAGAAAGGGTACTTTTGTAATTCGCAAATAACCTTCCAAATAGCATAAAGATCCGTTGTCAATAAGAGGAAACGGGCTAAAACGATTATTATTATTATTATTAGGGTAAAGTATACTAATGGTCACTGAACTTTTCTAAAGCTTTCATTTAGGTCCCCTAACTTTTAAAACTTACAATACAGTCCTCCAATGTTTATTTCATTTGCAATATGGTCCTCACCGTTACACTATCGTTAGTACATTTGTAATATGGTCACTGAACTTTTCAGGCACTTGCATTTGGGTCCCCCAACTTTTAAAACTTGCAACACAATCTTTAATTTCATTCTAAACCCCAAATTCCTTTTCGATCTCAAATTTCCTTTTTTGATCTCGAATTTCCTTTTCGATCTCGAATTTCCTTTTTCGCTCCTCTCTTCTCATTTCCAACGTAACTTTTCATTCGGAGATGCATGGGAAATTCTAATCTAACTTTGAATTATGTGGAGGTGTTGACTTAAATAAGGGTCTATTGAGAGAAGACTCGACCAAGGGACTATCGAGACTATCAACGATTCAAGGTGTAATGTTAGATACAAGTTATCTCATGTGAAGCATAGATGTTCGATGAAATGCTTGCGAAAAAAATATGGGGTTAGAAATGCAGATTTGATAAATACTACTAAGATGAACTAAGTATCATTATTGAAAGTCACCAACAAAGATGGAATTATTTTGTATAAATGGCATATGATAATTTCTTTGTTTAATCATTGTGGTTAAAGATTTTCCAACAGATGATCAAATATAATGAAATCACAAACAGCGCATTCACCTCTAGTCTCTTTCTCAACTCGAAAGGCATCATGTCTGGGTCAAGTAACTGCTCCAAATATACTACCATGTCATGATTCCTTTCGAGTTGCATGCATGTAGAATTGTATTCTAAAGCTATAATTCAATACAATTCAACTATAAAATTTCTAAAACATGTAAAAAATCCAATTTTTTCACGATATATTAGTCTCATAATCAACATGAACTTATTAAAAAGAATACGAGCTCACAAGACGCCGAAAACTATAAGTCGGATCAATACAATTCCCAGTAAACTAGTACGAGCAGTCTCTCGGATTGAGCCTGGCGATTTCACTATGTCGATACTCACAACCAATTCCCTGATTTAAAGAAAAACCAAACAAGAAGATCAATAAAATTTAGCCTAGGACCCTATTTCACCTCTATTCTGATGGACTGAATATCTTTCATAAGGAGTACTAAAAGTTTTGATTAAGAATAAACAAAGAAAATTAGATAGTTTTGGTTCAAAACTTACACTGAATATCTAGATCATTGACATGCAGTTCCAGAAACATAAAAATTTCAACAAAAAACACACAATGCGAGTTGAAAATGAGAAAGTGTGAAAGAGAAAAAGCTTACTTCCGGATAGCCCAAAAGAGAAAATAAATACCTTCTTGCAAGTGAGGGGAGAGGCTAAGAAATAAACGCAATCGATGTTGCATTCAAGCAATTCTTTCTCCATTTTTTCTTTGTACATAAAAAGCTGAAAAACATAGCACTGCTTGGGTTTATAATTTTACATGGCGGAAAATTGAAGAACAAAAACCAAACGAGAGGTGAATGTGTTGTTTGGGATTTCATTATATTTGATCATATGCTGGAAAATCTTTAACCACGAGAATTAAACGAAGAAATTATTATATGTCATTTATACAAAATAATTTCATATTTGTTGGTGACTTTCAACAATGATACTTAGTTCATCTTAATAGTATTTATCAACTCTGCATTTCTAACCCCATGTTTTTCTCATAAGCATTTCATCGAACATCTATGCTTCACCTGAGATGACCTGTATCTAACATTACATCTTAAATCGTTGATGATCCCGATAGTCCCTTGGTCGGGTCATCTCTCAATGGACCATTATTCAAGTCAACACCTCCACATAATTCAAAGTTAGATTAGAATTTCCCATGCATCCATGACTGAAAAGTTACGTTATAATTGAGAAGAGAGGAGCGAAAAAGGAAATTCGAGATAGAAAAGGAATTTGAGGTTTAGAAAAAAAATTGAGGACTGTGTTGTAAGTTTTAAAAGTTGAGGACCTAAATGCAAGCACCTAAAAAGTTATATGACCATATTACAAATGTACTAACGGTAGTGTAACGGCGGGGACTATATTACAAACGGAATAAATGTAAGAGGACTGTATTATAAGTTTTAAAAGTTAGGGGACCTAAATAAAAGCTTTAGAAAAGTTGAGTGACCATTACTATACTTTACCCTTATTTTTATTATTATTTTTTTTGGGAAAAGAAGAACCATCTTTAACTTCTCTTCTTCTTCACTCATTATCTCAAATTAGAATTTCCTCTTTGTTTTTTCATTTTGGAGGGAAGAAGAAAAATGTTTGAGCCGAAACGCTTCGTAGATTTACAAGAGAATTCGAGTTTCCCCAAATCCTAGCTTTCCAACGAACATAATGAACGGCGGCAACTCGTCCCGAACTCAGCCCTCGCCCATTTACTCTAATGCCAATGTTGATCGCGCCCTCTACAACGATCTCGTCGAGATGATCCCTCTCGTTCAATCCCTCATTGTAATCTTCCCCTCTCTCTTTACTTCCCCCCACCCCTTAATTTTGAAATTAATGAATAATATGAGGAATCTGGCGAGAAAAGAAGAATTATTTTGTTTACCCTTCCGTTAATTAAAACTGAGAAAATGGGTTTCTTTTTAAATTGAAATTATTTGTTAACCTTTTGTTTGATTAGGAGAAGAAGGCAAACAATTCATTTACAAGGCGTGGTTCGATGATATACACCAAAACCCCTTCCAGGGAATCCTATCTCTAAAAGTGAGAATAGAATCCTATCTCTAAAAGTGAGAATATATATATTATTATATAATACATGCTGGTTTCAATTTAACATGTATTTACTTTGTGGAATTGTGTATTACTTGCATAAATAGGCTTATACTATTAGTAGGTATTCAAATAGCCGTCGTTTTCAGAGGGCACCGCTACCACTATATCGCGGGAATAGAGGGTGCTATTGTGGCGATTGCGGGTGTCGTAGTCAAAAAATAGCATTTTCGAAGGGCATCGCTACTGCTATATCACGGGCGCTATCGTGGTCACGGACCGCTATTTAAATCCCTGACTGTTAGTGAATTAGAGTCTGCCAATTTTATGATTTACTAACTGTTTATGTTACTTTGTGTTCACATATTGAATCCATTATAGATCTTTGTATGTTTTACTGCATTAGTATTTTATGAACCTTAGTTGGTGTTGGAAATCCTTAAATTAAGGAGATTCTCTACCTTAGTTCTAGGAATTTCCTTGTAAATATTAGTCATAATCTAATTACTGATTTTTAGGGATAGGTTTATTATTAGAGATTATTTCCTTGTAAATATTAGAGATTATTTCCTTTTTTTTTCTACTATGTTAAAAAGGGTGTACTCATATTCGAAGAAATAAGAGACTTTTCTTCTTCTTAAATTTGTTTATGGTATCAGAGCCATAGGATTCATTCGATCCTACTAATTTGTCTCTCATCTCTCTTCCTAAACATTTTTTTTCTTTTTTTCTTCTCTCATGGGTGATATCAATGAAACCCTCTCTAATTCCAGTTCAAATAGGCCATGGTGTAGCCACTGTAACCGGGTTGGACATACCAAGGAGAAATGCTTTAAACTCCATGGTTATCCTGAAAAAAATCAGAAAGAAACAAGGCAGCAATGATATCTACTACTGAAGAAGATGCCCAGGATGTTCGGCTCACCAAAACTTAACTTGAGGCTCTTCATAAACTCCTCGGGACTCCTACAACCATTGGATCACTAGCTATTCAAAGTACTACCTTAAATACTACACATGAACTAATATGGATACTAGATTCGGGTGCATCCAACCATATGACATGTAATATAAGTTTGTTTAACACATATTTACCTTGTCATGATCACTCTCAGATTCGCATAGCTGATGGATCTTACTCCCCAATGGTTGGAATTGGAACGATCAGACTTACTAAAAAAATTTCCATTGATAAAGTTTTATATGTTCCAAATCTTTCTTGTAATTTACTCTCAATTAGTAAGCTTACCAAGGATGAGAAAGTACTTGTTGAATTTTCTGCTTTCGATTATGTGGTTCAGGAACAAGAATCGGGGAAGATGATTGGTACTGCTAAAGTTGATGATGGCTTATATATTTGGAATAAAAACAGTTCACAAGAAGGGATGGCCTTATCTACATCAAAATAAGAATCTATCATGCTATGGCACCGTAGACTAGGATACCCTAATTTTAAGTACTTGAAAAAACTGTTTCCTCTACTATTTCTAAATAAGAAAATAAGTTTCTTGAATTATGAAGTTTGCCAACTGTCTATACATACTCGTGTCCCTTATCCTTTGAAACCTTATGTTCAATCTCAACCTTTCTCTTTAATCCAAAGTGATCTATGGGGAGCCAGTCAAGTAAAAAATGCCACAGAGGCTAGGTGTTCATAACATTTATTGATGGCCACACTAGAGTTTGTTGGATCTATCTTCTCAAAGAAAAAACCGAAGTCTCTAGAGTCTTCCAAAGTTTTCATTCAATGATTCAAACTCAGTACAATTCCAAAATTCATACCCTTAGAACTGATAATGGGAGAGAGTACTTCAATTCTATCCTAAGCCCTTATCTTTCTGAGCAAGGAGTCATACATCAGAGTTCTTGTCCTGATACCCCTCAACAAAATGGGGTTTTCAAGAGGAAAAACACACACCTTTTAGCTGTGGCTCGTGCTCTTATGTTTACTATGGGTGTACCAAAGTATTTATGGGGAGAAGCTATTCTCACTGCTTGTTATCTTATAAATCGACTCCCATCAAAGGTATTAAGCTTTCAAACACCTTTACATACTCTTCAAAAAATATTTCCCTTGTTTCGTGTTCCTAATCTCCAAACCAAAACTCTCGATTGCAAAGCATTTATCCACAATCATAAATCTAATCGATCTAAACTTGATCCTAGAGCCCACACTTGTGTCTTTCTTGGATACTCACCTACACAAAAAGGGGTACAAGTGTTATTCTCCAACCCTACATCGGATGTTTGTATCCCTTGATGTTACTTTCTTTAAAAACGAGCCATATTTTTCAGCCTCTCATCTTCAGGGGGAGATATTTAGTGAAGATAAGACATTGAACAACCTTCTCATTATACCTCAAGACTCTATCAATCCTACCACCACTTCAAAACCTGCTGAAAATCCTATAGCCACTACTGAAAATCCTACAACCACTGCTGAAATTCCTACAACCATTGTAGTTCCTGATTTGGACCCCATTGTACTCGACTCCACTGTGCAGCAACAAGAAACAAGGGCGATTAATCATACAAATGAAGAAAAACAACCCTCTCCTTCTGAAAAACAGCAAGAAAAAACTCAGTAACTTTGTGTATATTCTCAAAAACATCAGCTGCTATAAACTGAAACAACAGTGCCAATGCCATCTTTACCCGAGGACTATCTTCCAATTGCAATCAGAAAGGGCACAAGAAGTTGCACTCAACATCCCATTTCTCGGTTTGTATCCTATGGGAACTTGTTTAAATCCTACAATGCCTTTATTTTTAATATTGACTCTGTAGAAACTCCAAAGAACATAGAAGAGGCTCTTAAATCAACCAAATGGAAGCAAGTTGTATTGGAAGAAATAAAGGCTCTTGAAGACAATGGAACGTGGGAAATATCTAAACTACCTACTGGAAAGAAGACCGTGGGTTTTAAGTGGATTTTCACTACGAAAGTTAAACCAGATGGGAGCATTGATCGATACAAGGCTAGACTTGTGGCCAGGGGTTTCACTCAAACATATGGGTTGGACTATGAGGAAACATTTGCACCAGTGGCCAAACTAAATACTATTCGAGTGTTGTTCTCAATTGCATATGTCCCGAATGACCTATGTAACCCTCGACTCTTAGCATACCAACTATACCTATAGCTCTCATATCACACAACATGGGCATTATTGTTATACTTTATATACTCATGTACTCATGTAATTTCTCTTTTAATCACATATGTCTTTTCTACTATCACATATCACATGTACATATAACCATAATTCTCATAGCATATAATATATATCATTTAAGTATGTTCTCATGAATCATATAATATATATTAAATCATATCAACATATATATTATTTATGCATGTGATTATAGTGATCATAACATATGCATGTTCATAACTATTGGAATATGAAAATTAACATAGGAAATATAATTATCACAGGTCTTATTTCCACTGAACTCTATCTATAATATGCACTCACCTTAGCCTCACTTGATCCCTATTACTTTAATGACTTAACTTAACTTCCCTTTCTCAATCGATCCTAACTTTTCGGTCGTTCTGGAACTTGCTGGTACTCAATATCTACACAATCATACATATTATATTCATATCAGCAATCCAAATCTCATGATTCGATCCTTAATTTCTTAGACCAAAAGAAAGGCTAAATTTCATTTTTTACTTGTAGTAGTATCGATACCCCTATAGGGTATCGATACTTCTATAGTTGTGGTATCGATAACAAACTTGGGTATCGATACCCATTTTGCATTCTGTAATCCTCGTTTCAAAAATGGTACTGATATTATCCTTATGGTATCGATACTCTTGGTATCGATACTACCCTCTAGGTATCGATACCCCATGAGTGCCTTTGACAAATTCAGACTTATGGTATCGATACTGTTCAACAAGTATCGATACCCCTATACCAATTATCATCTTTTACTTTTGAAGTATCGGTACTTGATGAAGCAGTACCGATACTCAAAGCCCATATTTCACTTTTAAACCTAAAAATTTACCCTTATCAGCTCAATTCCTTCATTTCTTATTCCCTCTCATACTCTTAACTCAAGTACACATACTCAAACCAATTTCTATTCATCTAATACATCTTTATCTTCAAAATCTCATCCTATATATTGAAATCAAGAATCCTACAAAATTTTCAACATGTTATAATTTCAATTCTAACACCTCATACTTCTTAATTCAACTGATGACAAGTCAAATTTAGTTTCAAATTCTATTTATCAACTCTTTTCCAAGATTTCATTTATAAACTCCTTATCTTTAGTCCCTCATATCTCCCTCATCTTTTGATTTAGAACAACTTAAGCTATCCTTAAGCTTAAGTATGGCCCAATGAACATAAACCTAACTTAATTTCAATAAATAATCAACTCACAGTAAAACTCACCTTTGCTATTTGTCTCACGGCTGAAGAAGAAGAAGAGTAAAGAATAGCTCTATGGATATTTCCTTTCCTTTTTCTTCTCATTTCCACGTGTATATATCTCTTCCATATCTATTTTTTTATTCAATAATTGATCAAATGACCATTTTCCCTTCCATTCATTCTTCTTTCCTATATAGTCCTACACAAAATTTTCATATAAGTCCTTGAACTTTTCAATTATCTATTTAGTCACTAAATTTTGATGTTTATAATTTGATCATTAACCCTGTATTAAGGATGTTACATATATATGGAGGACCAATTTGCAATTAACAAATATTTAAGTTGAGTACGATGTCCTTTTCCTATTGATGTGTATATGCAATTTAGCCTCTGAACTTTAATTTAATTCTATTTAGTCCTTTTCATATTTTTATTGTTTTTAATAAAAGGTACCCTAATTTATTTGTTATTTTGCAAAATTTTATTTACCTTTCTTATTTAATTTTTCATTTATTTAAAATTTTTCATTTATTTTTTAAAACCTTAATTTTATTTTTTGTAAAAGGGAATCCAATCCAAATTAAAGCTCGTCAAAGGTAAATAATCTTGAATCAAATCTAAATTTCATTCTTCACAATTAAGACAAATCGATTAGTACTAAAAGAGTGATTCAGGGGTGCTCATCCTTCCCTAATCGTAAATGACTCCCGAATTCGACACATCTCTGGTAAGATATAGATTTGGTAAATGGTAAGTAGGTGTTTGATCTACCTAATTTAAAAATGATCGGTGGTAACTCCATTACGATTCCAAGTCGAGGCGTGATCTCGGTACTACCTGAAGAACTGTTGCGACAAGGTCGAATTAGAATTCATAAGTTTCAAGTTAAATTGTCATCCCTAACAATAACCATTCTATGGTTATACACATACACACATTTTCACATACTTTTAGGATTTTTGGATGAGAAAAATTTAAAGGCAAATAAATATTAACTCCTTGTTTTTTAGTGAATATCTTCTCATATTCTATTGTTAATATCAAAATTTAATTTTCCTTCACCCAACGATGCTAATAAGGTGTAAAACTTTTTTAATTTTACATTATACAATTGAATTCTAATCCATATATATATATATATATATATATATATATATATATATGCTCTCATAGGGTTTGCTCTACTTTGTATTCAATTAGCTGGGAATGGATATATGTTCTGTGGGCGATAGAAAGGAGATGAAGTCAAAAAATAAATTCATCGTGGGTGGTGAAATAAGTGTTAATATGGCTTCGTATCCATCGTGCCCTTTTCTTGTCTGTTCACATCATCTCACTCGTTCATTATATAAAATAAATATATTTTTAAAAAATAATCATGATAATACTTGTGTTGTACGTATTTATTAACTTTTGAAAATTTTGCACTTGTCTTATACTTGGTGACCTTTACGATGTATTTGAGACATTGTTTATTTATATATAAATTTTATTTTTTTTGAATTTTTTGAACTCTTATTGAAGTTATATTTTAATTTATTAATTAACGGTTCATGATGACTTATTTAAAAAGTTTATTACTATTTTGAATTATTATTATTTAAAAAGTTGTCAATGATGAGACTCCAAAGGATAAAAATTCTATAGGTTTTTCTTAAAAATATTTTTTATTTAACTAATATTTATAAGTTTATTATATAAAGTGAATCATGGACGAACACAGTGAAACTTTGGTGGGTTTCGAGACCCACATAGATAATAGGATAAAAATAATTTTAATTTTGTGAGTCATAAAACGAAATTAATTTTAAAATTTATACTCATAACGAATCCGAGATGGAAATAAGAATGAAAATTCTTCACATATGAATGTTGAATTGACATTATAGGTGTGTTCATCAAGATATGATTTTGTTTAAGTTATATATAATAACTAATTGTTTTACTCGGAATATTATTAAATGTATTAACCAAAATATATTAAATTTGTTGGACACAGTACTTATGCACTAAATATAATGAAATGCTGAAATCAGATTTGGTAAGCAACGGAATTAAATAAGGGAAATTCTTGTAATTATTGCAAACCAAATCCAATTCCGAATCTTATGAGATAATACTAATGAAATAGAAAAGGACGTAGCCTCTGTTTATTTTGCTGACATTTACTTGAATAAGCACCGGCGACTCTACTCCCTAATAAATTTAAGGTAAAACACGCAAGTAACATTTTTTTATTATAAAATAATATTTTATTTTGCATCTCTCAACCATAATGATTCACGTTCGGAGTAATAATTCCAACAACAGACAAGACAACTTGACCACTGAAATTGTATGACCCGAAAAATAGGATAAGAATATCATAACGTTATTTGCTATTCTTTATAAATATTTTAAACAATATATAAAATAATATTTGTTGTATTCTCCATAAAGATCCTCCGTATATTATTTGTGTGCATAATATCTTTTAGAGAATCTAACTGTATTTAAATTTCTGGCACCTAGTGAACTTTAAGAGAGAAAATTTCTTAAAAAGATTTTGAATACATAATATCTTTGGAGAAGTTGCGAGTCTACGACTTATTGATATGATTTTTTTATATATTATATCATCTATTAAAATTAAATATATTATTTTCTAATCGTATTCATTTATCATGTTAATCTACAAGTAGTAATCACACATTTACGTCTAGCTCAAATTCCTAGAGTCACTATTAAATCTATTGATCAAAAATGAGAAAAAAGATGCGACCTAATGAAACCATCTCTTCCTCACTTTTTTCTCTTCTAAATCTTCATGAAGACATAGAACATCAACATTGCCCAATGATCTATACTTTATGACTACGATTCTTCGCCCAACTTAAAAGAATTAGTCTCAGTCCATTTAGTCTTAGCAACAATAATTTTGGGAATACTACAAATCAAATTGGAGTAGGTTATCTCCTGCTTAGATCTTATCTAACTTGATAAAATTTTAAAATCAATTCAAATTGATTCTGTCTCGAGACTAGATTTCCTCTACAAAAATAAAAAGATACTAATTAACCACTAAATAACTTAACGTACGTATAAGGGAAAAAAAGTTGAAAAACCTAATCAAATAAAAAATTAGATATAAAAAAACATTATTATTGACGGTGAAAGATAAAAAACATGATACAAACACAGAAATAACGATAAGGATATGATGATAACTTGTTTTATCACGATTCAAATATCGAACATTAAAAACTAGTTGCCCAATTCCAATCCAGAACCCAGTAACTTCTCAGATATGATTGCATTCAAACGCTGTATCATCTCCTCTGTTAAATAATTATTCCCATCACCAACTTCTCCCTTCCTGAAGAAATCTCGATTATCAACCCTAATATCTCTGCTATACTTCAGCACACTTGTTTTATTCACTTCCAAATTGCTCAAATTCTCAAAGCTACACAGTTTCAATATTCCTTCAACCACTCCTCCACTCTCTTCCTCCAATGAAAAAGGGTGGCCTATGAATTCACCTAACCTCTTAACAACAACAAAGGGATCCTTCTTCAAATCTTCGTACTTCAAGAAGAGTATCTTTTCTGGGTTTTCTAAACTTGCTTTCCAATACCCTAAAACATGGTTCCAATAGGGTCCGTAATGGGATACCCCTTGACAAAACAACTCAAACGCTTCCTCAAGCGACAAGGGTGGCAATTGTCTAGGCCTTAGCTTGTTCAGGAATAGCCATTTGGAAACAAGCACGTCTTTGGGGTCCCTGCAGATGTAAACCAACCTGCAACTTTGATCATCGGTCATGGAATTCGGTAACAAGCCTAAAGGGAGATGGGTTGAGAGGAGACGTGGTGAAGGCAACACATCAAGTTCGTGTAAAGACCGATTGTTTCCGTCTACGTAAGTATCCAAGAAAGGGAAGCAATCGTGAGGGCCAGCGGTGAGCAAAGGGTGGTCGGAGATACCGTAGCGGGTGCGGTTGACGATGGCGAAAATGAGTGCCTTGAGCCAAGTGGTGCCGGTTTTCGGGGACGAGGCTAGGAAAATATCGGTGGCTCGAGGATTGAAGTGGTCTTGGATCCACATTAAACCTTTCAAGGCTGTTCTAGGGGTTAGCCAAAAGCCTTGGTAATGAACCAGATGTTCGGTCGCCCAGCCTTTGCCTATAGGTAACTTGGCGAGTGTTTCTTCATATCTTTCATTGGAATTTGAATGTTGCTGGTCACACAGTGGAGAGGTTAGAGAAGCAGCCATGGAGGAACAAGTAAAGGGTGAAAAAAAAGGTGCAAATGTTTTGATAGCAAATGGATCTATAAATAGCCATATAGATTGTAGAGAAAGGATAAATTAATCCATGTGATTTTAGAGAGCGAAATTATTTTCTTATAAATAACAATTGTGTTTTTGCTCAGCAATATAATTTTATTATAGAGAGTTTAATCATACACCTAAGCTTATTTATGTGTCTCCTTAAAACCTCTCGGAAAAAAGAATACACACAACTAAGCAAAAACAAGACTAAAACAAACGAAACAAAACACTGATTATTTCTCGCTAATGATTACAATCATACGCTCAAACCAACAATAAGGAAACTTCTACACCCAACAAACACCAAGACA
The DNA here is from genome assembly GCF_006381635.1 of Hibiscus syriacus. NCBI lineage: Eukaryota > Viridiplantae > Streptophyta > Magnoliopsida > Malvales > Malvaceae > Hibiscus > Hibiscus syriacus. The sequence goes on from NW_024063122.1 coordinate 248,890, forward strand.
CAAAACCTAATCACCAAACACCATCCCCGCATAACAAGATAGCATTTAACCATTGCAAGAGTAGAAGAACTCTCCAACAGGAAAATATCTTTAATGAGATTCAAAGAGTGGACCACGTCTGAATAACAATCTCTTCAGCAAACACAATAGCAGGAAAACAACTCCCATTTAAAAAGATCATCAAGCTGAAATAAATCCACCCGCACACTCTATGATACAAGGTCATCTTCAGCAGAAAAGGAGGCTGAAATTGAAGTTTAATTGAATTTCCTACAAACTCTGTCCTAGCAGAATACATCACTGAGGGCAGCTACATCTGAACTAACTCCAAGAACAAACCCAGAACACTTCATTAATACATTGCCCATGAAACTAAACCTTCAATGCAACGCTTTGAACATCCGAAAGATTTGACACCAATGAAGAAACCAAGATCAATAACCATGGATTAATCATTATGAAACATTCCTATTGAAAGATTGAACCACATAATAGATTGACCCGCAGCAAATAAAATTAACAATCGACTATAACCGAAATAAATAAGATCACTCAAACGGATGAGAAGAGATCCTTCCAACTAAATGATCGGAAACAAAAGCGAACTCCAAAACACTAATAATATAATCCCCAATCTTAAAAAAGACACCAAACAAAGGCAATTTTTCTACAACAACACAAATACCTCATCACCCAACAATACAAAAAATTACTCAATATTAACTCTAAACCACTTCCAATTTTCCCCAAAACTATGGTAAAGAAAATAGAACTAGACTTTATATTTTAATTTATTAATTAAAGGTTCATGATGACTTATTGTCATCTGAAATAATGTCATATATGTGGCGAGACTCCGAAGGATAAAAATTTTATAGGTTTTTCTTAAAAAATAATTTTTATTTAACTAATATTTATAAGTTTATTATATAAAGTGAATCATGGATGAACACAGTGAAACTTTGGTGGGTTTTGAAACCCACATAGATAATAGGATAAAAATAATTTTAATTTTGTGAGTCATAAAACAAAATTAATTTTAAAATTTATACTCATAACGAATCCGAGATGGAAATAAGATTGAAAATTCTTCACAGATGAATGTTGAATTGACGTTATGGGTGTGTTCATCAAGATATGATTTTGTTTAAGTTATATATAATAACTAACTGTTTTACTCGGATCGTGCACATATTATTAAACGTATAAATCAAAACATATTAAATTTGTTGGATACAGTACTTTTGCACTAAATATAATGGAATGTTGAAATCAGATTTGGTAAGCAACGGAATTAAATAAGCGAAATTATTGTAATTATTGCAAACCAAATCCAATTACCGAATCTTATGAGATAATACTAATGAAATAGAAAAGTACGTAGCCTCTGTTTATTTTGCTGACATTACTCTCTGCGCCCTAATAAATTTAAGGTAAAACACGCAAGTAACATTTTTTTATTATAAAATAATATTTTATTTTGCATCTCTCAGCCATAATGATTCACGTTCGGAGTAATAATTCCAACAACAGACAAGACAACTTCACCACTGAAATTGTATGACCCGAAAAATAGGATAAGAATATCATAACATTATTTGCTATTCTTTATAAATATTTTAAACAATATATAAAATAATATTTGTTGTATTCTCGATAATGATCCAACGTAAATTATTTTTATGCGTAATATCTTTTGGAGTATTTAAATTTCTGGCACCTAGTGAACTTCAAAAGATATAGAGAAAATGCTTATATTTGGAGAAGTTGCGAGCCTGATACTTATTGATATGATTTCTTATATACTATGTGATTTATTAAAACTAAATATATTGTTATCTGATCGTATTCATTTATCATGTCAACCTACAAGTAATAATCATATATTTATATCTAGCTCCAATTTCAAGAGTCACTATTAAATCTCTCGATTAAGAGAGAAAAAAAAGATGCGACCTAGATGAAACCATCTCTTTCCCACTTATTTCTCTTCTACATCCTCATGAAGACAGAGAATATCGACATTGACCAATGACCAATTCTTTATTAATTATAAGTCTTCGCCCAACTTAAAAGAATCGTCTCAGTCCATCTAGTCTCGGCAACAATATTTTTTTGGGAATACTTCAATTCAAATTGGAGTAGATTATCTCTTACTTCGATCTTATCTAACTTGAGAAATTTTTAAAATCAATTCAAATTTGTTCTGTTCGGAAACTCAATTTCCTATGCAACCATAAAAAGATACTAATTAACCACTAAATAACAAAACATGAACGTACATATTAGAAAAAGTTAAAATTTAATTAAATAAAAAATTAGAGAGAGAAAAAAATTATTATTGACCATGAAAGATAAAAGCAATCTCTATAAACACAGAAATAACGATAACGATATGCTGATTACTTGTTTTATCACGATTCAAATCCCGAACATTAAAAACTAGTTGCCCAATACCAATCCAGAACCCAGTAACTTCTCAGATATGATTGCATTCAAACGCTGTATCATCATCTCTGTTAAATAATTCTTCCCATCACCAACTTCTCCCTTCCTGAAGAAATCTCGATTATCAACCCTAATATCTCTGCTATACTTCAGCACACTTGTTTTATTCACTTCCAAATTGCTCAAATTCTCAAAGCTACACAGTTTCAATATTCCTTCAACCACTCCTCTACTCTCTTCCTCCAATGAAAAAGGTGGCCTATGAATTCACCTAACCTCTTAACAACAACAAAGGGATCCTTCTTCAAATCTTCGTACTTCAAGAATAGTATCTTTTCTGGGTTTTCTAAACTTGCTTTCCAGTACCCTAAAACATGGTTCCAATAGGGTCCGTAATGGGATACCCCTTGACAAAACAACTCAAACGCTTCCTCAAGCGACAAGAGTGGCAATTGTTTAGGCCTTAGGTTGTTCATGAATAGCCATTTGGAAACAAGCACATCTTTGGGGTCCCTGCAGATGTAAACCAACCTGCAACTTCGATCATCGGTCATGGAATTCGGTAACAAGCCGAAAGGGATATGGGTTGAGAGGAGACGTGGTGAAGGCAACACATCAAGTTCGTGTAAAGACTGATTGTTAAGTATATTGCAGTGGGCAAAGCTAGAAAACAAACAGAGTATCAGTGATATTTCATTTTGCATACCAAATACATCACCTGAGCTAGCTTCTTATAGCAAGTTCTTAACAACTTTAACAAACTAACAAATTCTAGAATAATTATCTAACAGCCTTGACACGTATACAATGCTATATTTATTAGATACAACCAATTCCCATGTAAATCATGCATAAACTACTGAATCATACGAACAACACCCTCAGCTGCCTCATATATCTCAACATTCTCCCCGCTTCTTCTTCCTCCCTTCTTTAACAAGACAATACACGTAGCTTCTCGTGAAACTGCTCAAACGCTGGTCTAGTCAGCGGCTTGGTAAGCCCATCAGCTACTTGAAACGCAGCAGGAACATAACTGACTCGAAGAGTACCAGCTGCAATCTTCTCTCGGATAAAATGCACATCCAATTCAACATGCTTGGATCGAGCATGGCACACAGGGTTTATACTCAAAGAAACAGCACTCGTGTTGTCACACCAAATCACAGGTACATCACACAATGACAACCCAAGATCACATAGTAGAGCAGCAAGCCAAGTGATTTCAGCAGCCGAATCAGCAACACTCCTGTATTCTGCTTCCATCGTTGAGCGAGATACAGTCTTCTGTTTCTTGGAATTCCAAGCAACCAAGCAACCTCCAAGAAAGACACAATATCCTGACATCGACCTACGATCACTGGCATCACCAGCCCAATCTGCGTCGGAAAAAGATTTAAGACACAACCTAGCATCACTGTCTGAAAACACTAGCCCATGATCTAATGATCCTGCTAAATAACGCAGGATTCGTTTAACTGCTACCAGATGTATTTCACGAGGAGACTGCATATAATGGGCTGCTTTATTAACAGCAAATGCTATGTCCGGTCGAGTATGGCAGACATACAAAAGTGCTCCCACAATGCTACGATATTCACGTGCATTCGCCAGTAAAGGACTGCTTTGATCATTAGTTTTTGTGGCAGCAGCCATCGGGGTGCACACATGCGTTGCTTGAGACATATTTGTTTTCTTCAACAGATCACAAATATAAGATTTCTGACTTAAAACAAGGCCAGACGCAATTCTTTTAACTTCAATCCCCAAGAAAAAAGACAGCTCACCAAGATCTTTAAGGGAAAAACAAGAGCTAAGCATACGAACAACTTGATTAACAGTTTCAGTTGACGTGCCCGTTATTAAAATGTCATCGACATACACTAGGGCATATGTATAGCAATCACCCTGAATCCTGACAAAGAGAGACACATCTGCCTTAGATTCAACAAACCCGAAATCCAACATGCTTGCTTTGAGTTTGTCATTCCAATTGCGTGGCGCTTGGCGTAGACCATAAAGAGCTTTTTTTAGCTTACATACCAATGGTGTACCATCTGAAGCACACTGCACAAACCCTGGTGGTTGCTGCATATACACATCCTCATGCAAGTCACCGTTTAAGAAAGCATTATTTATGTCAACATGTCTTAAGACCCAGCCTTGAGTAACAACCATGGTCAAAAGTACATACACTGTTGAGAACTTCACAACCGGGCTGAATGTGTTCTGAAAGTCAAGACCAGGAACTTGTGTAAATCCTTTTGCAACCAGTCGAGCTTTGTATCGAAGCACTGATCCATCAGGATTTCGTTTGAGTTTAAACAACCACTTGCATCCTACCAGATTTCTATCAGCAGGTAAAGGAACAAGTACCCATGTTTCATTGTCAAGTAAGGCTGAGTATTCAGCGTGTACTGCTTCAGTCCATGCAGCAGATTGAAGAGCCTCTTCAATCGTGGTTGGTACAACATCATCAAAGAATGTTGTATATACCTTTGGCTTAAACACGCCACATTTACTACGAGTCTGCATTGGATGACCAGTACGAACTGCTGGTTCGATATTAGTAGCAGGCATCAAACCCATGTTCGACATTGACTGAGTATCCTCAGCAACCGCATGATCTTCTTGAGCAATCATCGGATCTTCTTGACTAGCACTTGGAAATTCAGTCATAGCAGTAGACTCATTGTCTGAAACTGAATGTGTAGTGGAATGTCCAGGATTTCCAATAGGCGATTGAGAAATGGCTGGAACTGGAGCATCGCCAGTATACAACTTTTTTATATCCATTACTACATCAAGAGATCTACTCGGAGGCAACCCGAGTGATGGTTGTACAATAGGCTGATTAGTGGCAAATGGAAAATGCCACTCATCGAATCTCACATGACGAGATATAACAACACGCTTATCAGGTGTTAAACACAGAAAGCCTTTGTGTTGAGAGCTCACACCCAAGAATGTGCACGGTTGTGATCGAAAGTCGAGCTTGTGAACATTGAATGGTCTAAGATGAGGAAAGCATCGACACCCAAAAACTCTAAGCAACCCATAATCGGGCTTCTTGTTAAACATGCACTCAAAGGGTGATTGACCATTTAACACCCTAGAAGGAAGTCTATTGATCAAGTGCACAGCCATAACTACTGCATATGACCAATAACTAGTTGGCATGGATGCTTGCGCAAGTAAAACTAGTGCCAACTCAACAATATGCCTATGCTTGCGTTCCACGACACCGTTCTGTTCGGAGGTGTGTGGACATGTAATACATTGAGAGATTCCAGCTTCAGCAAGTATTCAAGACAAACGACGATATTCACCTCCCCAATCACTCTGCACAGACACAATTTGCAGTCCAAATTGTGTCTTTACAAGTTGTTGAAACAATTGAAATGCATAAGCTGCTTGGGACTTATCCTTAAGAAGGTATAACCATGTGTGTCTAGTACAAGCATCCACAAAACTAACATAATACTTGTAACCATTAGAAACTATAGGTGACGGCCCCCATAAATCCGTGAACACAAGCTGGAAAGGCAAGTCATACACAGTAGCTGAATCAGAAAATGGAAGTTTATGGCTCTTTCCCATATGACACGCAACACAAGTTTCATTAATACTTCACTCAACATTTACATCAAGTAATTTGCATATTTTTCCAAGTGTATCGTGAGCAGGATGCCCAAGGCGTCTATGCCACAACTCATATAGATTATGCGAAGCAGTAACACTATTAGCTTCAAACGAAGCACTTGTATTGTTTAGGGAATCAACGTGAAACAAATATAAACCATCCTTCTCTTTTCCTTGCAACAACACTGCACCAGTTCCTTCATCACGAACACAGCAATTGGAAGCATGAAACTCAAAGTATACCCCATTGTCCCTAGCAAGCTTCGAGACCGAGAGAAGATTCTTAGTTATCTTGGGAACAAGAAGCAAATCATTCAACATTAACGCTCGAGAAGAAGAGCATAAAGAAGAGTTACCAATAGCATGAACAGAAAGATAATCTCCACTGCCAACAATAATCTTACCTGGTCCAGAGATATCCTTGTGATTAAGTACCTTGGCTGAGTCGGGAGTTACATGATGTGTAGCCCCGGAATCAACCACCCAATGGTTCCTTGTATTGATAGTAGTACGAGGCTGAGACTGCGAAGAATGGCACACTTGTGTCTCAGCACGAGCCTTGGTGCAGCACATACACTCATCCTCCACAGCGGAAACCGTCTCAAATCCAGAGTAGTTTGCAGAGCCCGATTCGCCACGAGCCACTGCACGATCTGCTGATCGACCAGTAAAGGTCTGATCGAACCTGTACCAACAGTCAACAACAAGGTGACCACTTTTACCACACAGCTGACATTGAACACGTGGTTGACCTCGGCCACGTCCTCCACCTCGACCGGAGTTATTAGATCCTGATCGTCCAGAACCGCGATCATGATAGCTATGACCAGCAGTCTTCATGTCAGTTTGCATTATATGTGCGCTCATCGAAAGAGATTCTTCCTGGGAATCAAACCCAGCCAGTTGCGTCTCTGCATCGATTAACATCGAGCAGATCTTTTCAAGGGACAGCGCATCCTTCATGGTGGTGATGAACGCAATGTATGGTTGATATTCACGGGGAAGGCCTTTCAATATGCTAGCAACATGTTCAACTTGAGGAATTGCACTCTCACAAGAATCTAACGCATCACAAACTTCTTTGATGCGAGTGAGATATGTGCGCATGCTATCACTGCCCTTTTTGAGTGATTGAAGCTTGTAATGAAGACTGATAACCGCCGTGGTAGACCGATTCGCAAAGAACTGTTGAACCGTGCTCCAGACCGCCGCTGCCGTTTCTGCGCCAACAAATTGTGACAGCAAATGAGGGCTGATCGTAGACAGTAGCCAAGATGCTAGGGCACTGTCTTGAGCAACAAAGTCTTCATACAGTTCATTCGGCACCAAGTCACCATGCTCGTTTACCACCGTCGCTGATGGAGGAGAAGCAGCTCCCGTTAGCAACCGTTCCAATCGATGACTGCAAACGGTCAATAAGACTTGCTGCTTCCAAAGAAGAAAATTGGATTCATCGAGTATAATATTAACCTTCTTGTTTGTGAAGGTTTTCCCTACCGAGAACTCCATGAACACGAGAGTGGTGCAGTACACAGAAGCAACCTCAGGATCGACCAGCGAATGATACCATGTTAAGTATATTGCAGTGGGCAAAGCTAGAAAACAAACAGAGTATCAGTGATATTTCATTTTCCATACCAAATACATCACCTGAGCTAGCTTCTTATAGCAAGTTCTTAACAACTTTAACAAACTAACAAATTCTAGAATAATTCTCTAACAGCCTTGACACGTATACAATGCTATATTTATTAGATACAACCAATTCCCATGTAAATCATGCATAAACTACTGAATCATACGAACAACACCCTCAGCTGCCTCATATATCTCAACACTGATTGTTTCCGTCTACGTAAGTATCCAAGAAAGGGAAGTAATCGTGAGGGCCAGCGGTGAGCAAAGGGTGATCGGAGATACAATAGCGGGTGCGGTTGACGATGGCGAAAATAAGTGCCTTGAGCCAAGTGGTGCCGGTTTTCGGGGACGAGGCTAGGAAAATATCGGTGGGTCGAGGCTTGATGTGGTCTTGGATCCACAATAAAGTTTTCAAACCTGTTGCAGGGCTAAACCAAAAGCCTTGGTATTGAACGATATATTCAGTAAACCAGCCTTTGGCTTTGGGAAGCTTGGGGAGTGTTTCTTCATATCTTTCATTGGAATTTGAATGTTGCTGGTCACACAGTGGAGAGGGTATAGAAGCAGCCATGGAGGAACAAGTAAAGGGTGAAAAAAAGGTGCAAATGTTTTGATAGCAAATGGATCTATAAATAGCCCCATAGATTATAGAGAAAGGATAAATTAATCCACGTGATTTTAGTGAGCGAAATTATTTGCTTATAAATAACATTTGTTTTTTTGCTCCGCAATATAATTTTATTATAAAGATTTAAATTATACACCTAAGTCTACCTAAGCCTACCTGTGTCTTATTAAAAACCTCTTGGAAAAAGTGTACGCACAACTAGACAAAAACAAGACCAAAACAAACGAAACAAAACAGTGATTATTTATCGCTAATGATTACAATCATAAGTTCAAACCAACAATAAGTAAACTTTTACACCCAACAAATACCAAGACACAAAACTTAATCAACCAAACACCATCCCCGCATAACAAGATAGCATTTAACCATTGCAAGAGTAGAACTCTCCAACAGGAAAATATCTTTGATGAGATTCAAAGAGTGGACCACGTCTGAATAATAATCTCTTCAGCAAACACAATAGCAGGGTAAACATCTATTTTCGTTCGGAACTTTTAATTAAATTATATATTATTGTTATTATATTATATTACAACATTTCTTATTATATTATTTATTAATATTGTTTTTATTTTTAGGTCCAATAAATAGTCCAAGTTCATAATCTAATTTGGTCCAAAAAAGAGTCCAGTCGAGTAGGCAAGTTTGACCCAGCAGGCCAACCCGGTGAGAGCCCAACAAGAGGAATCCCAATAGCCTGACCCAATAGATTAAGGTTTCCTCATGTAAGCATATGCGCCGCATTAACCAAGGCTGTTGGATATGGCTTTTTGATCCAACGGTCGAAAATGCATCAAAAGACCCAACAGTCACTATTCAACGATGCGTGAAGGCCATGCGCCAACAAGATCACCCACTGACCAAGATTTTCGGAACAAACATAAGAAAAAGGGGAAATTTTTCCCTAGTTTTTTCTGTAAGCATGACGATGAAGTACAAGCGTGCAAAATCCCAACAAAATCGGGACTTCACCATCATCGTTTCAAAGGGGAAACAACCCCGTCGAGGGGCTATATATACACCGGAAAGAAACCATCACACAACAAAAAGATCGAACGAACACAGAAAGAAAGCATTCGAAGAATAACAAAAACAAAGAATCACATCAAAAAACGAAGTAACCAACAAGAGAAAGCATCTAATAAACCATAAAAAAATACAAAAAAACCAAAAATAGCTTCGGTTTTGGCTCGGGAGAGGAGAGATCATCGGGAAAGTAAAGAGACTTCATCGAAAAAGGTGAAAACTAGAACTTTAAGCCTAGATCTACGTCAATTGAGGCATTTTCTTGGTATTTGGGGGCTAGATTCGAATTTGGGTGTTGAGAGGAACATTTTAGGCTAGTTTAGATTTTTCGGCCACCGCCATTGGTGGCTGGAGTGGCGGTCCTGGAAACGGGGACATTGCCAACTTTTGGTCGGCTTATGATCGGTTCGGGGAGATTGAGAGGGAGTTGAGAGAATTTGGGGGTTTAGTTTTGAGAAATGGTGAAAATGAAGGATGTAGACACCCGTTTTTGTCCGAGTCTACAAAAATATTAATATTAATATTATTATTATTATTATTAACATTATTATTTTACAACTTTTGTAGGCCAACTAGTGACCCAATTACAATCCTGCAACCACAACAAATATAAACCAAAGGCCCAAAACTGTTTACAAGTTCAAGATCCGAACTGGCCCAGCTGTAACCCGATTCAGGCCATGGTCCGATCCAATAACCCGACCCGGAGATGACCCAAACCGACTCATCTATATTAGGGTTTCTAAACCCTAAATATCAACCCTAATCCACCACCGCCAGTAATGTTCCAGCTTCCCCAGCCGCATCTGGAGTTCACCGATCAGTCTCCCAAACGTGAGTCGAGATGAGACAAATCTATACCCAACCACAAGCCAAAGTCAAAAGCAAAAATAAATTATTCTACCTAAACCCCAAAAAATATAGGATGATTTCACCTACCCCAAATCAATCCCCTATATTCTTTATCTCAACATGAAGAAAGAAAAATGAAGAGAGGAGGAAACCATTTGGTGAGAACACAACCAAAGAAAAAAAATGGAGAGCAAAACCCATTCGAAAGTAAAAAAATAAAAGTGAAATAGAGAGGACATTAAAAAAAAATCATCAGAGATCCCGATTGAAAATAAGTGGAAAAAAACTAAAGAGTCTTACCCTGTTCGCCACACTTCGTTCATCGGACCGAAAAACTTACCCGAGAAAGGTAAATGTCTCATCCTTTTAGTGCACGATTTTGGGTGTTCTGCTTTTGGGTTTCCTTAGATATAGGTTGATATTTGCGAGGGGAAATGTAGGAAAGGGGCTACTTAACGGGGTAAGATCTTCGTTGCCACCGATTTCCAGTGGCCAAAGAGTTTTGATGTTTCATCTCCCATAGTGGGAGAGTTTTCTCTCAGTGAAATGAAAAAAAAGAAATGAGTGAAAAGAGGAAGGGAGAGAAGAAAGGGGTTGCCAAACGACTGAGAAAAAAGGGGAAGGAAAAGAATGTGTTAGGGTTTTCGAATAACCCTTTAAAGCTGATTATATCTCAGCTTTAACATGATGTCGCATATGGGGAGAAAGGGTATCAGCGTGTTTTGTGAAAAGGGAAAATATCTTTTTAGTCCTTTGCCTTTTGATGTATCATCTGTGTTTTAAATTTTTCTGGGGAAAATCATAGTTTAGGTCCTTATATTTTTGTAGTGGCTGTAATCTTATCATCTTAAATGAAATTTTATCTTTCTATTTTGGACTATGTATCTGTTTCGTATTTCATCTTAGTCCTATATGTTTAATATTATGTATGTTTATCTGTTTAGCTTTTTGATTGTTGATTTTGTACTCTTTTCATTTTAGTCATCAGATGAAACTTTTGCATAATTTACTTTGAACTTTGAATTATGTTACATTTACGTTTTGGTCACTGATGTCTACCTTATCCATATTATCGTTTATTTTGCATTTTTCATGTAATTCGTGATGTTTTTATTTTAGTCACTAATAAAGTTTTCTTATCATCTAATCCTGATTTCCACGTTGCATTTTAGCTTTCGTTTGTTTGATCATTTAATCTATTTATATGTGGTGCTTTAGGTTGATAGTTATATGGTTGGTAGTTTAAATCTCTTTAACCCATGATTACTTTTCTTTTGGTTTATTGATGTTGCATTTGTACTTATTATGTCAAACATTAATTAAAGATCTTATGTTCCACTTATTCCCTTATATATATATACTGTATGTTGTCTATATATTCATATATATAGCTTTATAGGATACGTACGTGGATATGTAATTTTGCATGCATTTTTAACAAATTTGTACGTTTATATTTTAAATTCTTATAAAATGTTTCTTTATGTCTATCAATATTCAATAAAGGTTTTCTTAGAATGATTTCAAGAACAAAGATTTGTAGAACGGGCGTGGAAAGTATCACTTGATCGAAGTGGTACAATCCAATACGACGTTCGAACGAAATGGGACTTGAAATAAATCTAGTTCATTTTATTAATTAAATCTCTTATTCAAATATTGCAATTTATTTTTCTTTAAATGGCAATTTATATTACTTCACACAAATAATCAATATTCAATACATGGATCATAAATTAACTTTATATTAGATGCAGTATGTCCACTATTTATGACGATATGTAAGCGACACGATACCATTTTTGGGAGCTGTGGGGGGTGCTAATCATTCTCCACGCGTAACTGACTCTCGAACCCGTTTTAATCGAATCTTTGTAAACGCAGACCAACTTTTTGTCTTAAAAACAATTTTTCTTAAAATTGGTTTTAAAAGATGTTTTTAGGTATTCGACCTACCTAAACCAAAGGTCGATGGTGAATCCCTTTCAATTTAATCCAAATTAATCCAAAATCATCAATTTCTCCAAATTATAGTCATAACTTCTTTTTTAAAATAATAAATAATTGTTCCACCTAAAAAATGGTTATGACAGCTTGGTGACTCCGTTGGGGACTTTTTTTTAGAGAGTTAGGCTGTAAGTCGCTTACCCATTATCATTCTGGTGAAAATTATAAGTTCGAGTCTTTAGTTAACTTATGATATGTTTATTGAAGTTTTTAATTGCTTCATTTTTAATTGTCAGACTAACATTTGAATTTTTGCTTTCAGCTCTGTCCACGTTTTTTATGAGAGTTTTTATTTGTTCGTCTTCTGAGTCAAAGGTAGGTACGCTCCTCCTCACACACATCACATAGATTTGCATAACATAAGCTCTAGACACGAGCTTCGATCCAATTAGTTGGGGTGAATGCTTTACTCTCGTAAGAATTTATTCATCGTATGAGTTTTAGAAAATAACCCATGGGATATATACCTTATACCTTCGTAGGGATTTATTCCTCGTATGGGTATAAGGCAGTGAATCCCCTCGAATTGAACTAGTTCCGCTCGAAACCTGTAATGGGTGAGGATCTAGGGTCTAACAGCCCAAGGGGGCACCGACATCAAGGACAATTTATATACCTTTTTTTGTTAGAGACAAAACCATGCATATAGTGAACCGTAGATCGGTCAGCCTAGGTATAGTCATACCGAACCTCTATCCATCAGTAGGTATCCAAACTAAGTGTACACAAAGGAGGAGCGTTTCTGAACCTTTCATTTTTGCTTTAAATTCTACTGATTAACAACATACGAACTAGATATCATGCGGTTATGATTAATTTCTTGAAAATCATTTTGGATAGATATCATGTCCGGGTAGGAATGTTATTTAATTAAAGCATGTTCTGGTAGATATCATGACAGGGTATGTGTTATATTCATCTTTGAATAACATTTTTATCTGTATCGATTGACTTACCTGTACTAACTGATTTTTTTCATTTGTTTGTGTACACTAACTTATTTCTTTTGTTTGTGTCATTTTTCATCATTCTTTGCATTGAATTGCATCGTCATAACATAATGTGAAAATGTTGATCCGCAAGGGGATATTCATGAGAAAATCTTCACAAGAAGAGATAAAAAAATTTCAATCAAGCAGTCGTGTACACAGACATGCACCGAGTGCTAAGAGAAGTCCAGAGTACCAGATGAGATTTTCTCGAAGATCATGCAACATTCGAGATTAGAAAGCCGATCCTTTGATCCAAGAAGTAATCCAGCAGTAGATTTTCATCTACAATTATTTCATTCCTAGTCATCTAGGAGTGATGCACTGACTTCAGCACCGTTAGGGCATTAACGAAATTAGGTTACAAAATACTTAAGGGGCATTATTTTCAGGGACGAAGATCCAATACAAAGCAATAATCCACTTCAAATTCAACACCTAAGCGTAGGCATGTCTGTAAAGTGGACTGTCTTGTAATGAGAAGACTTTTATCTCTAGTGAAAATTGTTCTACAATATTCATCTTTGGTATCAACATTTTTGTATTTGCATTTGCATCATTGTATTTTTCATAGCATTCATTTAAGCATTTTTACATGCATTAATCATACTTTATAGGGAACTGTTAAGGAAGTGCTTCTAACGGTAATTGCATTCACACAATACTAAGAATGGAAGCCAAATTTGAGCAACTGAAGAAAGAATTGGAAGAGAGTTTGCAAAAGATGCAAGTAGAGTGGGAGATTTTAATGGATCAGGCACAAAAGGCCACCGTGGAGTGTGTCTTGCAAAACCAAAAAGACTTAGTTGACCAAATGGTTGCAAAATTTGCTGGGCTCAACCAAGAAAGAGGCAAAGAGAAGATTTCCTCAACTATAGGAACCTCTGAACGTATAATGGCCCATGCTAATCAACATCTATTCATTTCACCCCGTCAGATTCCAAGTCACCATGTAGGTTTCTCCGTAATTGAAATGCAAGCAACCATGTTAAATCCTCGAGGTAATTCTACTGGTCATAACATATCCGCTCCTAAGGCGACGAGAAGAGCCAATAATGAGATCCCGGAGAATTTGAAACAATGGTACAGAGAGACATTCAAGGGAATGAGATGACAAAGCTCTTATAATTAGATGGGTGCAAGAGAACTAGTTTTAGTTCCCGACTTAGTGCTTCCACCCAAATTCAAGATGAATGAGTTTGAAAAATACAGTGGAATCAGTTGCCCTAATGTCCATCTCACGATGTTTATTCGAAGGATGACTGGATACACCAACAACGATCATATGTTGATCCACTACTTCCAAGATAGTTTGATTGGGCATGCTTCTAAGTGGTATAATCAACTGAGTCGTACTCAAGTCCGCTCCTGTAAGGATTTGGCTCGTGCTTTTGTGGGTCAATACAAACACATGATTGATATGGCCCTTGATTGAACAACGTTGCAAAATATAGAGATGAGGAATGATGAGAGCTTTCAACAATATACTCAATGATGGAGGGATATGGCATCCCAAGTGTATTCACCAATGATTGAAAGAGAGTTCATCATTTTATTCATTGATACATTAAAGTCTCCATATATTAACTACATGATAGGAGTTGCCACTAAGAGTTTCTCTCACATCGTCATGTATAGAGAAATGATCGAAAGAGCTTTCAAGAATGGCCAGATAAGTAGCACTAGCCATACTGAAAATGAAGAAAAAACTGAGATTTACATCGTGGGATCTTACTTAACTAATCTTGGGACCAAACATCATAAGGTGTGTCGTCGCATCAATCAAATTCCAATGACATATGAGGAATTGCTTTCAACACTAGTTGAGAAGAATCTTGTGACTCGAGTTCAATCCAAACCAAGAGAGGCCCAATATCCTAAAGGACATGATATAAACGCCATATGTAGCTATTATATTGGGAGCTCAGGGCACTCCACTAAGAACTGTGGGGAATTGAAGCGAAAGGTCCAAGATCTGATTGATTCAGGGACATTGACGTTCAATGTGTAATGGGGGCATTCTGATCGGGAGTTGAATAGGGCATCCATCAGGAGTTTTGTTGCATTCTCATGCATATCATCTTGTTTGAACTTGTTTTTCTTTTGTACCTCTTACGTTTAAATGTTTGTAAGTTGCTTGACGTTCGAACATTTTCAATAAAATGCTTCATTCTTAGGAAATGAACAATGAGCAAATTTTAATCTTGAAATTATTTCAATATCATTTTAATTAAAAACTTTTTAATAATTGAGGTTGTAAATCTTTGACAAATGACAAGATTGAACCCTACAAAACAAGGACCTCTTGATCCTAAACTAGAACATACACTAGACTACATACCCTTCTCTTGCAGGGACTGAGCTAGTGTTCTCTTCTCATGAAGAGTCCATCATTTTGTCATTCAGGTATGTGTTAGGAGCGAACAAAATGGGGCAACTAGCACATAAAATTGCAAATCTAATTAGTTTCTACTTCTGTTGATGACGTTCAATGATGATAATGATCTTCTCATATGGAATGATTGAGTATGCGAATCTAGTTTAGGTCAGTTGCTTGGGAATTGAACTCTAACGATGAGATTTTCTGACCTTCAACAAACACCTAGACTATAACAGGTTCTCCTCAATGAGCTTAAGAAATGGAATCCATTTACCCAACAAATATATATATATATATATAATATACAATAAAGCTGAGCTATTCTCCTAAAGCAATTGGTTATAGAGGAAAGTCGAAAGCCTTGACTTTATGAATAGATTATATTCAAACCATGACATTGATCAGATACTCAACAATTCGGTGTATGCTCCACTATGATTGTCAAGTCAAAGACTTTGTGACGACATGAATCCTTCAGCTAGCCTGATAAAGGCAATTATAAAATATGTACAATAAAATTGAATTCACCTAGCCAGATAATGGCAAATTAAATCAAATTTACTAAAAAGAAGTTTCGGTGAACATGGACTAAGGGAGTTGAGGAACACATGTTATAGTCGAACTCACACGAGCACTTAGAAATCTCATTTTTAGACCGATATTTCTGTACTACCTTGACTAGGTGAGTCTACGAAGCTTGAACGAATGTAAGATTTCAGAGAACTGAAGCAGAAATGTTCTGAAAGGTCTAGCTATTGATTATGCTGGTTGTGTCATTTTGTTCACCTCTGATTAAAATGCCAAACTAAAAAGAGGGGCATGTTATGATCTTCACGGTGACCAAATTGAGGAAACAAGCCTTAGAATTTAGGTAGCCAACCTCGAAACCAACTTTTCGACCCGAATATTTGTCAAATATTTACAACTATTAATGATTAAAAGAGCAGTTAATTCTTTTGATATCCAATCAACTCATGTTTTATGATTTGCTTCAATTGTGAAACTTAGGAGGAGACAACATTTTCAAAATTTCTTTTGATATTTTTCAAAATTTTGAAAATTCAAAGGAAGAAAAGAATTTTAAAACAAGATAAGTTCTCTGGAAGCGTATCTTGGAATTCAACAAATATCTCTTCCAAGCTAAGGATCGAAGCTGGGGCAAGAGAATCCAAATCTTTGAGGTAAAATTTGATGGGGCAAGGAAAATAAATTGTCTTAGGTCGAGGTTTGCAAGAGTACACATTGGTGGAAATGAAGACAAATTGATTTAGGGATAGAATGAAGACTGCTCATGCAACCATTCCCCTTATAGATCAACATATACATTTACACACATACATGAAATTTGCATCTTTGCATTCATTATCATGTGCATCAAAGATATTTTTATCCTCTATTGAGGACAAATTCAATAAACATCAAATAAATTTCATCTTGGCATCTATCATAACGTCTAAGATAGTCAATAAAAAAATGCATCATTTCGATCTTTCAGGAAATAAAAGCTCATAAATGACCAGATATCTTCAACTTGAAATAACAATGACATCCACATATTTGACTTCCTGAAGTCAACTATCAAATCTGCCGAAGATATTTCCTCAACATGAAGAAGCAAGCAGACTGTCTATCACCTTTGATGGTGTTTTTCTAAAAACAAATTTTGTCTCACTTGAGACAATTTCTCAAAACAAATTTTGTCTTGCTTGAGACATTTTTCCTTTGAGATACAAGTTTTGAGTTTGTTTCACATGAAGCAAAGCTGGTCACCTTTGAAATTGTTTCTCTTTAAACAAAGTTTTGTCTCTCTTGAGATAATTTCTTAAAAAAAATTTTGAGTTTGTTTCACTTGAAACAAATTTTATAATCTTTGAGTCAGTTTCTCTTGAAACACTCATATTTGCGATCATTTCTCTTGAAACGAATTTTGTCTCTTGAGACAAAATCTTTTGAAACAAAAATCATCTTTGAGTCTGTTTATTTGGAAACAAAGTTTTGTTTCTCTTGAGATAATTTATTTTGAAAACAAAACTGAGTTTGTTTCATTGGAAACATAATTTATAATCTTTGAGTTTGTTTTCTTGAAACAAAATTTTGTCTCCTTCGAGACAGTTTCTTATGAAACAACAACCAAACTTTGAGATTGTTTACCTTGAAACAAATCTTATTTTCGTTGAAACCGTTTCTCATGAAACAATAACCAAACTTTGAGATTGTTTCTCTTGAAACAAATCTATTTTCCTTGAGACCGTTTCTCATGAAACAACAATCATCTTTGAGATCGTTTCCCTTGAAACGAATTAAATCTTTGAGAACGTTTCTCTTGAAACGAATTAAATCTTTAAGCCTGTTTCTCTTGAAAGAAAACCATCTTCGAGTTATTCCCTTGAAATGAATTTTGTCTCTTTTGAGATAGTTTCCCTTGAAGCATAATCTGTGAGTTGGTTTCTCTTGAAACCATTATCCCTAAAGATGGCCAATCGCCCTTATCACATAGGAATCGTGTCATCCTTTGACCATATCTCCTCATCATGTAGGAGCTGTGTCATCCCTAGATAACCAGTCGTCCTCATCGCGTAGGAACTGTGTTTTCACATTCCCTAAAGATGGCCAAACCTCTTCATCACGTATGAGTTGTGTCATCCACCGACCAGTCGTCCTTACCACGTAGGAACCATGTGACCCCAGATAACCAGTCGTCCTCATCATGTAGGAACCATGTTATCACCTTTATATGGCCAAAACTCTTCATCACGTATGAGCTGTGTCAACCCTAGATAACCAGCCATCCTCATCACGTAGGAGTTGTATCAAACCTTGATAACCAACCATCCTCATCGCGTAAGAACCGAGTTATCACCCTTCCTATAGATGACCAAGAACTCTTCATCACGTATGAGCAGTGTCATCCCTTAGACGTCCAAAACTCTTCATCGCGTATGAGCCGTGTTGTCCCCCAATGCAAACACATCAAATTTTAAAAGTAAAAAATAGAAACGAACAAAAACTGTTTGTCCTGTTCATCTTTGCCATCTTCTTGTTAACATAAGAATGTGCAAAGAGTGGCAGCTGTAGACACCCATTTTTATCTGGTTCTACAAAAATATTATTATTATTATTATTTTACAACTTTTGTAGGCTAACCAGTGACCCAATTACAATCCATCAGCCCCAACAAATATAAACCAAAGGCCCAAGCTTGTTTACAAGTTCAAGATCTGAATCGGCCCAGCTGCAACCCGGTTCAGGCTATGGTCTGATCCAGTAACCTAACTCGAAAGTGACCCGAATTGACTCATCTATATTAGGGTTTCTAAACCCTAAATGTCAACCCTAAGCCACCACCACCAGTGATGTTCCAGCTTCCCCAGCCGCGTGTAGAGTTCACCTATTAGTCTCCCAGACGTGAGCCGAGCCACCGATGAGCCACTGCCAAGCCATCAAGCCACCACCAACGAGACAAATCTGCATCCAACCACAAGCCAAAGCCAAAAGCAAAAATCAATTATAATATCTAAACCCTAAAAAATATAGGATGATTTCACCTACCCCAAATCAATCCCCTACATCCTTTAACTCAACATGAAGAAAGAAAAATAGAGAGAGGAGGAAACCATTCAGTGAGAACACAACCAAAGAAAAAAACAGAGAGCAAAACCTATTCAAAACTAAAAGAATAAAAGATAAATAGAGAGGAGATTCGAAAAAAAATCATCAGAGATCCAAATTGAAAACAAGTGGAAAAAACCTAAAGAGTCTTACCCTATTCGCTACCCTCCATTCATCGGACTGAAAAACTTACCCGAGAAAGGTAAAGGTCTCTTCCCTTTAGTGCACGATTTTGGGTGTTCTGCTTTTGGGTTTCCTTAGAGATAGGTTGAGATTTGAGAGGGGAAAGGTAGGAAAGGGGTTACTTAACGGGGTAAGCTCTTCGTGCCCCCCATAGTGGGAGAGTTTTCTCTCTTGAGAGTTTTCTCTCTGTGAAATGAATAAAAGAAATGAGTGAGAAGAGAAAGGGAGAGAAGACAGGTGTAGCCAAACGGCTGAGAAAAAGGTGAAGACAAGGAATGAGTTAGGGTTTTCAAAATAACCCTTTAAAGTTGATTATATCTCAGCTTCAACACGACGTCGCATATGGGGGGAAGGGGTATCAACGTGTTTTGTGAAAAGGGAAAATATCTTTTTTAGTCCTTTACCTTTTGATGTATCATCCGTGTTTTAATTTTTTCTAGAGAAAATCATAGTTTAGGTCCTTATATTTTTGTAGTGGTTGTAATATGATCATCTTAAATGAAATTTTATTTTTCTATTTCAGACTCTGTATTTGTTTCGTATTTCGTCTTATTCATATCTGTTTAATATTATGTATGTTTATCTATTTAGGTTTTTGATTGCTGATTTTGTACTCTTTTCATTTTAGTCATCAGATGGAACTTTTGCATAATTTACTTAAAACTTTGAATTTTGTTGCATTTATGTTTTGGTCACTGATGTCTACCTTATCCATATTATCGTTTATTTTGCATTTGTCATGTAGTTCGTGATGTTTTTATTTTAGTCACTAATATAGTTTTCTTATCATTTAATCCTGATTTCCACGTTTCATTTTAGCTTTCGTTTGTTTGATCATTTAATCTATGTTTATGTGGTGCTTTAGGTTGATAGTTATATGGTTGGAAGTTTAAATATCTTTATCCCATGATTACTTTTCTTTTGTTTTATTGATGTTGCATTTGTACTTATTATGTCAAACATTAATTAAAGATCTTATGTTCCACTTATTCCCTTATATATATATACTCTATGTTGTCTATATATTCATATATATAGCTTTATAGGATACGTACGTGGATATGTAATTTTGCATGCATTTTTAACATATTTGTACGTTTATATTTTAAATTCTTATAAAATGTTTCTTTATATCTATCAATATTCAATAAAGGTTTTCTTATAATGATTTCAAGAATAAAAATTTGTAGAACGGGCGTGAAAAGTACCACTTGATTGAAGTGGTACAATCCGATACGACGTTCGAACGAAATGGGACTTGAAATAAATCTAGTTCATTTTATTAATTAAATTTCTTATTCAAATATTGCAATGTATTTTTCTTTAAATGGCAATTTATAATACTTCACGCAAATATCGAAATTCAATTTATATTTGATTCGTGCTGTTATCAAAGAGGGAATATTCTTTATGGATAAGAAATAGTCAAAATAGCTTTTCTGATGGAGGATTTCTAATTTTGAGGTTTCTTTTTGAGTTAAATAATTTTCCCTAACAATAATTAATTCGAAGCAAATTAATCAATATTTGATACATGGATCATAAATTAACTTTATATTCGATGCATTATTTCCACTATTTACGACGATATGTAAGCGACACGGTACCAATTTTGGCCGTTGTGGGGGTGCTAATCATTCTCCACATGTAACCGACTCCCGAACCCGTTTTAATCGAATCTTTGTAAACGCAGACCAACTTTTTGTCTTAAAACGATTTTTCTTAAATTTTTTTTAAAAGATGTTATTAGGTATTCGACCTACCTAAACCAAAGGTCGATGGAGACTCCTTTTCAATTTAATCCAAATTAATCCAAAATCATCAATTTCTCCAAATTAAGTCATAACTGCTTTTTTATAAAAATAAATAATTGTTCCACCTAAAAAATAGTTATGATAGCTTGGCGACTCCGCTGGGGACTTTTTTTAGAGAGTCAGGCTGTAAGTTGCTTAGACATTATCGTTGTGGTGGAAATTGTAAGTTCGAGTCTTTAGTTAACTTATGATCTGTTTATTAAAGTTTTTAATTGCTTCATTTTTAATTGTCAGACTAACATTTGGATTTTTTATTTCACTCTGTCCAAGTTTTTGTTGAGAGTTTTAATTTGTTCGTCTTCTGAGTCAAAGGTAGGTACGCTCCTCCTCACACACATCACATAAATTTGAATAACATAAGCTCTAGACACGAGCTTCAATCCAATTAGTTGGGGTGAATGCTTTACTCTCATAAGAATTTATTCTTCGTATGAGTTTTAGCAAATAACCCATGGGATACATACCTTATACCTTTGTAGGGATTTATTCCTAGTATGGGTATAAGGCAGTGAATCCCCACGAATTGAACTCATTCCGTTCGAAACCTGTAATGGGTGAGGATCGACATCAAGGACAATTCGGATACCTTTTTCTGTTAGAGACGAAACCATGCATATAGTGAACCGTAGGTCGGTCACCCTAGGTATAGTCATACCAAACCTCTATCCGTAGTAGGTATCCAAACTAAGTGTACACAAAGGAGGAGCATTTCTGAAACTTTCATTTTTTCTTTAAATTCTGTTGAATAACAACATACGAACTAGATATCATGTGGTTATGATTAATTTCTTGAAAAATCATTTTGGATAGATAGCATGTCCGGGTAGGAATGTTATTTAATTAAAGCATGTTCGGGTAGATATCATGACAGGGTATATGTTATATTCATCTTTGAATAATATTTTTATCTGTATCGATTGACTTACCTGTACTAACTGATTTGTTTTTCTTTTGTTTGTGTACACTAACTTATTTATTTTGTTTGTGTCATTTTTCATCCTTCTTTGCATTGCATTGCATCGTCATAACATAATGTGAAAATGTTGATCCGTAAGGGGATATTCATGAAAAAATCTTCACGAGAAGAGATAAAAAATTTCAATCAAACAGTCGCGTACACAAATATGTGCCGAGTGCTAAGAGAAGTCCATAGTACCAAAATGAGACTTGCTCAAAGATCATGCAACATTCGAGATTGGAAAGCTGATCCTTTGATCCAAGAAGTAATCAAGTAGTAGATTCTCATCTATAATCATTTCATCGCTAGTCATCAAGGAGTGATGCACTGATTTCAGCACCGTTGGGGCATTAATGGAATTAGGTTACAAGATACTTGAGGGGCATCATTTTCAAGGACGAAGATCCCAAACAAAGCAACAATCCACTTCAAATTCAATACCTAAGCATAGTCATGTCTGTAAAGTGGACTGTCTTGTATTGAGAAGACTTTTATCTCTAGTGAAAATTGTTCTACGATATTCATCATTGGGATGAACATTTTTGCATATGGATTTGCATCATTGCATTTTGCATAACATTCATTTAATCATTTTTACATGCATTAATCATACTTTGTGGGGAAATTTTGAGGAAGTGCTTCTAACGGTAATTGCATTCACATAGTACTGAGAATGGAAGCCAAATTTGAGCAACTGAAGAAAGATGCAACCAACTCCCGAACCTGTTTTAATCGAATCTTTGTAAACGTAAACCAGCTTTTTGTCTTAAAAACAATTTTTCTTAAACTTATTTTAAAAGACATTTTTATGTATTCGACCTACCTAACCCAAAGGTCGATGGCGACTCCCTTTCAATTTTATCCAAATTAATCCAAAATAATCAAGTTCTCCAAATTAAAGTAATAACTATTTTTTTAAAACAATAAATAATTGTTCAACCTAAAAAATGGTTATGAAAAAGGAATTTTGTGATTTTAGGGCTATTTATAAGGGGACCTCTGTGTCATTAGAAAATTCTTAAATTATTTTCGCAGTCCCTGAAGTTTTCATACGTAATTCATTTTGGTAACCTATTGTAATTTTGCCCTTGAATTTTGAATTAATTCAATTTAATCCCAATTTATATTTTCTATATTTCGCAAATTGGCCCCTAACCTTTTTACTTTTTCTACAGCTTTCATTTAGCATCAATTTGACCCATAATTTCTAATTCTTTTCAATTTCATCCTCTTTAATTTTTGTGTTTTTTTAATCTAACACTCTGATATGTTATTTTATTTTATTTTTATCGTTTAACATTAATTTTACTTCTTTTAGGCAATTTTAAATTGGCCAAAGGTAAGTAGTTCATATCAAATTTTTAAATTTAATTTTTGCAATTAAGACAACCAGGAAATCAAATTGGTATCGAAAGGGCAGTGCAAGGGTGTTAATCCTTCGTTGACTGTAGTCGACTCCCGAATCCGACTAATTTCTGATAAATCGTGAATCATATAAATTGTAGGTTAAGGCGTCCAATCAACCTAATTTAAAATGATCGGTGGCGGCTCCATCACATTAATTTAAGTCGAAACTCAGTTCAGGGATCACTCAAAAGATAGTTATGATAGCTTGGCCACTCCGCTAGGACATGTAAAAGAGTCAGGCCAAATACAATTCCCGGTTGTCTTCCTAAGTGTAAGTTGTAAGTTTAGATTATAATTTATCTTTTCGATCATTGTTATTTGCCTTTGATTATTATTTTTCAAATAAATATTTGGACTGACGGTTTTCTAATGATTTCATCTTTTTTTTTAAAAAAAATCATTCATCTCATGCTCTATTCCCGAGCTTCAAACAATTTTTTAAGTGGGGAAAAAGCGATGCCTTTGTGGGAATTTATTCTCCGTATAGGCCTAGCAAGTAACCTTTGGGATTCATATACCTTATTTCTTCATGTGAATTTATTCTCCGTACAAACATAAGGGAATGTATCCTCTCGAGTTTAACTTGGTCCATATAAGCCTGTGATGGGCTTAGGAATTAGGGTCTGGCAGGTCCAAGGGGGAAATAGCAAGGATAACTCGAGTACCTCTTTTAGAACCAAACCGGGTTGCTGCAAGGAATTTAAGCCCACCCCAAAACTTCATTCAAAACCTAGGACGCTTGATTTATTTCCTGTTTTATTTTAATGTTCAAAGCATGTGAATTAGAAATATATGCGGTTAGGATTTGTTTAAGAAAATAACATATGGGATAGAAATCAGGTCTGAGTAGGAACAAAAGCATGTGGGGTAAACATCTTGAGGGGTAGAAATTTTATTTTTTCATTATTTTAATTATTGCTTATATCTTATAAAATTGTTTTCTTTCGTTTTTGTTTTCTTCCCTTTTTTATTTATTTGCATAATTTAAAGAGGTGCTGATCCGCAAAGTATTCGTTAAACTCGAATAGTTTGCATTAATGGACAAAAGGGTTGTAATGCAAGAGGTAAAAAACACAGAAGTACGGTTGTGGTCAGAAAATAATTAGAAGGAAAAGGGAGATAGTCTACAAGATAGCTATAGGTCAGATCTAGCTGGCTACCCTTCCATCAGCCTTAAATAGAATAATATTCAGGAGCTACGAAACATTTGAGATAGTTGGAAAAATGACCGAAAGCAAAATTTCTACCAATGATATGACGATATTGCACTTCTGCTCTGTGTCAAGGTAGACAAACCTGTAATTTGAGCCCTAGTATAATTTTGGAATCTGGACTACAATTGTTTTACCTTCAACAAAGAAGACATGGTGCCCACAATTGAAGAATACACTACTCTGCTGCATTACGAGGGAATTAGAATGTATCGAGTCTTCATAAAATACATTAAAAGTCAGCCCTTCAAAAATGGATTGGCAAAGGTCGTAGGGGTTGATGAAAAGTGGGTAACAGACTGAATTCAACACAAAGGGAATGGAGAAGGAATTACTTGGATTCACATTAAGCAGTTAATGACGAATCATCTTGATGAATGAAAGGTGATCTATATTTTCACACTGGGTAACTATGGCTTGGTTATCTTCCCAAAAACTTTGGGATACATTGAGGCAGCTGTAGTGGAACTTTTCAAATAATTGCCTAAAAGAGTGAACCATTCTCCAACAACCTAGCCGAGACCTTTCGTTCATTAAACCACTATAGAAGGACCGATGTAGGACGTTTTATAGATGCACACAACTACTTCAGGTTTGAATTCATAGTCATTTTTGGAAAACTGATAGGATTTCTTATTGCCGATTTAGTACTACATATTCACATTTGGAGGAATTCCCTACACAAAAATGGTGAGAATATATTCCAAAGGAAAAATGGCAAATGAATTTATGCACCTACAGGATAAAGACATCATAAGGAGAGCCCCTTAGTTGACTCATAGTGACACTCTTTATCGATGTGGGGATTCAGGAGTAGTAATATTGCTCGGGATATGGGGAGGAATATGATACACTCCGCTCTTAGTGCTTTGGCAGTATGGGGCACGTCAGTTAGACATAAGATATTTGGATCCGAGTTTGCATATCATGAGGAAAATTACAAGAAGAAGGTCAAAGACATCGCTGACTAATGGAAAAGAATTTTTCGTACCGATGTTGTAACTGCCAAGGGCATGCTTACTCCATACTATATGGAGTGGAGAAAGTTAAGGAAAAATGATACCATTCCTATACCAGATCAGGAAGATACTCGGATCATTGAGGAGCATCTTAAACCAGTTCCCTCTGAGTTGGAGATAACAAAGAAAGGATTTGAAGCTGAAAAAGAGGAACTAAGACAAAGATTGAGGGAGTTGGAGGCTGAAAAATTCCAGTGGAAGCTGGACGCTGACAAAAAGACCGAGCAAATAAATTGGAAAATGAACAAAAGAAAATATGCTACGAGTTGGAAAATCTGAGAAAATGGTATTAAGAACAGGTCTAGAAAAATACCAATTTGAAGAGATCTTCAGAGTATTGGAGAGATGAAGCCGATAACTTAAAGAGGAAATTTGAGGCGCAAGATGATATGGAAGCATTAAAAAATCAAATAAGGGTTTCTCATAAACAATTATCATAAAGACAATACCAGAACAAACAATTAAAAACAGAGGTAACTGATATGGAGAGGTCCCTTCCAAGGCAACAGGAACATGATAATAAAGTTATGAAAGAGCATATAGTCGAACTAGAAAATATTGTGGACAAGTATAAAAAGCAAGAAAATGAACTCCAAATAGTTCCCTTTGATGGAGGACTCCAGTGGCGTTTTCGTTGGGAATAGGCTTAGCAAAGGGTGAAAGCTAGGGATGCAGTTATTTAGGA
This sequence comes from Hibiscus syriacus, assembly GCF_006381635.1. Lineage (NCBI taxonomy): Eukaryota > Viridiplantae > Streptophyta > Magnoliopsida > Malvales > Malvaceae > Hibiscus > Hibiscus syriacus. The sequence goes on from NW_024063122.1 coordinate 275,389, forward strand.
TTTCTTAGAGTAAGTATAGAAGGAAGCCCATCACTTGTATGGTTTGGTAAGAGAAGCTGTGTTGGTTCGACAAGGTATTCAACCAATGATAGATGAAGCAAAAAGACTTATTAATCTATTAGAAGTTGTTCGGGGTCTAGAAGATCTAGCTCGAATGTACCTCTAAATAGTTTTGGTCTCTTAGTAATAACACTTTTGTCTCAATAAAGACTATTTATAGTAACAAGCATGTTTTGGATCAATGTCTCGAAAGTTTCATGCATTACATTTTTCTTTCATTTTCATTTCTTTACATTCAAAATCAACTAACAGAAAATGTCTCATCGGAAAAAGGAACAAGCATTGCACACACCTCATCCTCACAATACCCACTCAAAGAAGAAGAAAATGGAAGATAAGACCGCTCAACTGGAGGAAAACATGCTGAACTTGCAAAGAGAACTTGATGATAAAATAAGTCAGAATCATCAAAATACCCTGGATTCCATCACTAGGAACCAAGATTCATTGGTCGATCAGATTGTTGCAATGTTGTCTGGATTAAATTAGATGAATGCTCCTAGGGTATGGGCATCCGAAGTGGTAGCTGTACCGCCAACTCTACAGCTGGTTATCTCACCTAGAATCTTACTAGGATTTCAAGGGGACTCATTTGCTGTAAAATCACATGCTTCTGTAACTAACCCTCAGAATAATCCGGATGATTATCGTATTCCAAACTCTAATAAAGAAGTCAAAGAAAAAAAGATGGAACAAAAATCAAACATTTGGAAGACCAAATGGAAAAAATTAAAGGAGCAAATAACTATGATGGAGTCGATGCTCTGGAGTTAAGCCTGGTCCCGAATTTGATTCTTCCCTCCAAGTTTAAAATTTCAGATTTCGAGAAGTTCAATGGGAACAATTGCCCCTCATCTCACATTACCATGTTCTGTTGAAAGATGACAAGATATGTTGGGAATTACCAGCTCCTGATTCACTATTTCCAAGAGAGTTTGGCAGTGTTTACCCATCCGGTAGTACAATCAGTTAAATCGTTCTCACATAAGAACATGAAAAGATCTTGCCAAATCATTCTTGGAACAATACAAACACGTGAATGCCATGAGATTAGATCGTGTTATGTTGCAAAGTATGGAAAAGTATAACAAAAATTTTAGGCAATATGTACAGTGATAGAGGGATTTAGCCGTGCATGTTCATCCACCTTTGGATAAAAAAGAAACAAGGAAGCTCTTCGTACATACTTTGGAGGCTTATTTCTTTGGGCATCTGGTCGTAATCACATCTAAAAAATTTTCTAATCTAGTTATGGCTGGAGAGATGATAGAGACGACCATTAAGCAATGGAAGATAGATGGGGGTGAGTCAAGTAAAAGACCTTTCCTTAGAAAAAAGAGAAGGAGAGATCAACAACATCAACACTTACAATACTGGAAAAAGTGTTACGATCTCTATATCAGAACCAATTATAGATGTACCATCAAGTACTTCTAGACAAGATTTGAGGGAACAAATGAAAGAAAGAGAAAATGAGCATTTCAATCCTATTCCTATGACATATAAGAAACTTTACCAATAACTTTTTGACATACACTTGGTCATCATACCCAGTGGAACCCCTGAAACCCCCATACCCAGATGGTATGATGAAAATGTACATTATGAATATCATGGTGGTGTCCTGGGACACACTATTGAAAACTGCCTCGCCTTTAAGAAAATTTTTCAAAGGATGCCAAACAAGAACTGAATTCATTTCAATAATTAAGAATCACCCAATGTTGCACGAAATCCTCTTTTCAATCACCACGAGACTGAGATTAATGCAATTTTTGAGGAGAAAGGTAAGAAGGTCAAGATTAGTGTCTCTAGCTTGGGTATGAAAACAAATGGTAAATGTGGGGTTTCTTAAACCACATCCTAGTACATCAAAATATGAAGGTGGAAGTTATTGTTTCTATCACAACAAAGGCGGACATGATGTGCAAGAATGTTTTGAATTTAGAGCTTTGATCCAGCTAATGATGGATAAAAAAGAGCTGTAATTTTTTGAAGAAAGAAAGGACACTCCAGAAGCAGATGTATGTACCACTAAAGAGGCATCAAAAAAAGGATATGGTATGGGACACCCTTGGATAGTCACCCCAAGGAAAAGACGGTGGAAAAGGTACTTATAAAAGTGGTGATAGTAGCACCAAGACCTTTCCCTTACAAAAACAATAAACAAGTGCCTTGGAAATATGAATGCCAAGTGAGTTCTACAAAAGAAGATGTCAATGAAGTGGGGTATTCTATTAGAAATGGGAGGTGTTACTCTCGAAAGTCTAAGTTACCTAAGAGAACACTTGAGCCATTTAAAAAAGATAAACCAGCGGTTAACGAACCAATAAAAGAAGAAGAAGTTGTGGAGTTCTTGAAATTTTTAAAACATAGTGAATACAACATTGTGGAACAACTACATAGTTTTCTAGCTCGCATCTCAATGATGGCATTACTACTGAGTTCGAAGGCACACAGGGAGGCACTACTGAATGTCTTGAATCAAACATGTGTACCAAAGGACATACCAGTCAATAAGATGGACCGGCTCGTTAACAACATCCAAGCTAATAATCTTATCCAATTTTCTGGTGATGAGATTCTGTCAAAGGGGAGAAGGACTCCCATAGAGTTAATGTCGCAATCGAGGAATGAGGCATCTTGGGAAGAGACAAGAGGAGATCATCACCATTACCATAGAGTTGTGGCCTATGAAATAATGTCTTGTTTGAATTTGTCTTTTATATGCCTGAACCTTTTCTTTTTAAAAAATGACATTTTTAAAAAAAAATGCCTGAAAATTTGACATTTTATACTCTTATAAAGTACAATGAAATGTACATTTTGAGAATTGGGGTTATAACCTTTTGACATATACCGAGATCAAATTCCTTCTAAAAAAGATCCATATCTTTTACCCGAAAAAAGAAAAAAAATGTTTTCTCACGCATACAAGTATCGAAGTAGACAAGATAGGGCATCTCCGATGCATGTCATTGCAATACTAGTTAGTTTGCATGTCTATTAAAGACGTTCCGTGACGATATACATTTTTCACAAATAGAATAGGGGAATAGACAAATTTGGCTTAGATCAGTTGCTTAGGAATTGACCTTTAAAGATGAAAGTTTCTGATTTTCACTAACACTCAGACTATAACAGGTTCTTCTTCACAAACTTAGAAAATCTCAAAACCGAATAATTAATGTGATATTAATGAATGATAATTTTAACAATGATGGGGGCACTCCGTTGAAAGTAGTAAGATGTTAATCTTCGGAGGTAATGTATGAAGTAGCTATGGTGGTAATGTCTGAGATTTATGAAGTAAGTTTCATTTGAGTTTATCAAGTCGAAGACTTTTTGACACTTGAATCCTTTAATTAAGGGTATTCCGCTAAAGTAATGAACAATGTTAATTTCCCTAACTTTATGAATACGAGTATATTCAGATCATGACACTTGTCTCTATGTGTCGAGATGAATCTCCCAGCAAAAGCAAGTACATCAAGTTTAACAAAGTATAGTTTAAAGAAAGGCGTTAAGGCCTGATATAAACGTGGAGTTGAGGTTAAATTTCGATGAAATATGGACTAAAGGAGTTAGGAAACATCTGTTAAAGTTGACTACACAAAAGCACCCAAGGGTTTTATTTTTAGATCGATATTTTTGCAGTATCTCTGCTTAAGGATTGTACGAAACTTGAACAAATGGAAGGTTCCAGAGAACTGAAATAGAAATGCTCTCTAAAGGGCCTTGCAGTGGAGTGAATTAGTTGTTATATTTTGTTCATATCCTGTTTGAAAATCATTAAAATCAAAACCAAATCACATTGCCTTCCCATATCACCCATGGATATTGACACTTGTCAAAGGGCTATACTTTTTTAAAACAACTTGTGTGATTCGTTTATTTTATATTCAATGAGCTGATACTTTGCTTCAATTGCTCAGACATCATTTTATACCAAACCTTTTAAAAAAGGTGATATATCTATGACAAGACATATTTTCTCAAAAAATCGGTTGAAGGACCTAAAACAGTGTAGGGCATCTCTAGGTTTCCAATCTCTTCTTCTTCCACCACTCGTGCCTCCTGATGTGGTTCCTATCAAAATAGAGCCTGGCATTGAGAAAAAGAATGTAGCGTTACAATCCGTGGACATACGTGATACTAGATTAAAGGGATAAAAGATAACTATTCCAACTAATCATTTCAAAGTAAGTATGGGCAGTAAGGATGGTTACTTCTTTCATTATAGTGTATGTCTTTATTATAAAGATGGTCGCCTGGGAAGGTGCAAGAGACCTACAACAACGAGTTGGCTTGAAAGAGTTTCGCTTATGCTGGCGAGAAAAGTTTGGTCACTGTCAAATCCCTTCCGAATAACAAACATGAGTTCACTGTTGTACTTGAAGATTTCATATCAAAGAGAAATAATAAGAATGAAAAACTTGATGGTAGTGACAACCCAAATGAGCGTGAAAGGAAAAGAGCGAGACATTTATAACTCAAAGACATTTATAGTAGAGATAATCTTTGTTGCCAAGATTCCCATGCAAGAAATTCAAAGTACTGTACGAGTACAAGAATCTGAGAACTCACAAGAAGCACTGAGGGTGCTTGATATAATTTCAAGGCAACATGCCTTCTTGTTCGCTAGTCTTTTTTCCATGACAATCAGGATAAATTTTAAGACATTAGAGGAGGTATTCTTGGCTTTAGAGAATTTCACTTGAAGAGACCTTTCATTGAATATTGATGCATCAACTACAATGATGATCAGTCAAAATGAAAGAGATCTTTACCCCCTCGGCTAAACCAATGCACAAAAAAAAAAGCTTGAAAGGAGTACAAGATCACTGGATTGATTGAGAAAACAAAGATCAGATAATCACCATGAAGTTGTCAGTGCTGTGGAAAGATCGACTCCAGGGATGAGATCAACGGACAAAGAACGAGACTCCGTCCAAGAAATAAAACAAGAAATAATTCATTTTGCATACATCTTAGACATACTTAAAAGCATCACATTTATCATTTTCCGCATACATAACTGTTGCAGGTTTAGAGTCAAGTTTCAACTACACAATAAAGGATACTTGATATTTTACACAGAGGTCCAAAAACGTCTTCAAAAATCGATGGCGGTTTAGCTTAACTCAACAGCGAGGAGCTATTATCTAGTGAAATTTTTCAGGCTAGATTTCAACTCCACGATGGAGGATATCCGAATGGCAAAATATTTCACTTGACTTTCTCACAAGGAGGATATATTCGAAGAACATCTCACATGGTTTTCCCGTGAAGGCAAGTCATTCAATGAACATCTCACCTGGTTTAGACCCTCGAAAGGGAACCATCCAAAGAATCAAGATTGACTTTCATGTGAAGGGGAGTCATCCAAAGAATCGAGATCAACTTAAACCCTGAGGGGGATCGTCTCATTTGGCTTTCTTGTGAAGGCAAGTCATCCAAAACCGATTGCATTTTAGCTTAACTCAGCGACGAATAGTCATTTTCCAATCAAATCTTTTCAAATTCAGTCCCAACTCCATGACGAAGGTTATTGGGTTCAGAAAAACAATTCAGAATCGGGAGCATTCTAGCTTAACTCAATAGTGAGGAGCTTGTTTCCAGTCAAAGTTTTTAGGCCAAGTCTCAACTTCACAATGAAGGATTATTGACCCAGAAACGCATCCAAAACTGACTGCATTTTGGTTTAACTCATTGGTGAGGAGCCATCTTCTAATCACATATTCTAAAGTCAAATTTCAACTCCATGATAGAGGATATCCAGCTTCAAGAATAGTCTTCTACAACTTTGAATCACGATTTCAGTTTCACGACGAAGGATATCGCGCCCAAGACACTCGAGATCGACTCAACTTCACGATGAAAGAGTCATCAGCAACCTAGCTCAACTCAACAACGAGGAACTATTTTTTAACCAAGGTCTTCAAGTCAAATTTCAACTTCATGATGAAGGATTCATCCGTAACCTAGCCCAACTCAACAGCAAGGAACTATTTTTCAACCAAGGTCTTCAAGTCAAATTTCAACTTCACGATGAAAGATATTGGACTATAAGAAGACCTAAAACCAACTGTGAATCATTTTAACTCGATAACAAGGAGCTACTGTCCAGTTCAGAACCACAGTTTCAACTTCACGGTGAATGATATCGTGCTCAAGTAATCCATGACTCAACTTCACGGAGGAGGAGTCATCTACAACATAGTTTAACTCAATGACGAACTAAGGGCTTCAAGTCGAATTTCAACTTCACGATGAAGGATATTGGACTAGAAGAAGACCTAAGATCAACTACGATTTATCTTAACTCAACAGTAAGGAGTTACCGCCCAGCTCAGGCATCGAGCTAGATTTTATCTTCACAGTGAAATATATCATGCTCTAATCACCCAAGATTAACTCGATTTCAACTCGAATGAGTCAACCATAATTTCAACTTCATGACAAAGGATATTGAGCTCAAAGTAATCCAATATCGACTTAATTTCACGATGAAGGAGTCATCCGTAATTCAGCTCAACAGCAGGGAGCCATTTTCTAACTAAATTGATTGCAACAAACAAATCACAACCAGAGTTTTCAAGTCGAATTTCAACTCCACAATGGAGGATTTTGGACTAGAAGCCCAAAATCGACGGTAGTATTAGTTAGATTTATAACAAAATCGAATTTCAACTCTGCAAAGAAGGATATTCGATAAGAGAGTCGACTATAACATTGAGTCGGATCTCAACTACATAGTGAAAGATATCAGATTCACTTGAGCAAATTCACTTTTGGAATCCATTTATTTTAAAAAAAATTGTCTTTTTTTATCTTTTCCCTATTTTTGTTACACGATAATGGGCAAAGAGGAGCAACTGTAGACATCCATTTTCGTCCGAGACTTTTAATTATATAATATATATTATAGTTATTATATTATATTACATTATTTCTTATTATATTATTTATTAAAAATTTATTTTTAGGTCCAATAAAGAGTCCAAGTCCATAGCCGAATCTTGTCCAAAAAAGAAGCCCAATCGAGTAGGTAAGCTAGATCCAACAAGCAAACCCGGTGAGAGCCCAACAAGAGGAAGCCCAATAGATTGACCCAACAGATTAGGGTTTCCTCATGTAAGCATCAGTGCCACATCAACTAGGACTGTTGGATCTGGCTTTTTGATCCAACGACTGAAAACGTATTAGGAGACCCAATAATCACTATTCAATGGCGCGTGGAGGCTACGCGCCAGTAAAGTCACCCACCAACCAAGATTTTTGGAACAAACAAAAGCAAAAGGGGAAATCTTCCTCGATTTTTTTGGTAAACATGCTGATGAAGTACAAGCTTGCAAAATCCCAACAAAATTGGGACTACATCATCACCGATTCAAAGGGGAAACAACCCCGTCGAGCGGCTATATATACACCGAAAAGAAGCCATCACACAATAAAAAGATCGAATGAACACAAAAAGAAAATAATCGAAGAATAACAAAAACAAAGCATCACAACAAGAATGAAGCAACCAAAGGAGAAAGCATCTCATAAACCATAAAAAAATCTTGAAAAAACCAAAAATAGCTTCGGTTTTGGCTCAGAAGAGGAACGATCGTCGGGAAAGCGAAGAGACTTCATTGGAAAAAGGTAAAACTGGAACTTTAAGCCTAGATCTACGTCGATTGAGGCGTTTTCTTGGTATTTCGGGGCTAGATTTGGCTTTGGGGTTTTAGGGGGAACATTTTAGGCTAGTTTTGATTTTCCAGCCACCGACGGCGGTCCAGACGACGGAGACGTGGCTGGTTTTTGGTTGGCTTATGGCCGGTTATGGGGAGGTTGAGAGAGAGTTGAGAGAGTTTGGGGGTTTAGTTTTGAGAGATGGTGGAATTAGGGGAATTTTGTGATTTTAGGGCTATTTATAGGGGACCACTGTTTAATTAGCAAATTATTAAATTATTTCCACAGTCCCTAAAGTTTTGATGCGTAATTCATTTTGGTCACCTATTGTAATTTTTTCCTTGAATTTTGAATTAATTTAATTTAATCCCTATTTATATTTATATATTTCACAAATTGGCCCCCTAACCTTTTTTTCTACAGCTTTCATTTAGCATCAATGTGACCCCTAATTTCTAATTATTTTCAATTTAAATCTCTTTAATATTTGTGTTTTTTAAAAATCTAACACTGATATTTTATTTTATTTTATTTTTATCGTTTAACATTAATTTTACTTTTTAGGCAATTTTAAATTGGCCAAAGGTAAGTAGTTCAGATCGAATTTTTAAATTTCAATTTTAATTTTCGCAATTAAGACAACAAGAAAATCAAATTGGTACCGAAAGGGCAGTGCAAGGGTGCTAATCCTTCAATGACTATAATTGACTGCCAAATCCTACTAATTTCTGGTAAATCGTGGATCAAATAAATGTTAGGTTAAGGTGTCGGATCAACCTAATTTAAAATGATCGGTGGCGACTTCATCACATCAATTTAAGTCAAAACCCGATTCAGGGACCACCCGAAGTACGTTATGACAGTAGTAAAACAACTCCCAATTAAAAAGTTCATCAAGTTGAAATAAGTCCACCCGCACACTCTATGATACAAGGTCATCTTCAGCATAAAAGAAGGCTGAAATTGAAGCTTAATTGAATTTCTTACAAACTCTCTGTCCTAGCAGAATACATCACTAAGGGCAGCTACATCTGAACTAACTCCAACAACAAACCCAGAATACTTCATTAATACATTGCCCTTGAAACTAAACCTTCAATGCAACGCTTTGAACATCCGAAAGAATTGACACTAATGAAGAAAACAAGAGCAATAACCACGGATTAATCATTTAGAAACCTTCCTATTGAAAGATTAAAAACGAGATCACCACAAATCACATATTATATTAACTCGCAGTAAATAAATTTAACAATCCACTATAACCGAAATAAATAAGATCACTCACACGGACGAGAACGGATGAAGAGAAGCAGTCCCCACCTTCGAACTAAATGATCGGAAACAAAAGCGAACTCCAAAACACTAATAATATAACCCCAATCTTAAAAAAGACACCAAACAGAGGCAAATTTTCTACTACAACACAAATACCTCAACACCCAACAATGCAAAAAATTACTCAATATTAACTCTAAACCACTTCAATCACTTCCACTTTTCCCCAAAACTATAACAAAACAACAAATATATCTAAATGAGAGGAACCAGACCCACATCATCCTCCATAATGCGATAAACCCAAACAGAAAAAGACCTACAAGACCAGCTAAACAAGAAACCAAACCACGAAGTCTAAAGAAGCAATTAAACACATCAATCCTATGAAAAAACACCCACCCACCAGATATACATCACGCCCAGCTCTATAATGAATCAGAAAAGACAAGATGCACCGCAACAATGTTTGCGAAACATGTGAGGGAAAAGGATCACAAGCCTCACACTCAACCTTTCAAAAAACTTTGATTTGCCGTTAGTAGAAAAAGCTGAAACTACTAATGCCCTCTCCTTCATGGGTATTTTTACTCAAAAATCACCCAATTATATATTACATGTAAAGCACCCTTTCTCTAAATATTACCCGATCTAACACCATTTCTCACAGAGTGATAATAATGCGTGTGGTAGGGAGCGTTACAAGAACCTTTGGATTTTATCCGAGGTGGCGCCACGATGGGAAGGCGCGTTTCTGGGAATGCACCTTCACGGAGAATTCTGATAGCTGGAGAATGGTGCTTTACATGGCCCACTCCTTCCACATAAATACCACCTACTAGCCTTTAAATACCACCCAACCACCCATCCCTCTCCCTCTATAAATACTCCCTTGTACAACAACTCAAACCACACCAAAAATACTCTTATTTCCTTCTATCAATCCTTCTATCAAGCTATAAGTAGGTTTTGTTATAGTTTTTGGAAGGTAATTTTTTATTATATTATAATCATTTAATAGTTTATTATTTTAATATATTTTATTGTACTAACTTTTTTACTACTTTTTACAGTTATAAAATTGAAGGCGGATTGCTGCCTTTAGATGAGAATCATATCTCAAGTCATTTTGTCGATACGATAACAATTTTAAATTGTGTTATTTTAATTATTTTGAATATTTTATTTATTTAATTTTTTATTTAGTATTAGTTTATATTTTAATTTGTATATTGTTTATTTAATTAGGGGAATGATCATATATTAGATTCATTTATTCGTAAAGTTAAGTTAAAGATACTACGTCGTGTCTGGCCGTATTTAGCCTAGACTGTATTCGGTTACATAAAAAAATATGAAGGGTATTGTAAACTGGAACCCGACCTTACTTCTGCATGGATTAAGAGGTGGAGACTAGTGACACACACCACACACACATTCCATCTTTCGTAGGGGGAGTTCACTATTACGCTAAAGGATATTTTCATATATTTGGGGCTTTCGGTAGATGGGGATGTTAATTATAGCGTGGCAGATGGTGATTGGCATTCCTTATGCCAAGAGCATCTTGGAGGTGTCCCGACTAATTTCAACGGTGGTCAAATGCCTTTATCATGGTTGGAAACATATTTTTGACATTTGAGTGAAGATTGTTTCGAAGAACATGCTAAAATATTTGCCCAATCTTGCATATTACAACTCATAAGAGGGATCTTGATGCCTCACAAATCTTACAACCAAGTTCATTTTATGTGGTTGCGTCACCTCGAAGATTTTCACGTTGTTGGCGCACTCAGTTAAGGCTCCACAGTTTTTGCATTTCTATATAGAGAAATGTGTCGTGTAACTGATTATTGGAAAAATGCTATCGGTGAATGTCTCTTTCTTCTCCAGTATTGGGCATGGTATCGCATGCCCTTTTTATATCCGATCTTGAATAACCAATTAGTTTTCTCATTATTGTTGAGATAATTTCAATACTGAGTTCGTATATAAATAATTTTTTTGAGTATATAATGAAATATTTTTTTACATTGAATAGGTGGTCATTTACAAGGGAAAATCATTGTGATATATCAGACTAATTGGAAGAAATTAGGCTACTCATTGATCAAAAGGCTTGGTATAGAGGTATGTATTTAAATTTTATTATTTACCTTTAATTATCGTTATATAATTAAAATATTATTTTGATAAGAATTATATATATTTGTTTTAGTTTTAATGGGCTCTTTATTCTACTGAAGAAATTAGGCTTCACATCCCACTTCACTTGAGTGACTCATTAGATGTATGGATGGAGGTGGTCCCTCTGATATGTTATATTATTGTCGAGTGGTAACCTATTGATAATGTACTTCATCAATTTGGTTTCGTAAAATATATTCCTGAAGTACCTAGGAATCTCGACAATATGCATAACGTCGATAGACGGGGCAAAAAGGATGCCAATTGATTGATGAAACACAACAAATAGATAGTGATCAAGGAGGATCGACGTGGACGCATTCCCCCCTGGGAGAAGATTTGTGTGGATCATTATTCGGTTGTGACTGACTATTATCAGTGGTTTAACATGAACGATAAGTCATTCTTAGTTTTTGAGGAGGCACGAGGCGGTTCAGACGCCACTGCAGCCGGTTCAGATGCCACCACTGCAGGGTTTTATGACACTTCCTGGCTTATTTGGCGGGTAGTGCTTTACCATAGACACAAACACCTATAGCTCAATATGTGATTGCTTGTAAATATATATGCTAAGGTAAGCAAATCTGTGCAAGTATACATAATCGATGCAAGTAATATAGTAGTGAGTGAGTATCGTCTCCACAGGGATTGGATGAGAAATATATTTTCACCCCAACCACAACTAATGTTACAAGCTAAGTCCTACTAAGTATTATCCTAAGAACTAATATTAATGAACTATGAAAAATGATTCGATGATTTTAAAAAAGTTTGGTTGAGGCAACATAAATATGCAGAGTAATAAAACAAGTGAAGGTTTAAATATAATGCGAACAACCTCACATATTCAGACATGTCACAGAGCACTTATGCTAAACTATTATCTTGAGAACAATTATTCCCAGTTTAGAATAAATTATTATGCCTCGCTAAAGTTGCCCGACAGGATTACTAGGTATTCTTAGACGGTTGCTATGGCAATACCTCTCATCGTTAACTATAGATATTGTCTATCCTACTCTAGCATCTATCCCTTTTAGTCGATTGAAACCTCTCCTTATCTCTAAGGTAGACAAGTTAGAACTTCAACATCCCGGTTTATTCCATTACTCACGTTGATCTATCTTAATTCTCTCGAATTTAAGAATCACTTATCTAGACAAAAGGCTATCTCTCGATGCTCTTACAATGCCAAGACATGTTTTACCAAAACCCAAGGCTATCTCTCGATGCTCTTACAGTGCTAAGGTAAAATATTTAAACTGTGAGCAAAACAGTCATAAGCGAAACATAATTCATCATTCATAAACATAAAAATATTGTTTAAGTAAAACAAAGTTTAACACCAAGTAAAGCATTCATGGTGCTATCAAAGATCATCCAAGATTAAACGTTTAATACAACCCCAAATAGATAAAGAATTAAAAACAAATAAAGAATGACTCCCAAAATTAGGGGCTCTATCTCGACAATCCTGCATTGGTGATCACCTCTCTCAAGGCCTGATCACCGCTCTGTTATCGTTTGGCTATGGAGGACACCAAGGATGGTTGGTGGGTAGATGGTGGGAAAGCACTACAGTTGCTTGCTCACGGCTTAGGTAAATCTCTTCTTTCCTTCCTCTCTCTTTTTGGCGGCTACGACTGGTTATTTATAAGGAAAGACCTCCTAGGTCTTTGTCTAATTTTGGAGTTTCCTTAACTAGCTGTTATTAATTACTCAGACTTAAAAAGGAAAGGCGACTGGCGACTGTCAGAATAATTGAGGCTTGCTTGCGCGTGAAGTAGGTCATCCAGTTGGCGTGTGATATAAGCGGTTTCACCACACCTGCTTCAGAATTCCTCAAATAAATCTTGCCTCGACGAGATAAATTTGCTCCTCACGTTCTCATCTGTTCCGTTGGCCTTTTGACTTTTACATTGTCACGACTGAAATGTTCTTCCTCTGTAGGATTCCTACACAAACATAACCCAAACAACCCTCTCTCTTCTGCAACATCAATCAAACCAAATAAATCTTGCCTAAGCAACACTTATCCACAACAATCTAATATAACCTATATACAACTAAATGCAACTAAAAATGCAGTGCATACTTTGTCTAGATGAGCAATAACTTAAGTGAAAAGACTAGGAATTAAGTCTTTTTACGGAGTTATCACACCCCCAAACTTAAGCTATTACTTGTCCTCAAGCAATGGATAATAGCTAGAAGAGAATTAAAATTGTCATGGCAAAGCAGTATTAAGAAAATCATATGGTTTGAGATTTCAGCCCTCAACAAAAATTGTTTGGCCTCAACATGTTGACATTCATATCAGTCAAGTCCCTTCCCTAGTCAGGATCCCTTGCAATTATGTGTGCGTGATTGTAACCAGTCCATGCATAGAGGTAATTAGAAAACTTAAAATAAGCACTCCTGGTTTGTCAAGGCAACAAATTATTCATCAGGCTTAGTTTATACTCCTAGTTATTTATCAACTTTTATTCACTTTATTCATGTTTTTTAGGGGAGTCAGCTTATCACACATATCGTTCCACACTCTAGGTGAAAGGGAGCATACCTTCCACCTCCAAGCTAGTCGAGCATAGTCATCCTGTGATTACTTTCATTCACTTATATTCCTTGTCTACTCTTAATTTCTTTTGGAGTTTTTCTTGTTCATGCCTTTGCACAGAGGAGTGTCTCTTTGTATTATTGAGTTTTTCAAGTTTTTAAACACTAGAGAGTTTCCACTTTACCCTTAGAATATTTTTGAAGTCTAGGCAAATAGAAAGTTATTTCCTAAAAATTTTACAGATTACCTAGAGCAAAAACAACCTACAATCATGTTTATGAATTTCAAGGAATCAAGCCTAGGGTTGGTTCTCTTCTTTAGACAGTCTTAACAATAATTCTAGCCTAGGCAATAAAATTCTGCATTCATCATTGGGCATCCCTAATTCATTCCTAACAATAATCTCAACATGCTTATGTCATGACAATCAAAATTTTCAACCAATTAACATCAATTGCTTCCTAGCAAAGTATGGCATAATATGGTACAATACCTCCCCCAAACTTGAAGGATGTATTATCCTCAATGCATGAAATTAAAACTACATGATGTTATATACATATACGAAAAAGAGAAAAAACTAAAGTAAAGACTCACTGTGGTGGGGTGGCTTGACTGGACGCCCTCGTTTGACGTCGTTTTGGAGGAGTGGGACTCTCAGATCCCGAATCTACTGCTGCGAACGAGAAAGATAACTGAAGTATATGGCATGCAGTTCTCTTGTAGCACTTCTTATTGGACGAGGCTCGTGTTGGAGTTGACTTCTCGGCAGTAGGAGTTGGTTGTGCTGGAACTGGTGCTGGACTAGGAACTGCTACTGGGACTGGTGGTGTTAGTCGAACAGGGGACTGAATAGGATCATGCTCGGGTTGCTTCGGTGCCGGTGTGAAATCTTCGTCAGTAAAGAAGTGGGGTGGATTATCATCACTACTCTCGGTGGTCGAGAAGGATGAGGAACTGAGGAACTCTTCTGTGTCGCCTTGGTCTTCCTCTGGTACAGGTGGTACTTGAGTTGCTAGTGGTGGCACATCAACCGGTACTTCTGGGGGAATGTCTGGAGGTGTATGCAATGTAGAGGCATGGAATGTGCTCCCACCTACATTTTATTTGAGAATAACAGCGGGGAAGGTCGTTAGTCTGATGTTTGTGTTCGGGAGCAACTCCTTAAAGAAGACGTTGAGTTGCATGTCCCTAGCCTTGACATAGTCAAAGTAAATTTTCATGTGGTCCTCTAGGCAACCGATCTTTTCACCCATTTCTCGAGTGTACGTGACCACAGCTGCTATTCTAGCCACGTCAATCAATTTTGCTCCACGCTCTAACCCTTCCTTTGGGTCGTCATCATTGAAACTCATCAGCTCGGGGACTTTTTCTTGGTAATACCCTCCTATGGTTTTATGTAATCCTCGAAGTTATCCTCAGGAACCTTTTTCTTCTTGCATAATATGGTTATCAAGTTGGGAAATAGAAGGTTACCCCGATTCCTCTTGGCGCAGTCATGGATCTACTCAAAAATGAGTTCTCCAACGTCAATCTTCCTCCCGTATATGATTGAGTGCAAGAGTAGTAGTCTCTTCACAAGGATTGTGGTATTATGAGACGTTGGCATCAGCTTGCCTTTGAGAAAGTGGTTCCATAATTTCACATACGGTTTTAGTGCTCGATGATCTACTCTTTTCCTCATTGGGGCATTCCCTTGGAACTTGGCCCACCCAAATCATAAATCATGTAGTACATCGTCATATGTTTCTTGATAGTCCTCTACCAAAAATATTTTGTGTTGCTCTTCAACTTTCCCTAACTTAAAATATCGGTTGAGTGTATAGGGGGAAAATCAAATGAGCTTTCCTCGAACATAAACTGTGTGGTTAGACGGATCCTCGAGATGGGTATAGAATTCACGTACCATCGCCGGTGCTACGATTTTAGGATTGCGAGCAAACTTCTCCTTGTTGTGTTTCTTTATCCCATCCATCACCTCCCGTCCAAACGGCTCATCTTCCTCGACGGGAAAGACGAATCCATCTTCTAAATATACTTGACGTTTCTGAAAAATTTTGAAGCGTGCTTCTGGTTCGGCTATTTGGAAACGTTCAAAACTTTGTATTGGGGATAGGGCTTTCCTTGTTCTCACCATTTTTCTTGGTTGATATCAGTGGTAACGATGGGGAAAAAAATTTCTTTCTTAGTGATGAGAGGTTGAGGCATGATGAAGAAGAAGAAGTTATTGAACAGTGTGTTTCTTTGGAAAGTAATGGGTGGTTTCGGGGTAGTTTTTTCCTTTCTTGGTGGGAAAAGATTTCTCATTAAATGAGAAATATATGATGGGACATAAAGGGGGAGAAAATATTTCTTTCCCTCTTTAGTCTGCCGCCAAAACCATGTACCCTAGGGTTTTTTCATGCATGCTTCAACTCCCCATACTGCCACGTGTTCCTTGCTTGCCTACAATAAGAAAGAAGAAAATAATAAAATAAAAATGATTAAAGCAGAAAATAACTTAACTTATTTATGTACAGAATTCAAATTTTTGTTGCCTAGACAACGAATATTTGTTCAATTAAGTAAAGGAAACTCTTAGGCATCATGTACCAACGATGTCGGGTTGTCGCGCATGACTAAGGCTCTTTTTTACTCCTTGGTCTCTGTCGATTCACCTTGAAGATGAAACCATCATTTTGGTTTTAGATTTCAATTGCTCTATTGTCATAGACTTTTTGAACGATAAACAGTACTGGCCATCTTGATTTCAGATTGCCTGGGAATACCTTAAGGCATGAATTGTAGAGCAATACTTGTTGTCCAGAATAAAATTACTTCGGTAATACTTTTATGCCATGCCATCGTTTTGTTTTCTCCTTATAAAGGCGGGCATTCTCGTATGTATGTGCTCTAAATTCATCCATCTCATTCAGCTCCAAGAGTCATCTTTCTCCAGCAAGTTGAGCATCCATGTTTATCTTTTTGATGGCCCAATAGGCTTTATGTTCAAGTTCAACAGGTATATGACATTCCTTCCCGTAGACTAGTTTGAACGGGGACATTCGTATCGGTGTCTTGAATGCTGTGCGATAAGCCCATAGTGTTTCATCTAGCTTTGGTGACCAGTATTTTCGACTTGGGTTGACCACCTTCTCAAGGATCTGCTTAATCTCTTGGTTAGACACTTCTGCTTGTCCATTCGTCTGAGGGTGATATGCCATAGCAAGCCTATGTCGTACTGATGAGTGGCATTGGTGTAGGATACCTCGATGTTCTTCTTCTGGGATGCATATTCGGATTATTTGGTCTCCGCATTGCTTGAATAGAAATGATTTATCCCAGTAGTAATGTCGCACATCATGTCAAAACTTCTTTCTTCCCTGGCTGGATAAATCAAGAGGAACAATACCACTAACAAGAAAGTTAACAATGTCAGCATACCACGGCACAGCTGTGACAAATAATATTTTCTCGTATGGGAAATCCTATTTAAATTTTTGTGATGTCTGGATAATCAGGTTTGCTATCTAGCCTAGATAAATGATCTGCCACTTGATTTTCTATACCTTTTTTATCCTTGATCTCTAAATCAAATTCTTGCAGTAGTAATATCCATCAAATTAGTCTAGGCTTTGCATCTTTTTTATTAATCAGATATTTGATGGCAGAGTGATCTGTATGCACAATTACCTTAGTACCTATTAGATATGGCCTAAACTTATCGAATACAAATACTACTTCTAAGAGTTCTTTTTTAGAGGTGGTATAGTTCACTTGTGCATCATTAATAGTTTGGCTCGCATAGTAGATAACATGAAAGATTTTAATTTTTCATTGCCCTAGCACCGCTCTGACTGCATAGTCACTAGCGTCGCACATGAGCTCAAATGGTTCATTCCAGTCTGGTGGGATAACAATTGGTGCTGCCGAAAGCTTTTTCTTCAAATCTGTGAAGGCATTCAAACAATCATTAGTAAATTCAAATGGATGATTTAGTTGAAGCAAAAGACATAAGTGTTTAGAGACTTGAGAAAAATCTTTTATGGACCGACTGTAGAAGCCTGCATGTCCAAGGAAACTGCGTACACCTCGCACATTAGTAGGTGGGGGAAGATTTGCAATTGTATCCACCTTGGCTTTGTCGACTTTGATGCCATGACATGAAATTTTGTGACCCAACACTATTCCTTTTGTACCATAAAATGACATTTTTCCCAGTTCAGTACTAGGTTGGTTTCTTCATAGCATTTCAACACCTTGGATAAATTGTCGAGACATCGGTTATAATCATTACCCGAGACAGAGAAGTCTTCTATGAATATTTCCATGCACTCTTCCACCATATCTGAAAAGATTGCCATCATGCATCTTTGAAATGTAGCTGGAGCTTTACACAGTCCAAACGACATTCTTCTAAATGCATAGGTACCATACTGGCATGTGAAAGTTGTTTTCCTTGATCCTCTGGTGCTATGGCAATTTGGTTATACCCCGAGTATCCATTGAGGAAGCAGTAAAATGCTTTTCCCGTTAGTCTATCCAACATTTGGTCAATAAAAGGAGGGGAAAATGATCATTCTTTATGGCTTTGTTGAGCTTCTTGTAATCCATGCATATGCGCCAATTCGTCACTAATCTCATGGTGAGGAGCTCATCATGCTCGCTTTTAACCATGGTCACACCACCTTTCTTTGGTACGCATTGTACTGGGAAAACCCATGAACTATCGGATATAGGATAGATTACTCCCGCATCCATTCATTTTATAATTTCCTTCATTACTACCTTCTTCATGATCGGGTTGAGCTATCTTTGGGGTTCTACCGAGGTACTGTGGCTATCTTCGAGATTGATTTTGTACATGCATATGGTCGGACTGATTCCTCTAAAGTATGCCATCGTCCATCCTATAGCTTTCCTATCTTGTGACAAAACATTCAACAAACTATTCTCTTGTTCGGGGGCTAGGTTGTAGAAATTATCACTAGTAGTGTTTCATCAACTCCTATATAAGCATATTTCAAAAGTGATGACAGAGTTTTAAGTTCCAATTTCGGTGCATGTTGTGAATATGACTCATGAGATTTAACTTCATCATAACCTAAGGGTTCAAATTTCATACCTGATCTGTTATGAAGAAGTCTCGATTGGTCCCTTATCTTTCCTCCGCATCTTGCATTGGTATTGCTTTCGGGATGTTCATTGCTCAGATTTTTGTGATCGAGGCCATGATTTTTTGGATCGTCTTCTGAAAATATTTCGTCTGGGCCCAAGTTTTCTACTTCATGTGTCTCGGTTGTAGGTTCATGGTATAAAGTACTGTATTCATCGAGCCTTAGGGATTCACCACGTCCAAGGATTCTCTTTTCTACAATCTTTTTAATGCATTGACATTCCTCTGAATCGTCCTTATATTTCATAGAGTATAAAACATTGATAGTGACGCTTTGCTCGCCTACTCTCATTGTGAATTCTCCCTTTTTCACAATATCTGAGGATTCTCCTGGTGGCTAAGAAGGGGCGTCCCAGAATGATTGGGGTTTTTTCATCGGCTTCGCAGTCTAGGATGAGAAAATCAAACTGAAAATACGAATTTATCCACCTTTACTATGACGTCTTCTATTCTGCTGTCGGGTCGCACATAAGATCGATCAGCCAACTGTAGGATGACTGAGGTGGGATGGGCGTGATACTCGTCTAGCTTCATAAATATTAACTTTGGTATCAAGTTTACACTTGATCCCAAATTAATAAGAGCTCGTCCTATGAAGTCATTACCAATGGAACATGGTATTATAAAACTGCTAGGGTCTATTTGTTTTGGTGGGAGTTTGCTTACTGCTGAACAGATTTCTGTTGCTGTGGCGACATATTCTACCTTCCTTTTCTTTGTAACAATTTTTTTAAGATACTTGGCATATGAAGGCATTTTCTCAATGGCTTCAAGTAAGGGCACATTAATACACAACTGATCTAGAACATCAACAAATTTCTTGAACTAGATTTCATCATCATGCTTCTTCAACCGTTGAGGGAACGGTGGTGGAGGTCTCACATCGACTGTTGATGGGTGCTGAGTAATCACTGGCCTTGGCCATGAATTTTTTGTTATCCGGTCGATGCTCTCCTTCACCTTCACTTCTTTCTTTCTCTTCAGACACTTCTTCTCATTCAACATTCTCATATTGATCATCCAGTTGTGTTACGCCTTGGCGAGGATTGTTCAGGTGTTCTCCCCCAAACTTGTCATATTGATTGACTTGTTTTTCACTCCTTAGCGTAAGTACATTGTATTGCTCCTTCCCATGATGTTTAGTAACTTCAGTATCACTAGGGAGATTTCCATGTGGGCGAGAATGTAATGTTGTAGCTATTTGTCCCACTTGATTCTCCAACACTCTGAGGGATGAACTATGGCTTTGCAAAAGTGTTGCTTGGCTTTGTAACAAATTTCCTTGACTTTTGATTATTGCAGAATGTTCGTAAATCAAGTCTTTGTGGAAGACATGAAATCTTTTGTCGAGGCCATGAATTCCTGCAATGATAACTCCAAGGAATTAGTATTCGAATTAGTGTTAGAGAAAGAAGCTATACCTTTATCGTTCTGCCAGGGCTACTGATGATGCTAATTCTGAAAAATGTTGATGGTCAGAATTATTTTGCTGTGGCTTGTAATTTGTGGCTTGATTGTTACTGTTCCCTTGATTACTCCATGAAAATTTGGGTGCTGTCTCCAACTAGGATTATACGTGTTCGAATAGGAGTTATTATTGTTCCGATTATAGTTACCCAAAAAATTGGTTGACTCATGGTTTTCAGGATATTCACCCTCATGATGATTACCGTGAAAAAACTAGGCATACATTATTGATAACCTTGACTTCTCTTACCTCATTAGAGTGTTACAAAATTTTCAACATATTAGTTATGGCCGAAAGTTGAGCTTCTACCAAATCCTTACCTTCTAATTCATATGCTCCTGATGTCTTTCTGCCAGTTCGCAATCTTGCACTTGGAAATTGATAATCATTATTTTCTATCCTGTCGAGGATGTCAAAAGCTTCATCGGGTGATTTGTCTAGTAAGGTGCCATTCGCTGAGGCATCTAGCATCATTCGAGTTGGTGCATTGACTCCATTGTAAAACATCACCACTTGGGTCCAATCATGAAATCCATGGTTGACACATTTGCGAAGTAGACTTTTATACCTATCCCAGCATTCGTACATTGATTTTCCTTGGCAAAAACTTGCGATGTCATTACGAAGCTATGTATTCATATTGGGCAGATTATATCGGAGAAGGAAACTCTTGTATAAATTTGCCCATGACTCCATTGAACCGGAAGGAACTCCGCTGAGCCAAGCTCTTGCTCTATCGCATAAGGAGTAAGGTAAAAGCTTCAGTTTGAGCACATTTTCATGTACTCCTTATTGCTGAAACGAGTCATATACTTTAAGGCAGGCACGCACATGCTGCCTAGCATCTTCATTGGGTGAACCACCAAATTGGCCAATAGAGTTCAGTTTATTAAACATCACTGGTTTAAGTTCGAAATGGGTGGCCTGTATCTCCGGTGCCACTATGCCTGGATTAAGGTCATCAAGAATAGGTTTCAAATAATCTCGTATCGCTCTTGGTCTTACAACTTGAAGATTAATTGTTGCATCTGGATCTCCTAGATCTCCTATGTTTTGTTGCATTTGGAGTTGATTTGATTGTTCTCTAGTTCTTTGGGCGCGTAACCTTTGTCTGAGTGATTGCTCAACTTCAGGGTCAAATGGTTCCAAAGCTTACTAGAAGATCTCAAGGTCATGAAATAATTAAAACCTAAAAAAATAGTAAACTACGTTAGAATAATATAATGTAACAAATAGAACTTTTTATGGCTAAAAATTTCGTCAGTTGCCAATCGCCGGCAACAGCGCCAAAAATTTGATCGTTTGTAAATGTATATGCTAAGGCAAGAAAATCTGTGCAAGTATACACAATCAATGGAAGTAATATAGTAGTGAGTGAGTATCGTCTCCACTGGGATTGGATGAGAAATATATTTTCACCACAACTAGAACTAATGTCACAAGCTAAGTCCTACTAAGTATTATCCTAAGAACTAATATTAATGAACTAAGAAAAATGATTCAATGATTTCATAAAAGTTTGGTTGAGGCAACATAAATATGCAGACTAACAAAACAAGTGATGGTTTAAATATAATGCGAACAACCTCACATATTCAGATGTGTCACAGAGCACTTATGCTAAACTATTGTCTTGACAACAATTATTCTCAGTTTAGAATGAATTATTATGACTCACTAAAGCTGTCCGACGAGATTACTAGGTATTCTTAGACGGTTGCATGGCAATACCTCTCAGCATTAACTATAGACGTTGTCTATCATACTCTAGCATCTATCCCTTTTAGTCGATTGAAACCGCTCCTTATCTTTAAGGTAGACAAGTTAGAACTTCACCATCCCAGATTCATTCCATTGCTCAAGTTGATCTATCTTAATTCTCTTGAATTTAAGAATCACTTATCTAGACAAAAGGCTATCTCTCGATGCTCTTACAATGCCAAGACATGTTTTACCAAAACCCAAGGTTATGTCTCAATGCTCTTATAGTGCTAAGGTAAAATATTTAAACTATGAGCAAAACAGTCATAAGTGAAACATAATTCATCATTCATAAACATAAAAATATTGTTCAGGCAAAATAAAGTTTAACACCAAGTAAAGCATTCATGGTGCTATCAACGATCATCCAAGATTAAACGTTTAGTACAACCCTAAATAGATAAATAATTAAAAACAAAGGAAGAACGACCCCTAAAACTAGAGGCTCTATCGAGACAATCTTGATCAACACCGCGCCTACCTTGGTGATCACCCTCTCTCGAGGCCTAATCACCGCTCTGCTATCATTTGGCTATGGAGGACACCATGGAAGGTTGGTGGGTAGAAGGTGGGAAAGCATTGCATTTACTTGCTCATGCCTTATGTAAAGCTCTTCTCTCTTCTTCCCTTCCTCTCACTTTTTGGCGGCTACGGTTGGTTATTTATAAGGAAAGATCTCCTAGGTATTTGTCTACTTTTGGAGTTTCCTTAACTAACCGCTATTAATTGCTCAAACTTAAAAAGGAAAGGCGGCTGGCGGCTGTCGCTTGCTTGCACATGAAGTAGGTCATCCAACAGGCGTGCGACATAGGCGGTTTTGCCACACCTGCTTGAGACTTCCTTAAATAAATCTTGCCTCGACTAGATAAATATGCTCCTCATGTTCTCATCTGTTCCTTTGGTCATTGTACTTTTACATTGTCATGACTGAAATGTTCTTTCTTTGTAGGATTCCTGCACAAACACAACCCAAACAACCCTTTCTCTTCAGCAGCATCAGTCAAACTAAATAAATCTTGCCTAAGCAACACTTATCCACCACAATCTAATATAACCTATATGCAACTAAATGTAACTAAAAATGCAGTGCATACTTTGTCTAGACGAGCAATAACTTAAGTGAAAAGACTAGGAATTAAGCCTTTTCACGGAGTTATCAGAATGGATCATATTCGTCAATATCGATGTTTTCGCAGTTTTTACAGTTCTTTATGAGCGGTGGGATGGTTAGTCATACACCTCTAGGGTCCTTATTCTATGGAGGTGCTACATCGTCATCCGTACCTCATCAACAAAATGTAGCTCTACTGCTGATGATGATGATGAGAGTGAGGAGGAAGAGCAAGTTATACGAAGAAACCATCATCTAAATAGACAACCACCTCCTTGTGGAACACATTCAAGGCGCAGACATTGATTGACTTGTTTAGTTTGTAATGTTTTTATTTAGTTTTCTTTGTTTATCAGCACATGTAATGAATTATGGACTTTTTATTTATTTATTTTATTTATATTTTTATTATTTAATTGTTTGAATTGTAATGTTAGTATTTAATGTTTGTATTTAATTGTTTTTATTATTTAGTTTGTAATGTTTTTATTTAATTTTATTAATGTATTTATTGTTTCTATTTATTTGGTAAAATGGTATTAATTGAAAGTAAACAAAAATGGCATCGTGTCATATGAGTTTTGTACCGAGTGTTGTGTCATAGGCATGTCCACATTGAGGTTAAAGATCATAGTTGAATGTCTCCCCTAAGAACTTGAAGGCATCGTGTTAAATGGGTATTGAACAACTTACTGTGTTGAAGGTATCTCCATATTTAGGTTTAAAAAATTAGCACATGAATTATTTTCCTTTGAATTGGAAGGGATGTAGTCATACAGATTGTTCGTTGAGCCACTTCGGAAGAGATTGTAACTAGTTGCTGATGAATGTCTCCCCATTGAACTTGATGGAATGGTACCAGGATGCGAATTTTTCATTAATGAGCTAAAATCATTACACTTTACTTGAGTTTGTTGTTAACTTGATTAGCTTGTTGAGCTAGCCCATAGTGGGAGCATAATAACATACTACGAACTGCAGACGCTTCAACAAATGTGGCATACATGTATGTAACAGCATCTGAATTTTGACTCTGAGCATCAACCATCATAGCATCATCGTTATCATTAGAGAGATCAAACACTGTATAAGTTAATGGAAATACTTTAGTCGAAAATCTGTACTGAAGTGAGGACAATCTTCTAGTACTCCCAACATGAAGCTTCCTGGAAATTTTTGTGATTAGCTTCTCAAGAGTGATGTTTCTCTTGAAGGATAAGGTGATATAATGATTTGATGAGAATATAACGCTAGTTTAATCTTCCCAAATTTCTCAATCATAGTAATAGCTGAAATATGTCTCATTTTGAAAGTTTGGGGTTGAGAGTTTTAAAGATTGAGAGATAGACGGTTTGAGAAGTTTGAGAGATGTAGTAGATGAAATTTTTAGTGTTGAGTCTTATATCTGTAAAAACTAATAAATATTTCTAATATACGACCATTCTGGTAATTAATAAATACTATACAAATTAAAATATAAACTAATACTAAAAAATAAAAAAATATATTCACAATAACTTAAATAACACAATTTAATATTGTTACCGTATTGACAAAATGTCTCGAGTTATGATACCCATCCAATCGTAACATCTCGCATTCCATTTTACAACCGTAAAAAGTAATAAAAAATATTTAGTACAATAAAATTTGGTAAAATAATTAAATATTAAATAAATATAATATAATAAAAAATTATTTTACATCTTAAAAACTATAACAAATTCTATTTAGCTTGATAGAATGAATTAATAGAAGTAAGAATGTGAAAGTAATTTTGGTGTGGTTGGATAGTTGGATTCGAGGGGTATTTATAGGGGGAGAGAGATGGGAATGGGTTGTTGGTTGGAATTTTGGGTAATAATTGAAGGGGATAATGAAAGGGGCGCCCCCTACACCGTACTTTCTGTGTGTCAGAATTTCCACACGAAAGCGCGCCTCCTGTAATTCGCCTTCCTCGAACGCGCATACTCAGGAATGCGCCTTCCCACCATGGCGCCAGCTTGAAAAAAACTCACTGAAGGCGTGAACCTTGCAACGTGCCTTATTAGAAAAGGTGCTAGATCGGTAATATTTGGAGCAAAGGTGCCTGACAGGTAATATTACATAATTTTTGTGATATTTTGGTAAAAACACCTCCTTCTTGCATCAACAATTATTTTTTAAAATTCATAAGTAGCCTCATTTTTTATAGATAATTATAATGTAATGGAAGTAAAATATGTAATGTACTCTCTTTTTTAAAATTTTTTTTTTCACAAGTGAGATTACAGTGCATTTACAATAAAAACATATTCCACAAGTGAAATATTTTTTTTATATTCATATCATTTTTTCTTTATGCTTAATCTAATTTCCGAAGTAAAAGAATAATATCCCACATCATGCTAAAGTTGTTAATTGAAGAGCATTTGTTCGAATGCACATTTTGGTAATCATCTAAAGGATTTTTTTTACAAAAAAAATTAGGTCAGTTCCCCAATCCAGGGCCAAGACATACGTAAGGCTTTAATCATCTAAAGGATTTTTTTTACAAAAAAAATTAGGTCAGTTCCCCAATCCAGGGCCAAGACATACGTAAGGCCAATTGTGAATTACATAAAAATTATCTAAAGAATTTTAACGTTTGATAAGTCTCGCAATTAAGTGGATTTAATATAATTAGAGCAATTAAGTCTTACAATTAAGGGCATACTAATAACATCTATTTTGTAGTTTGAGTGTTATATTGTAATAAAAAATGTATGACTTGTATTCCACCAATTTTTTTAGTTATATGGCATATGACATGCGATCACCCGATTAATTGTACGCTGCATCAGTTTGGATACGTTAGTATGTTCCTGAACCAACTATGGATCTGGACAAAATTCACGAAATTTACATACGAGGGAAATTATATATTGATTGAGCCCCAAAGCACATAGAATGATTAATGATGTGACACTCATGAAAGAGTCATATACCCTATAAAAAACTAATTAGGAGACATGAGATTTCTAAAGGGTATTGTAATTTTTTTAGCTTGAGTGGATGTCATACTGTAATAAGGAATGTGTGGTACGTATCTCATTATTTTTTTTGTTACATCGAGAGTATGACAAGCAACCAAGTTATTTATTTTTTGTGTAATTGTCGAATGACATCTGATTGATTATGTACTATGTCAGTTTGAGTATGTATAGTATGTTCCTAAACCAGCTATGAATCTGGACAAAATGCATGGAGTTGAAAGACGGGAGAAATCAAACACGGATTTCACCCAAAAGCATATAAAATGGTTAGTGATGTAAGACTCACAAGAGAGTCGTATACCCAACCGATAACTAATTCAGAGACATGATATAACAATTTCCAATTATGCGATAACGTGGTTCATGAGTTATAGCAAGGGGTATAATCTGTAATACCCCAATTTAGGGGGTCAAATTATAAGTTTCTTAAACTGGTAGTCAGTTTTAAAAAGTGCAGGAAATTCAGGGATTCAGTCTTGAATTTGCTCATTTTTATGGGATATGGAAAAAATAAACCCTCTTTACCATTGGTTATACACGAAAATCCTCAAATTAACATCTTAAATCCCTAATTCCTCCCCAAATCGAAGCCTCACTGGGCTCTCATGCTTCATCGTCCGGCCGCCATTGCCGTGCTTCGTCGCCATCATCAGAACCAGCGTCCTCCGGCGACCAATCCCCAGCCGTCAATGACCCAAATCGAACTTCGAATGCCGTTAATCGAAGGGAGGAAATTCTTTTCGTCGTTGCTGCTTGTCGTCGCTTATCGTCGCCAGCATGGGTAAGGGTTCGGTAAATTGTTTTATTTTAATTATGTTGGATTGGGGTTGATGTTTGAGTTGATTTTAGCTTGAAATGTTGTGTTGATGCTCCAGGAAGAATCGGCTGACCAACCAGAGTGGCATGGGCTTGTCTTGGCCTGGAGAAATTTCCAGAACCGGGTCGACCTAACCCGCCTATCCGATCCGACCGGACCCGCCTGGTCCGATCCAGTCACCGAGTCAACTCGATTTGAGTCAACCCATCCGAGTCAACTCGATTTGACTCAACCCGTCTAACTCAACTCGTCTGAGTCAACCCGTTGAATTTGACCAATTAACTTTGACAAAAAGTCAACTTTTTCGAAAAAGTCTCATTCTATGTTTTTCGACGTCCTGAGTCTGAATCCGAAGTTTGTTTTGCAAAATTCGCACTTGGTTTCAGTAAATTACCTTCGGATTCAATATAATTTCTCAATTAAGTTCAGTTTCTGATGTAAATTTGTTTCCTATGTATCCGAGGAATTATTGGACGTTAAATTCAAGTTCGAGGGCGATCGAATGAAGTTTAAATGGTTGACCATTATGACATAAAAATCGAGGTAATACTCTACTACCTTTTGTATCCTTTACTGAACTCATGGATAGGTGGTAAATGTTTGATTGGAATAATTGGTCCCTTAAGTGTATCTAACTATCATCGGACTCATACAGATCATTATATAAGACTCTGACGGCTCAAAAAAAAGATAAATTAAAAGATCGATCGGAAATAATTATAAGTTCAATGATTCGATAATAATTGAATTGATTTCAATAATCATAAATTTTGATAAATCTCTTTAAAGGTTAAATACTGGGATTATGGGGATAATAAATTACCTAAAATAGCCATAAGGGGTAAAATTATGAAAATGTCCTTGTACTGAAAAAGGACCAAAACTTCCCCTAGTACTGAAATTACCCTCCAGTGAGAAAATGAGCAATGTACTCTGAACTTTAATTGAATTGGAATACTTTCAAGCCTATGTTACCCGAAGTAATGCCATTAACGGAAATTAATGAAATTACGATAATACCCTTAAAGAGCAAAAAGCAATATGGATGACTATGATAATGGAGACAATCTGAGAACTCATATCTTGATTCACTTGAACCTTGGAATCATCGATTTAAATTTCGGATCTAGATTGGATTTATAGAAATGTCCCTAAAGTATAAAATAACTAAAATGCCCCTAAAGTGTAAATGACCTAAAGTATTTCCAAGCCCTGGAATGACTAATGCCCTTAAGCTTTGAAATGAATAAATCAACATTGAATACCAAAATGACTATATTATTTGACCAAGTTAAATGAAATGGAAGTACTTTATGTATTCGAATTTACGGAAACGACCTAATTACTCAGGAAAATCCTAAGCGACCAAGATAAATTTGAATAACTTGGATAAGTCTGGAAACACTGACGAACTTGTATGTTGTATTGTCCCTATGGGTTATGAACCACAAAATAAAGTACATCGCCAATTCCCGATATTGTTGCAATTTGGAAATAAAGATCATTTGAATATATGTTTGTCTCCTTAAGATCTATTCAAAAATGATTCTGAAGATTATTTATGGACATGAATTGTTGGTATTAAAGAGTGAATACCCTGGAAGGGTAATGAATTGACCAATCGACATGCATTAATTCTGGGAGTTGTTTAGAGTTATTTAAATAATCCGTTAGATCGACATAGATTGTAAATGTTATGAGCCTTCATTTCTCCCTTATCAGCTCAAATCACTCTGGTCATATCTGATCACACAGTAACTCAAATGAAAATGATCCTAAATACCCTATTTGGTTCAATTGGACTTAAAATCTTGATAATTCAATTCATAATCCTGAATACCCCGATGAATTGAATAATGGAATCACTCTCCATAAATCTAAATCTAGAATTATTCTGTATAAAGGTTCCTGATCACCTTCCTGATGCACCTGAATTATAGCGAGATTCTAAGGTATCAACTTTAAATGTATGATTAGATCCATTAGTAATTGATCCCTTCAATTGGACTTCGTTCCAGGAATCTGATCAACGTATATAAGTTTCACATTATCCTAATAACTATACAGTGCTTCTGAAAAATACTTGAATCCTCTAGTGTGTTCCAGATGTACTACATGATGGTTTTATATGTTTTGAAATGATTGTTAATGAAATTATTGATTTACTGGTTTATGAACCATGGTAACATGGTATGTGTTCTCCGATTACGATTTTCACCAAAAAAATAAATTGTTCATGATTTATGGAATCATGGAATTTACTAGTTTATTAACTATGTTTCTTGTTTTCACTGGTTATACTTGAACTGTTTATTGGGATATTATCTGGGTAGGCTGGAGTATAGAGTTACATCTTTGATCAAGCTGGTAAATCCTTACAGAACTAAGGTGATCCTTGGGTAGGCTCTCAGGCCCCGAGACACTCCCTTGGGTTAATCATGAGACAACTTATGGTGTACAAGTGGAGATCAGTTATATGGTTTATTTCATTATCATGGTTATGACATATTACTGGATCATGATCCAGATATTACGATTTACGGTTAAAATTGATTTCAACTGGTTTTTTATATGGGTAAGATTCTGGAGTATGGTGGTTTAGCCCTGATCTAGCTGGTAAATCTTTACGGACCTAAGGTGAACCTTGGGTAGGCTCTCGGGCCCCAAGGCATTCCCTTAGGATGGCTCCCTTTGTTGTGTACATAGGGTAAACCCTTATAGATGCAGTTCTTGGGAACTGCATAACGGTGTTCGGTTGGAGGGTTCTACTATGGTTTTGAAATATATTGTAAATAATTATTATTCTAAAAGATTTATATCTATTCACTGGTTTTGGTTGGAACACACTAGACATCCTATTCGATCTCCTAAAAACTTGAAACTATGAATTTTTTCTGAACTGAGATCTTCATGGCTTCTACTCGATGAACTACCAGTGAAACCCCATTTTATCAAGAAAACCTATATATATCTGTTTAAATAAGTAAATTTTATGGTTTTCCATTTATCTGTATGTCCTGTAGCATCAACTGGTAGTATTGTATTATTGAACATCCCAAAGCTCACTCTATTACTTACCATTTTATGTTAAAAGAATCATACCAGTGCAGCTATCGACTTCAGTAGGGGAGTTTCACCATAGTTGCTTGCGGAGTACGGTGCATGTGATTAGGGGGCATGTAAGTTGTAGTTTGTTCTACATATGAGTCTGAAATTTGTTTTATTTCTGAATACTGATAAAGTTTACCTTTTTATTTATAAATAATTTTATGATTTTACATGTTTTAATAAAAAAATTTAATTTTTCCTAGATTTTTATGGTGGGTCGCTCCAGTGGCCCTAGTATTACACCCCGGATCGGATCGGGCAACCCGCATCGGTCTGAGAGGGTTACTTTTAGTGGTATCAGAACCTAGGTTAAGTCATTTTTTTCTAGGTAGATCGGTTGGTCGAATGTCAAAATATGTTTGGTCAGTACATACCCCTAGACTATAACCGTACTTCTCTAAGCTGAAACTCCAAGTTCGAGTCCCTCTCTGAAACGAGCTAACCTAAGTTTTCTATCCGTTAGCGCTAGACATATGCATAAAGAGATACAGTAACGTTTTTCCAAATTCTATAAAATGTCTTTCGAGTAATGTGAGAATTACTCATCCGATAAATTTTGACCCGACTTCATAAATGAAATTGAATATGTTATCGCTTTATGAACCTAACCTCGTAGCCAAGGACAATTGATACCACAAGAATAATTCTGTTCAGATTCCTTTATAGGGTATAAGAGAGTGTTTGACGAGAATGTACTTTCAGCTAGTTAAGGATTAGTAGAGGACTTGTACTTTTGTAAAAACTACTGGAAGATATGGAAGAACTGATGGAAACCTCATTTCTATATTATTGTGACTTAAATGAATTTCAAGGACGAAATTCTTTTATAGAGGGGAGAATTGTAATACCCTAATTTTGGGGGTCAAATTATAAGTTTCTGAAACTGGTAGGCAGTTTTAGAAAGTACAGGAAATTTAGGTACTCAGTCTTGAATTTTCCTATTTTTGTGGGATATGGAAAAATAAACCCTCTTTCCCCTTAGTGATACCCAAAAATCCTAAAATTAACATCTCAAATCCCTAATTCCCCCCAAATTAAAGCCTCACCAAGCTCTCATGCCTCGTCCTCCAGACGTCGTTGTCGTGCTCCACGACAATCATCATAACCAGCATCCTCCGGCAACCAATCCCCAACCGTCAATGACTCAAATCGAACACCAAATGTCGTTAATCGAAATGAGGAAATTCTTTTCATCATCGACATTTTTCTTTGCTGATTTCGGGAGTTGCAGACGCTGGTGAGTCTCACCGCCCTTCTTTTCATGTTCCCCAGCCAATTCCATTCAAAACCCGATCCGTGGGTCGAAGCATTACCGTCCTTTATCATCGTCGGCTTGGGTAAGGGTTCGGTATTTTGTTTTATTTTAATTATGTTGGATTGGGGCTGATGTTTGAGTTGATTTTAGCTTGAAATGTTATGTTGATGCTCCAGGAAGAATCGACTAACCAACCAGACCTCCGTCGTCACCGCACGTATTGCCACGCGCGCGTGGGCTTGTCTTGGCCTGAAGAAATTTACAAAACCGGGTCGACCCAACCTGCCTGTCCGCCCGGTCTGCCTGGTCTGGTCCAGTCACCGAGTCAACTCGATCTGAGTTAACTCGTCCGAGATAACTCTGTCTGAGTGAACTCGTCCGAGTCAACCCGCTGAGTTTGACCGTTAACTTTGAACAAAAAGTCAACTTTTTTCAAAAATGTCCCATTTTATGTTTTTCGACGTCCTATGTCCGAATATGAAGTCTGTTTTGCCAAATTTGCACCCAGTTTCAGTGAATTACCTTCGAATTCAATATATTTTCTCAATTAAGTTTATTTTCTAACGTAAATTCATTTTCTATGTATATGAGGAATTATTGGACGTTAAATTCAAGTTTGAGGGTAATCGAATGGAGTTTAAATGGTCTATCGTTATGGTATAAAAATCGAGGAAATACTCTACTACCTTTTGTATACTTTTTTGGAACTCATGGATAGGTGGTAAATGTTTGATTAGAATTATTGGTCCTTTAAGTGTATCTAACTATCATCGGACTCATACATAAATTGGAATAAAGACATATCATTATATAAGATTCTGACGGCTCAAAAAAAGAGAAACTAAAAGATTGATCTGAAATAATTATAAGTTCAATGATTCGATAATAATTGAATTGATTTCAATATTCATTAAATTTGATAAATCACTTTAAAAGTTAAATAATGGGATTATGGAGATAAGAAATTACCTAAAATATCCCTAAGGGGTAAAATTATGAAAATGCCATTGTACTGAAAAATGACCAAAACTTTCTTTAGTAGTGATATTAACCTCCGGTGAGCAAATGACAAAAGTACTATGAACTTTAATTGAATTGGAATAATTTCAAGCCTAAGTTACCCTAAGTAATGCCACTGACGGAAATGAATGAAATTATGATAATACCCTTAAAGAGAAAAAAGTAATACGAATGACTATGATAATGGAGACGACCTGAGAACACATATATTGATTCACTTGAACCTTGGAATCATTGATTTAAATTCCGGATCTAGATTGGATTTATAGAAATGCCCCTAAAGTGTAAAATAACTAAAATGCTCCTAAGGTGTAAATGACCTAAAATATTTCCATGCCCTGGAATGACTAATGTCCTTAAGTTTTGAAATGAATGAATCAACCTTGAATACCAAAATAACTATATTATTTGACCAAGTTAAACGAAATGAAAGTATTGTATGTATTCGAATTTGTGGAAACGATTGAATTACTTAGGAAACTCCTAAGCGACCAAGATAAATTTGAATAACTTGGATAAGTCTCGAAACACTGACAAACTTATATGTTGTATTGTCCCTATGGGTTATGAACCATGAATTAAAGTACGTCAACAATTCCCGATATTATTGAAATGTGGAAATGAAATAAAGATCTTTGGAATATATGTTTGTCTCTTTAAGATCTACTCAGCAATGATTTTGAAGATTATCTATGGACAAGAATTGTTGGTATTAAAGAGTGAATACGCTGGAAGGATAATGAATTGACCAGTCAATATGCATTAGTTCTGGGAGTTGTTGAGGTTAAGTTATTTCGATAATCCGTTAGATCGACACATATTATAAATGTCCTGAGGCTTCATTTCTCCCTTATCAGCTCAAATCACTCAGGTCATATATGATCACACAGTAACTCATATGAAAAGGATCCTGAATACCTTATTTGGTTTAATTGGACTTAAAATCGTGATAATTCAATTCATATTCCTGAAGACCCCTGATGGATTGAGTAATGGAATCACTCTTCTTAAATCTGAATCTAGAATTATTCTGTATAAAGGTTTCTAAACACCTTCCTGATGCACCTGAATTATAGCGGGATTCTAAAGTATCAACTTTAAAAGTCTTATTAGATCCATTAGTAATCGATCCCTTCAATTTGACTTCATTCCTAGAATCAGATTAGTGTATATAAGTTTCACGTTTTCTTAATAACTATTCAGTGCTTTTGAAAAATACTTGAATCCTCTATTGTGTTCCACATGTACTACATGACGGTTTTATATATTTTGAAATGAGTTTTAATGAAATTATTGATTTACTGGTTTATGAACCATGGTAACATGGTATGTCTTCTCCGATTACTTTTTCAACGAAAAATATGAATTGTTCATGATTTACGAAGTTATAAATTTACTAGTTTATGAACTATGGTTTCTTGTTTTCGCTGGTTATACTTGAACTATTTTATTAGGATATTATCTGGGTAGGCTAGAGTATGGAGTACAGCTCCGTTCAAGCTGGTAAATTCTTACGGACCTAAGCTAATCCTTGGGGAGGCTCTGAGGCCCCAAGGCACTCCCTTGGGTTAATCATGAGACTACTTATGGTGCACAGGTGGATATCAGTTATATGGTTTATTTCATTATCACGGTTTTGACATATTACTGGATCACGATCTAGATATTACGATTTATGGTTAAAATCGATTTCTACTAGATTTTTTTATATGGGTAGGATTTTGGAGTATGGAGGTTCAGTCTTAATCCAGCTAGTAAATCCTTATGGATCTAAGGTGAATATTGGGGAGGCTCTCGGGCCCCAAGGCATTCCCTTAGGTTGGCTTTTTGTTGTGTGCTTAGGGTAAGCCCTTATGGATGTAGTTCTGGCGAACTGCATAACGGTGTTCAGTTGGAGGGTTCTACTGTGGTTTTGAAAATATGTTGTAAACAATTACTGCTCTAAAAATATTTATATCTATTCACTAGTTTTGGTTGGAACACACTAGACATCCTATTAGATCTCCTGAAAACTTGATACTATGAATGTTTTCTATGAACTGTGATCTTCATGGCTTGTACTCTATGAATTACCAGTGGAACCCCAACTTATCCTGGAAACCTGTATATGTCTGTTTAAATAAGGAAATTTTATGGCTTTCCATTTATCTGCATGTCCTGTAGCATCAACTGGTAACATTGTATTACTGATATCCCCAAAGCTCACTCTGTTACTCACCGTTTCAGGTTAAAAGAATCGTACCAGTGTAGCTATCAACTTCAGTAGGGGAGTTCCATCTGCGTTGCTTGCGGAGTACGATGCATGTGATTAGGGGCATGTAAGTTGTATTTTGTTTTACATATGTGCATGAAATTTGTTTAATTTCTGAATATTGATAGAGTTTATTTTTGTATTTATAAATGATTTTATGATTTTACATGTTTTAATAAAAAATTATTTTTTCTTAGAGTTTTACGATGGGTCGCTCCGATGGCCCTAGTGTGACACCTCGGATCAGATAGAACCACCCACATCGGTCTGAGAGGGTTATATTTAGTGGTATCAGAGCCTATGTTAAGTCAAATTTTTCTAGATAGACCGGCCGGTCGAATGTCAAAAGATGTCTTGTTAGTCAATGCCCCTAGACTATAACCGTACTTCTCTAAGTCGGAAATCCAATGTCGAGTCCCTCTCTGAAACGAGTTATCCTAAGTTTTCTATCCGTTAGGGCTCGACTTATGCATAAAGGGATACATTAATGTTTTTCCAAATTATGTAAAGAGTCTCTCGAGTAATGTGAGAATTACTCATCCGAGAAATTTTGACCTGACTCCAGAAATGAAATTGAATATGTTATCGCTTTATGAACCTAACCTCGTAGCCAAGGTCAATTGATTCCACAGGATAAGGTCAATTGATTCCACAAGGATAATTCTGTTCAAATTCCTTTATGGGGTATAAGTGAGTGTTTGACGAGAATGTACATTCAGCTAGTTAAGGTTTAGTAGAGGACTTGTACTTTTGTAAAAGCTACTAGAATATATGGAAGAACTGGTGGAAACCTCATTTATGCATTCCTATAACTTGAATGAATTTTGAGAATAAAATTCTTTTAATGAGGGGAGAATTGTAATACCCTAATTTAGGGGGTCAAATTATAAGTTTCTGAAACTGGTAGTTAGTTTTAGAAAGTGTAGGAAATTCATGGACTTAATCTTGAATTTTCCCATATTTGTGAAATATGGAAAAATAAACCCTCTTTTCCCTTGGTAGTACCTGAAAATCCCCAAATTAAGATCTAAAATCCCTAATTCCCCCAAATTGAAGCCTCATCGGGCTCCCATGTCTCGTCGTCCGACCGCCGTTGATGTGCTTCATCGCCATCATCAGAACCATCATCTTCTGGTGACCAATCCCCAACCGTCAAAGACCCAAATCGAACTCCAAACGTAATCGAATGAAGGAAATTATTTTCGTCCTCGTCGCTTTTCTTCGCTGATTCCAGCCGTTCCAAACATCGGTGAGTCTCACTGCCCATCCTATCGTGTTCCCCAGCCGATTTTATTCAAAACCCGACCCCATAAGTTAAAGAATTACCGTCATTCATCATCGTCGGTATGGGTAAGGGTTCATTAATTTGTTTTATTTTAATTATGTTGGTTTGGGGTTGATGTTTGATTTAATTTTAGCTTGAAATGTTATGTTGATGCTCCGGGAAGAATCGGCTGAGCAACCTGACCTCCGTTGCCGTCGCATGTGTCGCCACGCGCACATGGGCCTGTCTTGGCCTAGAGAAATTTCTAGAACTGGGTCAACACGACCAGCTTGTCCGATCCGACCCGTCTGGTCTGGTCCAATCACCGAGTCAACTCGATCAGAGTTAACTCGTCGAAGATAACTCGGTGTGAGTCAACCCATCCGACTCAACTCATCCGAGTCAATCTATTGACTTTGACCAGTTAACTTTGACCAAAAAGTCCTCCTTTTAGAAAAGGTCCCATTTTATGTTTTTCGATGTCCTGAGTCCGAATCCGAAGTTTGTTTTGCCAAATTCACACCCGATTTCACTAAATTACCTTCAGATTCAATATAGTTTCTCAATTAAGTTTAGTTTCTGATGTATTTGCTATGTATCCTAGGAATTATTGGACGTTAAATTCAAGTTTGAGGGTGATCGAATGGAGTTTAAATGGTCGATCGTTATGGCATAAAAATCGAGGTAATACTCTACTACCTTTTGTATGCTTTTCGGAACTCATGGATAGGTGGTAAATGTTCGATTGGAATTATTGGTCCCTTAAGTGTATCTAACTATCATCAGACTTATACGTAAATTGGAATAAAGACAGATCATTATATAAAACTCTGATGGGTCAGAAAAATGGAAACTAAAAGATCGATATAAAATGATTATAAGTTCAATGATTCGATAATAATTGAATTGATTTCAAGATTCATAAAATTTGATAAATCTATTTAAACGTTAAATATTGGGATTATGGGGATAAGAAATTACCTAAAATAACCCTAAGGGATAAAATTATGAAAATGCCCTTGTACTGAAAAATGACCAAGACTTCCTTTAGTAGTGAAATTAACCTCTAGTGAGAAAATGAGCAAAGTAATCTAAACTTTAATTGAACTGGAATACTTTCAAGCCAAAGTTACCCGAAGTAATGGCACTGACGAAAATGAATGAAACTACGATAATACCTTTAAAGAGTGAAAAGTAATATGAATGACTATGATAATAGAGATGACCTGAGAACTCATATCTTATTTCACTTGAACCTTGGAATCATTTATTTAAATTTCGGATCTAGATTGGATTTATAGAAATGCCCTTAAAGTGTAATATGACTAAAATGCCCCTAAAGTGTCAATGACCTAAAGCATATCCAAGCCTTGGAATGACTATTGCCCTTAAGCTCTGAAATGAATATATCAACCTCGAATACCAAAATGATTATATTATTTGAACAAGTTAAACAAAATAAAAGTATTGTATGTTTTCAAATTTGTGGAAATGACCGAATTACTCAGGAAACTCCTAAGCGACCAGGATAAATTTGAATAACTAGGATAAGTCTGAAAACACTGAAAAACTTATATGTTGTATTATCCCTATGGGTTATGAACCACGAATTAAAGTACGTCAACAATTCCTGATATTGTTACAATGTGGAAATGAAATAAAGACCTTTGGAATATCTGTTTGTCTCCTTAAGATCTATTCAGCGATGATTCCGAAGATGATCTATAGACAAGAATTGTTGGTATTAAAGAGTGAATACCCTGAAAGGGCAATGAATTAACCAGTCGACATGCATTAGTTATGGGAGTTGTTTAGGTTGAGTTATTTCAATAATCTGTTAGATCCACACATATTGTAAATGTCTTGAGCCTTCATTTATCCCTTATCATCTCAAATCACTCCGGTCATATCTGATCACACAGTAACTGAGATGAAAAGGATCCTGAATACCCCCATTTGGTTCAATTGGACTTAAAATCTTGATAATTCAATTCATAATCCTGAATACCCCTGATGGATTAAGTAATGGAATCATTCTCTATAAATCTCAATCTAGAATTATTCTGTATAAAGGTTCCCAAACACCTTCCTAATGTACCTGAATTATAGCGGGATTCTAAAGTATCAACTTTAAATGTCTGATTAGATCCATTAGTAATCAATCCCTTCAATTAGACTTCATTCCAAGAATCCGATCAGTGTATATAAGTTTCACATTTTTTTAATAAATATTCAGTGCTTCTAAAAAATACTTGAATCCTCCAGTGTGTTCCACATGTACTACATGACGGTTTTATATGTTTTGAAATGAGTTTTAACGAAATTATTGATTTACTGGTTTATGAACCATGGTGACATGGTATGTGTTCAACGATTACGTTTTTCACTGAAAAATATGAATTGTTCTTAATTTATGGAATCATGGAATTTACTGGTTTATGAACTATGGTTTCTTATTTTCACTGGTAATACTCGAACTATTTTATTGGATATTATCTTGGTAGGATGGAAGTATGGAGGTATAACGCTGATCAAGCTGGTAAATCCTTACGGACCTAAGGTGATCCTTGGATAGGCTCTCAGGTCCCAAGGCACTCCATTGGGTTAATCAAGAGACTACTTATGGTGTACAGGTGGAGATCAGTTATATGGTTTATTTTATTATCATGGTTATGACATATTACTGGATCACGATCTAGATATTATGATTTACGGTTAAAATTGATTTCTACTGGATTTTGTTATATGGGTAGGATTTTGGAGTATGGAGGTTCAACCCTGATCCAGCTGGTAAATCCTTACGGACCTAAGGTGAATCTTGGGTAGGCTCTTGGGCCCCAAGGCATTCCCTTAGGTTGGCTCCCTTTGTTGTGTGCTTAGGGTAAGCCCTTATGGATGCAGTTCTAGGGAACTAAATAACAATGTTCGGTTGGAGGGTTCTACTATGGTTTTGAAAATATGTTGTAAAAAATTACTGCTCTAAAAAGATTTATATATATTCATTGGTTTTGGTTAGAACTAGACATCCTATTCAATCTCCTGAAAACTTGATACTATGAATGTTTTCTATGAACTGAGATCTTCATGGCTTCTACTCGATGAACTACCAGTGGAACCCCATCTTATCCCGAAAACCTGTATATGTCTGTTTAAATAAGGAAATTTTATGGTTTTCCATTTATCTGCAAGCTTCCCAAAGCTCACTCTGTTACTCGCCATTTCAGGTTAAAAGAATCGTACCAGTGCAACTATCAACTTCAGTAGGGGAGTTCCACCGGCCTTGCTTGCGGAGTACGGTGCATATGATTAGGGGTTTATCAGCACCATCTGAACTATCCCAACCTACAAAATCATTATCACTAGCCTCATTAATACAATATGTTCCAGCTCTTCTAAGTCTAATCTAACTCAACGTATATAACATGTATGTTGATAGTGAGTGAGATTCAATTCCTCTATCACAATAATTTCAATTTCCTACCTTTAATTCACCGACGTTATTCTCCAAATTTTCATTGATTTTATTCAATAGTGGGAATGCTGATCAAAATGTATACAATCATAATTTTTCACATGTTGTAATCCATCATTATATGTCTCAGACGTGTTAATGAATGTAACATCCTAATCCAGTACGACCCGAAGATTGACGGACCAAGATATCACACGGAACCATTAGAGTGGCTAACCCAAAATTTTCTTTTTTAAACGACGTAAACATTCACTTAAAATTTATCCATAGCGTTAATAGTAAAATAAATACATAATATTTGTTACTCAAAATATGGGAGCTCCTAAAAATAAATTCAAATAAAGTTTGCAAAAATCCTATATACAATTACGACTAGAATATAGAAGGGTTCATATATATTAAATGCCCACTAATAATAAACTCGAGACGTACTCAAAGGATGGCATCGGTTTGGAAGGCAGTCTATGTGATGGCTCCTCAAAATGCTCCTCCTACAAACCTGCGCATGGAAACAAATTCCGAACGTTGAGCTCACAAGCTCAACGCACTCTAATAACCAAACTATACGATATAAATCCTCTATATGCACATGCTAGCAAATATAGCATAAAAGTATGCTAATCTATACATACCCTTGGTATCGATACTGACCTATGGGTATCGATACACTTCCTCTGGTATCGGTACCCTACATGTAATTTAAGGCTATGATGAAGGAATAATATTGATACTACCAAGTTAGAGTAACGATACCAACCAGGGTATCGATAATAATTTGGGTTTCAATGTTTTGCTAAAATATATCAATATCGATACTCCTACTGGGAGTATCGATACTCTACCCCCAGTATCGATACTCTCCGCGAGTATCGATACCAAAATTGGACGCTAAAAAATCGATCTTGAAACTCATTCTTCTAGTAATGAGACATGGCCCTCTGTATCGATACTCAATGATTGAGTACCGATATTGTTGCTCTAAAATCCTTTATTTTTGCCCTACGTAAGAACAATATTGATATTATTCTCCCAGTACCGATACACGCACCCCGAAATACTCAGTTTGGGCTAAAAAATCACTCTCTAATCACCCCCACAGCCCTACTGAGGTTCCCAAACATTATAAAAAGCTTATGAGAGTTTGATAGGATCATTGAGAGTCAATTTGTAAGCTTGGAAACACATAATTCTAAAATTTGTCATGAGCATTCTCATATGCTTCAAATATAATACAAGCTAAAAAAAATACATTAGGAAGCCTACAAATGGTATAAGAAGGTTAGAAAAGTGTTAACCTCAGAGTCTAGGTTGCTAAACAACGTTCCAATCACCCAAGGGTTAACTTTTCCTTTTCTTTGGTGTTTGAACCTTCTCCCAAATCTCTGACTAAAATAACATGGAAATAGAGTTTCTAACTTGTTTATAAAACTAAAATAAGTCTAAGAACACTTTCCTAATTTCATCTTATCCTAAAAACGAGCTAGAAATCCCTAGATTCTTAAACCCCCACTAAACCCCACTTATAGCTATGGTGACCAAACTTAAAGATTGAGAGCTTAATTGAAAGCTTAGGGTGAGGAGATTATGATTCTTACCTTAAAATTGTTTTCAAAGAGATTAGAGGGTTGTCAATTTTATACCTTTTTCTTGCTTGGGAAAGAAAATAATAGAAATAGAGAAGAATAAAGGAGAGTACAAAGAATGATGAAAGCGGAGGGGAGTGGGTAAAGCAACATATATCATCTCCCATTAAATTATCAACTTGATTTAAATTAGGGTAAATTATCTCCTATAGTCCTTCCCTTCCTCTTCGATATTAAAATGGTCCCAATTCCCATCCTTTTGGGCCTATCACAAGCCTACATCCAAACTTACTTGGTCCAAGCTATTCTATGGGTTTATTGGGCTCATTTTGAGAATCTCAAGTTAACCCAAAGCCACTAACTTGGGATTCGAGGCGTTACAATGAATCAATATGTCCTGTCAATGTAGGGTGAAGTCGGCAAACTAACAATGACAATAATGACATCAATGATGATCCTATTGAAGAATGTCTAATACAAAGAAATCTAACGTAATGATTTATTTTTAATATTTTATTATAAATATCAATATTAATAATTCTAATATAGAAATCCCATTCCTATCTAAATAACATAATATTTCAATCAATTATCAAACCAAAATTATACTTATTAAGATAAATTAATTTATCAACTATTTAAACATGGATTATTAAAGCATTAATTGTTTAAAATATCAATTATATAAGTACAATTATTTAAATGAATTAATATTATAAAATGAAAGAGTTTATTCGAACGAAAAAATAAAAATAACAATTAATTAATAGTTTTTAATTAAAATAATAAAAATTTAATTAAATATAGGCTTCAATAGGAGATGTAAATTATAATTCGTGAATGATCCTACAATGAGTGACATTCATTGAAATTCACCACTAATGACATACACTGAAGTGCACCACCAATATAAAATTGGGTAAAATTAATAAATAGTTAAAACTTTTTAAATTAATTTATTTATCATTGAATTTTTAAAAGTTACAAAATAGACATTAAACATTGAACTTTGTTAAAACAATAACAATCGTTAAATGTTATTAAGGGGTGAATAGCATACTAAATTAATGAAAAATATCCTATTTTACCCCTCAATTATAACTAAAATTTCATTTTAATATTTTTAAACATTTTTAAGTATTAAATCTAAAAAATATAATTTTTAGAATTTTTTAAAAAATATATGAAAATAAATTATTTTTAAAATTAAAAAAATTCAGTTCACAAATAGTGAAATTAATTTTTTATTAATCAAAAATTGTTTTATAACTAATTATTTATTTAATTGTTGTTTTATTTTTTAAATAAAAAATTTTATAGTTTTCGACGTCTGAAAATTTATATTATCAAACAATAAAATTATTTTTTTATTAATATGTGATTTAAGCATTTAACTTTTATTTAAAAAATTTAAATATAATTTAAAAATCATACATCCATAATTTTATAATATCATA
Source organism: Hibiscus syriacus (assembly GCF_006381635.1). Lineage (NCBI taxonomy): Eukaryota > Viridiplantae > Streptophyta > Magnoliopsida > Malvales > Malvaceae > Hibiscus > Hibiscus syriacus. The sequence continues at coordinate 317,887 of NW_024063122.1, forward strand.
TCAGATAATTTGTAATTTATATTGTACAAATTTAATATTTATAATATAAAATTAAAATATTATATTTATTTTATCTATATCTATTTTATTTTCAATTCAATAAACCTATTAAGAATCATTTCAATTAAAATTAAGAGTAAAATTAAATTTTATTTATAATTGAAGGGTCAAATGAGATATTTCTTAATGTTTTTGTGTCCATTTTGTAACAAAATTAAAATTTAATATTCATTATATAACTTTTAAAAGTTAAATGTTCAAAAGGATAATTTTGACACAGTTTAATAACCATTTGTAAATTGTTCCATATGAAATTAGTGGTGAATTACAATGAATGACATGCATTCTATAATTTTCTATAATTCATGAATTTCTCTTTCAGCCAATCATACTAAAAAAATTAACACATTTTATTACATAAGATAAAAATGTGTCTAACCAACATCTAAACGTATGAGTTTGTAGTCGCACATCAAAACATACTATTAATGTGACACACTGAAGTATATCATTAACTAAATCATCTTTATTAAGTAAATATTAGAAAACTCAAAGAATTATTCCGTGATTAATCCACTAATTTTATAGAATAAAACTTTTATAGTCACTAAATTATATTAAAATAATCATTTACGATATTAAACTTTCCAAATTTATATAATGGATATTAAACTTTAAATTTTCTTATAAATTGGATATGACAAATTTAACTACCATTAAAGGGGTAAAGTGATATATTAAATTGATAAAATAAACTCATTTGCCCCTCAATTGTAAATAAAATTTCATTTTTTATAATTTTTAAATAATTCTAACTAATAATTTTAAAAAATATATATGTTTTAAAATATAAAAAATCACCTTTATTTTTAAAGTATAGCTTTATGAATTTTTTAATTCATCAATTATTTTTTCCAAATTAATTTTTTATTTAGTTATGATTAAATTTGTAAAATTTATAATTTATAAATTTTGAGATCCAACCATTTCAATTATCAGGAAGCAAAGTCAGTTTTTTTGTTAAACAATGTGATTCAATTATTTAACTTTTTTTTGGATAATTCTATTTCATTACCCAAGAAAGAAGGAAACCCTGCTACAAAGAAACCGTATGCTACATAAACAGCAAATTAACATAATTGGAACCAACGGAACAACAAAAAACAAAAGAACAACTCTTTAGCTCAAGAAATACCCCAGTTTGCATAGAGGGCAACATTCTTCGGATCAGCCATGCTAATGGACTAGTCACTTAGTCGAATCTGGATGGTTTCACGAATGTCATTCAACACATCATCCACCAACCTAGCTCTACCCCCAAAACAACCTACTATTTATCTCCTTCCAGATGTCATACACATGGCCAGCTAAAGCAAGCTTCATCACTTGCACAATGAAAGACTTCCACATAAGGTAAGCATAGTTCCCCATAGTTCTTTCATAAAACCACACCCAAAGAATAAGTGGTCTCTACACTCAGACTCGGTGCCACAAAATGTACATTTGTCTTTATCAATATTCAGTCCCATTCACAGAAGTCTAACCCGAGTAGGGAGCCTATCCAAGATGGCCATCCACAAAAATAATACTTTGCTTAGGGATAAACCCTGGAAACCAAACCAACTTATGCCAAGAGACCTTAGGACCCTGGATGCACAGATCCTCCCAAATTTGCCTTGTGCTAAGGTCATTAACTGGGCCAGCAAATAACTGAGACACAATAGGCCTTATTTTCAGTATGCTTTTGAAGCTCCAACTGGTATTTAAAGGGTTACTCATCTTCCAAAATTATGAATTTTTAATCATATAAGAGTTTATCCATGCCACCCATAGGGAGCCTTCATTAGCCAATAACTTTTTGATCAAAAGCCCAATACATGCCTTATTCTAGCCCCCTATGTCAATTACACCCAAACTCCCTTCAGATTTCAACAAACATATTTGTCTCCGCTAACTCGAGCACCATTAGTAGACAAGTCAGCCCCTTTCTAGAAGAACCGAGAGCATAATTGCTCAATTTTCCTGATTATTGATTAAGGAAGGATCATTTGTCTGTACCAATAGTTGGTTATACTAAATAGAACAGATCAGATAAGCTGCAGCCTACCAACAAAGCTCAAATACCTATTAACCCACGAATTCAATTTAGCACTAATCTTATCAATCAGGCATTGGCAGTCCTTCACTGCAAGCTTTCTTGTCACCAGAGGAACTCCAAGACATCTCACAGGAAGCACCCCGAGCTTAAAGCTAGTAATCTCTTGAATTATATTACATTGTTCAGCAGTTATCCTAGCAGTATAGACCTCACATTTGGTAGCATTAAGGTTTAACCCCGATATCGAATAGAAGACATCTAAGACAATTGTACACCAATGATAGAGTCTATAGTACCTTTGCATAATATGATGAGGTCAACATCGAAACAGAGGTGAGTTAGGCTGATATTTCTACATTTAGGGTGGAACTTGAAACTTCTCTTCAAAGTAGCTACATTCAACAACCCAAACAGTATATTCATTGCAAGGACAAAGAGGTAGGGTGAAATAGGGTCACCCTGTCTAACTCCTCTAGTACCCTTGAAGTAGCCAACAAGACTCCCATTAAACATAATAGAATAGTTAGGGGTTGTGAAACAAGCCCAAATCCAACCAATAAATTTCTCAGGCAAACCCAGAGCATAAAGAATGACACTAACAAACTCCCAAATTAGTGAATCAAATGCTTTTTGTAAGTCAATTTTCATAGCACACCTTGGGAAATTATTTTTCCTGCCATAATCCCTAACTATCTCTTGAGCAAGAAGAGTGTTATCTACTATGCTCCTCCCCTTAACAAATGCACTCTAATTGTTTGAGATCATACTAGGAAAAACAGTAGACAATCGATTAACTAGAATTTTGGCCACTATCTTATAGATCATTGAGCATCATGAGATATGTATGAAATCTTTAACTGTGTTCAGATTAGGCACTTTAGGCACAAGGACTACAGCTGTTACATTAAATGATGGGAGAATAAAGGATTCATCAAAACAGTAATTGATGGCAGTCTTGAAATCTTCACCAATAATTGGACATGCTCTCTTGAAAAAATAAGGATTATAGCCATTTGGACCAAGGGATTTATCATTCCCTTGCCCCCAAATACCTTCCTTAATTTTCATATCAGAAACTTCTCTGCACAAAGTGTCAGCAGTCCCCATAGGTAAAGAATAGTCAAGAAAATCTCTAATGGTACTGACATTACAGCCCTTAACATTTGGATCAATCATTCCCAACTGATTTTTAAAGAAGTTGATCACCTTATTAGACATGATGGTCATAGAGGGCCTTGATGGTGTTGCTCTTCCTCTTGGTGGTCACCATAGAATGAAAGAAATGAGTCCCTTGATCACCCTCTTTAATCCAATTGACCTTCTCCTTTTGCTTGTAGAAAAGTAATTCAGCCTCCTCAAGAGTTTTCAGCTCTCAGTTATTTAACTTTTGTTTAATAAGTTAAAATATTATTTTAAAAAATATTTTTAATTTCAAAAATAAATTATTAAATCCAATATATTTTTAAAAAAAATTGAGTTTTTTTAATATTTTTAAAATTTTTACTTGGAAATATTAAAAAATATCGAAAACATTTAGTCATAATTGAGGGAAAAAAGAAGATTTGTTTATTAATTTAAAATATTACATCATCCCTTAATAATAACTAATGATCGATGCATATATTTTTAACAAAATTTAAAGTTCAATGTTTATTTTAAAAATTTTAAAAGTTGAATGAAAAAGATAATTTTATCATGTGTATATTAATATATTTATATGAAATGATAAAAAAAGGATATATTTTTTTAAAAATTCAGATACTGTTATAATAATTAATTTTCAATAGGTATTTTCTCCTTAAATTTGTCGTGATTGACAATTTGAACTTCCAACTTTTTTGTTTTTCTATCGAAAGAAATCTTGAAGTTTATGATAAGGTCGCAAGAGCTTGAAATTTGTATGACATGAAGGAGCATCTCGTTCCTCGTGCAGTTTGACACCTATGCTCAGTGTTTTGAAAATCGGATCAGATCAGTTGATTCAATCGGAAATAACTATCTGGTCTGATTTATTTTATCCCGTTTGAACTGGTTTTATTGAACCATAAGGAACTGTTTGAATCGACTTTGAACTGTTCGAACAAGATCGGACTGTGAACCAGTTCAAAATATTTTTTTATTTTTTATTAAATATTTTTGATATTTTTATTTCATTTTTTTAAATAATTATAACGTCGTCCGGTTGAACCAGTAACACGATCGATTCGTTGACCGGTCTGATTCTCTGACCGATCCGGTTATGAAAATGTCTACGCTTTCTCTTTTCTCTGCGACAAGGGTCCGTAATGGGATACCCCTTGACAAAACAACACAAACGCTTCCTCAAGCGACAAGGGTGGCAATTGTTTAGGCCTTAGCTTGTTCATGAATAGCCATTTGGAAACAAGCACATCTTTGGGTGGTGTAAACAAACCTGCAACTTCGATCATCTGTCATGGGATTCGGTAACAAACCGAAAGGGAGATGGGTTGAGAGGATACGTGGTGAAGGCAACACATCAAGTTCGTGTAAAGACCGATTGTTTCCCTCTACGTAAGTATCCAAGAAAGGGAAGCAATTGTGAGGGCCAGTGGTGAGCAGAGGGTGGTCGGAGATACGGTAGCGAGTGCGGTTGACGGTGGTGAAAATAAGTGCCTTGAGCCAAGTGGTGCCGATTTTCGGGGACGTGGCTAAGAAAATATCGGAGGGTCGCGGCTTGAAGTGGTCTTGGATCCACATTAAACCTTTCAAGGCTGTTCTAGGGGTTAGCCAAAAGCCTTGGTAATGAACCAGATGTTCGGTCGTCCAGCCTTTGCCTATAGGAAACTTGGCTAGTGTTTCTTCATATCTTTCACCGGTTTCTTCGACCAGATTTGAATATTTTCGCTCATTGTGGGTGCTGGAGATGTTGTTAAACTGTGGTAGGGTAGAAAAACGGGAAACGTTGACGTGAGGCGTCTTATTATACTACTAAAATAAAACGCTATCAGTTTTGTTATTATTTTAAATAATAAAATCGATAAAAGATGATTGAAAATATCATTATTTTGACATGTTCTAATTACCTATATAGATAAATGCGATAAAAAATATCTAATCAAAAAATAATATTTTAGGTAGTATTTTATTAAAAATATTATTTTTTGATCTAATTTTTTCTATCGTGTTTACTTATATAGATAATTAAAACCGATAAAAAATAATGATATTTTCGATCATTTTTTACTAATATTATTATTTAAAATAATAATAAAATCGATAATACCTTATTTTAATCATATACTAAGACACCAGTCAGAACTAGGGGTGTATTCGGTTCTGTTCGGTTCGGTTTTTTACCAAAAATTGAACCGAACCGAAATAAACGAATTTTCAATATTTAAACCAAAACCGAAACCGAATAGTTAAAAAACCGAAAAAACCGAAATCAGTTTTTTCGGTTTGGTTCGGTTTTTTTAACGGTTCAGATTTTTCGGTTCGGTTCGGTTTATCGGTTTTTCAATAAAAAAATCACTTGAAACTATAATTTTTTTTACAAAAATTGCCTATTCAGTTCAATATGGAACAAATGGGTTCCATATGGAAAACCCGAATCGAACCAAATCAAAAAAAAGAAACCTTTAAATCTAATCGAAAACCGAACCGTTTAAAATCAAACCAAACCGAACCGAACTATTTTACTCAATTCGTATCAGTTTTTCGATTTTCTCGATTTCGTTATTCAACCCTAATCAGAACTGCCCTAGAAAAACAGCCATGGAGGAACAAAAAAAAGATGAATTAAACACTACAGGTCACACCAATTTATAGAATTACAGCATATCATTACACGTTAATCGTAATCTATGCCTTGGAAATCGTGAATATAAAAAATTGTTGAGAAAACAAGTACATTGAATGATATCAGGACAGATTTAGATTCTGGAGATAAGATACGAAGTCGATGTTGTATCTTCCCCATGCTTTATGATATGCTTAAGTTTAATATTTTATGAGTTTAGTTTTAAATAATAATGATATGATAGTTTAATATTGTTATTTTATCAGTATATATTGACGCACAAAATTTGAGGCGGAGAAGACATCGTGAGACGGTCATGCTGTCGAGCTAAATCTCATATATAATTTTGGGTAGAGTATATTGATCCTCGATTATGGGTATTGATTTTGTTGATTTTTTTATTACTAAAAATTATAAAATAGTTTCTCAATTATTTGGAGTTGTTTTGTTTAATCTTCAATTATTAAAAATTAAAAAATAATCACTCAAATATTCATACGTTTCAAAATCATCTTTTTATATTAAAAAATTAGTGATTGTTTGAGTTAGACATCAAGTTGTTGACTGAAATAGATAAAATCTTATCACATAACCATTTGAGTTGTATTTCATGGACTGAATCTTCGTTTACACTATGACGTCGAGCCAATGCTTAAAACATTATGCCGTCAAGCTAGTGTTTGAAAGCAATGACGATGTCAGTAGATATAATTAAAATATGATTTTATCACATATCAATCGATATGTTAACGTAAAATATGTTAGCATTATGCCGTCAAGTGACCATTTTATAATTTTTAATAGTTGGAGGACCAACAAAATAATATTGTATAATTAAGGGACTGGTTTATAACTTTTAATAATTGAGTGATTCAACAAAGAAACACCTTATAATCAGAAGATCGTTTGTATATTTTACCTTATAATATTTTATATTTCCACTTCTTTACATAAAATCTTTTCTTATTAAAATCGATCTAATGTGATTAGAGATATGATTGAGCCCAATTTTTAAAAGATTTTTTTCCAATTGATGATAGGTTGGTGGGTGTTTTCCTTCATAGCAACTTTATTGGGGGGGGGGGGTTTGGCACGATAGGGGAACCTAGAAATTATTTGGCCCAATAGGGCACATTGGTTTTTATTTTGTGAAGTACGATAAATGCTATAGTACAGGGGGAACTCGTCACCTCAAGGTGACGAGTTCCATTGGATATATTTTTATTAGTCCCCACTGAGTAGGTCCCATGTGAGTCATTATTTTAATTAATTTAATGGGACTCGTCCCTTGAAAAAAAAGCAATGGAATTCATCACCTCGAGGTGACGAGTTCCTTCTGAATTAAAAAAATAACTAGCCGTTTATAGTCGTTAGGCAACGGGCAATAACAATGGTCAGTAGGCAACAGTCACCATGGAACTCGTCACCTCGAGGTGATGAGTTTGGTTTGATTTTTGAAAAAGTAATCATTTATAGACGTTGAGATTAGGGTTATAAATAGGGGTTTGGGGTTTAGGATTTTTACCAATTGTTACGAAAAAATTGAGAAAAAAATCTTAGTTTACGAAGAATTCCTCAAAAATGTTTTCCCGGCAAGAAATGTTACGCCTTGATGATGTTCATATTTCGTCGTTACAACTTCCTCCAGAAGAATAACGGGGCATTCGTCAACGCGGAATTACATCAAGAGATTCACATCAACGGATGATTATATATCTTCAATAATCCAGTTTGTATCCAACCACATTTTTGCATGGTTTTAAGGTAAACTAGGTGTTGATTTCAACTCTGATTAAACGTTGGAGGCACGAGATGCACACTTTCCTTTTCCCAAATGGTGAAACAATGATTACTTTCGAAGATGTCGTTTACCAACTGAATGTTCCCGTGAATGGTGCTGCCGCCGTAAGGCGAAACGATTAGAACTATATTGGTATTGTTCATGAAGTTTTTGGAAGGTTTCCACCACCCAAGGTCTTAGACAGGTATCGGATACGGATCAAGTAGTCGAAGTCTGAATTTCAAGTGACGAATGACTTTACTAAGGAGGAGGTTATTTTTGCATCATAAACGTATCTTCTCCAACTGATTGGGGGGATATTATTACCAGATAAATCGAGTAATTTGGTGCATACTCAGTATCTGCCTATATTAAATAATTTTATTGAGTGTCGTTGTAACACCCCAAGTTTCAGGCATGTAGTTTTGGGTTTATCTGAGAGATAAGTGGACCCTTTGGTAAATTTAATTTAAGTCGTTAGGCTTAATTAGGTTTGGATTTGGGCCTAATTAGCCATAAAAGGGGGATTTTTGGATATGAGTCTAAAGGCTAAAAACTAAAAGTGTAATTATACTATTGAGGGAAATTGAAGATAAAATTTGGGGATTTGTTTCATCTTAGACGTGAGCTTCTTATTTTCTCTTTATTTTTCTTCCTTTCTCTTATTATCTTCTTCACCTAGTCTTTACAGCATCAATTGGTGGTAAAAACTCATATTCTCATCTTTAATAAGTTGTAAATATGTCCCTCTTACTCTCCATAACATTCTTATATTAAGAAAATCCTTTCATCTTTGCTGGTTAGGGGAAAAGGGTGAAAAATCAAAATGAGAGTGCTTGGTAGCTAAATGAGGTTCATTTCGGGACTTAAATATCAAGGTAGTGTATTTATAATCCTTTGGAGTATTAAGTTTTCATAAATTCAAAGAATTTCTTAAGATTGTTTATTTAAGTATTTTAGGGTTTATACTTGATTTTATGATCAAATCAAGTTTTAAGTGTAAAGAGTGTTTATTAAGAGACCTTAAGACCTTAAACAACTTACGAAAGCTTAAAAATAAGATTAGAACCCAAACTAAGTCATTTATGATGGATTTTGGGTGTTTCCCGAGCCTAAAATAACCATTTTTGGGCTAAAGTATCGATATTGGGATGAACAATATCGATACTAGATCAATTGAAGCAAAATCAGGGATTTTAGGCTAGAAGTATCGATACTGCCAGGGGAGTATCGATATTGCCCCTCCAGTATCGATACTCCAGTATCGATACTCAGGGTGACAGTATCAATATTGCCCCTCCAGTATCGATTCTCAGAGTGACAATATCGATATTGGACCTCAATTTTAGAAACATAATGCATTTTTGGTACTGATACTCATAGGGGTGTTGATACTTGACCCTAGGGTATCGATATTGCAAGTAGAGTATCGATACTACTCATTTTGGATGGCCAGTTTTGACCTATTTAAGGCCCGTAAGAGTTAGGGATGATCCCTAATATCAATACTTAGTTCGTGGGCGATATAAATGATCTAACATGTCTAGATTCACTCATAGGAGTGGGTTACAATGAGTGTAACCATATTAAGCGTATTACGTTGAAATATCTTCATTAAAAGACATATACGAATTATCGAGGATGAGGATCGTTACAGAGGATATACCAAGAAGCAGTTTAAGGAATAAGTCAGAGTCAATAATGAAAGAAAGAGTGAGTTTCGAGAACATCAGTGAAACTAGGAGGGTTAAGCTGCCCCTTTCAGTTCAATGGTTTTAAACTGGAGTCGTTAAGAGCAATTAGAGTGTCTCTACTGAGAGTTGAACTCAAGTAAGGAATCGATTTAGCGAACAGTACGACCAGTGATCAGTAAACTCAGGAATCGTCATAAAATCCTGAAATGTATAGGGACTTCACTAGATGCAGAAAACGACTAAGAAATCCCTTAGTATCGAACGACTAGAATAGAGATGTTTAATAACTAACAATAATAACAAAATAATAAACCTCAGCATAACATTATAGATGAAAGAATGCGTGAGATAGAAAATAATAAGGGGGTTGACCTCACTTTAGTATATCCAGACATACTAGGGTATAGTCAGGTTACCTTAGTTGACCTAGTGGGGCATTGTCAATGCACGAGGAACTTCAGGAGCTAGCTAGGGCGTGAGGCCCGAACACTCACGAGGAGTGGGTTAACAGTGTCAGTTTTATATGGCCTTTGGACCTTAGATATGCACGTGTAGTTGCATCAGTCCAGTACCTCAGTTATCATAAAAACTTGGCTTGATGATATGCGATACCAAGCCAACAGATCATTTGAGTGGGAATATATGATACTGTGTGATACCATGATTCCTTCTCGATGGTCTACCTGATGCTATATGATATCATGTGATCATCTAGTAGTTAAAAGGAACCTTACCGATGCTATGTGATACCAGTACCCCTCCTAGTGGGCTAGTATATGATGTTGTATGATATGCGATACTAGCGCAACAGAGCTGTTGCGTTTATATAATGCATAGCAGAGTCAGTGTTGCATTTAGATAATGTGCAGCAGTTAAAGTCATTAGGGTTAGAGACCTTTTTTTGGTGTACTCATGGTGAGACCCTTAGTAGAGGACTAAGGGAAGCGTGAGACTCCTACTTCAGCGACAGAACAATAAAGCCTTAAGTAGGTATTACTTGATCTAGATCATGCATGTACCTACTGCTTAGTACCTTGTCTTCAAAAAGCTTTTGTTTATGAAATTCTTATGCTGCTCTAGATTAACGATTATATTATTGGGCTTTGTAAGCTCAGCCTTCAGATGTTTTCCATTGGAAATCAGTAGCTTGAGCAGTTTGTGGAGTACCGTCGTAGCAGGACTTTCAGCATCTCCGAAAAAGTACTGTGTTATAGCTTCAGTAGGCATATGTATTCATAGAACCTTACTCATGTATTAAGTTGATAAACTCAGAGTTTGTATTATTTTTATTTTAAATTATGTGTAATGGAGCTCTGAGTTTATAAATGTTTTTATAAAAGTTATTTATATTTTAATTATGATATCATTCAACATGTTTGAAAATGAAATGAACAAGTTTTTGAAAATCAGGGGTTGCCTCAGTAGCCAAATTTGGCACTTTAGGCCTAATGGAATTTAGGGTATTACAGTCGTAATACTGGTTGGAGCTTGGTGATTTTGGTCTTTTTGTATCGGGAGCTTTGCAAGGCCACAATCATCGAGAGGGGTCAGAAAGCCGATGTAATAGGCTATATATTATTGTTACAGTTTTGTGATTGGTACTGACTCCAATTTATGATGTCAATTAGAACAGTCCCGATTGAGTTTCCTTTGGTTGCAAGGTAATTATTTAACTATTTTTTTAATTTTTTATATGTTTTAAACCATTTTTTTATTTTTTAGATGACGCCATAAAATAACTGAGAGTAAGTTGTCATGTGCTACAAAAAAAAGATATACGAATGAGGATCAATATCACCGGTCGATATGCAGTAAATATTAAATTGCATTATATTAGTTGTTTTATTATTTTTTTCAAATTGTTTAAATTTATATTTACTAATTTTTATGATTAATATTTCCAGTTTTCTTTGCTTCCATATTTTGACGAAGAGATTTATCGGTTACTATCACCTGGAATTTTTGATGGGTCGAACTTATGGCATGTCGTGATGCCTTTATTACACTTTGTGATTGTTGAGTTGCACGCCTCTGATAGAGTGTTGTGACAATTAGTGTCTTATCAACTGATTTTTATGTAAATGTTTGATATGGACGCGCTTCATTGAATTGATACGCGTGGAAAACATACTAAAAGTTTGTAACACCCCAAATTCCAGGTAGATTTACCTAAGAAGTATATAGACCTCGTAGAGTTGTAATTAAAGGCATTGGGCAAAGTGTGAGCATAATTAGGTTGGAATTAGGCCATATTAGTCATAAAAAAGAGTTTTTGAATATTAGAAAAATGAGGAAGGAATAATAATGCAATTATCCTAATTTTAGAAAGATGAGAGCTTTTATCTCTTTTATCCCCTCATTTTCTTTATTTTTTTTTCATTTTCTTCTCACTATATTCTCCTTCTTCCTCCCCAAGAGCCATAGCCAAAGGTAAATCCTTGAACCCTTTTTGTGCTTCATTTGAACCTATAATTCGTTTTTAAATCCTACAACAACATCCTTGCTGTGTAGAAATTCATTCATTTCTTGTTTGGCAAGAGGTTGTTGGGGTTAAGTGCTCAAAGGCAAATAGAGAAGAGAAAACAAGTGTAGATGAAGAAATAAGCTTCATTTCGAGTTCTTTAACTAAAGTTGTGTATTTCTAATCATTGGTTGTGTTATAAATTTTCTAAATGTGATGTCTTGTTAGGGATTTGAGTATTTGAGAATTTTAGGGTTTCATATTTGATTCATTCCATATATGACGAATTTGATGTAAAACATGTGTTTTTATGATACCTTATGACCTTAAGTAACCTTCTAAAGCTTTAGTACTTGATTTGGAACAAACTAAGACATTTGGGATCATTTTTAGGTGTTTTCTTATCCTAAATAAGGCAATTCTGGGTTTGAGTATCGATACTGGATGAATAATATCGATAATGAATAGAGATAAATTTGGGGATTTTCAACTGAGAGTATCGATGCTACTATAGAGAGCATTGATATTGCTCCTAGAGTATAGATACTTAGGACAATAGTATCTATACTGGGCCATATTTTCAGAAACAAAAGCAATTTTTAGTACCGATACTCATAGAGGAATCGATACTTGACCCTAGGATATCAATACAGTAAGTAGAGTATCTTAATACTCACTTTGGATCGTTGTATTTGACCTCGTTAAGACCCGTAAGAGTCAAGGATGATACGTAATAGTAGAACTTAGTCTGTGAGTGACTTAAATGGTAAAAGGTGCCTACAAACACTCTTAAAAGTGGGTTACAACCAAAATAACCATTTTAGATGAAATACTTATGAGTATCTTCAATCAGACACGTAATAAGTAATCGCGTGCGATGAATCATTATAGAAGATGTGGTAGTGAACGAGACGATGAGTGAACTGATAAGCTAGATAGAGGAAATCATATACCACATAAATACCTATAATTAAGGATGATCTAATTACCCTACTGATTCAAGGGTGGACTGATGGGAAGTATGATTAGAGTAACTAGGAAGTTGATATCAATTAGTTAACTAAGTCAGTTATTAGGCTAATAATAATATAAAAAGTATGTAGAGATGAACATTAACTTACTTAAGGGTATGAAACGCTAAAATATGAATGAGCCTTTTCATAACGTTCTAGATGAGAGAACGAGGGAGACAGTTTCGAGAGAGATGGATGACCTCACCTGAACTTGATAAGTTTGATAATGAGTAACTGAACTACTTCGTTTACCCTTTTGAGGCCTTGGGTGACGTGTATGCTAAGACGTTAGCCCTATAGGGGAGCTTTATAATGATAATGTGATAATAATATTAATTATGTAATAACCATAAGATCCTTATGAGGTAAGATTTCATAAGACTTATGCCTATGTTTCCGCTTGAGAAATGATGAGGACACCCAAGTTACTTCAGTAGTAGGATGATCGTCTTGGTACATAGAATATATGGTTATATCCAAATCAGTGTGAGGGTAATTCAGACACTAGTTGGACACTATACTGGTGCTATATGACCCAGACACGTTCTGAGCACTATAGATGAGTAGACTAGCAAGGCAAAGGCTGACGCTATGTGACTCGAACCTAGCCTAAGATGCTTGTGAGTTGTCGATGCTATGTGACCCATATCTTACGTAAGGTACCTCTAGTTAGCAAATGGGGTTATGAGTTCTATGATGCTAAAGTGACCCTAAACTACACCATGATGCTTACTTGTTATTGTGTGATTGTACCTGACGTCTTTGTGATACCAGGTACTATCATTGTGTGTTAATAATAATGCATTTTAGAAAGATACTGAGGTTAGAAACCTAGTATATGTTACTCATGGAGAGGCCCTTAACAGAGACTAAGGGAAGTGAGAGACTTACACTAAAGAGATGGAATTGTTGAACCTTAAGTAGGTAGCACTTGATTAGGATTATACATTACCTACTGCTTATTACCATGTCTTCTAACACGCTTATGTTTATGAGATTCATATGTTGCTCTAGATTAGTGATTATACTATTGGGCTTTGTAAGCTCAGTGTTCGAATGTTATTGTTCGCATTTCAGTATATCGAGTCATTCTAAGAGCACCATCGACCAGGATTTCCTGTGTTTTCTTACAGAGTATTGGTTGGTTACTTGTAATGGGCATATGTATCCGTAGGACCTTTACCTATGTATTATAAGTTGTGTTAATTAATTTTAATTGTGGCATGGATCTCCGTTTTGTAAAAGTATTTTATGACTATTACTGATGTCTTTTCATAAATATATGGCGTTTTAAATTAAAAAAAAATGTTTAGCCACTTTGGTGGTTCTGTGTAATATTCTAGTCCTCTGAACTTTGGGTCAAATCAAATTAGGGTGGTACATTTAGTAGTATTAGAGCGTCAGGTTGAGTCGGTCATAGGACCCAATTATCAGTTATAGTAAGGTGTGAATGAATACATGCCCCTAGGTACTGAAATTACTCTTATAATACTAAAATCCTGATGGTGCTTCCTCTTTGTAACATTGTTTGCAAAAATAATAATTATTTTGGGTTTCGAGTGTAGTCTCATTGGTAGGATGGAGAGTTGTGTCTCTTATCCTAATAATTTCTAGCGATGAGTACCTACCTAGGGTAGAGGATCACAAGGTTCAAATAATGATGAGAGTTGTTAAGATGAACTTTTTTAGAAGTTTTGACATCCTCGCTTAGAGAGGTAGTGGACGTTTTCATGTAGCATAGATTACTCAACCAACTGCTTTAAGTGTGACAGCACCAATGGAGTCTCTAGTAGAGGGGCTAAAGAGGTTTAAAACATTGAAAATATACAGTTTTGTTGATGATGACACATTTTGATCGATCAGTGGTTGAAAGAAACCATGAGGACTTTGAAGCATTTTCACCTTACCTAAAATGGTAGGCTTGGATGTGCCATGGTTTTTCTCAAGGGTGATGTTGTCAATTGGTAGGAGCCTATAAAGATAGCTCTACATCCTCATATGCCTAAATGAGATCAGACTCTAAGTGAGAGTAGGGACTCCATATCAATGAAGAGTATGAAGACGTTTTGAGGTTACAATCTTCTAGCTGATTAAAGAGATAGTATAACATATACGTACAAGAAAGATTTCCTCTAACTGACTCGATATACTTCGAAGTTGTTTCCAAAAGAGTCCTTAAGGTGCATAAGGTACCCTAAGAAGCTTCGTATAGGTAACCATGTGAAATAACTACAGACCCATCTAAAGTATTCTCGAAGTTGACACGACAGGTGAAGGCCATAGAGATGATGTAAAACTTAATGATGAGTTTAGTAGATGATGTCGATAAGGTAAATAGGGGGACTTCGGTACCAATAGATCTATCTCAGTCGAGTGGCCAAGAGATCCATAGATCCCCGTGAGCAAAAAAGGATAATATTAGTTTAGTCGCACTAATCAATTTGGAGGCCTAAAGTGGGGTCTCATTAGAGATATCTAGCTTCAACGCCTTGGGTGAGCGTGAGAGTTTTCGATAGAGTATTATCATATTTAAAGTGCGTACATTATGGAATGAGGCATCGAAGAAGATGCTTTAGAATCTCTAGGATGTGTTTAAGGTGTAGATCCTTAGAGCTCTTTGTGAGAGACCACCCTAAATTAAAGAGTGATCCTAGTAGCCCAGCGTGGCAGAGGGCCTATACACAAAGTGTCAATACTATGGTTGGACAAGAAAGTCATGGAATAGATTAACATGTTCCTAGTGTAGTTGCATACGTCTTACATTGGTAGGTCACCGTAGGATTTTGGAGGATATTGATGTCATAGTTTAAATGCCAAGTGTGTTTTGAAAGATTCTAGTCAATAGTTTGCATTAGCAAATATGAATCCATGTACGCATTCGTGGTGTCAATGTGAACTAAGTAGGAAGAGTGTACGTGTCGAAGATCCTGGTACGAGGATCCAAGTGTCTAGTTTGCGAGCTTTAGTGGAATAAAAAAGGTTATCTTAGACATTCTTCGAGTGCTTGGGTTAGGCTCAGTAGCCGACCTAAGTGAAGTGTTAACACAGGAGCTGCTTGGACCTCAAGGTTGTAGGTTCAGAGGACAACATCCTTGTGAGTTGTCAAGATAGATGTAAGACTATGAGGATGTTTTTGCATCGTTAGTTTAGGGTTTATGTGATCGATCCATAGAGTTTTAGTAATCCCAAGCTCAGCCATGGAGGTGAAGATCTCCATGAGAGTGTTAAAAATACCTAAGTTATTCTAACCTGTATAAAAATCATCTTGTTTTCTAGAAAATATCAGGATATAACTCAGCTAATGCCAAGGTACTTCAGTTACTAACTGGGCTCAGGTACCCAAATATTCATGAGGAGTAAGTTAACTAGTGTATGTTCCAAGGCAACAGTTCCAGATTTGCCCTATGTACTAAGGGTATTATGGGTAAGATAGTGAGTTACGAGTCTCAGAATGTAGACAACCCTTGATCGTATCTTGTTAAGTTAGGGGTCAACTCTAAGTAGGTGACTGTTAGGGAACCATTTACTCAAGTGTGTTTCTTGGGAGAGCATCTAGATGGCTATTCAGTGATAGACTGAGGTTATGGGAGTGTGTGTCCACCTCGAGAGTTGATGTTTCGTATGACCATCTCCATAGTGCTCGAGTAATCTTAAGTTTGGATTAGAGGTGTATATCCCCAAGTAGGGAGTGTAAATGAATCGAGCTTGAACGAACAAAACTATGCTCATGTTCATTCGTTTAATTTTAAAGGTGTTCATGTTTGGTTCGTGTTCTTTTAATTTTTTCATATTATGTTCGTGTTCATTTTTTTTTTTTTGAAGGTGTTCGTGTTCGTTCATTTAACGTTCGCGAACTTGTTTGTATAATGTTCGTGAACATGTTTGTTTAAATGTTCGCGAACATGTTAGTTTAGCATTCGTGAACATGTTCATGTAGCGTTCATTTAACGTTTATGAACATATTCGTTTAATGTTTATGAACATGTCCGTTTAGCGTTTGTTTAATGTTCATGAACATGCTCATAAACATTCACAAACATGTTAAAAGTGTTACCAAACAAAAAAAAAGAACAAATTAAACATAATCACCTAATAAAACTTATATAACATCCATAATAACAAAATACAATCTTAAAATATTACTAGCATTACATATTGCTCAAACAAGGTGAAAGAGAATAGTATACCACAAATAAATATCTGAAAATGTCTCCTTTGAACTCTTTGCGGCCTCCCCGAACCCTATTTTTAGGGAGAATGATAGAAAGAGTCGGATCTCATAGGAGGATACATATTACTAATATATGAAAAAAAAGGAAAATATAACTCTTTTACATACCTTTGGGAAATAAAAGTTGATTATTTGTAACGACTGATTAAGTTGGACAATATAATGTATCAAGAGATGTAAGTATGAATATCAAGAACCTATAGCACCATCTGATGTAAAAAATCAATTACAAGGTACAATTAGCATATTATACAAACAAGAGCAGTTTTAAGTTAACTTCGCAAATATATTTTAGTGAAGAGACAAAATATACCACATACAAGGTATATGATCGAAGCTAGCATTAATTAATTCGATGAACAATCACTGGGATTCACTGTCAGTTCCATCCACAAGGTTTTCACCCGTGTGCAAACCAGGAATGCCATTATTAAACTTACAGTTCTACTTCAAATTCAACTTCATTGTTGAATCAAATCTACAATATACACAAACACAAAGAATTTTTGGGCAAAAACGAATTTAACGTATAATGTTTCATTAAAGTCCATAAAAAGAGTTCAAAATATAGACAATCTCAAATGGTGTCATGTGTCCCTTCCTATCTTATTACTTAACTTTGTCTTATTGCTAATATTCTATAACCAAGTGTAACAGGCAAATGGATTATAGTTCTTGGAGGCTGAAATTCAACAAAAATCTTACCAAAAGTAAAAGAGAAAAAAGAGATAACATGAATCTAACAAATAAATCTTACATGGTTGTTACAACTGTTGACAAAGAGAAGTATAGATGATAGTTTAGGGTTTTATAAATCTCTTGGAAAAAAGGGGAAAGTTGAACGGAAGAGATGAACAGTTGGAAATGAGTTTTTGTAAAAAAAAAAAAGGGAAAGGAAGAATGGAAGAGATGAACGAATCGAAAAGGGGTTTTGTGTTGCAATTAAGAACAAATGGTAAAATTACATAAATGGTGCTTAAACTTTTTAGTATTCATTGTTTAAACTTTAAATTTTAAACAATTGTTTGCAACTTTTTTTAATCTTTTCTTCTTCATTTAATATATTAAACTATATTTAATCAATTAGGGTTATATATAGACCCTAGATATAGAGAGAAGAAACTAGATCTAGAATTATATATACAAACCCTTAGCTAGGGATGGCAACGGGCCGGGTTCGGGCCGGGTATTGGTCTCCCCGTCCCCGTCCTCATTTAAAAAATCGATACCCGTCCCCGTTTAAAAAACCGCGGGGATTTAAACGGGGATCCCCATCGGGTAATCAGGAAAAACCGCGGGAAAACGGGTATCCCCGTTTAGCATAAACGTTTGTTCATTCGGTTAATTCGGTGGCCGAACCGACCGAACTACCATTAACCGAATTTTTTTTTCTTTAACCGTTAATCGAACCAAATTTTTTTTCAAAATATTAACCGAACCGAATAAATTTCGGTTAATTCGGTTAATTTTTGAATTAACCGAATTTTTTTAGAATTTTCGAATTTAATACTAGAGAGCAGTTGTTGTTCCATTTGCTAGGGAAGAACGTGATGTTAGTATAGGTCTCGAGGCTGATTTTAATATGGCTAATTCACATGCTTCGCTTTGTCAGAGGAACGTTAAAGCTTGTGTAATGGAGACAGCTTGTATGAGGTTATTGGAATGCGAGGTGAAAATGAGGGTTGCTGTCGAAGAGACGAAGACAATATGCAAATTGCATTGATTTTAAATTCTGCTGGACATAATTTCCAGCTTGCCAATGCTAGTGGTGGGTTTCAGGTGTGTAATGCTGTACTGGACGATGACCCTGTAGCAAGTACACATTCGTTGGAAGTGGCACAATGCCACCAAACCAACCAGACTTTTCCCATTTAACTAGACAATGTTTGTCTATTAAAAGATATTAAAGGTTCACACGTGATTGCAAACAAGAAGTGTAAGCACTATTTTTACGATTAAAAGAAAAAAAGAATATTATGAGACAGCGAAAATTGAGGTAAATTCTACAAATTGAAGCGGGAACGATGTTTTAAAGTGGGGCAGTATGGGGTGAAAAAAATAATAAAAAATATTTAAGGGTTAATTTAAAATATGTTATTAATATTATATATAAAAAAATAATTATTTTTAATATTTATCGGGTCGGGTATCGGGCCGGGTATCGGGCCGGGTAATCGGGGCGGGGATTACCAAATCCGTCCCCGTCCCCGTCCCCATTTAACATAAACGGATTTTTCCCGTCCCCGTTTATCATCCCCGAACCCGACCAGTTAAATTCGATTTTCGGTTTTTCCCGTCGGATTCGGATTTTTTTGCCATCCCTACCCTTAGCGTTGGTGTTAGCCTAGAGTCATTATGGTTAACCGAATGTTGGCATGAAAAATATAGTTGATTGTCAAATAGTAAATTTGCCTATGACAGATCACATTATCTTTTCAAATATCACATCAAGAAATTGTAGCAAAAAGGTAGATATGGAGCTTCGGAAAACAGAAGTAAATCAGATAATATAGAACTTTAAAGGCTTTAATAGGCAGATGAATAAGAAAGGAGAAAGTCTAAAGGAGGTATATTAGTTCCGAAATATATGAAACTTCGGGGGCTTTCGAGAATCTCCAAAGGCCTCAACGCTCGATAAGGAGAGGAATGGAAGCGAGGTGCAGCCTAATGTGACCAATGTAAGAGGTCTTTTGTAGGGGAAGTGGCTTGCTTATAAGGTATAACAAATTGTCTCTCCTTAGATTGAGGAAATGAAGTGGCTTGAACCGAGGCTTTTCAAAAGAAGGCATTTAATGTTAAAACAAATTGAGCGAAAAATTTTCAAAGTTTGTACATTAATATTGGTGTCGGACTTAGGATAATGATGACTATCCATAAACGGACAGGATGAATAAACCTGAATGTCAAATAGAAAATTTGATTTTGACAAACCATGTTTGTTAGTGGTCACATCAAGAGATTGTAGTAGGTCAAAGGATATGAAGTTCCTAAAGACATAACCAAACCAAAGGATATGAAACTGTGGACCATTTGATAGGCCGAAAAATAATAACCGAGGAAGTCTGGAGGAGGTACAATACTTCCAAATAATATGAAACTTCGAGGACTTTCGAGAAATTTTAAAAGTCTCAACGCTCGATAGAAGAATTATAACATGATACAGTATAATGTGATCAACGAAGGAGGTCTTTAATCGATATGGTTGTATTTGTAACACACATGAAGATGTGGATTTAAGTTAAACATGTATTATCCATGATTTAAGAATAGAGAAAGATATAAGTGGTGGAGGGATTGTGTTAAAAAATCTATTTAACAGGACTACATTGAACCTGGATTTCCGTATGATCCAATACAAGTAAATTATAAGCAATGACAATTAAGTTGAATTACAAATTATATATATATATGGTCAAGCCAAGAGCCAAAACTTTTTGTGACGCTTAGTGGTAATCAAGTAGCCAACAAGTGGTTGCTCTTCCTCCTCACGGCAATGGTCATGCATGAAGCATTTTGAATACAGTAATCCCGACGCCACCTCTCTTGGCCACCAATCTCCTCATCAACCGCCAAATTATGATTTCTTCCTTTGTCGCAACACCAAAAGTGATACTTCCAGTTGCTTTGCTGCCTTCACTATTATTGCTCCTCTTTCCTTTCCTTCAACCTTCGCCACTTCAACTCTCACCTGTAAACATTCATCCATTTCAAACAACCGCCCTATGTTAACATCATAACTTGAAGACAATATTTTTCGATCAAAAACATGGGTGATAAAACGATCATGAAACACAATAAATAAATAAATAAATAAATAAGGCATAACGTCTAAGAATATCTCTAAAGTTTGATTAAATATTCACTTTAGTCTTTTTATTTTTCAGCACTTTAATTTTAGTATTTCATTTTGGGATAAAATATCGCCTTGCTGGATAGAACTGTTAGTTAACTGACAATCAATGCTTACTGTGGACATGACTAGTTATATGCAGGGTCGTGGCTAGGTTGTCGGGGGTTCCTGTGCAAATTTTATAAGGGGCCTCTATTTTTTAGATATATTCGATTTCGGGCCCTATTTTTATGCTTCTTAATAGCAACAACTGATAGATATACTCGATTTCGGGCCCCTATTTTATGTTTATTAATGGCAACAACTGATATATATTCGATTTCGGGACCCCTATTTTTATGCTTATTAATGGCAACAACTGATAGATATATTCGATTCGGGACCCCTATTTTTGGGGCCCTGCGCGGCGCGCACCTTGCGTCCCTGGTTATATGTCCGAAGTGATGATATGAAAAGTTTCAAGTGTCCAAAGTGATGATGTTACATATGACACATGTC
Source organism: Hibiscus syriacus (assembly GCF_006381635.1). Classification (NCBI taxonomy): domain Eukaryota; kingdom Viridiplantae; phylum Streptophyta; class Magnoliopsida; order Malvales; family Malvaceae; genus Hibiscus; species Hibiscus syriacus. The sequence continues at coordinate 339,272 of NW_024063122.1, forward strand.
TAAAGTGATGATATAACACATGTTACGTGTCCAAGTGATAATGTGTCTCGTACTATATATCTGAAGTGATGATGTGACAAGTGTCACATGTCCAAAGTGTTGTTATAGAAGTTGTCACATTATCACTTTAGATATATACGTTACGACAAGTATTGATTATTAATCAACTAACGGTTTTATTTTAACTAAAATTATTTTGTTGCAAAATAAAACGATAAAGTATTTAAAAAATAGGAGTTAAAAGTTACTATTTATTAAATTTTAGTGTGAGTTTTGAAATCGTGCGAATAAATAAGTGAGAAGTGCTTACTCCTGGCTTTTCATTGACACATATTCTTCATTGAGTTGAGTAGATCATCAACTGTTGCATTTCGCTTCCTTTAGCCGACTCTGCAAATCAAAACTTAAATTTCAAACACTGAATATGGATATGTATGCACCCAAACATACATACATGAGTATGTCTGTGTGTGTTACTGACCTCTTTTTCTAGGTTTGCCGACATGCAGAAGGACAATGGTGTCTTCGGGTTGAATCGTGTGAGATAAAGCCCAGTCAGAGCTCCCTTAGCTTCCATGCTTGAGTCAACCACACCATGACTTTATTTCCACCGTCATACTCAATTCCGGTGGCGGCGGCGTTAATGCTAAAGCTGGTATCCTCTGATTTGTTACCTAAGAACTTGACTTCCTGGTCGTTTCCGATACAACAGAGGCTGGTTTTCGCCTGAGGGACGGTGAGGTGACACGAACTCGAGCCACTGACCGGCCAAGGCTCATTGTTGGTGATCTTGATTCCGATCGACCCATTGTTTTTCTTCTTGAGTTGGAAGTATCCCAAGCCACAATCTGCATTTCAAATTGTATATATATTTGACATGAAGAACATAAAATATTATTGTTGGCAGTAATGGAGGGGGGTAGTTTCCTCGGACGTGCCGGAACATGAAGATGGAAGATAAAGAGGGTATCTTTTTGGATTTATATACTCGGAGAGATAAGACCTTGATTTAAGGGTTAGCATGAACTCTTAATTTAATGCATTTCACACGCTTGTAAGAAATTGTGATTATCAGCCTTTGTCAAATACAATGCATTATCACCAAAATGCAATCTTTTTTTTATTTGTATATCTTTTATATATATATATATTCCATACCATTTTTAGGTTCAATTTATTAATTTCTTCCTACGTAAATTAGAAATAAAATCTTATTTAAAATCTTAAATGTAAATAAGATTTTATTTCTATTTTAAGTAGATTTTGGGGGTTGTTGGAATTTTTATGATAATTGTTTCCGTTTTATTATTGATTTTCTTTCTTTCTTTCAATTTTATAAATACCAATCTCCAATTCATTATTTTACACATCAAAACTATTTGTTTCTACAATTTCTCTCTTCGTATTTTATCTTCAAAAAAAGTAATATCAGGTGGTTTTATTTCATTTCATGACTTCGGATGTACGATGTTTGGAAGACTGTATTACACACTTTCAGAATTACATCAATCCATGTGAATATATATTATCAATCGAATTTATAGTCTCTGTAGATTCTTGATCCTTATCAATTAAAAAAGGGTAAACTAAGTATTTAGTCACTCAATATTCATACAGTTCTATTTTGGTCACTCAATTACTTTTAAATCATACCTAAACTTATGTTTTTGTGCATTTTGGTCACTCATCATAAGTAATATCCTAAATTTTGAACTAGTGACTAAAATATAAATTTGGAAGTTTAGTGACCAAAGTATAAAGCCATAAAAGTTTAGGGGCTAAAATAAAAATTTAAAAGTTTATATTTGGGTTTGTAAATGAATTCAGCCAAAGAATAATATTTTAGTGGGTTTCAATTTTTTATCTGGAGTTTGCATAAAAATTTATTAAGCGATAAAGTCTGGTAAATATTCGAATAACTAGATTGAATCATAATTTACAAAAATAAATTGAAGGAAGGTGGTTTGGGGTTATAAAAATTATACTGATAATTTTAATCAGTAAAATTTGAGGTGGATGGGTGGAATTTGCATTATAAAGTGGAATAGTGTAATTTAGTGACTAAATTGAAGTTTTGGAAAATTAGAAGGGCAAAGTTAAAATTGATAAATGGGATTTTTTATTAAGATTATTAAAATGGAGATAAAAGGATTGTATGGAGGAAAATAAGGATTCATTAAGGGTATTTTTTACTTTGGACCAAAATGAATTTTTAAGTAAGAATTAAGAGATATTTTGTATGAAATTTCAAGAAACTTTCTCTCCTTCTTCAGCTGCTGGCCGAACCTCCATAGCTAAGGCAAGCAAAGTTTTTTTTTCATTTTTTGATCCAATTATTTAGATTTAGGACTAAGATGTGAAATAAGAAAATATCCTATACTAAATTCTTTACAAATTGGTAAATATTTCATTGTTCCATGCTTGGAGTGTGAAGTTGGTGATTTTGATGGATGAAGGGCAAGCAAAGTGTTAGGGAAGAATGAACAAGCATAAAAATAAATTAGAAACAACAAGAGGGACCTAGTTGTAAATTTCAGCCACTATGGTTTTTTTTGAAAATGGTTGAATTTGATGTGTTTTGATGCTAAAATGATTTCGATTGAATAGAAATGATGCGTAGATGATGATTCAAGCTTGAAAACAAATTGGAGATCATTAGGGACTATTTTGTAAAATTCGGCCATGATGAAGGGTAAATAGAAAATTTTTATAAAAATGTCCAAAGGACTAGATTGTATTGAAGGATGAATTTGCATGCTTTGGATTGAATTTTTAGACCATTGTGGAACATAGTTAAGTTAGAATGTCATTTTTCAAGCTTTAGGAATTAGGAGGACTAAGATATAAGCTTTTAAAAATTGAAATACTATGCTGGAAATTATAGTTACAGTGTTAGAATATTGATTTTGGATCAATGGTGAAGACTTGGATAAGGTTGAGGATTTATTTGAAAGATTTAGTAAAGTTGATGATGGAATTGCAAAAGTGTAACGTTAAGGTCCTAATTAGGAAATGTTGTGCGAATGGTGGGAATTAGTGGTTGATATGGATTAAAGTGAATTTCAAAGGACTGATTGAATATTACGGAAAATGTTGGAATGATTTTTAAAGAAAGGTTGAATGGTGGCTAAATGTGAAGTTTTGAAATGTTAGGTGAATCGTTGTGATAAATGATAATTTAAGGGACTTGAAAGGTTATTATTAGAGTTAAAGTTGGTTTCAATTGATAAATGAAAATTAGTATCGAATATGCGATGATGGCAATTTTTAGAATTTTATTCGAATTCGAGTTTATTATATTAATTAAAGTACTAATTTGTGTTTGAAATTGTTATGTCTGGATAATCGACATTCGTGTAGATCGTGGTTGTTCATAAGTTCAAAGATAGTCAAAAGGAAAAGATAAAGTTCGGGAGTAAATCGATAGTAGTAAATAAAGCTAGTGAGGTAACAGATGAGTGCAACTAAACTTTTTTATAATATATAATACGAGGACAACTTGCAATGAGTCAACCTCTATCAGTTTAAAAAAGAAAATATTTTTAAAATGTATGTTAAACAAATATAATTATTATTGTATTGTTTCATAGCATATGAATATTTTTGGGTATGAACTATCCAAATCCGATTTTATGACAATGTTTTTATATTCGATTATCTAAATTGCTTTTATATGCCAAATAAGTATTTAATTTTAAATAAAGTCCATTGTATGAAAATGAGGGTTAGTGGTACAATGGAATGCGATGAGGTAGAGTGTTATCTATTATCTAGTTACTAATTTGATATGGTATATTCATGTACTTCTGTTTGGCACTAATTGAGCATTATGATATTCATAATATTTTAATGTCATGAATTATCATATATGTATCTGATTTAGTACGGTGATATTGTGATCTACAGTACATATAGTTCTGTTTAGCATTAAAAATGCTATCTATGACTGATAGTAAATCTTTATATGGCGCGTACACTCGTTATCTGACTCGCGTATCATATATTCTCATGAAAATACAGTGGGCGATGATATTATATGAAATAGAAAAGTATAAATCTGAAATGACTTAGTACAATTGGTTTATAAAGTTTTTATAATATTGTTTTATTAGGAGCATCTAATTTGACATAAAGTATATATGTTTTTATATGATATGGTTTATTTTATTTGTTAAATATTTCATTTATTTTATTATGTTGTCTCATTAAGTGGAAAACTTAGCGTGTGATTGGTTTACAAGTACTTAAAGAGAAGTCAACAAAGTGAACAGCCAGGCAGGACATCCTATATATTTTGAGAACCAGTTCAGACAGCCAAAGTCTGTATGACATCTTTCTGATGTTTTTGACATTTCTTAATTGGAATGTACATATTTATATATTAATGCTTTGATTCGATATGTGTGAACTGTTTTTTGATTTTAATCATATATGCTAGTTTTATAAATGAATATTATTATATATGAATAGTATTTTATTAAATCGTAGTTTTATTTTAGTTTTGATGATTACTATTAAGTTTTATACGATTAATTAGTTTTCATATTAACTATTAAATTAAAAATTTAAAAAGAAACAAATTTTTTCAATTTTTCAAATAGTAAATGTTTTATTTTACTGATGTGACATTTTTGACTCATATACGGGGACATATATGAGTTAAGATTGTCACAATTAAAAACTAAATAGAACTGTTGATGTGACATTTTTTATATTTTTTTCAATTATTATGTAATATTACCTTATGGTAATACATTATCATTGACGTTATTTTTTTAATAGTAGATGGCTAAAATGGAACATAAACATAATTTTAAGAATGATTTTAAGAAAAAAACATTTGTTGGATGACAAAAACGAAACCGTAAAAATAATTGAATGATTAAATATGTAGTTTACCTATAAAAAACATGAGCCACAAGTTCATTAATTATGTCAAAGTTTTCGATTTCCATTGTTAAGGTAGTAAGAAAATAAAGACCAAAACTAATTACCAATTTTTATCTTTTACTCGTAGATTCAACATGTGTAATAGAAGAGGAAGATACATGCCCATCTAATGGAACATCATGAATTAGAGAAAATTCCTTCAAAGGGAAAACATTTTCAAATAATACAGATTAATCTGGTGCCTGATGGTGCCTTTTTTTTTTCTCAACAAAAACCTAATTTTTAAGCCTCGTTAGAATTTTCTTCTCAAAAATACAATAAGATATTTGATATTTATTTATTAATTTTTTTTGTTACAGTCTATTCCAAGGTTTCGCCTTGATTAATCTGGACCGGCCCAAATCGCACACCTAGCATTAGTGGGCGAGTCTTCTAGCGGGGATTATCTGCATACACAAGGATTAATCTTAGATCTTGCTTAAGCGATATCAAATTACTTACTACTTGAACTCAGTTAGTTGATATTTATTAATTGTTTCACATGTATATCGATTTCATTTTATATCTAATATGAGTAATGTTACTTGTACGAGACAAAAGACCTGCATTTGTTGCTCAGCAACCGGCCAAAAACAAACAACCCATAAATGTTGGAAAGGATAATATTTTTCTTCCTTTTCCGACTAATAATACTATACACATATTTAACAAATATAATATTATGTATTAACTTCCCATATCTAACAAATATAATATAATACATAGGGTCAGACGCCAACCAAGGCAAGATTATTGCCAACTGACTTGCCTGCATGCCCTTCTTACTTGTTTTTGGATTTTGATTGTGTAATTGAACAACTTCACAATCAATAGATACATGTAATTAGACTTGGCATAAATATAAATAAATAAAATGGTTGGTCCAACTGTGAGATTGTCCAATTAATTAAAGCGGTGGAACAATCTTTAAAGAAACATGTCTTTGTCTGAGTGGCTCACCATTTTGGGGCACTTGTGGTGCTAAAAAGTACTTTTTCGCTCTAAAAACATTTTTGAAAAATAATAAAAAAAATTATGTCTAGACTAATTTAAGGCTTGGGTCGAATTTGAGGTTAAATTTATGTTTCTAAGATCAAGCTAAGCCAAATTGTGACCCCTAAATCTAATCTTTGATAAGTCGATGAATGTTGGAACAATATGTTCACGGTGTGCATAATTTTTTTTTCCTCTTTTTAATAAATTTGGAGTGAATATGTAATTATTTGATAATAAATATTTGAATCTTTGTATGTGTGATGTTCAAACCTAAAACTTCAAAATTATGCACAGATGAATGAAAAAGTAAGAAGAAGATCAATTTTGAATGTGTCGAAATTATATTATCTTCATCAATATTTTATTTTGTAACAAAATTATAAACATTTTATAAAATTAATCCAAGCCTGCAAAATTAAACTAATTCATATTTTAAAAGGCCCAATAATGAAATTAATCCAACCTACAAACGGCCTAAAATATGAATAATTTAACATGATTAAAAGCTGCTCAATTAATAATTAATCCTTTTAATTCATCTAGGATGCTTACAAGTGGTAGTATTTATTTTAAAGATTATAAATCATTTGATAATAAATGTTTAAATACCCTACTGTCTTTGGTGTTCGAACATAAAATCTCTAAGAATAACTATCATTCCTTTAATCACTAGAATAATTTGGTTCGTAAAATTAATAATTAATTTTTTGAACTCAATATCCATAATAATTAAATTAATCAAACTATTATTTTTGACAAGTAAAATATTAAATTAAGCATATTCATTGTTTTTCAAAATGTTTCATCGATTTGGATAAAATCTTATGTCGTGTATATAAATTCCTCATAACATAATTGAATTACACATTTACTTCGATTAAAATCATATCAATTTATTAATAAATGTATTTTTAATACTGTAAATAAAATTAATTCCAATTTATAAAATCCTGCACGTATTATTATAATCTAAAACCCTAGCAACTTTCTTACTCTTCCTCTCTTTTCTTTTTTTATTCTTCTTTACAACTTATGCCAATTTGGTTGATCAATCTAACTTTTTCTTCTTTAATTTTGTTTAACCGGCGACGGCACCGATTTTAATGGTCATTATCTTTTTTTACTTTTTTTTAGGTTTTTAATAAGAATAATTATATATTTGTGGCATGTTCTCTGTCTTTATGGCATGTTTATCTCTGCTTTTATGACATGTTTTTCTCTACTTTTTGGTAGCTTACGGTTTTTTTCCGTTGTTTTTGTTTATCTCTTTTCTCAGGTTGGATTTGACATCGCTACGACTGATCAAGATAGTATTTATTTGTTATCATGATGATCTTCCCTGCTTTGGACCCTCGTATTGATTTGGATACGCGTTTTGCTTTCATGGATAGTTTTCTCACGTCGCTTAACTCTAATTTGCGATTTGTCAGTGGTCTTTCAGTAGTTTCATCCCCTTTTGTTGTACATTTACCGATGCAGTCAGATTTGTTCGTATCTTTATTTTATTCAAGTTTTTTTGTTAGGTTTTTTAACCTTTTCCTTCTTTGGTCCTTATGTGATCCAGGTGGCTAGCTTTTGTCTCAAAGGTAATAGGAAAATGTCATAATTATATTTTAGATTTACGATTATGCTTGTAAATCTTCATTGTAATTTTGGATATTTTTTTATTTTTAATAAAACAAGCGATTTTCTATAAAAAAATTGTAAATAAAATTTAATTGAGATTTTAAGTTTATTCATTACTATGTTTGAATTTATTAACTAAATTTTGTGATGTAATTATTTAATAATATTATTCTGCATCATTAAAAGTTTAATTGTTCGAAAGCTGAATAAAAATGTTTTGTATTTTAGGGACTAAATTTAGAAAATCATTTATAAATATGAGAAATTTGATCTAATTAACATGATAAATGACTATAAAGTTAATTTATAAGTGACATCAGTGGTTAAAGGGAGTGTTGCTCTCCCTTAAGATCATGAGTTTGAGTAACTATATATGTATGATATGTATATATTGTTTGTAATGCTCAATCCCACATAGAGTTGGAAATACTAGTGGGAATGGTATTTAAGGTTCACATTCTCCATTCCCTTCTTGAGTGATAGAGAACAGGGTGTGATAATAAATGTCTTTGACACGTATGCACGGAAACTATCTTTTTAGAGAAAATTCGTAAGGAATTTTTCTCTGAAAGATTAAATGAAAAATGTGAAAGATTCATCTGATATTTATAGGCTACTGAGACTGTTAAAGTTCAAATATTTCATATGATAACAGTTGATTATTAGTTGTCTGAAATTAAATAAATTAAACAGTTATTTTCCTAAATTAAATTAGAACTTAAGATGTATTTGGACTGATTTTTCAGCTTTGTTCATGAGAGAGACAAACTGTTAGTATCATGAGTTACAGGAGTTACCTGATTTAATTTCAGGGGTTATAACTGTTGAGTTTTTATGCAATGAACCTAGACTCTTTTTGAGCTGGATTTATTTAGAGGAGTTACAAAAATGGTTTAAATTCAGAATTAAAATCAAATTTAATTTGATTTTCTTATTGGACGAATTTACCCTTATTTGTAGCCTATAAATAGATAGTTAAATTTAGATTCTCAACTCACATTCTCTACAATTAGAATTCACTCTCCAAGTGTTTTTTAAAGTTGTTCTCTTCGTGGTTTCCGATCACAAGTGCAATACCACCAGCAATCCACTCTGGTTTTGGGTGTACGAAATTTGGAGCGATCGTGTTAACCTCGGGGGACGATCCGCCTATTGGAGTGATTACACACATAGGGGTGAATTCGTTTCTATGGCAGTGGTTAATACCACGACACGGTTAATCGGTTCTTTATTTATATATTTCAGTATATATTTTTCTGTCAATGCTAATGTCTCGTTTTGCAATAGTCTATTTTACCAACAATTTAGAAACGAATTTCAAATATCATTGCAAAACTCATTCGAACAACTAATGAAGAAGTTGTTGAACTTGATTGAGAATACTGATGGTGTTCAGAAATGTTCGTGAATTTCAAAATGGTTGAAAGCAAATGAGAAGTCCCATTGGCAGGCTGGAAAAACTCGTAAGTTACAAAGGATGCTATTATTAAAGGTAATAATATTATATCCTTTAAAATTAAGTATATGCTTCCTAGTTTTAATTTAATGTTATAATGTTCTTTAAAGCAATTTGATAAATGTTTAACCACATGGAATTGCTTTTAAAACATTAAAACAATGGAAATGATTACTTACGTTTTTTGGTATTTGAATTGCAAATATGATTTAATATGTTTCATGGGGCCTTTAATTGGTGCAATGAAATAAATCTTTCTTATTAAATGGTTTTTTAAAGAAATTTTAAAACCATTTTAAATGGTTAGTTAAAGCCATACTATTTGGAATTACAATTTGGTGGTAAATAATAAAAAATTGGTAAACGTTTATTGTTTCAATAAACGTTAAAATGGTAGTTATAATAATTATGAAATTGTTCATTTTATAATTATTTATTTAGCTGTTATGATTTATGAGAATAGTGAAGAACCATGAACAATGAAACGTTTGATTAAAATAAAAGGCATCAGGTTTGATTTAAAAAAATAGTTGTAATTTATGGCATTAAATATATTTCATGGTTTCTTCGGTTGTTATGGTCTCAATGAAAATGCTTTGTAATGGTTGATGTGAAGAAACCGAAACCATATTTATTATTTTGGTGAAAGAAGCTATTTTATATTTTAATACATAATAATGCATGAGATTAATGCATATGAATGGAATGAAAATGGTTGATATGGATTATTTTGAAACTTATATGCTATAATCAAGAAGTGAAATTATTATAATGTTATGAACATTGACATTTCGGTATGAGAGATAATGTATGTATGTTATTTGGTTCATGTGGAAATATGAAATTATTTATTCCCATGTGGGGGGTAATTTTATACAATTCCTGAAAACTAAGGTGAAAATAATTGCAAATATTTTTTGTCATACTAATCATTTCCTTTGAGAAATATGTTAAGATATAGGACATGTGTACTTTTTGGAGAAGTATGGAGCTAGTGAAGCTGAAATGAGAAGATTCTCTAAAATCGAATAGTTGTTAAATTCGATTTGATGTCCACAATCTCTTGAAGATAAGATACCAAAATCCTAAAGATAAGGATCTTGTCACTATCAATAAATGATTTTAATTATTGTTAGTAAATTAATTTTGCAACTAACCATGTATATTCTTCATTTGAGTTCAGAAGATACAAAATAGATGTTGGTTTAGATGAAGTGATTGTCACAATGGATTTTTGTATCATGTTGATTAAAAATGATGATGCAAAGAATGATGTTGTATGCATGGTGAACAAGTCTATTTGGAATTGTGATTCTACCTGTGAGGTCAGATTATTTAGACTTGTTGCCTATTAATTCATTCATTTTAAATACATGAATTAGATTGCATGAGCCTTTAAGATAGTCTTTAAAACTTAGTGGATACTATGAAATGAGATTAAATCACTAGTAAAGACTAAGATAGTACTACTAAGGATAAGGTAGTAGTGCAAGCCCGAAATATATATGCGTAATAAGATACTATTGTCATTAAAAATATCAAGCATAATTCTTTAAAGAAGCCTTAAGAAAGAGAAAATCTATAAATAATTTATTGGAAAGTAGTGTGATGAGTATGAAAGTGCATGTCTAGGATTGGTTCTGTGAAGACTTGGTACTTAAGCGTGTCTAGTGCACCACCTCTCTTTCATAGAAACCTACCTGGTGCATTGTTCATTACTATGCTCACTATTCCAATTTGTAAAAGACTATGACAAGATAAAACTCTTAAAACTTAGTGCAGAAGTTAAAAGAGAAGAGATTAATTTGGTTGAGTGGAATACCAAATTTAGTCATAGTAAATAAAATATATGATGATCTCTTTAAGACTAATATGTTGAATATCATGAATGAGAATATGATAGACTCTATTGCTACTAAAAGTGTGTTGTAGCTATTAAATATCTTTAAGTGATTTTCCTAAGTAGAGGAAAGAAAAGAGATTATCATTTTCAGAATTTGTGTTAAAATCTCTTGTTTTAAACTTGAGATCATTTTTCCTGATGTTAGGGAAAAAATCAAAATTCATTTTGAATGAGGAAAAGTCATAAAGAATTTCATATTGGTTTATGCCCTGAGCTAGCATGTGGAGCTACCATGGTGTAAGCGACCTTCTCCTAGGTTCATGAGGAACCTAGGTGTACAGGCATCGGGACCAAGTGGATGGTAAGGTGTCTCTCTAGGATGATACCTAGGGACGATTTGGGGCCAGTGGACCCCATATCAAGCTCTTGATTAAGGAGAGGGGTTGTCAACTAGCATTCGCTATGCCCCGCGGGATCTCCCCTCCAAGAGTACTTGTGACTTTGGAATTATATTGTGGTGTGAGACTAATGTGTGGCTTGTTTGTTCGGACAGGATACTGTGGGATCGCCTAGCGAACTGAGGGGTGATTGTTAGCCATTACGACTTGGCTTGATGATGAGTTAATTCGAGGCATGGATCTATGTTGGGAAAGGCTGACTTGTTTGGGAGTTGCCCATTCAAGTGACATACGGCATAACAACAGGTCGAGACGTTATGTCCGTGACACCAAGTGATTTACCTGGTCCAAACCATTCTTTCCAAATTTGTATCATGCACCTCCATCTTCTCCCCCATACATTCTCATGACTTGTACACTCAATGCACTCATGCATGCCTCGATCTTTTCTTAAACAACTGGATACGCTCCTGATCCCTTCCAGGAAAGTGCTAAACATCATTACATCATCCAAGTAGATGAATACGAACTTGTCAAGGCAGTCATGGAACATCGAGTCACACAAGTCAGTTTCAGTTGATCCCCTTGGGCCATCATCACCTGATGGTATTCTAATATGAGATTAACTTTGTGGAATACTTGGTACTATTCCGCTGGTCAAATAAATCATGATTCCTTTTGGACAACACTAATGCCCAAAAGGCGACTTCGAGGGTCGAAAGAAATCTGGCTTGAAGCAACCCATCCTACTACTTTTCTAACTTAGCCAGCTCTTGTAGTACTCGTCTGAGAAAGGCCACTTCGCATGAGGTTGTACTTCCATGATTAACTTTTTCTCATGGTCTGCCTGCCTTTTAGGTGACAACTCTTTTGAAAAATTATCTGGTATTACATCCTCAAAGTCCTTTAACACTTCTTGAACACCCGCAAGCACCTTACCAGAAATGACATCCTCATTTGAAACTAGGAAGGTTAAGAATAAAGGCTCCCCTTCTTCCCTCTTTTATCAAACTGGATAGCTGATCGTACTTTATTCCCAGGACAGAGAAGAATCATAGTCGGTATAAACACGGTTGTTTCCCCATGCACATAAAACAAGTTGACACCGAGAGAGAAATCACCAGGAATGCTATCATGCTTCATGGAATTTTCCCTGCAACCAATAAAATGTTAGGTAATATTTTTTTGACATAATTACCTCTTTGGACCTTTTTCCCCAAACTCAGCGCATTAGCCATATAAATGGTCTGTTAGCATGACTAGCCAATTTCAACATCTATAGTGATTCATTTGATCTTGGCCAACATCCAGCCTTTGACAATTCGATGATTTTCTCAGAACCCAGTGAGCATCAATGTTCTCAAAAGAATAAGCATCCTACACAAGATAAAGAAATTAGGCATCACATTGCCACAAGGAATAAGAATCGATGGATATAGATTAAAAATCAACATCCCTTGAACAATCAATACCGAACACCCTGTACGAACATCTAACGAGCACCTCCATGCTAAAACAAGATTGACTCTTATGCAAATATCATACAAGTATCTTTGTGCTAAAGAACACACACACATGTGCTAATAATATAGTGACGTGGTATTACGTGAGCTTCACAAATTGAGTCTCTCTATACAAGACCAAGTTGTTTCACCATTCCTGCTCCACGGTTTAGAGGGCTTAGGGTAAGATCATGTCATCCTTCCTACTCTCATGTGGAAGTGTTTTACAATAACTCTATCTCACGACCTACTCTTAATGTTAAAGTGCACAACGTGAATCATCAAAAGAAATGTGGAACACACATTGTACACAAACATCCATTCCCTCTATAGCTCTTTCCTCAAGCTACTCAACTGGGACTGTAAGGCAATTATGAATCACATGGAATCCATTATAACCAGCTCAGTTCGACTATCTTCAGTTAGAGCATTCACTTGCAAACCGTCCCTTGTTGATGCCACCATGGCATTAAAAGCACTTCATGGTGGACACTCTACATATTGATGAGGCTAATTACAAAGGAAACACCTTAATGAGGGTCTGTTCCCTCCCTTACTCGATCTAAAACCAGTCGGGACTCTATTTTGGAGTTGGTTCTCTTCCAAGGAAACTATTATTCGCTCTACTCGTATAAGGCACCTTACGCTTTTCACGATGATCATTGTAATCATTACGGCACTCAATAAGAACTATTGCTACTTTCAAATCTCGCACCTTCTAGGTTTGTAATTTAAGCCTCGCTCACGGCTTAAGCACTCTAAGGAAATGAAAAAATTTATCATTTTTGGACATGTCCTTGATATCTAGCACCAAGGTTGAGAACTCTCTCCCATGCTCCCGTAGGGTCCTTGTATGAGACACTTTCCTTCACCTCTTACGAGCGTCATAGTCTACATTCCCAGGGAGAACGAAACACATTCAACTCCTCTTTTTTCACGCATGGCAAGTCTTAATGGAGCATACTCCATCTTTAAATTGAATTACCACCATCACTAGCGTCAACTGCCATATATGCATCGAAAATCACCACCTTATATTCCTTAGACTCGGTGTGCATTGCTCAAAAATACTGTTCCATACCCATCACAAAATTCTCAAGCTAGCATCCCTCGCCCCATCAATCGTTGGGGATCAGGGATCTTTGCTCATACGCCCATATTTCACAGGGTTCGCAGTCAAACAAGCTATAGTTGCTTGAAGCCCACTCTAACTTGAGCCTTCAGCACCTCAAACACAAACTATATGACACATATGGCATCTCTCACCTCGTTCCCTGGTCCAATCAGTGACTCCGCTGATCCCTCTTGAGTCTCCTCGACTCTCATTATTTGATCATCTGATATCATATGCGTTATACCGACCGCTTGTTTAGTTTTCAACTCATCTGACTTTCGAAATCCGTATAACTCGTCTCATGTATGACAGGAATTATAACTCCTTGCTTCTCACATCTGTGAGAGCTTGTTGACCCATCATTACACATACGAACCATTCCTACTAGTTTGTAAACACCTCTATACCTGCACCACAAATGAGGCACTATCGTACCTAAAAAAAAAAGGAGAAGAGTCACTAGCACGGCTTCGATCTCTTCTAGCTTTCGTCACTCAACAGAACCAGTTTCTTGTACAAACGGCTCGGTTGCTTTTTGCTCTACACCTCTGTGAGAGCTTGTTGATCCACCATAAATGTGTGAACCATTCGCTTTAATTTGTTAGAACTTTTATGCTTGCAACACAAATAAGCACCATCGTGCCCAAATTAGATAGGAAAAGAGCACCGATGTGCTGAATTCAAGCAGCTCTGTGCCTGAATTAGCGATTGAGCACCTCTGTGCATAAATCGAAAGCTAACACCTCTGTGTAGCTAAAACGGATTGAGCACCTTTGTGCTTCAACCGAGAACTGACACCTCTGTGCAGTTAAAAATGACTGAGCACCTATGTACTTCAGCCGAGAGCTGACACCTCTGTATAGCTAAAACTGATTGAGCACCTCTGTGCTTCAATCTAGAAATGATACCTCTGTGTAGCTAAGATTGATTGAGCACCTATGTGCAGCTAAGATTGATTGAGCATCTCTATGCAGCTAAGATTGATTGAGCACCTCTGTGTATTAAGATGATTGAGCACATCTGTGCTACAATCTAAAATCAAGCACCTCCGTGCTTTTACAAGTGATCGAGCACCTCTGTGTTGTAATCGACAACCAACCACCTCTGTGCTAAGTTTAGCAAAAGTGCATCGCTGTACAATAAACAGGTCCAAGTATCAACATGCCTTAGTCCACGAGATGAGCACCTCTTTACTTCAATCATTAAGATGGTACTCCTGTGCATTTGCCAAACTATTTCACCCTGCCTACAACACACGGTAGAGCGCTTGGTATATGGCCAGATCACCCTGCCTACTCCACACATTAGAGCGCTTGGCATGGACATTGTCTACCTTGTCTACTCAATGTGTCGAAGCGCTTGGCGTGAAATAGAAACGAAGAAACTCAAATCATCTGTGAAACCCAAAACGTGTAAACAAACTTTACTCTAGTATGATTGAGTATTTGTTTATACGTTTTACAAGACACTTATGGATATCCTTAAATGTTAGAAATATGGGGGTTTCTTAAAATGTAGATTAAATTCAGAAACTCAAATAAAAAATATTCTATCCACTTCTTCTAGTATTTATGCTAGGTCTTCTTAAGAAATTCATTTCGAGCCTAGAAGAAGTAAAAGGCTATTTGGACCAAATTTTATCACTTCCTTTATTTCTGAGATAAATGATTTAGACTCTCTTTCTGATCATATAGCTTAAATATTATATGAGGATCCTAAAAAAACTGTAAGATCTATCGATGCTAGTTTCTAGAAAAGAGATATTAATGATGAATTAGAATCGATAATATCTAATCATACTTGGGAATTAGTTGACTTGACTAGAGGATTTAAACCAATTTGTAGCAAATGAATCTTCCAAAAGAAAATGAGACCAGATGGTTTGATCTAGTGGTGCAAGGCAAGGCTAGTTGTCGAAGGGTTCACTCAAAAGTTTGTTTTAGACTAGTTGGATTCTTACTTCCCCGTTATGATCATCTCAATGATCCGTGCATTATTTGCACTAGCCTCCATTCATAAGTTGCAAGTACATCAAATGGATGTTAAGACTGCATTTCTAAATGGAGATCTAGATGAGGAGATCTATATGGGAACAATGGTACAAGAAATTTCATAAAACTAAACATAGTTTTGGTTTTGTTGTGAATGGTTCGGATGCTTGTATGTATTCGAGGATGTTTGGTACTGATTGCGTCATCATAAGTTTTGTATGTTGATGACATGCTGATTTTCAGTTCTAAAATTGAGTCCATTAAGAAAACAAACAGTTTCTTGTCCACTAAATTTGAGATAACAGATTTGGAAGAAGTTAATGTAATCTTAGGAGTCAAAATTACCAAAACTTAAAAGAGATTTTCTTTATGTCAAGCACACTATCTTGAGAAAGTGTTAAAGAAAGTGTTAAGCATATATCTCTTTAAGAATAAAGGAAGTAGTGTTTCCCAAACAGAATATGCTAAATTAATCAGAAGTTTAATGTTCTTAATGAATTATACTCGGCCTAATATTGCTTATGTTGTGAGTAGACTAAGTAGATATACTCATAATCCGAGTGGTGAACACTGGATTGCTCTTAGACGCTTACTGAAGTATCTTAAGGGTACTTTGGATTGGAAACTTGAGTTTGTTGGCTATCCTGTGGTACTAAAAGGATATTGTGATACCAACTGAGTTTCTGATAATAATGAGGTAAGCTCTACAAGTGGGTATGTTTTTACTTTAAGTGGAGCAGCAATCTCGTGGAAATCATCAAAGCAGACTTGTATTGCTCGTTCTACCATGGAGTCAGAGTTTATAGCTCTTGACCTATCTAGGAAAGAAGCCAAGTGGCTTATAAGCTTGTTAGCAGATATTCCATTGTGGGGAAGACCAACTCCTCTAGTTTCCTTGTTGTGTGATTCACAAGCTGCGATATATGTGGCTAAGAACCAAGCTTACAATGGTAAGAAAAGACACATTCACATAAGACATGAATCAGTTAGACACTTAATAAAGAATGAAGTGATCTCTTTATAGTATGTGAAGTCGAAAAGGAACATAGCAGATCCACTTACCAAAGGGTTAAGTAGGAAGCTGGTCCTAAATTCGTTGAGGGGGATAGGCCTAAAGCTCATTGATTGAGAAATTCATGGTGGATACCCAACTTAGTTGCCTAAGTTCAATGCGGTCAAACGAAACCATGAAAAGACTCATAGTGCACATTCCTACTGCCTATCCCTATAATGAATAATGTACATACCCAGGATGATCTTAATTACTCTTAATAAATTCATAGCCCAGGCCTTGGGTAGTCTTAGTGAGAAAGACTTGATGAATTTATCGATTTTGGTTAAATATCTATTCTTAATAAGTTCATAACCCAGAGTGAGTGGGTAGTCCTAAACGAGAAGGAAATAATGAACTTACCGATAGAAAGGTTGAGTTTGTTAAACATTAATAAATTCAAATCCAAGAATTTAGATGGTTCTAGTGAAAATGACTTATTAAATTTACCGATTAATGAGGTTGAATATTTATTCTTAATGCTTCTTATCCCAGAGTTTGGGTGTTTCATTAATAATGAACTTGAAGAAAGTCACCATACCCTTTGTGAGGTTGAACTATTATAAAAGCTCTTAATTATTTTATATATCCCTGTTAAGGGTGGTTATGTCGAGATAAATTTGATGAAATAACCTATATAAGTGAGAATGGTTAACCACCTTCTATGAAAAATGTGGGTCTTTTTTCTAGCACACTTACTAGAATCCTGAGGTAAGATGACCAAATATATACTTTTGTATATATCTATATCTTACACATCAAGGACCCAGGTGGATGAAGGGGTTAGTTGTGTGTTATGAGTTTACCCCCATCTTAGAAAGTTCAAGACTAGTTTCACTTATCTAAGAGAATGATTGCTCATCATCACTATGTACTAGTTCCAGATACGTTCACTAGTGCTTAAGCAACTAATCTCGCTATTGCTCTTCTGGAAAGATTGTTTTTCAAGTTTCAGAAGAATTCTTTCGCATTAGTGGGGGAATGTTGGTAATGCTCAATCCCATATAGAGTTGGAAACTCTAGTGGGAATGGTATTTAAGGTTCACATTCTCCATTCCCTTGTTGAGTGATAGAGAACAATGTGTGATAATATGTGTCTTTGACACGTCCGCACGGATACTATATTTTTAGAGAAAATTCTTAAGGAATTTTTCTCTGAAAGATTAAATGAAAAATGTAAAAGATTCATCTGATATTTATAGGCTACTGAGACTGTTAAAGTTCGAATATTTCAGATGATAACAGCTGATTATTAGTTATCTGAAATTAAATAAATTAAACAATTGCTTTACTAAATTAAATCAGAACTTAAGATGTTATTTGATTTAATTTCAGGAGTTATAACTACTGAGATTTTATGCAATGAACCTGGACTCTTTTTGAGCCGGATTCATCAAGATGAGTTAAAAAAAGGGTTTAAATTCAGAATTAAAATCAAATTTAATTTGATTTTCTTGTTGGACAGATTTATCCTTACTTATAGCCTATAAATAGATAATTGAATTCAGCTTCTGAACTCACACTCTATAATTAGAATTCACTCTCCAAATGTTTTCTAAAGTTGTTCTCTTTGTGTTTTCCGATCAGAAGTGCAATGCCACCAGCAGTCCACTCCGATTTCGAGCGACCGTGTTAACCTCGGGGGACGATCCACCTATTGGAGTGATTACACACATCAGGGCGAATTCGTTTCTAACGCAGTGGTCAATACCACAACACGATTAATCAGTTTTTTATTTATATATTTCAGTATATATTTTCCAGTCAATGCTAATGCCTCGTTTTGTAACAGTCTATTTTACCAACATATATTATCGATTATTAAAAACGATTACAAATAAATATTATCTTTTAATCACCATAGATTACTCAAAATCCTACGAGTGACCTATATACAAAAATGAACGAGCTAATTTATATAATTTTTACTGGTTAAGAATACGACTAATCTAAGTAATTAATAGGATCTATAAAATAAATTTTCAAAAACACTTCTTTGTAATTACATAACTGGATTACACAGATACAGGTCACACATGAGTTTGTGCCATGCGTGCATTTATAATAAAATATACATACATGCATATAAAAATATATTAACGTGTAAAGTTTGCATACTAAAGAAAGTATTTTTTTTTACTTGTTTTCGTCATTCAAGACGAGCGATCATCCATGGCGGCAATAGCACATTGGAGTTGGGATGTTGTGCTGCACCAGGATTAGCTTCCTCATCTCTCCCATTGCTCGCTTCATACGTGCCTCTGCACAATGACTGATGTAAGTGTAGTTTAACGTTGGTGTTTTCGAGTTTTATTATGTTAGTTATCTATTTTATTGATTGTGTCTGTCATAAGATTTTGTATATCTCTACCTACATAAAAAAACAAATTTATTAATACATATATGCCTACAAGATGTAAGTTATAGGAGGGAGGAGCAATTTTAAATATATGCTTACTTAGGAAAAGATATAAACAAAGACGAGCCATAATTAAATATTGACAGGGGGCGAAATATTATACTATTTAAGAGAAATGTAAACACTTATTAGGTATTTAAATTCGAAATTCAACACGAACCAAGCGAACTTAGTGATTAAGAGATTGTTGTTATTCTTGAAGTCCCAAGTTCAAGCACATATGTAGAGATATGAGCATTAATTGTCAAATAGTTAAAAGTCTTTGTACATATATTACCTTGTATTCACCATAAATTAAAAAAAAAAACTCAAAACTCAAATGACAACTTATAATCTGTCTAATATTTAAACTTACAATAAGTTAAATTGTAATTAGACCAAAAATTTGAGAACACAGACTTATTATTATTTAGTTTGACCCCTACTTGATTAAATATTTAATAATTTTTTATATTTTAAAATTTTAAAAAATTAAATTTACAGGAATTAAAATACTATTAAACCAAAATTATATTGAATATATAAATTTTAACAAAGTCGGAGCCCTTGTGCCCCAAGGAAGCTCCGTCCCTAGATGTACGTTATAGGTGGGAGAGGTGATGTCACTATAGTTTTGAAATCATTATAGTTAAGTTCTTGCACCTCCCAAAATTTTTGGTATAATTGTTTTAAGGACATTGTCAATTTTAAAAATTAATGGAATTAAACCTTTACCCCAATTTTATGTGGTTTACTTATTTTTCAAGATCTTTAAATTTTAAATTTAGTGAAATTAAATCTTTCATCTCTTAATTTTTATGGTTTAATTATTTTTTAGGATCCTATTTATTTTAAAGCTAAACAATTTGTTCCCTCATGATTCAAACCTGGTTCTATACTTCTATCTCTGTACATACTCTCAAAAATATTTTTAGATCCGACATTAAGTTTAACCAATTTAGCCAACCCTGCATTTTTTTATCGAACACTCGCATCATAATCGGAATAAGAATAAGATGGAGAAACCTGATGTTCACGGACTGCATCGGTTGTGGGAGAAGCATGGAGGAAGAATCTTGGGAGTTATTTTGTTGTGCCTGCTGGACAATGGCCTTCTCCTCCTCCCTTATCTGTATTTGGCTCGACAACATTTTAGTACAAATCATTTCACAATTTCAGAAACGAGATCATTGAATCAACATTTGTGGATATTGGATTTACTGTTTACCTTCTTTGCTAGGATATTATTCTGCTCTTGCAATGTTTTGTTCTGCATACCGAAAGATATCAGGCAATCTCTACTCGGAGATGGAATACAAGATTTTATGTCAAGAGTATAAACTTAAATATATATATTCTAAATTTAAGGGGTGCGAAATTACAAACTTTAAGACGATGTGAAATTAAATTATCAATAGGAGAATCTATACAAAAATCAGCTCAGTTGATTCATGCAACCACCAAAGCAACAAACTTTCTCCTTAACATTAAGCCAGTGGTAGTAACTGGAAAGGCATACCTTTTTCTGAAGCTCAGAAATTGATTCAAGCATGAGCTGATTCTGCAAGTGAAAAATTGTCATGGCCAAATGATTGCAGAAACAAATGCTATTAAACAATTGGGTAAACTATACATTTAGTACCTAAAGTATTATTTTTAATCCATTTTGGTACCAAACTTTATTTTTTTCTCAAAACCATGCCTAACACTTAGTTTAGGTTTCAATTTGATACCTACCGTTAAAAAATTAACAGAATTACTGATGTGACCTTTTTAATTTTTTTATCAATGATGACATGAAATTACTTTATGATGACATGTCAACATCACCATTAAGTTTTTAACGGCGGAATACCAAAATAAAACTTAAACTAAACGTTAGGCATGATTTTAAAAAAATAAAGTTAAGCTACTAAAATAGAATAAAAGTAATAGTTTATATATTAAACATGTAGTTTACCCTAAACAATTTATGTATATCCTCCAAGTGATTTTACCCTTTTCGAACGTACGTGCTTGAGGGAAGAATCAAGCTCTTGCTCCAAGTTATGAAGCTGTCTAAGACTCAAATTCTCAAGATCTTCCCCCATATAATACCTGAAAAAAGTACACAAATAAACTTAATTTATGCTTTCAATGCAAAAAATAACCAAATACATTTAAGTTTTCAGAATCAACTGCATACCTTTGGTTTCTTTCTAAAACCTCCATCCTGGCTTTGAGTTTTGCTTGTTCCAAAGTCCAATTTCCCTATAAAACACATTGAAATTTATCACAAGGTAAAATGGAACACAACACTTTTGTGTAATTGACGGATACATGTTAAATTCGAATATGTTTCGAAGGGTCTGTAAAAGATCATATTCTT
Organism: Hibiscus syriacus; assembly: GCF_006381635.1. NCBI lineage: Eukaryota > Viridiplantae > Streptophyta > Magnoliopsida > Malvales > Malvaceae > Hibiscus > Hibiscus syriacus. Next base: position 360,944 of record NW_024063122.1, read on the forward strand.
ATACTTATATTCGAATATGCATCAACTTGAATATCTAGTATGAATAATTCAAGGAAAATGAAGATTGGAATCAATGAATGTCATCCAACATAATCGGCATTTATAAGGATGAATGCAGGAAACTGGGGGGGAATGGGGACAAAGACAAATTTTCTAGTAAAAAAACTTAAACGGAATTATAAAATTATTAGAAGGGCTATCCTGTAATAAAACCCCTGGATTCCCCCATCTCTGAAACTTTCCTGGAAATGGGAAATTGTCAAATAAAGTGGTTTGGGGTTTACATTTTGTTCAATTTCTTTTGCAGCAAGTTGCCTCTCTGCATAAGAATATCTTTCATACCGCTCAAGGATCCTTTCCATACTGCACAAGAGATAAATCATGATTTATGGTAACCCCGAGCATAACAATTATCAAAATAAAATCGATGAAAATGCTTCAAAATCATTAAAAAAGAGAAAATAGTTAAAATATGTTCCAACTCCATGTATTCTTTTTATATTTGAAATTTAATCCTTCTACTTTTCAGATTTAAAAATTTAAATCTTGTTGTTAATATTATATTGTTTAATTCAGATCCATTACAACGTCGTCTTTTTTTACTGTACAAATATCAAGTTAGTATTATTGCTTTTAGAGTGTCACATGTATGAATTCGAAGAAGAATTTTAATGGCTTAATCGATTGAACTTGAATTTTAAAATATGAAAAATAGAGGGTTCAATTCTTAAAAACAAAAGAGGACTAAATTTAAAATCTACTTTTATACAAGGACTTGAAACATAATTTAAGCGTTTTTAAGATTTTTTTTCAGCCTTTTGTTATAATTTTCGTTTACTATCTTCATAACTTGTAACACTCGTCATGCATGTATTTCATGGATAAATGTGCCTTATGGATAAAGGCAAGTCAACCATAGTTAACCAAGTGTGATTCAAGCTTAACAAATTTCTTTTCTAATGCTCAAATCTAACAATGAAAACAAAATATTCTTATATCAATCTATTAAATAACTACTAAAAAGTAATTTTTAAAATTCAAGAAGTTATCTAAATTTGTACTCATATATATTATTACAGATAGTTTACAATTAATAGACACACACTCTTAAAAAATAATCCAACTGCCTTAATCAATGATCTTTGATTAACTAGATTCCATTAAGTTGATTATTCAAAGTTATAATACTCCTAATCGATACAATAAAGACATCAAATCGATTCAAAACTTTATATGCACAACAAATACACGTTCATCGCTATATCCAACTATTGGTTATTTGAACTCAAATAATGTAAAAATAAATTGTAACATTATAAAATTAACAAGATTTCACTAATAAATGTTAGACACAATAATAAAATATTAGATTCTTTAAGAAAATTCGAGTTTGAGTTTTAAGGCGATATTATATAAAAAAATCTCAAAAATTATTTATTGGAATAGAAACCCTAAATAGTATTAATTGAAAAAAATACGTCCAAACTGCACACGTAAGACTATCTCGTATCCTACAAAACGCGTGTCAAGGTCTCATGTGCCATAAGGCACGAGACTCCTCCAATGTAGAAACTTTTTGGAGAACACAATTTAATATTTCACAAAAAGAAAAGACCTCGCGTTCTGCGTAACGCGAAGTTCTCGATATATTAAAATTTCTCAGCAATTTATAGCATGTCGTATTTAATAGTCTTCAAGTTCTGTAGAACGCGAGTTATATAGATTTACAGCCCAAACCGTAAGTGTTTATAGGTAAGTTCGAATGGTATTTTCGGGTAGTTAATCTAAAAATTTTCGTAATTTATGATATTAGAGGCGTAATATTGGAATTTATCTTTCAGTTGAGGCCAATATCAACACAAACGAGATACTGTAAGCGGATTAAAAATAGCGTTGAAAATGATTCCAAAGCTTGTTTTGCATATGAAGAAAAAACTAAAATGGTTTGATAGACATATTTGAGGGGTATTTTCGGGTAGTTAATATGAAAATTTTAGTAATTTATAAGATTAGATGTGTAGTATTATAACTTATCTATCAATTAAGGGTAATATCAACACATACAAGACATTGTAAGTGGGATAAAAATCGTGTTCAAAATGGTTTCAAAGCTTGGTTTTATGCATGAAGAACAAGATTAGAGTTGTAATATTGGTACTTATGTTTCAATTGAGGCAATGATTGGCACATACAAAACATTATAATAAAGTTTTTAAAACATTACTTAATTGATCGATTAGGACATTTGTTCTTCATGTGTTTAGGATTCCTACGGATAGTGTATAGCTTCAGCTATCCAATTCTTTATTGATATTCGACCAAATCCTCGTCACAGTAAATCCTGATTGATCATGGGCGACCCTTTTTTTCGCGTTGTAGTGCAAAATCTGGTCGTATTGTAGGTTCATCATCAACTTCATCCAGATCCCCTTCATTTCCAATGAGAGAAAACTCGTATTGATAATCATTGAATATGATTTGAATTAAGTATATCGTATCAACGAATTGCATGTAGTGAATTCGTACAGAAGAACAAGCAGCAATGACATGCTTACACTAGTATTTGAATGTTTGGAATACTCCACTGTAGCGTGTTCTTTCTCGTAGATTAACCAAGTATGTGGTGTGTCGTATGCCTTCCAATGGCCTCGAATATTCCAAAACATGAAATTTATTTTGTTCGCGAGAGACACATGTCGCATTCATCACGTTGAATGTTGCATAAAAGTTTGTAATTTTGTGTGGAGGTTTGGGTGGATTGTGTGGCCACCTGCCTTCCCTGTGTAATACGAGGTCCTTTCTGACATGTTGGATATCATTTGAATTAAAAGTCGCGTCTTTTCAATAGACTTCACGTCATGTATAACATGAGGTCCATCAATTCCTTGTTTCGAAAAGGGTGTAAGGACAATTATAAATAGAGGCCACATTTGGAAGGTTTTTTTAACTTATTTAAAAAAAACCAAAAAATATGTAGTAATATTGTGTAGTTATTCCCAATAGAAGTGTTATCTAACATTCTTGTGCATGTGGACACTAATCAGTGTCATATTTGGGCCCATAATTTTTTATAATGTATTATAAGGGCCATAATTATTTGAAATATTTGTTATTATGGTTTCGTTTTTTCTTAATATTTATTATTATGAGCTTATTTTTTAATATTTGTTATTAGGGCCTATTTTATAATTTTTTTCTAATATTTTATGAGTGTCTACTTTTTTGCCAATATTTTTTCTAACATTTGTTATTAAAGGTCTAATTTTTAATATTTATTATCAAGTGTCCAATTTATTCAATATTTGTTATTAGGGGCATACTTTTAAAATTCAATTTTTTCTAATATTTATTTGTTGTTATTAATCTAATTTTTTCAGTGCTTTTTATTGGATGTTCAATTTTTTAATATTTGTTATTATAAGTATACTCTTAAAAAAAAAATTAATTTGTTATGAGAGACTCATTTTTTTCAATACTTATTATTATAAAGCTACCCTTAAATTTTATTTGTTTCAACACTTATTATTATGAATAATTACTTAAATAACGGTATGCAACCACAACAATGACTGCTATGCATTAGTAACGACATTGTCCAAAACTGCGATATCAACAATCATTTTGTCCACAATAGTATATGCTATTAAAAATCCACAACCACGATACTTGCAGTGACCAATATCATTTGTTATGTTCACAATAATGATAAACACAACGCGATCGAAGGCACAATACAAATTGTAATTTAAACCTCTTATTAGTGCCTAATTTTTTAGTTCGTCTAAGGCCACCAAAATCTCATAAAATGGCTTGTGTCTAATTCTATCGTCGATTTTCTCAATACGCAATTGAATTGCAAGACTTTTCATGAAGCCTCGAAACACAATTACATCTTTGAAAACGTTTCAATGAAGAATATCAACGTTATTCCTTGGACTTAAACCGAGAAAAATTTTCAAGAAAGATGCAAAACTAGTAATAATCACTAAGCGTTATACAAGGAGACATGTATGATTATTTTAGTGGAAGAAATTCAGAATACGGTTTGCATTTTTTGAAGAGAGTAACAGATAAAGGTAATATCAATGTCATATATGTCTATGACATTATTCTAATTTGTTCTGGGGTGAACTAAGAGATGAAGGACTTCGAATTGTGAAAGCTCTTGATCTCGCCAATTCTAAGAAAATAAATTTAAAAGTTATTTGTTCAGAGATCAATGTGTTTGTAAGCTTAATGTTGTGGAGTTGTCACAACCTCCTTTCTAGAACTAATGGACAACTGCAATTGTTATGATAACTATCCGCGTAATTCAATCGACCAAGTTTGACAACCAAGTAACAACTTATGTACTTGTTATGATTCTTGTTTTTGGAAACATGAAGCAACTTTATTTTATAAAATGTTACATTAAAATGAATTTTAACAAGTTTTGTCTATTTATTAAAATATTATTTTTTTAATTTTATAATATACTTTAAAATATATAATAATTAATTTAAATTCATAAAATAGATTGGACCTCACGTTATGCAAATTGTGAGGTTCGTTCAAAAGACGCGATATTTCAAATTCTTGAGAACCTCATGTTACGTAAAACGCAAGTCGCGAGGTCTTTTTTTGAAATATTAAATTATGTTATATGAAAAGTGTTTTCACGTTGGATGAATCTCGAGCCTTATAGCGCGCGAGGAGTCACGTTTTGTAGAACGCGAGATAATTTTACGTGTGCAATTTAAGAAATATGTTTTTCAATTAATGTTGTTTTAGGTACTATTTCAATAAATATTTTTAGGTTTTTTTAATATAATAACGCCCAGTTTTAAAAATGTCATGACTCATGTAAATCGCAAACTTTAAACATAGACTATGAAACCAACAAAATGGAAAAATCAACCTTATCCAATAGATAATGACCAGATACTTATAAAGGTACGAAAAAACCCTCCAAACTTATCCAAAAATGTAATGACCATATGCTTTGAGGTTCAATAAGAAGATTCTCCCGTATGGCAACCTAATTAGATTAATAAAATACGTTATCAAAAATGTTATTAGTTTTTTTAATATTTTTGATAAAGTATTACTTAAAATATTATTTTTTTATCAATTTTTTACTAGAAGTTGGGTAGTAAAATTAAATTTTTAATAAAAAAATATTTTAAATAGCACTTTATTAAAAACATTAAAAAATTAATAATATTTTCACTAACATTTTTATTTAATAGTATATTAAAATATATTAGAGTGAGGTAATACCCTCAATCAATTTTTATTTAACCATATATTAAAGTATATTAGAGTGAGGTAATACCCTCAATCAAGTGCCATAGCCCTATACAAACTCATTTTTCAACTATTTTCTTGTTAAATGTGCCAAACTTTTCCTAAACAAGTCAACTTTGAAGCATTTTCTGTACTTGTATAACCTGTACGAATTGAATTTGTATTTATATAATCACATAAATCTCAGATATATAAATTATAATTTCTCTGACTCTATAACATAACAACAAAATAGTGTTAAGTTTCACTAAATCGGAAAGATAATGATTTCCAGAAACCGCAAGAAAGCAAAACAAGAAAGCAAGATTGAAGGTTACCAGGAATCTGACGAGTATTCAACGAGCTTCCCTTTGGTGGAGAAAACGATCAAAGCAACCTCAGCGTCGCAGAGAACAGAGATTTCATGGGCTTTCTTCAACAACCCAGACCTTCTCTTGGAGAAAGTGACTTGCCTGTTGATCTTGTTTTCAATTCTCTTCAGCTGAACCCTACCCCTCCCCATTGCGAATAATCTCTCTCTTTTCTTCTCAAAAGCTTCGAAGAAAAACGAAAATGAAAGAGGGTTTCAAAGAGATTTAAGAAGGTTATAACGTGTATCTATAATCATCTCTTTGGGCTGGATGCCAAGGCGTTTGAGACAAACTCTGGGGATGGAAAAGCAGGAATGAGAATTGGTGCAAGTGTTTTTATACTTATGTGTGTGTATATATTTGGAAAAGGAAGATGGAAACAGCTTCTGAGATGCGGGATGTAAAAAGAAATGGGTGGTTTTTTTGGGAAAACTAGAGTGGTTTCGTCAAAAGAGTTGTCGAATTTTCATTGGCTTAAACGACTGCAACTGCCTCTTATTTGCTGATTCTATATACCGCTTCATGTCATTTTTTACTTTTTGTATTTAGTTTTGGTGCGGGCCCATTCTTCGGATTATTCTTTTCTGACGAACTGCTCCATTTATTGGAATTTACCGAAATATCACTCATACCACCAATAATTACCTGTCAAGCACCCTCACTCCTAATATTATCGATCTAACACTTATTTTGACACGGCGATAATAAAGCGCAGATCGCCATCCGTGCCTTTGAGGGATTATGTCCGAGCTGACTCCACGTAAGGAAATGCGTGGATCATCATCTGTGCCTTCACAAGATTCTATCCAAGCTGGTGCCACGTGAGGAAAGGCGCGGAGAGCGATAAGCACATTCATAGGGTTTCTAACACGTCATGATCCGCGTCTTCCATTATGCACGTTGAATTATTGATACTCCATAATTACCCAAGCCTGAAAGCTCTGCTTTAAAACCCTCCATCTCCCCCTATAAATAAAAACCCCTCTGAATGCAAACATCACAAACCAAAATTATTTGTTTATTCTCGCTTCTATCAATTCCTTCTATCAAGCTAAGTAGATTTTGTTATTGCTTTTTATAAGGTAAAATTATTTTTTATTATATTATATTTATATTATATTTAATTATTTGAATAAATTTTTATTATACTAATTATTTTTTATAATATTTTGTGGTTGTAAAATTAGAAAGTGGGATAATACCTCGAGACATTTTGTCGATACAGTAACAATATGAAATTATGTTATTAAATTATTTTGGAAAATTTTTAAAATTATTTGGATTATTTTATATTTTAATTCATATATTATTTATTTATTTAGACGTATTTCAACTATTACTTTTGCAGATATAAGACTCCAGTCTTTAAAACTCTCAAAATGACATGTATTTCAGCTATTGTTTACTATGATGGAGAAATTTGGGAAGATGAAACTGGCGTCATCTTCGCATCAAATCATTCTGTCAGAATATGATATTAAGAGAAACATCCCTCTTGAGGAGCTGATAACTAAAATTTCAAGAAAGGTTCATGTTGGAAGTACTAGAAGATTGTCTTCACTTCAGTAGAGATTTCCAACCGCAGTATTTCTGTTAACTTATACAATATTCGATCTCTCCAACGATGACGATGTTGTTATAATGGTTGATTCTCAAAATCAATATTCATACGTTGATACACAGATGTATGCGGTATTTATTGAAGTGCGTGTTGTTTGTTCAGCCAGAATTACCGCAGTTCAACATAGACTCCGATGATGATGATGATGATATAGATGAAGTTCCCACAAATACGATACACATCGAACCTTCAGCACACATATATGAAGCTGACTATGGTGCAATGTACGAGTTCTAATTTGCGGATATGCCTAATGTCGGTGACTACGAATTTAACTCATCAGTCAATGATGGTGAGTTATATAAAGGAATAGAATTTCCATGCAAAGAAGAAGGGAGGATGACAATTAATAACTACAACATTTGTAATTATGTTCAGTCCAGAGTGGATCATTTCACCACCAAAAAGTATGTCTGCTATTGTTTCTAACGTGATAACGGATGCAATTGGATGGTTTGTGTATCGAAGAGGAAGAGGAAAAATAATATATGAGAACTAACTATATACAGCGGTCCTCACACATACTGTGTTGGAGGGATCAACCAGGATCATCCCAACTTGGACTCTGACATTATCTGCCAATCCATCATGCCCATAGTCAAAGCAAACTCCCATATAGCTATTGCGGTGCTGATTTCAGCTATATAGTTGCAATATGGGTATATTATCTCATACAGGAAATCATGGAAGGCAAACCAAAATGTCATTAAAAAACTTCATGGTGATCCATCTTACAACGAACTACCAAGTTGGTGTAGGGTAGTGCGCAGATTGAATCCCGGGACAATTGTCTACTTCAAAACTTGCCATGCATACCTCAAAGATCGAGTGTTTCACGATCGTTGCCAATTCTACCGACTTTTTTAGACTTACCCAGAGTGCATTAATGTTGTGAAATACTGCAAGCCCGTGGTCCAAATTGATGGGACATTCTTGTATGGAAAATACAAGCACTATTGGCTGTTGTCGAAGATGGTAATCGCAACATTCTTCTAGTTGTTTTTACCTTGTTGAAGGAGAAGATACATATTCTTGGGCTTTTTTCCTTAGAAACTTACGCTTGCATGTTATTACGAGAGAAAAAATCTATGTCATTTCATATCGCAGAGTTGGGATCAAAGCAGCAATGGATTCTTTGGGTCCAATGTGGCAACCAACCTATGTCTAACATCGATACTGTATCCGACACATTGCTGCAACTATCATGGAAAGTTCAAGAAGAATAATGAGCGTCAATTACTTGTGCGCATGGATATGTCAAAATGTTGCTTTTTATTTCTCAGTCATTTTCATTTTTTTATGGAAACTTAATAGTAAGTTCTACATTTGATGCTCAGGTTACAAACTATTACCTGAAATGTTTGTGTCCATGATTAAATATTTTTTAGGAAAGAACGATGAATGACAATTACATTATCCTCATCAATAAAGAAATATGAAAAATGCATATGATGGTGGATATCGATGGACACATGACGACCAACTTGGCTGAGGCTATCAATTCAACCTTAAAGGGGGCACACCATTTACCAGTAACGACTTTGGTTAAAATGATATATTTTCATTTAAGAGCGCTTTTTTTCCAAAATCGGGGGACAGACTCAAACTTGGTTGTAAAACAGTCATGTCTATCACCCAAGATTAGTTACAGATATACAAAAAAGAATTGATGCATCAAATGGAATGTCTTTAACAATATTCTTTAGAACTCGTTAATTACTTTGTGACACAGAGATGTCGCAACCTCTTCAAATGATTCAAGCTAACTCGTTCAGAGTTAATAAACGAGACAGATAGTGTGGCTGTGGGTTTTTTCAAGCTATGAAGTATCCATGCTCCCATGTCATTGTAGCTTGCTCTCATACCTGTAAAGACTATAACCGTTTTGTGGAACCCGTATACCGACTTTCAGAAGTGTTTAAGATATATGAATTTGAGTTCCCCCCATAGGTAATGAGAAAGATGCTGATAAGATTCATAATCGGCTTCCGATTGTACCAAATCAGTCCTTATTGAGGGAGCTTGGTCGTCCAAAATCCACTCGAATTCATTGTGATATGGATATTTGGGAGGCTTCCAGAGAAAACAAAAGATGTGGGTATTGTAAAAACCTAGGACACAATAGGAAAAATGTTTATCTCGTTTTTCATCAAGTAATCGTTGATGTTGTGATGAGGTAGTTGTTGTTTATGAAATCTAATTTTTTGTTATTTAATTTTCATTTACTTTTAGTTAATGTCATTTGAGCAACACCAAGTAATGGGCTAATCAAGTGAAAATTAAATAAAAATATTACAAACTAAATACAAGAAAACGATACAACTCAAACAATAAAAACAACTAAATAATAAAAATATTTCAAACAATTAAATAATAAAAATATTAAAAACCCAAATAAATAAAAAGGCCATAATTAAATAAAAACTTTACAATTGTTGGTAAAAAAAAATTAAATAAAAACATGACGAAATAAATAACTCTATCGATGTTTGCGTCTTGAATGTGTTCTGTAGGGTGGTGGTTGTCTGTGTCTATAAGGATTCGTATAACTTGTTCTTCCTCATCACTCTCACCTTCATCTTCATCATCATCATTATCATCAAGAGAAGATACATTTTGTTGATGAGGGACGAATGACGATGTAACACCTCCATAGAATAAGAACCCTAGAGGTGTATGGCTGACTATCCCACCGCTCACAAAAAACTGTGGAAACTACGAAAACTACGAAAACACTGACATTGATGAGTGCGAAAACTACATTAGATGTGTATGTGTGTGTGGTGAACCTTCACCCAACAAATAACCAGCATATGAATCCAAGCTGGATCTACAAGCATGGAAGTATAATATCCACCAGGAGGGGTCATAAAACTCTATGACGGTGGTGACATTTGGTATAGAAGCAGTGGCGCCTGACCCAGCTGCAGTGGTATATGAAATAGTTGCGGTGCCATCTGATAAGGCTGAAGTGCCATCTAAAACGACTGCGGAATGTACATTACTGTAGACGGTGGCTGCTGTGATGGTTCCGGTGCTACAGCTGAGGACACGCCAGAAGTGTCTGCTCTTCGTCCATGAATCGGGGGACGATGATGTTGTGATAGTGGGCGTCTTTGTCAAAGCCGATGAATGCTCCTGCCTTGTGCTTTCTCAAAAAGTAAAAATGGTTTCATGTTCGTGTTGAACCACTCATAATAATCATCCGCAATCGAGTAATGATCCACATAAATGGGTTTCGTACAGGGAATACGCCCACGTCGATCCTCCCATAACATTACCCACTCAATGTGCTTCAGCAGCCAGTCGACTTCTTTTTTACCCCGTCTATCGATGATATGCATATCGTCGAGATTTTTAGGTCTTTTCGGAATAGATTGTACAAAACCAAATTGGTGGAGTACGCGATCAGTAGGATGCCACTTGACAATAGAATAACATATCAGAGGACTACCGTCATCCAAATATCTAATGGGCCTCTCAAGTGATGTGGGATACAAATCCTCATTTCTTCAGTATAATAAGGAGTCCATTGAAACTAAAACAAACAACATATATAATTCTTATCAAAATAATATTCTAATTATATAACGATAATTAAAAGTAGATAATAATATTTAAATACATACCTTGTATCAGCCTTCTGATCAATGAGCAGCCTAATTTCTTCCAATTCATCAAGTAAATCCCGATGATCTTTTGTACTTGACCACCTATTCAATAAAATAATTTTTCCTTATATACTCAATAAAATTATTTATATACGAAATCATTATTGAAATTACCTTAATAATAGTGGGAAGACCAATAGGGTTTTCACCACCGGACATAAAAAGGGCATGCGATACAACACCGAAGACTGGAGAAGAAAAAGACATACGCCAATAGAATTTTTCGATAGTGGTTGCTCGACACATTTCCCTATACAAAAATGCCAAAACTGTCGAGCCCCAACTGAGTGTTCCAGCATGATGAAAATATACGAGGTGACACAACCACATATAATGAACTTGGTTGCATGATTTGTCGTGCATCAGGGTACCTCCTATGAGCTATAATATGAAAGCCAATGCATACATTTTAACCTTCTCCTCGGAGGTATCGCGACTCAAATGTTTAAAAGTTGTATCCAACCAATTTAACGATATTCGACCACCATTGAAATTAGGCGGGACACCTCTAAGATACTCCTCGTACAAGGAATGTCAATCACCATTCGCCACCACAGAAATCACATCCCCATCTACGAAAACCCCAAATGTATGAAAACATCCTCCAGCATAATTTTGTACTCTCCACACGGAAGATGGAATGCGTGTGTCTCTGGTGTCAACCTCTCAACCAATGTAAAAATAAGGTTGGATTCATGGTTACAATGCCCTTCATATTTCGCTACGTAACCGAATTCAGCCTATACTAAATACAACCATACACGAGTATATATCTCTAACTTAAGGTTACGAATGAATGGATCTAATTTACGGGCTCTCTCCTAATTTAATAAATATTATAAAAATTAAAATATAAACTAATACTAACAAATTAAATAAATAAAACATTCACAATAATTAAAATTACAATAGAATTTAAAACTGTTGCTGTATCGGTAAAATGCATCGAGATATGATTCTCATCTAAACGTAGTAAACCGCCTTCTATTTTATAACTGAAAAAAAGTAATAAAATTAGTATAATAAAATTGAATAAAATAATAAATTATTGATTAATTATAATAAAATAAAAATATTTTACTTTCTTAATAGAAAGATTGATGTCCGGATGAATGAGAGAATTTGAGATTTGAGTGCGATTTGAGTGTGGTTTGGAGTTTGAGTATGATATTTATAGGAAGAGGGGGAGGGGGAGACAGACTCCCATAAATGTGGGAGGCAAAAGGTTGAGGTATTGCATGATCCATGCCTTCCATATGTGTCAGAAACCCCGCGAAGGCGCGGATCGCCATCCGCGCATTTCCTTATGTGGCACAATCTCGGACAGAACATCGCAAAGGCACATATGACGATCTGTGCCTTTCCTTATATGGCGCCAGCTCGGATCACCATGTCAGAAATGATGCTAGATCTGTAATGTTAGGGGTGAGGGTGCCTGACAGATAATTATTGATGGTACGAGTGATATTTCGATAAAAACAACTTCTTTACACATGTAAATATATTTATCGATATAGATCTTAAAAGAACATTTAAAAATTCCTGATATTTTAGATAATAATTATTGAAGTCGTCCTCAAATGGAGATGATTTTGATAAATTCGTTTTTAGTTGAAAGTAAAAGATTTTTTTTTTGGTAAAAGTAGATCACAATTGCAAATTATTTTAATCTTTTTGATTTTTTTGTTGCGTAGGGTAATTACATAGAATTATATATTCGAAATATTCTTAATCATAATGAATGTTCAAACATTCTTACAAAAGATGTGTTCGAACTTAAAACTTCTAGAGATAACAATCAACTTCTTAACGGTCGCTTGATTTGTGTAACTACTTTAATATTTATTTACACTATAAGATGACTTTTTAACTATAACCTTTTTAATTTGTTTTTATTAAGTGATTAAAGATAGGGTGAGCAAAACTTGACTAGATTTGAAAAATCGATTTTTTCGACTCGATTCAACTTGAAAAAATTCGACTCGAATTGACTTCGAGTTAAAATTTCATAAACTCGACTTGACTAAAAAAAATTCAAGTTCAAATCGAGGTGTAATATGCAAATCGAGGTGTAATATGCAACTCGAATAACTCAAAATTTTTAGTAATTAGTGGATTTATTTTCAAGTTTAAGTCGATTCATTCGAATTTATATGATATATGTATATCACATATGAAAAAAATATAAAGAAACTTATTTGTATTGTATATATGGTTATAGAAAGTTACTTAAATTAGAATAAAATAATATTATAAATATTATTAATATTCACAATTAAATTTAAACAGAAACTTGAAAAATTGACTAGTCTCGACCCGAATTTTATAAACTTAGATCAACTCGAGAAAATTTCAAATCAACTCTAAATTATAAAATATGACTCATCAACTCTAATATCTCAAATTTTTTTTAATCTTTTTAACTCAATCAAAACGCTCACTCTAATTAAAGTTTCTCACATGTAGGTTGTCATCACAGCCGTCATCCAACTCGCATGCATATTCGTCTGGTCCTTTTTGATAGTTTGGTGGCCTAAGGGGAATATAAAAACTAAGCATCTAATACTAAGAATTGAAAAAAAATGTAAGATTAAGTAAAATTAAATTAATTTTTTTGTTAATTATATTTTTTATCATACTTAATAAATTATCTAAAAATTTAACAAAATTTAAATAAAAAATATCAAAATTTTTTATTAAGCATCTAAATACTTACACAAAATAAATATGACTTTTTTAAGAGGATCAATGTTCAATTTCAGCCATCTCTATCTTGTAAAATATTAATAAAAGAATAATTACGTTAAAATTAAAAAAAACATATTTAAAAAAATCACGTTAGCATCACTGTTAAAATTTGAAGTATGAGTATTAAAATAAAAACAAAACACAACGTTAAGTGTGTTTTTAAAAATAATAATAATTGAATGATCAAAATAAAAATGAAATAAGAAGTGGGTGGTTAAAAATGTAATTTATCCTTACTATATGTGGACCTCTAAATTTTAGCCCCAGGCAAATACCCTCCTGCCCTGTCTTAGTTACGGGCCTAGTATTCGTGATAATGCGTGTCTTCAATTCGTAACTACGCGTGTGTTCTTTTGATAAAGTACATTTATTTCATTCCAGTTCATTTTTTTATTCAATTTTAATTTAGTCAATGTATAGTTTGTCCCAAAGTTATTGGCCCATCTGTGCGACTCTGACGAAATCGCCAACAGTTGCCAACAACTTCTATGGCATAAATTTGTTTTCAGTGTACTATCACACGAGAAGATAATTTTGCCAAAATAATAAATCAGAAGTTGACTACTTTAATAGTTACTATAAAACCTACCATAATTCTTTAAATAATTTAAAGATATCAAAAAAATGCATTAAATTTCTTAATAATATATTGTTAAGAAAATTAGGGTTGGTTTAGTTTTAGAAAATATTTTTTTTATTTTTATTTTTGAAAAATAGTTTTGATTTTCAGTTTTTTGAAAATTAGGAAACATGTTTGGTTTATATAAATGAAAACATGAATTCAAAAATAAAAATATATTTGATATGTAATTTCTTGAAATAGAGATGAACAAATAGTGTTAAATAATTAAATTAAAGTACAATAATTAAAAAATTACATTACATAAATTTAACATGCGATGTATGCAAATATAAAACAATAGGTTGATAAAAATTTCCATAACACAAAAATTATTTTAGTTTATAATAATAATATATTGTTAATGCATACTGAATATCAATTAAATTAAAATATATATATACAAAAACATATTGTTGTAAGCAAGAGAACACAAAATTGTCATTAAAATTAAAATTATGTTTAGTGGTATTTAAGGCTCTCAAATTTTTGGAGAAAAAAACTAGTGTTACCCCATAATTTTTTTTGCATTAAATGTTACCCTTAAACTAAAAAAAAATATTATAATCCTCTGACCGATGGAATCGAACATTGACCGTCACAACACTTACATAACAGTTCACAAAGCTTGCATGACAATCTAGAATGTTGACGTGATAATTCACGATGCTATTGTGATAGTACACGATAAAAAATAATGTGATAAATGGACTTAATTGATATTTCATAATACCCCAAAATTTGACAAGTAATCAAAATATAAAATTTGAAAGTTTGGTGGCCAAAGTAGAAATTTGGGAAAAGTTCAAGGACCAAAGTGGTAATTTTTCCAAAAAGATATTTTATTCCATAAATAAATAGTTTATCTTTAAGAATGGATCTTCTATGGAATTCAGATTTCGATCCAAAATTTGTGTAAAGAGCTATTAAGCAATAAAGTTCGATAAAGTATTTAAATAATCAGATCAAATCGAAAGTTTACAAAAACTTAAAGGATTGTAGTTCGGGGTTAGAAATATTATATTTATATTTTTAATCAGTAGAAACTAACACGGAGCAATGGAATTAAGTGAATTTTCCATGTTAAAGTTGAATAGTGGAAATTAAGTGACTAAATTGAAATTTTGGAAAAAAGTGCAAGGGCAAGGCTGGAAATCAATGAATATGATGTTTTAATATTGATATGATGATGTAAGTAAGGTGACGAAAGCATGGCAAAATGATATATATTTTGATTCATTAATGGTGGCAATGACTTTTAGACTAAAGTTAAATTCATTTTAATTAGAAATGATACAAGTGTACCTAGATATTTTAGGATTTATCTAGAAAAAAAAAAGTTGTCTTCTTTCTCCATTCTACATATGTTGCCGTGAGCCTTGGAAAAAAAAAATAAGGCAAGGCAAGTTTTTCTTATTTTCTTCATTTTAATCCTTTTTCCTTTGATTTTTAGTTTAAGTCATGAAATAAAAAAAAATGATCTATATTAAATTCTCTATTATTTGGTGATCATATTTCATTGTTTCCATGCTTGAATCAATGATTTGATTGTTAGAGTGGATGATGAACAAGTTGGATTTTGATAATTTAAAGATAGACTTTTGTGTTAAGGATGTTATAGAGTTGTTTTTAATCTTGAATAATGATTAAAATCCATTGGAAATGTTTAAAGATGAATTTGGTTAAGGTTAGGGTTTATGGAAAAGATTGAATTTTTTATTGTTTTTATATGGAATTGATTGAGATTGAATGAAAATGATGATATGAACTTGAATTCATGCCTATGTGTTCATTTGATAAGCTAATAGAATTAGTGAATAAACTAAGGATGTAACTTAGTGAAATCTGCCTAAATTAGTAATCTAAATAGTAAGTTTATAAAATCACCATAAATTCTACAATAATGGTTAGAAGATTACTTTTATACCGGTGGATTCATAAATCAGTCTATTTTTGTTTAAAACAAACGGCTAGTGATTTAAAAGTGTATAAAAAATATATGAATTTTTAACCAATGTTAGGTCATAAATTTGGGCAGCAGATTCTACTCAAAACAGATTATGTAAGCTGGTTAGAAAATTTACCATAAATTATACAAGTTGAACTAGAAGAAGTGACTTATATTGTTAGATTTTTATTCGAGTCTAGTTTCTAATGGTACAAACGGAATAATTTTTAAGTGCATATATTAATACATAATAATATTTCTTTGAGGATAGTGCAAACTGTCAGAATATGAAATTGAGGTAAATTATGCATTTTATGATACTCTTATGTTATATGCTATCTTAATTTTTCTTGAAATGAGCCAACTCTGTTATCATACCATGATAATTATGACATTTATCATATGATGAAATTATGAGAATTTCATAGAAATGATGTTAGAGGATGAATTCATGCTTGAATCAAAATGTAATCCATGCTAGGAAAACTTAGAAGTATTCGGCCAAAGGGAAAGAATAAGGAAACAAATTGTGGGAAAATTTATAAGTGTTAGAAATGATGTATGAGTGATTCTACATGCTTTGAATGTGAATTGGACTAATTTGGAAAATTGTGAAAGTATAGTGACCTATTCGTATAAATTAAGAAATATAGGGATAAATGTGAAATTGTTAAAAGATGATGTATTATGCTGGAATTTATTATTAAAAAAAGTTGAATTTGATATTAGAATTTGAAATTGGACTAACTTGGAAAGTTGGTAAAGTTTGAGAACCAAATGATAAATATGGAAAAGATAAGGAATTAAGTAAAAATGTGTAATTATTGAGGTATTATGTTTGAATTAAATGCTGGAATTTTTGGTTATGTTAATTAAATCTTGAATTAAAGTTAATTTGTAAGATTATTAAGATTGAGGATTAAATTGCAAATTTGTATAAGTTGTGGGTTTGAAATTGAATTTGGAATAGAGTTGATGAGTAAAATTTGAATACATTGTTGGAATGTTTGAAATGGATTTTGGATGCTTGAATTTGGGATTAAATGGCAAAAGGACTATATTGAATAAAATAAAAAAGTTGAGATAAATTCTAAAAGAATTCATCAAATGGTTAAACTATGGATTTGGAATCGAATTGGGAAGGTTATAAGAATATAAGGACTAAATTGTAAAAATGGAAAAAGGTTGAGGACTTAAATGGAAATTGTGCAATTATTTAGGTACTAAATTTGAATTGAATATTAAAATGTTGATTTAAGGTTGGAATGGATTAATTTGTAAGTTTATTAAAGTTTGAGGATCAAAATATAAATTGAATAAATTATGTTGTGAAGATTACTAAATGAATATGAAAGTACTTGAAGTGTAAATAACAAAATGATGATTATGATGTTAAAATATTAATTGGGATTGATTTGGAAATGTGTGTAAGTTAAAGGATTTAATTGTAAATGTGGAGAAATTATGGGTTACAATAGAAATTGAGTATAAAATTATGTGTGAGGTTTAAGAGAATTATAATGATAAATGAATATTAGAGGAACTTGAAAGGTTAATTGGAATATGGATAAGTTGTTAAGGATCATTTTGTTTTACTTGAAAAAAATTGAACTCATATCCAAAGGTTAGAAAGTTACTGTACTATGTTGAAAATTATAGTTGAATAATGAATGTTGAATTTGGATTAACTTGGAAAGATGTATAAAGATAGAGGTCCAATTCGTAAGCTTTAGGAAGTTGATGGTGAAATGATAGTTATGTAAAGTTAATGTATTAGATTGGAAATAATGTGAAAATAATTTATATGGATTCAAATTGAATATTGAGGAACTATTTTGAATATTTTTGAAATATTGGGATTATAATTGAAAGAAAAGTTTATTGGTGACTAAATATGAAATGATGAAAAGTTAAATGAATGGTTGTAAGTAATTGATAGAATTAAAGTTAATTTTCGATTTAGTGAAAGAAATTAATATTAAATATACATTAAAGGTATATTTTTAGAATATCTATACGGATATTAATTTATTTTACTAGTTAAAATATTAATACATGATTAAAATAAATATGAATTTGATAATTTTTCTATAAATTATTCTACTAAAACTTTTATTTTTATTATTTATTTTATGCCAATGACATCTAACTTTTATTTTACGCATTCGAACTATTGTAGATCTTGTGGTGACCAGCCCCAGGTACAACTGTCTTATTACGATTTGGGTTAAAAATTAAAAATTAATTTCTTAACATTGTTTTCTCATTATTTTCATTTTAATATTTTAATTTTCAGTTTCTATTTTTCTGCCTTTTTATTTTTCAATATTTACATTTCTATTTCTTTTTTAAATTCTAGTATTTACTTTTCTACTTGTTTCTTTTAAATTGAGCTTCATATTATGTTTTATTTCATTTTAATCTTTCATGTTATTTATGAGTTTTATGTCATTTCCATTACATGTGATTTACTTTATTTGCATGATTAGTCCATATACTCTTTATTTTATTTTATTCCCCATTGGACGTCGATTCCAATTTCTGTTATTTATTAACTTTCATTTTTAGTCTCCCATATTATTAATGGTTTTGATGCTATAAAACCCCTGTAATTTTCCATCAATGTAGATCCGACCTTTAATTTAGATCTTTTGACTTTTATGAATTTGGCCCCTATTTTCTTATTTTATTTTATTTTGGCCCTCGTACTATTATATGTGTAGTATAATACTACCTATTGTCGTTTAAAATGGTAGAATACCTCTTAAACTCGGTAATAATCATTGCTAAGCTTATTTCGTACTTGTATGAATTTTCAAGAATGTCTTTTGTAGAATGGGTGTGAAAAGTACAACTTGCTAGAAGTATCACGATTCAATATGACATTTGAACTCGAAAATATTGAGTATGCTTTGATAAAAATGAAATAATAACGAAATCATCATTTAGTTTTAATAATGACAATATGTTTTTAGTATGTTGTTGAATTTATTTAATTTATATTGGATTCATGTTTAATGTGAGGTTTTAAATAAATAATTCAAAATAAATTGATGAATTTTCAATAAAAATATTATATTTTAAATTTAGACTCAAATCTACAAGTTCCACCACTACAACAACTTATAAGCAATCATGTACTAATTTTGGGCATTGTCTTTAAAAATGACTTTTTTAAAAAAATTGTTTTAAAAGATGTTTTTAGAACCTACCTAACCTAAAGGTCAATGGTGAATGCAAATTAAATGATTTCGAAACCCATCATTTCTCAAAAGTTGAACTATTTTTATCTGGTAAAAAATGGTGTCGACACCAATGAATACTCCTATATCAGTGCAATTTCGCACTCTTGAATTAGCGCATTCGTGCACTTCTGTTTCTAGTACATTCGTGTACTCCTGACACTATATGTACAATTATGGGATTTATAACGTTTTGACATTATGAATTTCCATTCTGATATTTAATATACTGAATGCAATATTCTATTGTACCTATATTCTTATTACATTGGGTGATAAAATGAAACTAAAAGAAATAGTACAGTAAAAATAACAATACAATAAAAGATATAAAATAATAAAAGCAGTAAAGAAACAATATACGAAAAAGGGACAGTACAAGTATTATTTTGTTTTACAATAAAGTTCTATATACAATGTTTGATTTACATTAAATGATTTAAAGAAAAAGAGTTAAATTGATTTGAATCAGAATGTGAATGATAAGTGTATGGGCAAATTGTGGAACTATAATAATAGTAGTTGTTGTCGGCAGGTGGTCGTGTGGCGGTAGACAACAACCAAAAGAATTTGTTTTAAATGAACCGACTACATATATTGCATATATGATGAGATGAAAGATTTTATAAGAGTTATAAAATGTGAAATAATATGATAAGAGCTAGATAATTATGTATGAAGGTGGTAATAAATTATGCTATAAAGACTAATTGGTTGAGTTCTAAATTAGGCAATTTTAGTTGTGATATGAAACAATATTAAACTGCCTAGTAGCTGCCTAAAAACGGATGTGAATTGGAAAATAAAATGGTACATTATGATTTTATGTGATTAAGTAGTCTGGTAATAAATGTTAAATTTGAAGATTTTAAAAGAAACAAAATTTTATCGGATTTCAAACAGTAAATGTCACACAAAAATAGTATGGCAACCTTAACTTGTATTTGGGTGCAAATGCGGGTTAAGGATTTTATATTTTTACTAAGTTTGAGGGCTTAATTAATTTAAGAAAGTTTGAGGACTTATTTAGTTTTTTTTAAAATTTAAGAAATTAGTTGAATTTAAAATAATAAATATAAAAATTATTAAAATATTTAATATATTAAATAAAAATACTATAAAACTAAATTATTAAAAGATCAATTTAAGGACCACATTGAGTGTAAAACAATTCAGTGATCATATTATTTTTTTGCAAAAATTTGAGGGTTTCAGATACCATTAAGTCAAAAAAATATTGTTAGAAGAATTTAATTTGTGTAAGTTAAGTTAAAAGTCTAGATCTCTTGTTTAATATTTTTCAAATATTCAAAGCAATTTTAAGGGAAATACTGAAAATATCTTTTATATATTTTAATATTTTCACTCATGTTTGTTTTCGTTTTCTAGAAATCATTTTTCTTAATTTTACAGCCAAACATGTGTTTTTCAATGTTTTCTATTTTTTAAGAAAATGAGAATAGCATATATTTTCTAGAACCAAACAGACCATTATTTTTCATTTTTGTTTTGTAACTTTTCAAAAATTAGTTTAAATTTTTTATGCCTAATAAATGAAAAAATTATGGTTATTTTGATAATTTATAATTCTCAAGAATGTGATTAATTACATAGATTAAGGGTTCGTTTGGTAATGTTTTCTAAAAGCACTTTTAGTTAAAAGCCCGTTTTGATCTTAAAATTAATGTCAAACGGGTAAAAATGAAAAAAAAGCAAATTATAATAAATTATTTTAATTTTCATTTTCAATTTTATGTTTGGAAGCAAATTATAATTTTACCCTTACTAATACATGGGGTTCACTCAATTATGTATTTATATTTTATTTTAATAATTTAATACTAACATCCTTAAAAATTAATTTATTAATTTTAATAATTTATTATAATTATTTAAAAATAAATAAAATTCATGATTTATATATTAAAATGTTAAAAGCGAGTTATATAAAATACATTTTTCTTATGATTATATTTTTTATTTGTATATTTTATAATTTTATTATAGTTTAAATTAATATAACTATATATAATAATATTTTTTGAATTTATTATAGTTTAAATTGATATAATTCACATTTAAGTGTAAATGTAATTTAAATGCTATATTTTTAATTTACAACATAAAATCTATAATAAACGTATTATTTTTTCAAATTCACATTTTAACAATAATTTCAATAAGTTAAATTTTAAACAACTCTTTTAAAAGTTTGTTTCTACAACAATTTTATAAGTCAATTTTCAAAAGTTGTACGAAACTAGCCCTAAATGGGATTAAAGAATAATTTGCTTTGAAAATGGTTTAAGGACTAAAATATGATAAATAGAAATATGATAGCTTTTGTGTAAAAAGAAACTTTAGTGCTCAAATGAAAATAAGGGAAAAGAATGATGACTATATGATTAATTAAACCATGAAATCATTAATAAGGAGTCGAAAAGATTGAGGACTTGTTCCTGGATTTCACCATTTAGTTTTTGGTGAATAAGCTAGTTAGGTTGCAAAACCTATAATTTGGTCCCTTTTTCTTATTACTTAGCATCAAGGTCAGCTTCTTTCGTCTTCTTCCTCAACAAAATCGCCATTGAAATTACCCTAAAATCTCCATTTAGGTCTCAACATTAACTTTCAATTGATGATTTTCATTCTTAATTCGAATTTTTTTTTTCTCCAAAACCTTAAACTTTAATTTCAAGATTCAAGTGGTTTAAGGACTCAAAACTCTAAATTAAGTATATCATTATAAATATTATAAGATTTTCTATTGAATGATGTATTTAATTTCATTATTTACTAAAGTACACGAACAACTTTTGAGATACATTGAGTTCCGAAGATAGACATTATTGTAATGAATCAATATACTTAACTTTACACTAATAATGAATTTATCGAGTAGTAGTGTGATTAAGAGAAGTGTTGTTCTCTTTTGAGATTTCAGTTTTGAACAATCGTCATTGTAATGTGTACGTGTGTATCAATGGTTAATAAAATTATAAATAAATACTACCTTATAATTACTTTAGACTATTAAAAAAATTTACAAGAACAATTATAATAATGACAATGATAAATATACATATTTTTTGAAATCTATGATAATAAATAATGATAATGATGATGATAAATTAGAAGATGTAGATATATGTGTAATTGTAAGGTCCGGATTATTTTTTTTAGAGAGATTTATCTGTTAAAGTAGACAACCATATAATTGTTTTTTCGATGTTTGATTTAATTGAGGGAATACAAGGGGAAATACAAATGGTATTCTCTGGTTATTTTCTTTGTAATTCGCAGCATTCATTTATTTTCTAATCTGCGATTTGTAACATAGAACGAGATCTGTTTTTGAGATTTTGGTGGCCTTTGGAAGATAATAAAATTAGGTTTTTAAATATAAATTTAAACTACAATTTGTATTTGTGTTTTCGATAGCGTTGTGTTTATCGATATTTCAGACATGACAGATGATATTGTGGTTACTCATGATTGTGAATTTTTAATCACATATGCTATTGTGAACAAAACAATTGTGGATATCGAAATTTCGAACGATGTCGTTATCTTTGCATAACGGTCTTTGTTGTGGTTACAGACTGTTATTTAAGTAATCACTGCTCATAACAAGTGTTGAAAAAATAAATTTTAAGGGTAATTCCATAATAACATGTATTGAAAATAGTCCATAATAACAAATATTAAAAAAAAAAAATTTAAGAATATGCTCATAATAATTGTCGGAACCGTCTTTCGGTTGTCCGGAATTGGGCTTCGACTTGAATTAAACGATTTGGAATCGCCATCGATCATTTATTTTAAAACAAATGGGTTGATCGGATAACTTATTTCTTACCTGATCTGCGTCTTTCCAAAGATGTGTCGGATTCGTGAGTCGGTTACAATCAAGGAAGGGTTAGCACCCTTGAACTGCCCTTTCGGTACTACGCAATTTCCAATTTTCTTAAATTAAGAAAATTGTAATTTAAAATTAAAAGGTAAAAATACGATCCCAATTACTTACCTAAGATAGTTTTAAAGGTGTACCCTTAAGAGAGCAAAAAACGTGTTAGATAAAAAGGTAAAAAATAAATAAATTAAATTAAAATGAAGAAAAAACAAATTAAATAAAATATAAGATAAAAAAAGCAAAGATAAAATAGTAAGTAATATAAAAAATATATAAAAAAAGAAAAAGAAGAAAAAATATATAAATAAAATAAATAAAATAATAATAAAACAGTAAAAATAATAAATATATAAAATAAAAAATAAAAATAGTAAATATATATATAAATTAATAAAATGGATAATAAAAAATAACATAAATATATATATGTAATCTAAAAAAATAAAAATATATACTAAAGTAAAAAAATGCATAAAATGTAAAAAAATATTACATGAAAAAAAAGAAAAGAAAAACAACAAAGCAATTAAATAAAATGAGTAATAAGGAAAATATGCGTATAAATAAAGTTAAAAAAAATAATAATAATTAAAACATAAATGTACGAGACTGAATCAAAAGGAAAAACAAATCGATGGGAAAATTTCGAAGAAGAAAAAAAATTGATTTAGGGGGGAAAATTGAATATTTAAAAATAGGAACACTCCTCGGGGGTAGATCTAGGTTCGAAACTTCGAAACCCACCCCTTTTTGGTCATCATCGCAACCCACGTTTTGGGTTATTCGAACCAAAACTCAAGAAAAATAGCACGCACATGCGAGAAATGAATGAATCAAGGTAAAAAAGATGCTATCTTTTATTTTCTTTCGAATCGTTTACAATAGCTTTGCCTTTGTATTTTTTCGTGCTTTCCTCTTATATGTAAATCGTGTGTTACAACAGTGAGTTACAATGGCTATTTATAATGCTTGTGGAACCTATTTTCATGAGTTTGAATCATAGTAAAACTCTATCCTATTTTTAGGAGTTTGAATCCTAGTAAAACTCTATCATATTTTTAGGAGTTTGAATCCTAGTAAAACTCTATCCTATTTTTAGGAGTTTGAATCCTACTAAAACTCTAACATTTGTTTTCTTAATCCCACTAAATCGGGGGTTGTTGAGAGTGTTGTACCCGGACGAAAAGGTGTGTTGACAGCTGCCCCTCTTTGCCCGTAGTCGTGTAACGGGGATAGGGCAAAGATTAAAAGACACGCTTTTCGTTCGGTGGAGTTGAAAATTGACTCTGATGTTTCAATAACTCCCTGTCGAATTGAGTTGCGGATGACTCCTCCGTCGTGAAGTCGATTTCATCTTGAAATGATATGGAATTGAAGTCGTAGTTTGGAATCCGAATCAGCGCGTGGCTTCTCGTTGCCCTTCGGTCTTCTTCTCGGTTTAAAGACCTTGGATCGGAATCGAACACAGAAATCTTCGTTGACAGATAAATTTTCTTGACTTAAGCTATGCTGCTTGAAAATGGTTGCTTGTCACTAAGGCACGGCTAATCCAGGTCTTCTTCTCGACTTGAAAACCTCGACTACAACCGGAAAGTGGTGTGATTGATGTGTCATCGAGCTGAATGGAATCGAACTCGAAAATTTTGTTGACAGATAACCCTTCTTGCCTTGAGCTATGCTGCAAATGAATTTCCCTCGAAGCTGAGTGTAATCGAACTCGAAGGTCTTGGGTTTCAAGAGAAACATTTTCAAAGGTTTTTTTTTTGTGTTTCAAGAGAAACAATTTCAAAGGTTTTTTTGTATTTCAAGAGAAACAATTTCAAAGGTTTTTTCGTGTTTCAAGATAAATTGTCTCAAGGGAGGCAAAATTTTGTTTCAAGAGAAACATATTCAAAGATTGGTGTTTCAAGGGAAACTGTCTCAAGAGAGACAAAATTTGTTTCAACGGAAACTGTCTCAAGAGAGACAAGATTTTGTTTCAAGGGAAACTGTCTCAAGAGAGACAAAACTTGGAAATTGTCTTAAGAGAGACAATGGTGAGCACGATTCCCTTCGTCGTGAAGTTGAAACCGTGGATGGCCCCTTCGTTGTGAAGTTTAGCCTTGGAATTGGATATCCTTCGTCGTGAAGTTGAAATCTAGTATACTCTTTCAAGGCCAATATCCTTCGCTGTGAAGTTGAAATTGACTTTGAAACTGGAAAGTTTGTTGACAGACACTCATTCTCTGAGTTGGATATCCTCCACCGTGAATTCAAAATCCAATCTGAAGATGCATGCTGCTTGTGTGTACGATTTCCTTCATTGTGAAGTTAAAACCGTGGGTGGCCTTTTTACCGTGAAGTTGAGCCAAGAATTGGATATCCTTCGTCGTGAAGTTGAAATCCAAATAAGTTGTATTGTTCCGAGTCCAATATCCTCCGCCGTGAAGTTGAAATTGGCTCTGGAACTGGAAAATTGTTTGTTGACAACCAGCCATCCCTTCGTTGTGAAGTTGAACTTGTGTTGTCTCGAGTCCAATATCCTTCGCTGTGAAGTTACAATTGGCTATGAAACTGGGAAGCCCCTTCATCGTGAAGTTGAGCCTCAAAATGGAACGATATCCTCCATCGTGGAGTTGAAATCATGGATGTGTGGGTACGATATCCTCCGTCGTGGAGTTGAAATCGTGGATGGCCCCTTCGTCGCGAAGTTGAGCCTTGACTTGAATATCCTTCATCGTGAAGTTGAAATCCAAGTATTGTATGTTGCGGGTGGGCACGATTCCCTTCGCCGTGAATTTGAAACCGTGGATGACTCATTGATTGTGAAGTTTGACTTCGAGCTAGATATCATTCGTCGTGAAGTTAAAATCTACTCTCGAGCAAATTGTGTCGCTTTGAGTCCAATAACCTTCGCTGTGAAGTTCAAATTGACTCTGAATGAAATTGGAAAGTTATTTATCGACAGACAGTTGCTCCTTCGCTGTGAAGTTGAGCAACCACCATCAATTTATGAATGTTCTTTGAATCGAGTATCTTTCATCTTGAAGTTGAAACTTGACTCTAAAGCTGCAAAAATTATGCATGTGAAAAAAATGATGCTCTACAATGCATGCATAATGAATTAGTTCTTGTTTTATTCATCAGACATAATCTCATTTTTTGTCTGCTGGTTCCTACATGTAGAGGAAAGTCCTTCGGAAGATCTGATAACTCACATCAGGATATTGAATTCCCAAAGATGCCCCAATATTTGATGTTGAATCTCAAAAAATACCCCAACATTTGATGTTAAATCTCAAAAAATGCCTCAGCATTTGATGTTGAATCTTCAAAGATGCCCTCATTGTTCCTTATTTCTTGCTTCATTATTGATTCTAAGCATGAGCTTTTTGTTTGAAAGCCATATGTCATTTAACAAGATCCACTCTAGAGAGATTGTATTGTTTTGAAAAAATGTTTTTCTTTCTCTTTTAAAGGAAAACATCAAAAAAGAGTTTCGAAAAATGTTTAATCAAAAGTTTTGAAAATATTGCCCCTTTCACGGTTGTACAATTGAGACAAATCATAAAACTAGAGTTCATTGGATATCAAGAATTAATTACATTGTTAATCCTTCAATAAATTATAGCTATTTGACACGTGCCAAGATCAAATCTATTTTTAGGAAATGGTTAAGTAACAAAAAGATAAAAAAGTCTCAGGTTATTGTGTTTGTCAAAGGTTTGGCATTTTTGGTTACTTGATGCTCAAAGGTTTGATGGGGTAGCTTGCATGCTCCTCTATTGGAAGTGTTCTCCGATTCCCATCTTTTATAGTCACGCTCGGATTGTGCGATGCCTTATCAAGGAATTTGTGCGATCGCCTCAGCTGCCCAATTTTTGTATTCGAGTCGCCTTTTCAGGTTTTCAACTCGAATCCTCCTTTGGTTTCAAGACGTCATTTGTAATTTACGTCTTGAACCCCCTTTGCTATTTTTCTCTATCTTACATTAATTACACTGTTTTTTGCAAATAAAGATTAATCCTGATGGGCGAGATGAAATCTGAAGATAGTATTTTCTGTTTAGAAATCCATGTATGATTAGAAGGTACTTTTAAGGAATGTAACGTAGGTCATGGTTCATGGTTATGAAAGAAAAGGATAAAAGGCCCAAACAAGTGTTTAAGGGTGATTGAACCAAGGATCAATTCATTCTGATGTCTTCAATCATATCTTGCTCAATTTGAATCTGCTCGTATGTGTCTCTCTCTTGATGCTCTATGATCTTCGAGTGGAGTGATTCAGTGATTCAGAAATGATTGTGCTTGATCAATCTCATAGTTTGAAACTTGATGCGTCGTTTGAATCGAGAGAATCTTTGCATATGCATATTGTCTTTTTTTTTCTTCAATTTTTCTTTGTTTTTTCTCTTTTTATTTTCTCTTTGCTTTTTTCTCTTTTCTTTTTTTCTCTTTTTGTTCTTGATTGAGTCTTCACACTTGGCATTTGGTTCACCTTTTGGTATCTCATCTGAATCAATGTCTTCACTCATGGGAGAAGATTTTCTCCACCTTGCCCCTCAGTGTGAAGGGTGATCCTTGGTTAGGGTTGAATCAGAAGAAAAATACTATAGACTCAAA
The DNA here is from genome assembly GCF_006381635.1 of Hibiscus syriacus. Taxonomy (NCBI): domain Eukaryota; kingdom Viridiplantae; phylum Streptophyta; class Magnoliopsida; order Malvales; family Malvaceae; genus Hibiscus; species Hibiscus syriacus. The sequence continues at coordinate 388,943 of NW_024063122.1, forward strand.
AGGGGACACAAGGGATATATATTTTCTCCTCTTGTGAAGGGCTAAAGAAAGAAAGTCGTTCATCATTTCATACTTGGAAGCTTTCACAGAAGAGGTATCCCCAGGGGGATAGATTTTCAGGATTAATTTTATTCACAAGAAAACAGTGTAATTAATGCATGATAGAATTATTTCATGATAGAATTATTTCAAGTGAATTCTTCTTTCCGCTTCTTGCCCCCAACATGTCTCAATGTTCAGGCTCTCTGCGAGATGCCCTAAGTTGTGTCTTAGAAGAATGCTCATGTTCAAATGACCAACTCAATGCCTTGGGTTTTAATGGTATAAAAATGTCAATTTTGAGTCTAAAAAGACAATGGTGTGACTTTATTGACTCAAAGAAAGATATGGGTGTATCAAAAAGATAAAGACATTGTTAAAAAATTTCAAAGGGAGGTAATGTCAAAACTTGGTCTTTTTGGTAATAACCATGAGTTATTTTGGGTAAATAATCAAGTTATTTTATTTTGGGGTTTGAGACAGGATAAGAAAGGTCTAATATTGCCATATGTCAAAAATCTATAATTCTTGAAGAATTAAAAGAATCCTTAATTCATTTAATATTCGAAGACCTAAAGATTAAAATTTGTTCAATTGCTCCACCTTAGAAAGTAACATAAATTCAATCGTTTAAAAGATTAAGCAAACATGAAAGATCAAAGACGTGTTCAAACAAAACAATCCTCTAAGTGCAAATGATATATGCAATGCCCCCTTCTTCGGCTATCCATGCCCCTGAATCCATCAGGTTTTGGATCTCGCGCTTCAGCGCCTTATAGTTCTCAGAGGAATGTTTGGAACATCCTATGTGGCAACTGCAAACAGCTTCAACATCGTAGCCCTTAGGATATGTGGACTCTCTTTTCAGATCATCCTGGCAGGCTTAGTCGTACAACCAGCTGATCGGGCTCATTCGTTGTGATTTCAGTTTTTTTCTTTTGATGTTATAATCTTACTTCCATGTGGTGTCATGTGGTTAAAACCACTTCATTGAATCCTCCATGAAGAAATTTCATGTTTATGAAAATGCTTAAAAATGAAATATAGATGCAAAAATGCATGTGCTCGAGACATTGATCCGAAATTATGCATGTTATTATAGATAATCCCTATTGGGGATAAAAGTGTTTTATCTTTTAAAAGACAAAAATATCCTGACAGATTCTGACAGGTTGACTAGTCTTCTGCCTTCGCCTGTCACCGGTTGAATAACCTGTCGAACCGCTCTGGTTTCTCTGGATGAACCATGCAAATGTTGAGTTGCTTTTTGTACTGGCCCAATAAGTCTCGAATGAATGCATCTCTGGCATTTATCTTTTGTTGAACCTGTTTCCAACGAATACGTCATTGGAGCCCTCAATTGATATGAACTATATGAAGTCATTTGTTTGTTTCTTAAATTCATCAGCAATGGTCTCCAATTTCAGCTATCGTTTTTCCATTGTTGTCTTTGAAGGGACTCCAAAGATCAATAACCTTCATCTTTCCCCCTACAACCTCTGCCATTCAGTTATTCCAAGATAGACTTTCATTGTGCTTGATGTAGACCCAATTCATTCTGGGTCCTTTAGAATGCAGCAGAGTGATATACTCTTCAATTGTGGACACCACGCCTTCTGGATTGAATGTGACACAGTCGCCTTGTAGACTGTCCTCTGTATTTTCATCTCTTGTATTACAACCCCTTTTCCCATTAATGCAAATTATTTATGTCTAACAAACACGTTTTTGGTGGATCAACACCTCTTTTGAATGATGTAAATGAAAAAAAATGCCAAAGAGCAAAAATGAAAGGAAAAAAAGTTAGTGAGATAAGGATAAGAATAAAAAAATGATGAAAATGAAGAGTCCTACCCCACATGATATCTACCCCACATGCTTATTATTCCTACCAGAACATGATCTCTATCTCGCATGCTAATTTCAAACAAATTTTAACCGCATATTAGTCTAGTTCGCATGCTTTGAACAGAAAATAAAGTAAGAAGTAAAGCAATATAGGGTTTGGAAATGAGGTTTTGGGGTGGGATTTAATTCTCCATCGTCTCCCGGGTTAGGTTCTAAAAAAATGGTACCCGAGTTCTCCTTGCCGGTGCCCCTTGGGCTTGCCAGACCCTTAGTCCTAAACCCATCACATGCTTGTGTGGACTAAGTTAAACTCGAGAGGATACATTCCCTTATGTCCATACGGAGAATAAATTCACACGAAGACATAAGGTATATGAACCCCGAAGGTTACTTGCTAGGCCCATACAGAGAATAAATTCCCAAGAAGGCGTCGCTTTCACCCCCACTTAAAAGGGTTCGGAGCTCGGGTATAGAGCCTGAGATGAACACTTTTGAAAAATCTGAAATCATTAAAAAACGTCAATATAACTATTTATTTGAAAAAATAATCAAAAGTAAGTAATAAGGTTCGAAAAATTACCTTAAAATTTAAGCTTACCCTTTTCATTAAAAAGACAACTGGAAATTGCCTTAGCCTGACTCTCTTACCTGTCCTCAGTGGAGTCGCCAAGCTGTTGGAACCGCCTTTCGGTTGTCCGAAATTGGGCTTCGACTTGAATTAAACGAATTGGAGTCACCACCGATCATTTATTTTGAAACAAATGGGTTGATCGGATACCCTATTTCTTACTTGACATGTGTCTTTCCAAAGATGTGTCGGATTCGGGACTCAGTTACAGTCAAGGAATGGTTAGCACCTTTGAACTGCCCTTTCGGTACTACGTAATTTCCAGTTGTCTTAAATTAAGAAAATTGTAATTTAAAATTAAAAGGTAAAAATACGATCCCAATTACTTACCTTAGATAGTTTTAAATGTGTACCCTTAAGAGAGCCAAAAAAACGTGTTAGATAAAAAGGTAAGAAATAAATAAATTAAATTAAAATGAATAAAAACAAATTAAATAAAAGATAAGATAAAAAAAGATAAAATAGTAAGTAATATAAAAAAATATATAAAAAAAGAAAAAGAAGAAAAAAATATAAATAAAACATATAAATAAAATAATAATAAAAAAGTAAAAATAATATATATATATATAAAATAAAAACATAAAAAACAGTAAATATATATATAAATTAATAAAACGGATAATAAAAAATAACATAAATATATATATATATTTAATCTAAAAAATAAAAATATATACTAAAGTAAAAAAGAATGCATAAAATGTAAAAAATATTACATGAAAAAAAGAAAAGAAAAATAACAAAACAATTAAATAAAATGAGTAATAAGAAAAATGTACGTATAAATAAAGTTAAATAAATAAAATAATAATAATTAAAACATAAATGTAAGAGTACGAATCAAAAGGAAAAACAAATAAATTGGTAAATTTCGAAGAAGAAAAAAAATTGATTTAGGGGGGAGAATTGAATATTTAAAAATAGGAACACGCCTCGGGGGTAGATCTAGCTTCGAAACTTCGAAACCCACCCCTTTTTGGTCATCGGTGCAACCCACGTTTTGGGTTATTCGAACCAAATCTCAGGAAAAATAGCATGCACATACGAGAAATGAACGAATCAAGGTAAAAAAGATGCTACCGTTTATTTCATTTTTGAGTCGTTTACAATAGCTTTGCCTCTGTATTTTTTCATGCTTTCCTCTGTATTTTGTATGTAAATCGTGTGTTACAACAGTGAGTTACAATGGCTATTTATAATGCTTGTGGAACCTATTTTTAGGAGTTTGAATCATAGTAAAACTCTATCATATTTTTAGGAGTTTGAATCATAGTAAAACTCTATCCTATTTTTAGGAGTTTGAATCATAGTAAAACTCTATCATATTTTTAGGAGTTTGAATCCTACTAAAACTCTAACGTTTGTTTTCTTAATCCCACTAAATCGGGGGTTGTTGAGAGTGTTGTACCCGGACGAAAAGGTGTGTTGACAATAATAAATATTGAAAACATTAGACATTTAATAAAAAAGTAATGAAAAAAATTCGACTCATAAAAATTTTTAGATAAAAATTGAATTTTAAAAATATGTCACTAATAACACTAAATTGAATTTAATAAATTGAATTATATCATATATCATCAATTTTTGAGCGCAACTAGTTTATACCATTGAACTTTTAATTTTATCAATTTTAACATTAATTTTTTATTTTCGCTTCAATTATGTCACTCCACTGTTAAACTGCTAATGACATGATGACATGACTAACAGTTGATGACATGATTGTCTGGTTGATGACTTGGTTATCACGTTAAAATAACTTTGTTTTGGTGTGGTTGTTTTGATGCCAAAAAAAATCCAAAACAACGTTGTTTTACTTGAGAAATTGTAGTAAATATATGTTTGGGGATTTGAAACCCAAACCTTTAGAAACTTACGCTAAAACTTAACAGCTATGCCAACTACAAACATAACATACATATCATATAATTCATATTATTTATAATTTATATTTCAAAACCAAAATATTGTTTATAATATATTAATAATATTGAAAAATATAAAAATACTGTTTAATATAAATAATATTAATATATGTATAAATATGTTTATATATGATTTATAACTAAATAATTAATTTTTCCAAAAAACTCATAAAGAATCTAATATTCTTAAAAAAATCCTTAAAAAATCATAAATTTTCAAAAATAAAAAAAATCTAAACCTAAATTATAATCCCTAAATTCACCCACCATCATCATTAATTGTATGTTATTGCCACTGCACTAAAGTCTCCCCATCTTGTTGTGTACGTCATTCATCATTCACTCGTCTACGGTTCGATCAGAACATTCCACATTCGACGTTTGAGAATCAATTAACACATCATTCATCTATTTTTGGTGATGGGAGAGTGTGATAATTGGTGGTAAGGGTCCAATGAAGGAAGTGAATGGTGGTGGCCGTTGATTTAACGGCGATAATGGGTAAAATTAGGGATTTGGTATTTAAGGCTTTGGGTTGATGGAATTTGGGGATGTAAATTTTTTTAGGGTTTTTTTGAAAAATTATTATTATTTATAATAAATCATATACAAAAATATATTATATATATTGATATTATTTATTATAATATAATATATTTATATTATATATATTGATATAATTTATTATAATATAATATATTTATATGATTTATTCTATAGAAATATCATTGGGTTATGATATAATATATATAAAAAGCATATATTTATTATAAATTACGTATAAAAATATATTATATATGAAAATATATTATATACATTATATTATGATTTGAATATATGAAAAGTACAAATTATATAAAGTTAAAAGTAGAACAAAATAGAATGTATGATTGAATGGCTAGAAGTGTTTTATTGATTACTTGATTTGGCATTATATACCTTAAATGTGACAATGAGTTTTACAAGTTATATGATGAAAGAACGACTTGGTAAAGTCTATTTTATATGCTTTTATATCATCATATGGCATTTTCTATATTGTAATATATATATATGACTATGCTTTACTTTAATTATTTGTAATGTCTAACTAAGTGTATACTTAGTATGTGATGGTTTTCACGCTAGGTAAAAGAGAACAAGTGGAATAAGGAGTTGAGCTTAACATCAGTCATTAAAAAATAAATTCAAGTATCAGTAATGACATCTTACATTATTCTGTTTTTCTAGCTGACATGTATACGAATAAGAAATGCCTATAAATTGTTAACATGTTATGTGTTTAAGTTAAATTAGAAAAATTTTGATATGATTTTTGTAACATCCATAACCCGTATACGTCTTGAAATACGAGTTAAAGATGTCACATTAACTCTTCATACATTCTTTGTACATAAATCCTTGAAAATTTTGTTCCTTTTAAAAACTTTTGTTTAACAATTTAACACTATTTAATAAATCGCATAAAACAATAATTTATCAACCAAAACAAAACTGATTTTAGGTATCAATTAGATAGTTCAATGTTGTTTCATAAATTGTATAAAACTACCTAAACACTACTTAATTTAAAAACTGTTTAAATAATTTTTTTAAAACATAATATATATACTAATCATTCATATTTTCGGATATTGCTAACACAAGTCAAAATAAAATGGTCTTAATTTACGATTACAAACCATTATAAATAATTTATCAAAGTAAATAGACAGATGTAACAAACATGCCACTAAAAAGTCAAAAGAACATCAGAGATGTCTAATTGATACTGTCGGTAGGTAGTGTTTTTTAAAAGATGCTCGAGAGGCTCCTCACTTCACGTCTTTTCCTTTATCTGAACATACGCATGAAAACCATCACACGCTAAGTAAAACTTAGTGAGGCAGTACAACAAACTAAGGTGGGATAAAACTTAAAAATCTCATATTAGTTCAAAAAATTAAAATTGAAATTCAAATAAAATCATTAAATATCCAAACCAGAATTATTCAAGCCTTTTTTCCTCATCTGAAACTTGAATATCATCATCACTTGATTTTATCAAAACCGTGATAAATCAATAAAAAAACATAGTAATCATTTCATATTCTTTTTCATTTAGATACATTTCAAAAACTTTCATATTTCATTTTTTACTTTCATATTCATATTCATTTTCACATTTCATTTTCATAGCCCAATGTATATGTAATAGAATACAAGGTACGTGAGTTAGACATAATGTGCGCACAAAGCACCAACAGTGCCATCATCATCATCAGAATAAGCACTCCAAGTGCAATTATATCATTTGCACCAACGGTGCAATACATAATGTACACGAATGTACCAGATCGAAATCAGAATTGCACAACTTAATAGCATGCCAAGTGTACCTACGACTCTCAATGCAACTTACAATGGGTTTTTATATTATATCATATTCATTTATAATCAACATTTCCAAACCAGAATCATTTCCAAGTCATCATTATCAAAACCATTTACTTGGGCAGTTCATACCCTAAAAACATTCATAGACCTTTATATAAGCATTATGAAAATATTCCATCATTAAAATTCAGGTCATTCTTTAAATCATTTTAAAAAATTCATTCAAATATCTTTTCAGAAAAATATCATATAAAAATATATTGGATAATTCATACCCAAAATAAATCATAAATCATTTCGGTAACCATTATGGAAATATTCCATAATCTGATTCAAACTTTTCTTTAAAAATAAATTATTCGAGATTGATTTATCGCAAGTCTTCCTCAATCAGTATAATTAAATAAATAAATTGCAATTACCTTTGCCTCACTATCGAACCTTTTATACAATATTCTTTTACTCGCGTATTTTTCCTTCCTTGTCTAATCGCTAAGATCACAATGTTTATCGTAGTCTGTACGACATTACATACATAACACAAAATGTTCAAACTATATGTTAGTATTATACTAACATAATCTTAACTCAATAATATAAAATTCTATAAACATAATCGATATAAAATCAAATCACTATTCCATTATATCTTCATCATTTCCAAAATAGTCATTCAATTCCATAAATATTTATTTCATCATCAATTCTTCAACTTTCACAAACTTTGCATTTAAGTCACTAATTATAAATTCGTTTTAGAATTCACATCAACTTTTCTATTTAATTCATAACGTCCCTTCACCAATTTACTTACTTCAAATCAATTACTAAAACTTCCAACATATAAATAATACACTCCATCCAATTCTTTGACAATTAGAAACTTACAATTTCATCCTTAATTCCCATTATCATTCGAATTCAACCACCAACTTTACCAATCTTGCAAATTTGGTCCCATATAAATACTCAACCTTAAAATTCAACATTCAAGTAATAATTTCCAGCATTGTAGTATCATATTCAAATAGTACCATCACATTTACAAACTTCTAATTAAGTCCTTATATTTCATGACCATTCAAATTCCACTATGGAATTTCATCAAACTTGCACTTTAGTCCCAAATCAGCATTCTAATTTAAAATCCAACATTCAATAATTAACATTCAACATTGAATACCCATAATTGCACAATTTATTATCAATATCTCATAATTCCAAAACTTGCAAAATGGTCTTTTTACTATCTCAAGGTTCCAAATTTATCCAATTCAATCTCCAAAGCACATATAACTCATCTAATATCAATTCTAGACCATAAGAATTTTTTCAATTTTTCCCATATTTTTCCCTGTGGTCAAATGTACTTAACACACTAGGGTAAACTTTTCATTCAATTTCAAGCATAAATTCAACCTCCTCACATTAAATTCATGTTATTCCAATAATCACAACATCAAATTCAATCAAATTCAATCAACCTTTATAAACCCTATCATGGCCGAACACTATACAAACTTCTACACTTGATTTTAGTCATCATTCATGCTTTAAAATTAATCTACAATATCAATAACATAAAAATCTTCCATCAATTCTTCAAAATCAAACATGTTCTTCAACCACCCAAATCATGAAACTCATCATCTAAGCATGATTTCCATGTAATTTTATACCAAATGATAAAGAACTTTGAGAGGATTAATTCTCTATCTAATAGCTTAATCCAAAAATCAATCATACAGCTTTAAAAATCAAAAAACAAAATCCTCACTTTTGTGGCTATGGAGTTCACGAAAAGCTTGGGGAAGATGGTTGATTTTTCTTTTGATTTTTCATGTAATAGTCACATAAAACTTTTTCATATTTCTAATATAATTAATTTTTTTTAAAGAAGGTACTTTGTATTATAATCATTTACAAAGTACACCACCTCAAGTACCTCGTTAAAAACCTCCCTCAACCTAAATGGAGGAAAAAAGTGTGCCTTGAGATAGTAAGGATCAAGGAACATTGAACACCTATTGTTAATTACTCATACAAGATAATCACAACCCCTATACCATACCATAGACCTACTCAGTCAATTAACCTTCCAAACCATCCTGCCACTAGCCTATGGAAATGAAAGCAAATACCAGTTACTGGACAAACAAAACAGTGCCCTTAATAGACAACCAATACCGAACAACACTACAAGATAACCTGTAATACAAATACAACAAAAACTCAAAACATCAACTCAATCTCTACTAACAGCAACCAAGAGTAATGGACTCGGGGCTTCGAATGAAATATTTAACAACATGGATTTGGAACATCAATTGATAATTCACCCATACTCCTATCTGTAGCAAAACAATATTGAAAATTTGATCCATTGAAAAAGAGCAGCCATTAAACCTTGAATTGTTTCTACACATCCATATTTTCCAGATTATACCAAAAAATCCCAATTGCCATAGAGGTCTAACCTTTTTCCTAATGTTTTGAATCATTTTCCCGATTGTAGAAAATAGAAAGAGTCTGATCGATACAGGGGATGCCTCTCTTTTCCAGCTCTGAGGTTACCGGTATCCGTTGGTGAGCAACTTTCCACACAAACGCCGAGACTTTAGGAGGGGTAAATTTACACCGCACCAATTTCCAAATTGAATCTTCTGCTTTACCAACACAAGCCACCTTAGTACAATATGTTTTAGGACTATAAATGTCATCAATTGAGCCTAACCATTTTAATCTATCCACACCTTGAACTAAACTTACTGCTCTATTCAAAACTTGGATAAAATCATTCCACAATGCCCTTTCCCAAGCAAAAAAAAAAAAAGATCTTCTTACTTCAATCTTCCATTCCCAAACTCCAAACACCCAATGTCTAAACTAGCTTATCTTACATGATTTTTTTATTACCATCCCGTATATTCTAGGAAAATATGCTTTTAAAGAAAGCAATTCAGTCCAGTGATCTATCCAGAATTCAATACTGGCGCCATTACCCATCACACAACGAACTTCAGAGATAAAATCAGCCCTATTGGCCACTGCCAGATTGACAATATAACGCCAAACCCATGATGAATTCCTAAAATTAACAACTTTTGGAAGAATCGAGTTATGATCATATGTATACTTTGCTACTACAATATTTCAGAGTTTGAGACCATAAACTCCAAATACAATAAATTGATTTCTAAATTTATTGCTAAAAATGATCTTCTTTTGAAAGTTAAAACAGACTTGGAAAATCAAAATGAAATCTTGAGAAAAGAGTTAGAGCTTTCAAAAATAAAATCTAAAAACTTGAAAAATAAATTTTCAAATTAAACAAACTTTTCTAGAAACGAAAATGGATTTTGAAAATCAAAATGAAATCTTGAAGAAGGATTTAAAGCTTTCAAAAATGAAATTTAAAAGTATTGAAAAATAAAATTTTGATTTGAAAGTTAAGCTTGAATGTTTAACAAAAGAAAAAGAGATCATTTTAAATAATTCATCTAGTTCAACAATGAAAATATGTTCACATTGTCATTATCATGGTCATAAGGAACATACTTGTCCTTTAAAGAAAGGAACAAAATTTAAAATTAGACAAGTATGGGTTCCAAAATGAAGAAGAGGCATTGAAACTAATGTTCAAGAATCCAAAGTAATTTGGATTCCAAAATCTACTTAAATGTCTCTTGTAGGTGTGTGGGAGCAATGATGATGAAGATGATTATTCAAGGTGCTCTAGCCACACATGAAAAAGGAATGGGTAACCTCTAAACTTAATGGTTTTATTATTTGGTTTTATTATTTGGTTTCTCATTTAGTTTATGAATGCATGAGGTTTTAAATGTTGAATGATTCTAAATGATTATGTTTTATCTCATGTATGTTGAAAAATATTGTATGATGAACATAGTAATTTTTGGTAATGTTTTATAAACTCTAGTTCATCATATTAATATTTGGTCAAAATTGTTTTTAAAATGTAATTGACATATCTTTAACAATTGATATCGATTTTTCAAGAACTTTGGTTTTGCAAAACTTTGACCTTAAATTTTTCTTAATGTTTATGCATATTTTTTTTAAATATTATAGAGTTTTAATGCATAACATTTTCAAAAACTTTATGCATGTGCTCTTAATCTTGATAATCAACATTGCATAATATTTTGTATGTGAATGGATTAAAGCATAATCCGATTAGATAAATTTGACAAAAGATACAATGTCTTATTTTTAAATTAAGTGTTTGCAAAATTAATTGACATTGCATCTATTTTGATTATGCTTGTTGGTCATAGAATAGGAAACATATACATGGTGCATTTAGATTCTATCAATATGACTAATTTATGCCTAGTTGCTAAGGATGAGCATGATAGTTGGTTATGGCATAGGAGACTAGGACATGCTAGTATGAGTGTTTTGCAGTGGTTAATTCAAGGAGATTTAGTTCGAGGGTTGCTTAAACTAAAATTTGATAATGATAAAATCTGTGATGCTTCTGCTAAAGGAAAACAAAAGCGAGTTTCTTTTAAATCCATTAACGACGTATCCACTAGTAGAGTATTACAATTGATCCATTTAGATCTTTTTGGGACATCTAAAACAACTAGCTTGGGTGGAAAACAATATGCATTTGTCTTGGTATATGACTATTCTAGTTATATTTGGGTTCTATTTTTAAGTACTAAAGATGAAGCATTAGAAAAATTCATCACATTTTCAAAAGTAATCCAAAATGAAAAAGGTTACTCTATAACTAGTGTTAGAAGTGATCGTGGAACTGAATTTGAAAATCTTGGATTTACTGAATTTTTTAATTCTAACGGTATTAGTCATAATTTTTCAGCACCTAGAACCCCTCAACAAAATGGAGTTGTTGAAAGGAAAAATCAAACTTTAGAAGAAATGGCTAGAACCATGCTCTGTGAAAACAATTTGCCAAAACATTTTTGGGCGGAAGCCACAAATACCGCTTGTTATGTTATTAATCGAGTAATGATTAGGCCTATTTTGAAGAAAACTCCATTTGAACTTTTTAAAAATAAAAAAGTCTAATATTAGTTATTTTCATCCTTTTGGATGTAAATGTTTTATTTTAAACAACGGTAAAGACAATATTGGCAAATTTGATGCTAAAAGTGATGAAGGAATTTTTCTGGGTTATTCCTTAAATTCTAAAGCTTATCGAGTATTTAATAAAAGAACTTTAGTTGCAGAAGAGTCTATACATATGTTTTTCGATGATATTCCCCTTCCGAGGAAGGATTCTTGTATGAATGATGATGTAGGTATTATAAACATAAATAACGTTGGACATGAAGTTGAAGAACCATCATCAAAGGAAGAAACGAAAGATGAGGAAACTCAAGATCCTCTCGAGAATCCAACCATTGAAGAAAGGGAAGTCTCTTACCCAAGGGAATACAACTATGTCAAGGATGGTGAAATAATAGGTGATCCATCCAAAGGGGTAACAACTCGATCTTCTCTTAGAAATATCTGTAATTATGTTGCATTTATCTCATTCATAGAGCCTAAGAATATTAAAGAAGCATTAAATGATGAACATTGGATTATGACTATATAAGAAGAGTTAAATCAATTTGAGAGAAGAAAAGTATGGACATTAGTTGAAAGGCCTAGTAATAAGTCTACTGTAGGTACTAGATGGGTATTTAGGAATAAGCTTGATTAAAGTGGTAATATAGTGAGAAAAAAAGGCTAGACTTGTTGCTCAAGGGTATACTCAAGAAGAGGGCATATAATATGATGAAACATACGCTCCCGTAGCTAAGATGGAAGCAATTAGAATGTTATTAGCATTTACATGTTTCAATGAATTTAAACTATATCAAATGGATGTTAAAAGTTCATTTTTAAATGGTTTTGTAAAAGAATAAGTGTATGTGGAACAACCTCCTGGTTTTGAAGATTCAAAATTTCCAAATCATGTTCTTATATTGACAAAAGCACTTTATGGTTTAAAACAAGCTCCTAGAGCTTGGTATGAAAGATTGTCAAAATTTTTAATTGAAAAAGGTTTTTCAAAAGGGAAGGTTGACACTACATTGTTTTTAATGTATAAAGGTAAAGATTTATTAGTAGTTCAAATTTATGTTGATGATATAATATTTGGTTCTACTAATGTTCTTTTCCAAGAATTTTCTAAGCTAACGCAAAGTGAATTCGAGATGATCATGATGGGGGAGCTCTCATTTTTCTTGGGACTCCAAATCAAGCAAAGAAAAGATGACATCTTCATCAATCAAGCTAAATATGTCAAAGATATGCTCAAGAAGTTTGGACTGGAAAATGGGAAACCTCATGACACTCCAATGAGCTCATCTACAAAGCTTTACAAAGATGAAGAAGGTAAATGTGTGGATGTTAAACTATATAGGTCATTGATTGGCTCTTTGCTTTATTTAACCGCAAGTAGACCGAACATTATGTTTAGTGTTTGCTTATGTGCTAGATTTCAATCATGTCTAAAGGAATCACATTTACTAGCTGTTAAGAGAATCTTTAGATACCTTAAGGACACTCATAGTTTAGGACTTTGGTATCCTAGAGACTCTAGCTTTAGCTTGCATGCCTTCTCTGATGCGGATTATGGAGGATGAAAATTAGATAGGAAAAGCACCTCCGGTACTTGCCAATTCCTTGGAAATATGCTGATTTCTTGGTTTTCAAAGAAACAAAATTGTGTTGTTTTATCTACCATTGAAGCGGAATACATTTCAGCTGGTAGTTGTTGTGCACAAGTTTTATGGATGAAACAACAACTTTTTGATTATGGAATTGAAGTAGGTACCATTCCTATCAAGTGTGACAATACTAGTGTTATTTTTCTCACTAAGAATTCCATCCAACACTCTAGAACTAAGCACATTGAAATTAGACATCACTTCATTAAAGACCATGTCGCTAAGGAAGATGTAGTTCTAGAATTTGTTGATACTTTGCACCAATTAGCGAATATCTTTATGAAGCCTTTAGACAAGGAAATATTTTGGACACTTAGGAGAGAATTAGGCTTAACTGACCTATCTTCACTTAGTGTTTAAAATAATTTTAGCACTTTTTAAAAAAATGAAAAATTATTATAATAATTTTTGATTGCATTCTTTGCTTTTAGTTAGGAGGAGTTATGATTCTTAGTGAAAATTAATTTTATGTTCAAATGTAGTACAAGGGTAAAATTGATTGATTGAACATGATTAATTTTCAATATATGAGTTGTCAATACCACTAGAGCTAATTAATTTAGTATTTTGAGTGTTTAAAACGGATTTTTGACATTTTTATGCATAATGCATCGATACACTATGAAAGTGCATCGATGTATCCATTTGAATGTGAATCGATACATCATGAAGATGCACCGATGCACGCCTTGAATGTGCATCGATGCACAAGGCCATGCATCGATGCATCAGTCGGGTTTTTGGATAAAACCCTATTTTTCTTCATTTTCTCAAAACTCTCTTAAATTCTTTCACAGCCGCCACTCCTCTCCCTCTCCTCACTCTCAAAATTTCTCCAAATCCTTCATTTTTGATCGGAAATCATTCATACTACATCTCCAAATCTTGCTAACATCATTAAATCGTGCAAAATATCATCACATTCCACTCAATCAGAATTTTTCAAGGTATTTTTCCAAAAACCTCTATTTTATCAAATTTTGATTTTAGAACTAGTTTAGATTAGTTCTAGGATGAACATTATATCGGGCATTGATTATATTATGATTTTACAATCAATTTCGTCAAAAACAAACAATTTTTCAACATTTTCTTTGAATTTTTGAAAAAAAAATCAAAAATTATTGATGTTTTTGATTTAATTGTATTGTTTTCATGAAAACTATATGTATTATGATATTTCCAATGTTATTTTCAAATAGTTTTCAAAATCATGTCCATTAGGATTCGGTTTAGAGAACCTTGAATTATTACGGACTCAATTGAGTTTTGGGATTGATTATTGTGCATACATGTGTTTCAAAATTGCAGGTTACATTCCTAATTCCAATTTCTTAAACCATGTCAAATCATAAACGCCCTAGGACTTCTTCTAGTCATTCTAACGGACCTCCTAATCCTATTCCTCCTCAAGCTCCAAATCCAAATGATCCCAATATGACCATTCTAAACTCATGTTTTAATATGCCTGAGCATCGTAGAGAAGAACTCTACCATAGGGACATGGATTCCTTCCAAACTTACAAAATCCGGGAAGAATGTATTCCCTCTGTTCAAGCCGTGGTAGATATCAACTTTCAATACCTACCGACTCTCAAGTCCTGGAAGTTTGATAAACTGTTTCACCTTAAACCTATTGTCTATCATCAGCTGGTCTGCATTTTATACTATAATGTGGTATCTATTCAAAACGAGAGTCAATGTGGGACTATAGGAATTAGATCCTACCTTTTAGGACAATATATTCATATTGACTCCGAGACTATAGCTAAATAATTTGGGCTAGATGACAATGGTTTATATAATGAGAAAGAAACTGTGACATATCCCTATCTTCCTAATGCTAGTGTTAGTACCTTACGTACACATCATGATCGTTTTCTGCATTTAATGATCTCTTGGTGGTTTCGACCATCCGAAGGTAGGTACTTCACTCTTCGTGTCAGGGATTTATGGTGGATGCATTATATCTGGCATAATAGAAAGATAAATTTGCCACATATTATTTTTAGTGAAATATTAGATACCATAAATGTTGTTCCTTATAAACATGTTGAAACTTTAGTTTATGGGTGTCTACTTAGTAATCCTTTTATCAAACTTGTCCTTAGAGTCTCTATCGACAATCCCATCCCTCTTCAAAACCAAATCAATCTCACCTCTTTAAAGAAAGCTGATTGGAAACAGGACGAGGAAACTGGTCAATGGGTTTATCGACTCAATAAGCAAACTCTGGGAGCCAGTTCTTCACGAGCTGCTCCTAGCTCTTCTCGTGCTCCTCCTCCTCTGGTATCGGCTGCTAATGATGATCCCAAGCTTCAACAGCTTATGCAAGATATTGACGATCACGTACCAGGCGATGAGCCCGCACCGGATCCAGCACAACAAGAAGATCAAACGCCTCTATATTTTCAATCTTTCCTAGAATTGTTTGATATGAGGTTTGCTTTCATGGAGTCTCAGCTAACTGAATTTCAATAGGAGATGCATGAACGTATGGACGCTCTCGCTATTGAAGTATGAGCACATTATC
This sequence comes from Hibiscus syriacus, assembly GCF_006381635.1. Classification (NCBI taxonomy): domain Eukaryota; kingdom Viridiplantae; phylum Streptophyta; class Magnoliopsida; order Malvales; family Malvaceae; genus Hibiscus; species Hibiscus syriacus. The sequence continues at coordinate 405,008 of NW_024063122.1, forward strand.
CTCCTCCTCCCGACCCTCTTATGGAGTAGATTTTTATTTTTCCAGGCTTTCTTGGTTTTAGAACTCGGATTGATAAAACATTTTGTTGTTCTTGGATTGTTTTTATTTTGGATGATTATTTGTTTGGATTTATGTTTTGGATGCTTGGATATTTGAACTGAATGCATATTTGGTGTGTTTGAATTTTTATCTTAATTTTTGCATCGTTTAGCATATGACTAATTCTCCATTACACATTTTATATGAATATTGAATTATGAAACTAATGGCTAACATTTCTCTTGATCTTTGATCTTAGCAGCTTAAGCTATATTTATTTATAATCAATTGGCTATGCTTTTCAAAACCTTGTTTAAAGCGTTTTAAAGTCTTTTTGATTTAACAAAAAGGGGGAGAAGTTTTAAAGTAAGGGGGAGTAATTTTTCAAAGTTGATTTCAAAATTTATTAGAAAATCTTAAAATTACTAAAATGTTTTGTTATATCAAAAAGGGGGAGATTATTGAAAACATTTTGATGTTTCGATATAACAAATCAAGTTAAATGAATTTTAAGATTTTACAAATGATTTTCTAAGTATATTCGATTTAATTACTCGAATATCAAAATATTACTCCAAGTCTTTCAAAGTTCAATTTCAATCCTTACTAATGTGTAAAATTGTGTTTTATACTTAAAATATTTTTGAAACAATTTTCACAAAGTATTTCGAACAAAAAATGAGCCAAAAATCAAAATTGAGAAGGGATGCACTGATGCACTCATTGATGCATCGATGCACTCACCATATCGAATGCATTTTATGCATCAATGCACTACCATGCATCGATGCACTCAGGTTTTATGAAAACATCGAATGCATTTTATGAATCGATGCACAAACCATGCATCGATGCACTCAGGCTTGTTTAAAACATCGAAAGCATTTTATGCATCAATGCACTCTTAGTGTACCGATGCACTAAAGGTCCAACAGTTGAAATATTTGAATTTTACACATAGTGTACCGATGCACTAGCCTTATGCATCGATGCACACACACTCCCAACTGATTTTATTAATTGTTTTCACACTTAAACGACTCCATTAACTCCACTAATCATCCCCAACATTCAGAATCATTTGAATGAGTATTTAAACAAGCTTAGAAGCCATTGATCAATAAGAAGAAACAACAAGAAACATCAATCAACTAGAATCAAGAGAGAATCAAAGAGAAAGCATCAAACTCATTGTTTGAGCACTTCAAGCCTATTTTTCATTCAATATTCTTTTTTCTTTCAAGAACACTACTCGTACTTAATTGTATTCATTCTTGAGTGTTCTTTCTTTGTTATAGAATTGTGCAAACAATCTACCTTGTGAGGTTTTCCTTGTAAGTTTGCAAATTTGTGTATTTCTCTTTGAAAAAGAGTGTGCTCAAGAATTTGGGGTATAATTCTTAAGGGAGTTGTAAGGTAGTGGACGTAGACTTTGGTTGAGAAAGTTGAACTATTCTAAATCGCTGTGCAAATATTTTAAATTTTCTGAAAAAACTTTCACCAAAATTTTTATTGCCAATTCACCCCCTCTTGGCCAATTCCATTGATCAATTAACTCAACAGAACCACCTTAGTCTTATATTTGTAGCCATTCACGTTCTTCCTTCCTCAAAACTGCCCATAATATCGCCTTCAATGTCACAAGCTCAGTTTGTGCTGAACAATTGATGGGGCAAAATACACAAGTTCTCTATGTTGTCGATCTTTTTGCTGATCTCTTCAACTGATTCTGACTTCTTCTCCCGAATTGCCACAACCCATTCCTTTGTCACTAATTTGGACACCGAAAAAATTTGGTTCAACCTTTGCCTTTATTTACTATGCATACGTCCTTTATTCTTTGAAAAAGAATAGGATCATCAGCCCAGTGGTTGAACCATTTAAAGGGGTGAATGAACCTTTTTATATTTTTTTCTTTGAGTATGATTGGTTTATGATCTGAAACAGTTCTGGGAAGAGTCATTTGCATCATATGAGGAAACAAACACAATATCTCAGATGAAATCAGGAACCTGTCCAGCCTGCTCGTGACCACGTTTGCACCTCCCCTAAACCACGTATACATGCAACCTGAGATTGGGACATCAATCAAATCCCAACTAGAAATAAAATCTTCAAATATGCTCATGGAAGCTGAGTGATCATAGGATCCTGCTCTTTCGAACTCCAACCTCACTGTGTTAAAATCACCCCCCACAATAACATGAATATTCGGATTTTCTATGGTCTCGTTTAAAAGTTAAAAAAAATCTACTCTTTTACTTTGAGAATTAGGGCCATATACATTAATGATTCTAATTTCTAAGTTATTCGACAGTTGCATGCTTTTTAAAATAATCATTCTCCTATGAATTTTTCTCATACTAATAATGAACATATTAGGATCCCACAAAGAAATGAGACCACCTGAAGCACCCTCGGCAGCTACTGAAGCCAATTTAAAACCTCTCCTACCTTTTAACTGTTTTTCCGTGGAAGCATAAACTTTAGAAACTTTAGACTCCTGGAGCAATACCATACTTATTTTGTTCATTTCAATAACCCGATTGATAACTCTAATTTTTCACTTTTCCCCAAACCTATAACGTTCCAAGATAACATAGCTAAACCGAAATCCATAAAATTAAATGACACACATGAATAATACTCAAACGATTAGCTGTATCAATTTTAAGGCTTACCCGACAAGTCGATCATCTCCAATCTATCAAGCACATCCTTCCTCGAAGCTACAAAATCCACTCCCAAGGCCTCCCTGATATCTAATGTCACCTCTGTTTCTTTAACTAACCCCGAATTGCTACCAGAATTTGCCCCATTCATGGAATTCACCATGATTCAATGCACTGCTAGAATTTATCACACCACACCTAGCATTCATATTCACCTTCTTCCTTTTTAGGTTATTGTTTCTCTTAGGTATACGAACACCCACCATGTTCGCCCCCTTTTTGAAAGGTTTGAATGTGTTCTCACCTGATGCATATTGAATTACTAGAGTATCATTCGACAACTTTCCAGAACTGTCAGTTCTTGTTTTGACCGAGCGAACCTCCTCCATAACTTTAAAAGAGGAAACCTCTTCAATTGGCACTTCTTGCAACCTAGAACTATTAGATTGATTGAGTTACCCAAACTTTATCTATGTTTCTTTTGATTTCCATCAGCCCAAAGCTATCATCAACTGATAGACAACCTGGCCCAACATTTGATAAAATCGGGACTTTATTAAGCCTGTCTTCCACCGCTTCGTTATTCACCACGATTTCAATTCCTTGCAACGTTCTGACAGGCATTATTTTACTAACGTTGTTGCTTCTCTGACTCAACAAATCTGATTGCAGGCCATCATTATGACCTTTCTCTGAACTAAATCCTTCAATAGGTTCCTCTTTGAACACTGGAACATCCGTCACTTCATCACCTTATGTTTGCCACGCTCCACCACCAGCCAAAGAACCATCAATGAATACTCTATCTTCTTTGTGTGATTCTGTTAGGGTTCTAATATTGTATACATTTCCATTGCAAATGATAAACACTTTTTCTGGAATAGAAGATTCATATTGCACTTCCATCAAGATCCTTGCCACATCTAATCTACTCCGATTGGAACTTTCCTCGTTGAACTTTATCACTTTACCCCATAAACAACCTAAATCCATAAAAACTTATCACTCCAAACTAAGAGAGGAACATCCTTAAGAGACACCCAAACTCTGGTTTTAACTCTACTCTCATAACCTTCCAACAATTCCAGCTTGTCAAACCAAAGATGAACCAATTCATTTATTCTCTTCCAGCATTCCTGACGACTCTTATCACTCTTAAAGTGGATAACCACAAAAAATGCCTGCCAAAGACTAACCTTCACCTCAAATCCTTCCGTACTGAGTGTTGTTTGGATAATATCTTCATTATACATTCTTTTTATTTTCCTAACCAAACAACTTTCTCTCCACGATAATTCTTTCTTCAGGATGACTATATTGCTGCCACGATAATTCTTTCTTCGGGATGACTATATTGCTGCTACTTGCTCCATCACTTGAACTAGGATATGAAGAACTCTCATCTGCTATGTTAACATGAACAACGTTCTTTGACCCATTAACTTTAAATGTCCTTTGATTATCATATACCTCTTTTAATTTTTTATCCTCAGCCCTCAAACCTGCAAGAGTATCCTTGAAAGACCTGAAATCCCTCAAAGAGGGTCGCCAAACCTTTTTGATCGATCTATTGAACTCAACCTTCTTGTTTTCTGTCTCTGCCATTTTATCATGAAACACTCTGATTCTAAACCCATCCATAATCCTATCATCCGCCCTTTGAACCGCTACATTTTTTTCATCTTTGCTATTGAACCTAACAAAAGCAAATGTAGAATCAGTTGTAGATCTTTTTTTTTTCTTCTATACGCTATGGACATATCCTTCACTACTCCATACGATAGAAACGTGTCCCTAAGGGTTGTCGGATGAATATTTTTACTCACATTCGTAACAAAAACGGAGTAACATTTGGGAACCTGACCATATTTCTCATCTGCCCTATGCCTCCCAAAAGCTCTCTTCCTGAAACCCATAGCTCTTAAAACTTGCTGGTATGACAAAGATTCCTTAGATTATCTTAATTTAAAATACAGACTAGAAGTAAAAAGCGTAACTCATGTAAGTAAAGATTGTACTTATGTAACCTTTATTTCGAACAATTTGAGTATTAAATGGTCATCTGAAGCAAACTTGTTTGATTTTAAAGACTGGCTTACTATGTCTTTTTCACAAACTCCTTGCATGCAATAATGGCTATCACAGTTTGATTCCAGAAACGAACTAATTCATCAAGGTTTCCAACAGAGGGGAGAAGTAACACTTACCTTCATCGAGAGCTATAGCCAAGAATTTTACCTCTTGTATTGCATGTCTCAGTTCACCAACCCAGCATCTCATTTGATGTCCTCCGTCTTTACCAGACCACACTACGCACCTCTGATCTAAATGAACATGGAATTTCCGGTGGCCGATATGGCAGATATGGCGGCTGGCTTCCGAGTTCACCCCTGGGACGTGGGATTTCTAGTGGTCGGACTTTAGCTCTTGTAAAGAAAGCTTACACAGGAAAGCCACTCAACAGTATTCCAAATTAAGATAATATATATAATTGAATTTAAAATTCAATTAATGAGAAATTCCAATTTCACCCTTAATGAATCATTATAATTACCAATTTAGTCACTAAAATTTCCAAATTTCTACTAAATAAGGAAAATTAACTTAAATTCCACTGATCCATTCTAAATTTCACTATTCTAAAATATGGAAATAATATTTTCAACCTTTATCTAGCATCCTTCAAATTTTCATGAAATTCTAATTCGATTCGATTATCCAATTTCTTAATGGACTTTACTGCTTTTATAGCTTTTAATACGAATCCCAAATCAAAATTCTGATTCGCACGAAAACATTTATTTCGGGACAAACTATTCATTTATAGGCCAAAATAAATATCTCTTGAAAATTACATTTTTAGTCCTTAAATTTTTCAAAATTTATACTTTGGCCACAAGCTCTCAAACTTATATTTTAGTCACTAATGAAAATTTGAGGTATTAGAATTTTAAAGAAACAAAATATGGTTGGTTTTTGACAAGGAAATATTTTAAATAATTGATGTGGCATCCCTAACTTGTATTCAGGTATGGATACAAGATAGGGGTGTTACATTTCTTGCATCAAGACATACCCCAGCCCATTCAGTGAAGCGTCACTAAATGCGATATAGTCTTTATCAGACTCTGGTTGAGTCAATATTGGGGCCTAGGTTAAAATCTCTTTTTGCTACTTGAAACTCTACTGACATTTCTCATTCCAAACGAAAGGCACATCCTTTTGAAGTAACTTGGTCATAAGAGTGACAATCATTGAGAATCCCTTAACAAAGTAGTGGTAGTGTTTGACGAGTCCTAGAAAGCTCTGTATCTCAGATACATTCAGTGGTGGTTCCCACTCAATTACAGCCTGAATTTTCTGCGGTTCTACCCAAATGCCATCTGCAGCTACCACATGACCTAAGAAGGATACCTCGTTTAGCCAAAAGTTATACTTACTAAACTTGGCATACAACTATCGCTTTGTAAGTGTCGGAAGAACTATACAGAGATGGCAGTCATTATCCTCCTTCGACTATGAGTAAACTAAGATGTCATCTATGAAAACTACTACAATCTGATCCAAGTATAAGTGAAAGACTCGATTCATTAGGTCCATAAACATTGTTGGAGCCTTTTTAAGTCCAAAGGGCATCATTAGAAATTCAAAGTAATATCCCGATCACTTTAACCTTTAACTAATAATATCTCGATCTCATATCTATCTTAGAAAATAGCCTTACTCCTCTAAGTTGATCAAATAAATCATCCATCCTCGGGAGCATATACGTTTTCTTAATCATTAACTTATTTAATTGTCGATAGTCGATGAAAAACCTCATTAACCCATCATTTTTCTTTACAAATAACATTGGTGCTCCCTATGGTGATATACTCGATCAAATGAACCAACACTCTAGCAACTATTAAACTTAGGCCTTCAGCTCATTTAGCTCGATTGGTGCCATGTAGTAGGGAGCAATGGACACTAGGGCCAATCCTGGCAAAACCTCAATGCCAAATTCTAACTCGCGATTCGATGTTAGTCCAGACAACTCCTCTGGGAATACCTCTGAAAAGTTTTGTACCATTCGAAATCTTCGAGAGTTGGGCTAGAAACTATAATATCTATTACATGAGGTAGAAATACCTCGTAACCCCGATTAATCAACCTCTAAGTCATTAAAGCCAAGATGATATTAGAGGTACAACCAAGCCCTTAGCATGGCATTATAACTTTGATACCATCATCCATTATAAGCTTAAGTTATCTAACATTGCACCTCATGCTCGCATCGTGTTCTAATAACTAATCCACCCCTAGGATTAAATTAAACTTTCACAAAAGTAATCATATTAGATTAGCTAGAAAGATCTGACCCTAAACCTTAACTGGGCACCTACGATGGAACTTTTCTACCAAAACATCTAGCCCTAACGGACTCAAAACCCTGACCTTAACCTCATGGTATTTGACTAAATACCCTACTCATAGACAAGTTCATAATAGATATAAGAATGAGTAGACCCTAGATTTATCAAATCAGTAATATGAGTATATAAAATAATAAAAATACCCAATATGACGTTGTGCGGCTCACACTTCTCCTGGGAACTCACTGCATAATGTTTCGAAGCAACCCTAACCTTAGGTCTAGTTACTGATCTAGTGGTACCCCTACTCTACTGATGTCTTGGAAGCCCAATTACATTCCTCAATGTGCTAAGAAAATGCTACAAACCTCTATATTATCATTCGATACTCACTATAGAGGTTGAAGTCAAGGTTCTCCTATGAGACTTTGACCCTTGGTGATGTCCTAAACTCTACCCCAACCTCTGGGAATATGGTGGTAAGGACCTCCTCGTTCTTCGGGAGTCTCTAGCCCTCTTGGCAAAAAATTGAGAAGGTCTACCTAAATTCGGTGCTCTCTTGCTTTGACCCCCAGAATGACCCATTAGACAGTCAGCTCTATAAAGACCCTCAGAGGATCGACTGCTAGGTAGGTGAGAATATTCAATGTGTAATCCCCTCAAAACCTTCTATAGAAAAATTCCTTAGTAACTAATAACTTGGTACGTAACAGCTTAAGAGGAAGAAGTCACACTCACACTTGAATACAGAGTCAGTCTTTCTGGCTCTAAGGCCAACTCGATGTCTCTCACCAATCGATGGCATCACCCTTCAACAAGGCGGTGACACACTCCAGTTTACCCTCAGGGGTAAGGTGTAACTATTAAAGTTTATGAAAGGTCTCAGGGAGCCACTGGTCGGTAGAAATAGGATCATCATCCCCTGATCCAAGGAAATGGTGGTCTCTTAATGATATAATCTCTCTACTGGTGACTCCTAGGGAAATAGGGGGTGCGAGTGCGATAGGTGCTCTCGGGATGACTCTGACTATTTGCCTAAGTGTGGACGTGAGGTATCTAAAAAGGTGGCCTCATTTATTCTTGTATCTTCTGATATGCCCATATCCTATGAGTGATAAAATCATCATTAGTTTCCTTGGCGAGTGAGGTACGACTCTCATCTTTTCCCTCTTAACTGCAAACATTATCATCAATAATATTGTCATAACCATTTTTTTGAAAAAAATTAAGTTGAAAAAACAATTACGACTTTATTTTGAAAATTTAACGATTTTGAATTAATTTGAATTAAATTGAATAGGAGTTGCCATCGACCTTTGGGCTAAGTAGGCCGAATACCTAAAAATATCTTTTAAAACAATATGAAGGAAAATTATTTTTTAGAGAAAAGTCGGTATGCGTTTAGAGAAAAATACCTAAATAATGATGCTTGTGGACCATTGGATCTCGATCAGATCCAACGGTGGAAAATGGGCAGTGCATGGAACTACGAGTGAGAAAAACCTAGCATGTTTGGGCTCACCAGCGAGTCTGGATCGGGTATGGTCTTTTTGGGCCCAAACCGGGTGGACTTGACTTGTTATTCCTTGGGATGTTGGGCTTCTTTCTTTGTGGACTTGAATCAGGTGGTTTTCTATGCTGGGCTTTAGGATTTTATGTTGTTGTTTGGGCCTTCGTTTCGGGCTAACAAAATATGTAAATAAATATTAATAAAATAATAATAATAAATAATAACAAGTTAGAACCCAGACAAAAAAGGGTGTCTAAACATATCTTATGCAATTCAAAGAGAAAGAGGAGTCATTATTATCATTCTAGATGTTTAAGTACTCTTGACACTTTAAAGCCATGTAGTCAATTGACACTCAATGACTCTAACTCATAAGTCAGAGGAAAGACTAAACCTAATGCTCTAATACCAATAAATGTAACACCAAACCTGATTTGACTTGAAATTTGGATTATATAACATAGAACCACCAAATTGGTTAACCATTTTTTCAAAATTGTTGCTCACATTTGTAATAAATCATCCATAAAATTTCATAGTTTAAAACATAAACATTTAAGTTTAACAAAAGAGTTACAAATCCATTTCACACAAAGCTCTATGAAATAAATGCCCTCTAAAATAATCGAGGCTTACTTTGAAGCTTGATTAAATCTAGAATCGACAATCCAACAATAAGCTCCTCAAATTGGCCCCTAAGAACCTGTGAATGGAAAAAATTTCAAAAGCTAAGGTACGGGCTCAATGCCACTCAAATAACTCTACTATACTACATGCATCCACTAAATAAGTATGCTAACAAGTATAGTCATGAAAAAATGAAATTCATTAAGCATATATCTCAACAAAACATCGTGTATATTCAAAATACAAAGTATAGTGGCATTGCCATCAAATAACTAAAGTGCCACATCACTGGTACTAAAGTGCCTCAGCACTGATACGAAAGTGCATTATATCTAGATATCTCACTTACGTACACATTAGACGATCATCATACATTCAAGTTGTAATGCCCCTTTCCCGTATCCATCATCGAAAAGAGTTAGAGATGTCACATTAAACTTTATAAAACATTTCTTACCAAAATCAGTAATATTTTTGTTCTTTAAAAAATCATTCATATTAACAATCAACTATAAACCTTTTAATCGCATAAAACAAAAACAAAATATTTTAACGTTCAAACCAGTACCATTTTCAATAAACAATATAGGAGTTCAATTCTATAACATATAACAAGTAAAAGTGCCTAAAAACTGCTTAAAATAAAATTCATTTCGATATCAATATAAATTAGTTTACTAAAAAATTAACCGACAAACCAATTTTAAAACTAGCATAACTAAGTATCATTCTTTAAAAGATAAGGTATATATATACTAATACAAATCCATTAAACATGGTCATATTCAAAATTTCACTAACACATATATACGTATACATGCCGACTAGAAAATCATAAACATCGATAAGATGTTATTACTAATACTATAGTGATAACCCTCGATAGATGATGCCAAACTACTCCTTATTCCTTTCGATATCCTTTACCTACGCGTGAAAACCATCACACGTTAAGTATACACTTAGTGGGACATTTTTCATAATCATAGAAAAACATGTCAATTTTTTAAATGTATATATATCATAATTGGAAAATATCATATAATAACATATGAAAATATAAGTTGACTTAAATCAAAGTCATTTTTTGATAGGATAACCTAAAATTCTACAATTTAGATATAAAGCATCTAATGTCAGTTCAAATCATTTGATGAAAGATTTACTTCAATCCAAATCAAATAAACATGCACTTTTCAATTTCATTCAAAACATATTCTAATGTAAAGTAAATGAGAATACAGTACACGAATCAAACAAGTACGAATATATTTCACATTTAGTGTCAGACAAAATAAATGAGAATACCATAAAGCCAAGTCACGTCGCAACATGTATATTATTCTCAAAAGCACAATATTCTAGAATCACATCGACTATGTACTCAACACAACTATGCACAAAAGCACCAAAATTACATCAAACTATGTACATAATGTAGCTGCTAATACTCCACCTCTATGGCATGTCAACTATACCAAAGACTCTCAATGTACATACAATGGGTATTTTTATCAAAATCACATATCATTCATTTATCATAAGATATCCATATTCAAACCCGAAATCATTAAAATTCCATTTGACAAAATTTTATGAAAATTTCATAATATAAATCAAATCATTTTCTTCCCAAAACATTCAAGGTTGACTTATTGCAAGCCTTTCTTATATCATATATAATAATGTATGATGAGAATGCACTCACCTGAAATACTTGACTAGTAAACCTTTATTAATGATAAGCTTTACTCCGTAACTTTTTCCTTAGCTTCTAACTTGATTTGATCTCAACTTTGATCACGATCTACACGAACATCATTTACAAAACACATACATTTCAAAGTACATGTTAGTATCTTACTAACATATACGCATAAGGGTAGAAAATTTCTAAAAATTCTTTTAATCATTATTCGATACTTATTCTATTTCATAAGAATCATATCAACCTTAACACTTCAAAATTCCATCATTACTTCATAGTACAAATTTAATTCTCTCAATATCCAAGTTAAAGAACAACTTAAATAACCATTTACAATTTCACAATATAACTATTAAAATGAATTCTTTTGGACTTCATCCCAATATTTACATAATATTCAAAATGGTCCATTTCCATTTAACCTTGAATTCAAGCTTCCATCAATTCATTTAAGCATAGTACATCAATTGCAAATCAATTCCCACAACAAACCCATTATTCCTACAGATTTCAAATTGGTCCCTTAACCTTTCTATGCTTTCAAATTGGTCCCTTAACCTTTCCATGCTTTCAAATTGGTCCAAACAACATTTTAAACCTTGTGCAATCATCCATTCGCCATGTCTAACCTTAAAATAATTTTTCACAATTTTCTCTAATTTTCTTCATAGGTCCAAATGTATCATGGTGTCTTAGACATGATTTCTAGCTAGATTCAAGCATTAATTCTACTTCTAAACATCGTCTCTAAGCATTATCGATCAATCTCATATAAAAAACAATTCAAACTTCCAATTTCAACATAAAACCCTAATGTCGAATCCTTTAAATATCATTTCTAATGGTTTTTCAGCATCTTTCAAGCATGAAAATGATTCAACAACATCAACTACATCATAATCAAGCTTTAAAACATTAAAACCTAACACCCCATTCATCCACCCTAATAAAAACACTTAGGTTTTTAAGCATGAAAACCATGAACTAATGGTACCAAATGATAGAGAATTTCATGTAGATCACTTTTGTATTTCGTGCTTTTATCCAAATTCATAATAAAATGGCTTGAAAAATAAAAAGAAATGTTTTCTCTTACCTTAGAGAAGTTCATAGCACCAAAAGAAAGATGAACAAATTTTCCTAAAATTTATAATTAATTTATTTAAGCCATTTGTCAACGTATTTAATAAAATGAATTAAAAATTCATTTTATTGCAAATGACCATTTTACCCTTAAAATCCAATTCTTCTTTTCTTGACACAAGTTAAAATTTTCATCCAAAGTTCAAAAATTAAACCAATGAATTAGTAGTTATTAACTTTACCCTTGAAAGATTCCAAATTTATAATATTGTCATTTTTCATCCAACGACTCATATTTAACATGAAAAATCAACTTAAATCAATTGGTCCATATTAAATCCTGCAATTTTAAGTCATGGAAATGACATTATTAACCTTCCCTTATTATCCATCAAAACATCTCAAATATTCAATTCGATCCGGTTATCCAAAGTTGTCTCAAACTTTAACGCTTTATAACCTTTTGTACACATTTCTTATGAAAAATCGAGTAACATGAAACTATCACTCTTGGGAGTAAACTATTCATTTAGGAGACTAAAATACATAACTTTAGAAAATTACAATTAGTCCTTAAACTATTCCCAAGTTTATACTCTACCACTAAACTTTCAATTTATTCATTTTGGTCACTAGATAAAATTTTGGGAGATTACACATGTAGCTCGGGTGTCCTCGCCATTTCCTAGAGTGTCAAACAAAGACATAAGTCTTATGGAATGTTATATCATAACGTTATTATACTTATCGCACAAATATTAAGGATTTTTACTTGCAAGCTTTTAGTATTAAGGTTACTGACCCTTAAACCCCTCACTTGAACCTCAAGGAAAAACATGCTTTATTTTATTTTTAATCATGATAGTACCAATACTTACCCTTGTATTATCGATATTCTTCGATTATCGGTACCTAAAGTACTTTTGTTGTTTTGATGAAGCCTTAGGTTATAGATACTCTAATGGGGAGTATCGATACTTCTCTCTTAGGGTACCAATACCAGCTTGGGTACAAATACCAAATCCAGATTTGAAGTTAAAGAAAATAATTCAGTATCGATACCAAAATTGACTATTGGAATTTGTAACTTAACAATAGTATCAATACCCTATCCTTGGTATATATACTCCAAGAATAATATCGATACCCTATGAACAGAGTATTGATACTACCTAACCAAAATCCCTCGACTTTGATCTTTCATACGAACATTATCAGTATTGTTCATCCATTACTGATACCCTAAACCCAAAAAACTACATTTTCTCGCGAGAAAGTCACTTTTCTCCTACCCAAAGCCTACTCAAGCCCCTCAAACGTTATTTAAAGCTTATGAGAGTTTAAGGTGATCATAATATGTCATTTCCATGCATGATAAACATCAAAACACACCATTTCCTTCATGAACATAACGATACCAATTATGCACCCATTCATTCATACAAGCAAGACAATTATACTTAATAATCTACAAGCACTATAGATGAGTTATGAGTGTATTACCTTGATCTTAGCTACTGTGAAACACCCCAAGGTAACCCAAACGCAATCTTTTCCTTGTTTTTTTCTTTTAGGGGTCTCTCCGACTTCTTTCACTAATTAAAAGTAAGGGAACAAATTGCCAACTTACTTAAAGACTTAAAAAGAGTAAAAACATGATTTATAACCCTTATAAATATATTAGGGACATCCTAGAGTCCTAAAAACCCCAAAACCTCTCTAAACCCCCACCATGGCCACCAAGGCCAAACCATGATATTAAGAGCTTAAAAGAAAACTCTAGGGGAGGAGCTTATTACTTTTACCTTCACAAATTCAGACTCGGAGGCAACAAAGGTACCACCTTCAACAAACTTGGAGAGAAATAAGAAGAAATGAAATAGAAGAAGAAGACAAGAAAACATGTCTTCTTAATGTTTGACCTCACCAAGCTTAATGGAGATCATCCTTATTTTCAAACAAAAGTCTAATTACCATTTTAGTCCTCCCTCCTTCGGCCTCCATTCAAAAACATCCTTTTTATCATATTTTGGGCTTAAATCAAGCCCAATTCATACCAAACTTACCCTCTATTTATTCATGAAGGCCTACCATATTCATTCTAAGCCGAAATGATTTACCCGAAACTACTAGATCAATATTCAGGGCGTTACAGTTGATCTTAATAATATATTAAATTATAACTATATATATATGTTAAAAAATAATATTGTTTTTATTTTATTTGTCAATTTTTTTTGGATTTTACAGGTCAACCCAACATTGGAGATCCAAGCAGTAACCCAAACTTATTCAAGCCCAAACCTGCTACCCAAATTAAAGCCCATTGAGCTAAATGATTGGTTAGGGTTAGCCTCAATGCCTTTTTTGTGATGGGGAATTCGTGAAAAAGTCTCCCAATTATAAGGAAATCGTGTTTCTCATTATTATTCATAATAAAAGCTTTCTTTTTATTGAACTGTTTTTTTAGAAAATTTTAATATAATATTATCCTATTGTTTTAAAAATAGGGAAATCATATTTTGTTTGGGAAATCCATGAAAAAATCTCTCGACTACAAGTTAAAGTGTGTTTCCAAGGATTATTCATATAGAAAGGTACTCTTTTTATTTGAATGTTTCTAAAGAATTCTTAATATAATATTATTTTAAATATTGAATCAAATCAATACAATGTCCTTTTGTGAGGGTAATTCATGGAAAATTCTTTCGACTACAAGAAAAACATGTTTTCTAGAATTGTTCGCACAAAAAGATACTATTTTTAATAATATTTCCTTCAATTCTAATACATGTAAATATCTTTAACATAGTTTTGTTATTTATTTTATTAAGTGCATTCGTGTTTCTTAAATGTTACACTCATCACATATATTACTTTTCGTCATGCTTTTGACTAATAAAATTTATGGTAAATAACGCATTTAGTAATTTTTTATTATTATTTTAGGATAAGTGCAATGTAGTATCTATTCAAAGATAACTCTCAACTTGACATTGAACGCTCATACCCCTGACATTATTGGTGCTCAAACCCAGAACCTCAAGGAATAACAACAATTCCTTTACCACCGAGGTCGCTTGGTTTGTGCACTCGTTTAGTACATAAATTATAAGTTTTGGTCCGTTTTAGTACCTAAAAGTTTATTTTTTTTGAAATCATACCTAATGCTTAGTTTTTGTTTCATTTTAGTACCCCGCCATTAAAAGCTTAACATATTTAGTACATAAACTATATGTTTTGGCCTGTTTTAGTACCTAAACTTTCAATTTGTTTCAAACTTAACGTTAAATTTTTAACATAGTATTAAAATAAAACAAAAACTAAACGCTAGCTATGGTTTTGAAAGAATTGAAAGTTTAAATACTAAAATGGACCAAAATTAAGAGTTTAGGTACTAAATACGTTGTTTAACCTAAAGTTTAAGGTAATATTGTTTTAATTTGGAGAATTGACGAGATAGTGTTCTAACTAAGAAGGATGATGATCTTCGTCAATCTTTCATATTAAAAGAATATATTTTAAATAAATTTTAGGGAATCGAGATATTTTCTAATTCAAAAACCACCTTTAAACAAATTTCACTTGATTCAAAAAGAATCGAATGAATTAATAAATCATAATTAAAATGTATGTTCAAGTTTGCTATTTCTAATATTTAAACAACGTATAATATCTTAGATACTAATTTTAGGTGTTGTGGGGGTATTCACCCTTCTCTAAGTGTAATCAACTATTGAATTCTTAAAAATGAATATTTGGTAAAACGTAGACCATATTTGTCTTTTAAATATATTTTTCTACAAATTCTTGAAAATACATTTTAAGTATTCGTCTTAACTAACCCAAAGGTCAATGCAAACTCTAAATCAAATTATTTAAAACCTAAATTTCACCCATTTCAAAAATTAAAACATTTTAATCCAACCGATACCACTCTCGTCACCAAGCTTTAAGGAGATGTTCTGACAATTTGTAAGAATATAACCAAAATCTTAAGTTAGTTGAGTGGTTAAACTTTTGTATTTGTTTCATGATGTCGTTTCGAGTTTTTTTGAGCATCAAACTAGCCACACCAAAACGATGTCGTTTTGATGTGGCAGCCAATCCATCCATCGTTAGCCATGTCGCTGTGCCACGAAGTGGTATAATTGAAGTGGAAATCAAAGTTTGGTGTTAAAATCGAAAAAAAAAGTTAGTTATATAAACGAGTCAGCGCTCAAAGTTTGGTGGTATTTGATGTAGGTTTTCCTTATTTTTATTGTGTAATCATTTAATTACTTTTATTTTTTGAGGTGTTGTTCCTAACCGTCATGAATTCGAGCATCAGCGATTACAGCAGGGTGATTGAGCGTTCATTATCAAATGATTGAAAATATTTAGAACAAATACTACTTTGTAATCACCTTAACTTAATAAAAAATACTCGTAACATAAATCATTGAGGATGGTGAATTTTTGGTTTCACTATGAGTCTTGGTACCTATAATTTGCTCGATTCTGAATTTTGGGGGATTACACGATGGGTTGTTCACGCATAGCAGCTAAGGCCGAGACGAGTAATTCTAGTGTTCGATAATGTTACTGCTATTCGGATGCTTCGTCAATTGTAGACTGGATTGACCCAAAAAATTTGTCCAAACAACTAATATTTAAAATTTTCATAATCAATTTACAATATATGCATTATGTAGACATAATTACTTAAATTCGAATCTTCTAGAAAAAAATAATATTATCTTTACCACAGAAGTCACTTAGATTCAAATTTCAACATATATTTTGCATGTAATTAAATTATAAATATTTAACTAGAAATAATACAATTAAAGAATTATGTATTTTTTTAAATTAAAATTTTTGAAATTCTAAAAAATTTCAACTTGATCACCATAGCCCACATGTAAGTAGAGATTCCTAGCCTATATTTATGAGCAACATTTTATTGCTCCCCCATAAGCTTGCATGCAAGTTGTAGTTCTGACTAAACACGTTAATGAATGCAACATAATTCCCTAGGTTAAAATATGTTCAAGTTCGTGTATTCTTTATATATTTGAAATTTACTCCTTTTATTTTTACTTTTAGGAATACAATCCCTTTATTTTTAAATTTCAAAAAACAATATGAGAAAATGTACTTTTAGTGTCAATGCAAATGGTCACTAAAAGCACTAAATTTAGACTCTAAAATGCATAGTGACAAATTTTTTAAGTCGTCACTAATAACCCCGTCACTATTATATTAGTAACAATTATTTTAAAAATTGTCACAATTGTTCATTTTTTTGTGACATTCTATTCGACACAATTATCAATATAAATTGTGATGAATTTTTTGGCACTAAAAATATACTTTGTGACCATCAATATTATCACATTAAGTATTTTTAGTGACCAAATGTTCGATACTATTATCAATAGAAATTGTGATAAATTTATTTGACAGTGAACATATATTTTGTGGCGACCAATCTTGTCACACTAAGTGTTTTTAGTGACCAAATGTTCGACACTATTAGGAATAACTCTATCAATGTTATATTAGTGACGACTTTAATGAATTACCACAATTACTTGTACTCTTTGTGACTAAGTTTTT
Source organism: Hibiscus syriacus (assembly GCF_006381635.1). NCBI lineage: Eukaryota > Viridiplantae > Streptophyta > Magnoliopsida > Malvales > Malvaceae > Hibiscus > Hibiscus syriacus. The sequence continues at coordinate 422,603 of NW_024063122.1, forward strand.
TGACACAGAAATATTAATAACAATGACGAAAATTTAGACACTAATATAATCCTTATTAGTGAAAAATATTTTATCACAACTAAATAACTAAATTAATTAAAAAAATTATGATGCAATCATGACTAGTGTCTATTTTGTGAAACATTTCATGATTAAATGCTCCTTGTTTATTCATCTTTATTATTGATTTTTGCAATTTTACATGATTTCTGTGTTGAGAAATGACTTTTGGAAAATGTGCTTAAAAGGCCTAAAAATGCAATTTTTGTTATGGAATCAAGGCTTGAAATGCTGATGTGGCAGTGGGTTAGCAACTTCTAGAAGATCCAGTTAGCAGCGTCCAGTCAGCAGCGTCCAGAAAATGAATGGACGGTTGAAGCATTTCAAGTAATTTAAAATTCAAGTTTTTAGAATATATCTTTTTATTTAGGATTTAAGTTTAAACAATTATCTTTTATTTTTCAACCTAGTTTTAGGGTTTTTAGAAGGCTATAAATAATCCCTTAGGGTAAGCCTAATGGATTCATCCTTTCTTTAGTTTAATAAAAAAATTCTTCTATTTTCGTTTTCTTTAATTTTGTTTCAAGTAGAGGGCAAAAGTGATGACTCAATTCCAACGTGAGAATTGAAAAGGACTTGATTAACTTCAGGATATCTCTCTCAATCTTTGCGCTTATTTTCAAAATCAGAACAGTTTTCAAAATCAAATATTGACTTTGGTCAAGATGTTGTTGCGATTAAATGTGGGAGGAAGGTTCGACTTATTAAAAGCACATTCTACTTCTTAAAAACACAATTGGAAAGATTGCCTTGCTAAGAGGGAATTGAGATCAGAATTAGTAGTTATTGAAACAACAATCCGAGTCGGTCTTCACGAACTTAAACGGTTATTGATCTATGACAATTGATATTGATCAGGTCAATTTCTGAAGTCGAAATCAAAGATTGCCTTGGGTATTCGGTATACAAAGAAGAGTCACATGGATTGCCCTTGTAGACAAAGTAATTGACGTGAATCTCGTAGTGAAAATCTAATTCGATGATCCGAAGGAAATTGAGTCAAAGCGAAAGCCTAAGGTTGAATTTATCATATTGCATTTTCTTTTAAAATTTCTTTTTAAATTTCGTTTTAATCTTCTTTGAAATCTTTTTTTATTTTTCTTTCTTCTATTTTATTTCTCTTTATCTATAAATCCCCACTATTACTCAAATTCTATACCATCCACTTCTTGGCTCAAAGATTAAACAAAGCAAGAATAAATTAGGAAGTTTCCTTAGTCTCTGTGGGATCGACCCTTACTTTCTTTTACTACGATAACTTTCTTTTATTTATTAATTGAGAAGAAGGAATTATTTTGACGCAAAAAATAACGCGTGTCAAATTGGCGCCATTGTCGGGGACTAACGGTGAGTTATTGATTTCTTTCTTCCTTTGTTTTTAATTTATGACCAGGAAGTGGAGGAAGCATCTATCTCAAAACCTGTAGTCTGAATCAAGTCGTAGAGTTAACGATGTTAAAAATAGCGCTTTATGGGACGCAACCCTTTTTTTTATTTTGTTCAATTTTTTTATTGTCAATTTTTATTTTTTTTTATTTTTTTTGTTTTTATTTTTCTTTGAATTTTTAGGTACCTCGTTATTCCTACTTGAATTTTAAGAAGATGGAATCAAGAATTGCTCAAACTGAAAATGGAAAAAACCCGACCCCAAGGCGTGAGGAGATCGTGTAACAACGAACAAAGGAAGAATCATTCTGGAAAAAAAGAAGCATAATTTCGAAATACATTGTTCGAACAGTGAAGAAAAAAATGATTTGGTTCGAACAATACAGAAAAATATATAGCTGATTCAAACAGTGCAGTGCAGGAAAAAATAGTGCATAAAAAACATATTTGGTTTGAATTGTGAAGAAAAAATACATAACAGATTTGAATGAGCAGAAAAAAGTGCAAAAAATGTGAAAATGTTCTAACAGTAAAAAAACAGCAGTACAGTTTTGGTTCGAACAATGAGAGAAAAAAAGAAAAAAAGAAAAAAAGAGAAAAGGATAAAGCTTGATTGAGTTCTTTTCTTAAGTCTACTTCCTTTTAAATCTCAAAATGATCTATTTTTTTCTTGATTTTTGTTTTGCAGAAAATTTTAATATATCCTTTGGTGACTTCTTGATTCGATATTTTGCTCCACAAAAAGTTCATCACGTCAAACAAAGTTGTCACTAGATCGGGGAGTATTATTTTCCCTCTATTTTACTTTAATTTTGAATTACGTTTTGAGACAAAATGACTTAAGAGAGAGGGCATGGTAGCATATTGAATTTCGCCTAACTTGTCGAATGATTGAACTTAAGATATTTTGATCTTGATATGTTGAGTTGTTTGTTGCCTATTCTTGTATTTATTTGATTACTTTAATTTTTTCCAATGAATTTTTAATTTTGCTTTGAATTGAACATTGGAAGCATGATGGTTACTTAGCATAGATAGTGAATTTTCCATGAATGTTTTTGGCATTCCATAGTTTATTGGTTGAATTGATGCTAGACTTGATACATTGAACCTATTTTTGTGAGCTTTGAGCCAAGTTGAGCATAGATGTTTCGTTCTTGCTCTTTGTTTCTTTGTGTGTGTCGAAACTCGTTTTAGCATTCTAGAACCTGTGGTATGATGCTTATCGAGACTACATGCATGAATTTGATGTTTTTGTATGATAGAGACATTTAGGATTAACCATCTTCACAACCCAAAAAATGACTACCCTTTTATCCCTCAATGAACCACATTTGAGCCGAATTTTACATTTTCTTTGATTTTCACCCAACTAAATTTAACTCAAAGTCTTTTCTTCATTTTTTGTCCTCTCTTTGTCTACTCTTGCCAAGACTTAGAACATTCACATTTTCCACGAAAAATTACTGTTCGAAAATAAAAAAGAAAAATTGACATTCTATTTAAAAAAACAATAAAAATAGTGAAAATACTGTTGGAAAAACATCTGTTGGAGAAAAAAAGAAAAAAAAGAAAAAAAAAGAAAAAGAAAAAGTCCACTGTTCGAATAACAAAAGAAGAAAAAAAGAGAACAATCCTTGTTCGATTGATTAATTCCTTGGTTGTTTTATTTTGCTTCTCTTCCTTGTGCTTCATTTTTATTTGTGGCTTGATTCAATTTTTATAACAATTTGTCTTTGCAATTTAACCATTTCTTTTTGGCCTTTTCCCTACCCATATCTTAGCCACATTATAGCCCTGTTTAAAGCACTCTTGACTTTTGCATCAAATTTGTTTCTAAGTAGTGGACATTGGATCTAATTGCAAGCTTATGGTTATGCTTTGACTTGTTTTGGCTTGAAAGTTGCTTTGTCCTTAAACAATTTGAGCGGAATGAGTGAATCCTTTGTGAGGTTATCAGGTTTTGATCATGAGATTATGAGCTATTGGAATGACTTGTTTCTCTTATTTCCTAGTTTTGCCACTTGCTTGATTGTTTCCTAGTTTCAATCAATTGCTTTGATTTTGGTTCATTGGAAGATTAATGCATGATGTGAATTAGAGATTCGAAACTTATAATTTTGGCATGTTTATTGAGAAATGCTTGAGGACAAGCATTGAACAAGTGAGGGGGAATTTGACTAGTGTCTATTTTGCACAAAATTTCATGATTAAATGTTCCTTGTTTATTCAACTTTATTACTGATTTTGGCATTTTTAGATGATTTCTGTGCAGAGGAATGACTTTAGGAAAACATGCTTAAAAGGCCTAAAAATTGTACTTTTTGCTCTAGAATCAAGGCATGAAATTGAGCATGAAATGCTGACGTGGCAATGGGTTAACAGCTTCTAAAAGTTCCAGTTAGCAGCGTCCAGTCAGCAGCTTCTAGAAGATGGATGGACGGCTGGAGCATTTTAAGCAATTTAAAATTCAAGATTTTAGGATTTATCTTTTTATTTTTAGGATTTAAGTTTAAAAATTATCTTTTATTTTCAGCCTATTTTAGGGTTTTTAGAAGGCTATAAATACCCCCTTAGGGTAAGCCCAATGGATCCATCCTTTCTTTAGTTTAATAAAAATTCTTTTCTTCTATTTTCGTTTTCTTTAATTGTCTTTCAAGTCAAGGGCTAAAGCGATAACTCAATTCCAATGTGAGAATTGAAAAGCACTTGAATAACTTCAGAATATATCTCTCAATCTTTGCACTTATTTTCGAAATCAAAATAATTTTCCAAATCGAAGATTGATTTTGGTCAAGATGTTGTTGCGATTAAATGCGGGAGGAAGGATCGGCTTATTGAAAGCACATTCTACTTCTTGGGAACACACTTGGCAAGATTGCCTTGCTATGAGGGAATTGAGATCGAAATTCGTAGTTATTGAAACAACAATCTGAGTCGGTCTTCATGAACTTAAATAATTATTGATCTACGACAATTGATTTGATCAGATTAATTTTCGAAGCCGGAATCAAAGATTGCCTTGGGTATTCAGTATATAAAGAAGAGTCACAAGGATTGCCCTTGTAGTCAAAGTAACCGACGTGAATCCTAAATGGAAAATCTAATTCGATAATCCGAAGGAAATTGAGTCAAAGCGAAAGCCTAAGGTTGATTTTATCATATTGAACTTTCTTTTTAAACTTCTTTTTAATCTTCTTTGAAATCTTTTTATTTTTCTTTCTTATATTTTATTTCTATTCATCTATAAATCCCCACCATTACTCAAATTCTACATCATCGCCTTCTTGGCTCAAAGATTAAACAAAGCACGAATAAATCCGAAAGTTTCCTTAGTCTTTGTGGGATCGACACTTACTTCTCTTTTACTACGTTAAATTTCCTTTATTTATTAATTGAGAAGAATAAATTATTTTGATGCGAAAACCGACACGCGTCAAATCAATTATAGTAGATATTACATTTTCAGTTGTACTCGTCTTTTTTAGAAACTTGCATTGCAATCATTATCATCGATTTGTTATTCTTCGTTAACGATAGATGATGTGACATCCCCATGTATTTATTTATTGGTATAAGCATCAATATCTGATTTCAGATCGGGTACTACATAAGCAAGGGCAACCCTCCCAACCTAATTTGCATAAGGGGTCTAGCATTTCATCTTGCTAGACCATTAGTTATTGGTTTAATATGTTATTTTTTGATAAATTAATACAATACATGGCTTTTAAGATGATCAAACCTGGGAGCTTCAGGGTAAGAGTGCAACGCCTTACCACTGTGTTGAGAAAGAAATATATGTTGTTGACAAAAAAAAATATTTATGTTAAACTATTGTTGGAATTAATTTTATTTATTTTAATATATATAATATTAATTATTATTATAATAATTTATATGAGTTCTCATATGAAATACGTTCATGGAAGATAAATATAAAAAATAGTGACAACTTAATATGTTATAACTATTACATCGTTCTTGTTTAAAAAAGTGATGTCAATTCAAGCATTTTATTAGTGACCAAATACAAGTATGACACAACTATTCACTTCAATAGTGATAAAAACTATTGTCGTCACAAATCACCAACTAAGACTAGTGACAAAAAAATTATCGTCTCAAATAACCAACTTAGACTAGACAAAATGTTTTCATCACATTTATGAATAATAATTGTGAATACGTAATATATTCTCACTATTATAATTTTCCCTCGAAAAATAAGTTGGCGCCAATTTTGACAATTCTATTAGATACCAATTGATAATGACAACTTGCTTTGGTTATAATAACACACTAATAGTGACGAATTACTTGTGATGAACTTCAAAGTTGTCACAATTATTATCTAAATAGTGACAAAATAAAAATATGTCGTAATTACTCATTTCAAAAGTGGAAAAAATAATTTTGATCACCAAAAACATACTTTATGTAACGAAAATCTTTAGTGTCATTATTAAATGGTCACTAAAAATCTTAAATCTTGTAGTGAAATTAATTCCCACTATTAATACCTTTAAAACCTTAAATTAGATTCAGATCCATTATAATGTTATTTTGTTTGTTACATGTCTTCCAAGTTATGTATTTTCTCTATTTTAAAATATTACATTAACGAATTTAGCAACAGAATCTTAGTTATATTAATAATTGGACTTGGAATTTTAAACCAGAAAAGTAAAAGATTCAGTTCCAAAGTATAACGAGTATAATGATTTAGAGTCTATTAGATATTGCTTTTGAAAAATTACTTTAAAAAGTATTTTTGGATTATTTGATTTAAAATTGAAGTATTTGAACCTGACAACCTGTTATAAAAATATGTTTTTAAATAGATAAAATGTCTATGTTAGGTATTAATTTTAAAAGCGTATAATAATTGATGATATAAATAAATTAATAAATAATGTATTGTTCTTGATCTCAAAAGTGATTTTGATTTCAAAAATATTTTTCAAAACATTACAGAATATGGTTGTTATCCGTATGGTAAAATATCTATAAATGAATAATATCTAGACCATGTAATTTTATTAATTTAAAGAAGTATTTTATTCGATAAATTAATTTAAATAAATTTTTGAAAGAAATAAAAAAAGTTAGAGATGAAATACAACGAGATTTAAATTTTACAACAATAGAATCATAGCTTACTAAGTTGCCTTAGTTATATTGTAATTATATATAATTATTATTTTATAATATTGAAATGACCATAAATTTATATAAGGGTCTTCTAAAAAAAATTATTATCTTATTAATTTATCGAAATTATTAATTTAAACCTTGGACTCAAGTCGGAATCTAGAAAAAGTATTCTTTTAGAGATATTATTAATTTATCTAGTATTAATTTAGAGAGATTCTACTGTATTTTGATAAATCCCCTATTAGTCAATGTTAAATAAGTAAATGAATTTATTTTTAAAATATATATAATTGAATTATAATAAAAATTTTATGTATATAATTGAGTTAAATTCAAAATTCATATATCACATTACATATTTAACTCAAAATTAATGAATAATTTAAATATTTATTCCTTTCTTTTTACTATTTATAGAAAATCATAGACCAAAACCATTAATTAAACTCCTAAGCAAGTAGGAAATTAATTACTATTCACTAAATCTTGTAGTGTGGGGGAGATTGAGACGTTTCTTCTTCAATGGAAGTTATTTCTTTGTTGGAAGTTAGGAAACTAGAATCGAGGACGTCATTTATTATTGCGTGCGAAACCTTTATTTGTTTTCTTAATCATTTGACGTTGAACGCTTATACCTTTGATATTTCTGGTGCTCAAACCCTTGACCTCAAGGAATAATAACAATTTCTTTATTATTGAGGTCGCTCGATTTTTGGTGTGAAACCTTTATAATATTATAAATATTTTACGCAAAATCATTTTAACAAAATAATCATTTCTATTATTAATTTAGCATAATATAATTATTTGAATATTAATTTTTTATATTAATAAAAAATAATTTCAATTATTATAATGTTAGTGGGAGGTGTACTGCAAGGAAGACATGAGATAATTGAGTTTAAGAACAACCGAATGGATTGAAATGGGAAGAATCAGAGGTTAAGAATATGAGAAAGAAGAAGCTTAGTGGAAGAAGGGTTTGAATCCAGGATTTTATTATTTTAATAAATTTTATGATTTACAAAGATTACAATTTAAAAATAAATTATGAGTTTTTATATATTTATAAAAATTTATGATTTATAATATTTTTGAAATTATCGTCTAGAAATATTAAAGAAAAATAATTACGATTGAAAAGTTAAATAAAATATGTTAAATTAATTTTTTGAATAATCTGGAGTAAGCATAAGACAATATATATTTAAAGTTAAACTCTCACTCATTTGACATCGAACGTTTACATCTCTGGTATTCTTGGTACTTGAACTTGTAACCTCAAGAAATAACAATAATTTCTTTACCACCGAAGTCGCGTGGTTCGTGCATGATAATTAATTTAACATATGACATCATTTTCCTTAATGATAATTAATTGAAAAATAAAATAATTATTTTATAATAAAATAAAAAAGTCTATTTATGAACCAATTAATTTATTTTGTTCGATGGTCAAATTGATTTTTTTTAAAATTCAAAGGTTTATTTATTTTTAAAAAAGAAATAAATTATAAATATAAAATTATTCAAATAGTTAAAAATAATAAATATAAAAATAATAAAATAAAAAATGAATTATTAAAATTTTTAATACTTATATTAAATATTCTAAAATTATTATATTTTTTTTAATTTTTTTGAATATATATAGTATGTTATAAAATGATAACTTATAAATTATCAAAACAATTAAAAATGTTTTCAAAACATATATTACATGTAACATATATATATATATATATATATATATATATATATATATATATATATATATATATATATATATCAACACTTATACAAAGTATTCTTATTGGATTAATTTAGAATTGCAAAATTTAAATTATTCGAGACTGAAAATTTTTGAATTAGTCAAAACTTATTATGTTTCTAATTATTTTTTTGTAAGTCCCGACTAAATTAAAAGATAATTATATAATAAGTTTTGACATAAAATATAATTAGAATACATAGTAAATTTCGACTAATCTAAAATTTATAAGTCTCAACTAATTTAAATTTTGTAAATCTCAATTAATCTAGTAAAAATACTTTGTATAAGAGTTGGTGATATGCATATATATTACATGTATATATTATGTATAATATATTTTTTAAAAACATTTTTAAGTTTTTTATAATAGTTTTAGTATTTTTAATTTGAATATTCAATTTTTAAATAATTTAATGTTTATGTTTATTTTTTTTATATTTAATTTTTTTTAATATTTGAATGATTTTATAATTATAATTTAAAATATTTTTATTTTAAAAAAAATAAATAAGCCATTGAATTTAAAAAAAACTAATTCGACCCTTGAACAAAAAAAAAAAACCATTTAGTCCATCTGCAATGTCATGAGTCAGAGTGAGCTGCCACGTCAGCACCGTGAACCGCCATATTAACACTGTAACGGTCAAAGACATAAACGTTGGTCAAAGGACCACACTGAGTTTGTTTTCGAATTGGAGGGTCACATTGAGAGAGAGAAAATAGTACGAGGGCCACATTAATTTTTTTTAAGTATAGGTTTGGATGACTTTTTGCCTTTATTTATTTAATAAGGTAAATAATTATTGTTATCTTATTGCGCTCATAAACCAACCCAACATCGTTTGCTAACTTTATCACAACAGAGGTGAATTTAAAACTATGGAAGGTCATAGCCAAGCTTCGAACGCTTCTTTAAGGCAAATTATTTGCTTGGAGGATGGCGCATGGATGGTCGGTTGGTTCTCACCTTCTGACTGTAGGTATAGGGACGGGTTTATGCCATATGTGTAACAGGGGTATGGAAACAATGGTGCACATTCTTCGTGTTTGTTCGTATGCCCAAGAAGCCTTCATAATAGCTGGGTTGACATGTTCCTTTTTATATAATCAATTAATATCTCCCTTAAACTGGCTTGAGACCGTCTTTGTTGCGCTTGATCTTGAAAATTTTGTAGGTGTTAGAACCAAACCATATAAATATGAAAATCAACCAGGATCTATCATGCCAAGCTATCAAGAATAAAAATACTAGATTTGCGGAAGCGTACCTAAATTAATTGATAGGTTTACTCTTGCCGTAAAAACTCTATGACAGGAATAAGAGTAATACAAGTTGACCTATTTCTTGGGGACCACTACCTCTTTATAAAGATTGAATATTAGGTTAATATTTTAAGTATTTATAATTTTGCCTCTCATCAAATTATAAATACAACTTATGGTATCTTCACTTTGATTCCATGACACTTTAGTACATATAACACATGTAACATAATTGGTTACTTAATTTTGTATCATACTTTATAATAACATTGTACACTATACATATGTGCCCACAAATATGGATTTTACTCCAACAATCTCCCACTAGGGCAACATATGTTTCCTGACAAATGTACAACCTTAAGAGCTCAAACTTTTCTACCATATAAGTATTCTATAACAAACTTGCCCATCAACTCTATCCATATAGGATCAAAGCAGCATTTGCCATATCAATCATGACTAGACCCATCAATGGTCACATATACAAACATAGTGAAATGACATAGATCAATCATGGAGTATAGCATGGAAATTACATGCAATGTGAACCGCACATGTCTATTTTTTAGTTGGTCCTCTTTAAACATTAGTGAGATCAAATTTTACCAAAAACAGAGTGTGGATAAACCAAAACAAACTTTATTTATGTAGAAAATAATCTTAAAATAAATATCCTTAAACTGAAGTAACTGAAATTGTGTTTATAATAAACGAGCATTAAATACAAACTCCCACTAAAACCGAATATCATTAAATGGTATTACACCCACATGAATTGTGTAATCATGAAAAACCTTGGGTGACAATTCCATAATAAGCATGTAATTATGAGTTTGTACCAATATGCTCTATAAACAAATTACCTATATGAATTTTCTTTAACAAATAGAAAATAATGTCTAAGTGTGTAACTTTAAGGTGTTTATGTTATATATATGAAATAAAGGACTGCAACTTAGTTGTCAGAAAATAACTCAAGTGGTTTTTCTTATCAATCCATAATTAGCCGTTCATGTGACAAAATTTTGCATCCATATTTTAATAAATCGGAGTCCATAAACCTGATGATCTCTTACTTACTAGACCTCCAATATGTGAGCATGTAACATTTTTGTTCTTAAATGTATTGCATGAATCAATTTTGCTGCTATCCAATTGTTGAGTTTATCGATCAACTGAAAACTGCCAATAGGGGGTGAATTGGCCTTTAAATGATTTTGGTGGAAGCAATTGAAAAAATAAAACTTTGTAAAACAATTAAGAGTGGTTTGACTTCTAAACCAAGTCTACATCCACTATCTTAGCTATCTACACTAAGGATTTCTCAAATCCACTAGATTTACAAACCTTTAAGGATAAAGTGTAACCTTACAAAGACACACAAGATTTATACTCCAAAACCTTGCTTACACACTATCCCAAAGAGAAATTACAAATTTCACAAACAAAAGAAAAACCTCACATAGGCAAATGTGTTTGCAACTAATTAAGCACACTCCCAAATTATACTTGAGCAAGAATAAACAATAAGCTCACAAATGTATTACAAGAATTTGATAATTTAGCACTAAAAACTCTTTTGATGTTGAAATGATCTTGCAATTGACTTTCCTCTTATTCTCCATTTGAATCTTGGTCCATTTATGTCTTCTAACATCAATCTAACTATTTGGAGCCGTTGAATTCATTAATTTTGTGCATTTAATGTTCACCTGCACATTTGATATTGATATCAACAAGTTGGTCTCAAGACTGAGCCTTCCAACGATCAAATATATACCCGTTAAACCTTTAATATCGATACTACTTGAATCAATATCGATACCAACCCACGATCTTGAGACTGAGACCTTGGTATCGATACCAAATTACATTCTAGAATTTTGGTATCGAGATTGAACAAATGGTCTCGAGATTTGATGGTGGTTTTGCAAAAATTAAATGTTTTGAGCTTTAAAAATGATGTTTATAAAATGTGGATTAACTCAAAAACACTTGGGATTATTTTTCACACTTAAAAATACTTTAAAATTGTTAATGAAAAATTATTTATAAATATTGTGAAATGCAAAGTTTTAACAATTTAAAACATTATAATGATCATGTTATATCAAAATCAAAACTTAGTTCAACAATCTCCCCCTTTTTGGTATAACAAAACTTTTTGTGAAAATTTACTTTAAAAAAGATTTTTCATATTTTGTGAAAAATAAGTCTTCCCCTTAGAACAATAATTTTTGGCTAAAATGATTTTTAGCTAGCAAATTTACACTTATACATATTTTCCCCCCTTTATGTTATAGCAAATCAAATTAGGCTTCAAAAAAAAATTATGTTAGTGTAATAGGAAACTCAAATATTCAATCATAAAATAATCAACAGTTAAATTATGCTTATCATAAAATAATCAAGTTCAAAAGCATAATATCAACAACAATAATTCAAATATAAATCCATAAAGTACCAAACTAATCAAGTATCAAACATAGAATAACATAAAGTTCCAAAATAAGTCATAAAGTGCATGTCCAAAACAAAATGCAAATGTCCTAAAACGACAAGTAAATGCCTAATCTTTCGGAGGCAGGGGCGAAGGAGAGGGAGACATCAAGTGAAGAAGTATCAAGTGAACGTCATTCTAAAGTGCATCCAAGCCAAAACCCATGGAAGACTCAAATGAGTCCAAGCGTGATAAATGGTAGCCATACGGCATGTATTTCCCTTAAGTTTTAAACCATGTAATCATACATGGTCTTCATTGATATCTCCTCTTGATACGGTGGCACCAGTGGCTCTTCCATTTCGTCCTCTTTTTCCTCATTTCGTCCAAGTTTGGTCTAAAAGGACACCACTCACCAGACATGTCATCAAAATCTCAATTGGCCTTGTGGGCCGGTTTGATATCGATGACACTAACGAGGGGAATAAGAAGGTCAAGGACAGTAGACACTCTAAGTTTATCCCTAAATATGTAGCTAAGAATACAAGCATAGGGAAGTGTCTTGGAGTAGTTGGACCCTTTATGAACAACATCAACAAGGTCTAAGAATATGATTTTGGAAAAGTCTGGGCGAATGTTGTTCTTAATATTATAAAACCACCAATAGTCACAAGTGCGCATATGGGTAGCATTACCACTGGAAAGACGAAAGAACCAAATGATGAAGAGTAGCAAGAGACAATCCAAGAAATCAAGATGAGTAGGGCTATCATTTGGGAATCTCTCAAAATGAGCAGGAAAGACTTCTTTGAAAGGATCACCATCCCTATCAATGTTATTTAAGTGGGAATCGATGGAGAATGGACTAAGAGTAAAAGTTTGACCCATGAGATACGACTCATTCCAACGATTATATCCTAATTGCCTTGGGCATGGACAAGAATGGCATTAGCGAAGAAAGAACGAACAAGGTTCAGATAAACCTTGAGAGGAATGCAAAATAAGTTTAACCATCACCACAAGACGAAGGTTTCAAAAATAGGAAATTGATACTCCTCAGACATGATAAAATTAGGGTCTATTGTATGCTCAGAACAAATTTGTTTAGTTTTGTAAAAAATATTGAACAAGTAAAGAACATCGGGGTTCATAAAGCAAGCATTTTCAAAACTAGCAGAATTTGAAGATTGACCTTGGAGAATAGTCCTAATAGTCCTAGGATGCTTGTTGGAAGTTCTAGGAGGCATTTTTTATGACGAAAATTGGATACGACAAAAGAAATTTTTGTTGGGAAATTTGTCAAACACTTGAAAGACAAACCTAAAATAATGGTTCTAGGATAATAAAGGTGAATGAGTTGACCTCCTGCAAGAAAAACATGCACATATATCTCCAATAAACAACCCAATTGTAACAAAGTTTACAAATTTCACACATTTAAAAAATCAAAATCGTATAAAGAGAAATTTTTGAAATTTTTTGAATGAAACATGTTGTTAAAGCAAAATATATTTGTTCAAATAACTTATAAATCATTTCTAGAGTCTAAAAAAGCTAACAACATGAATTAAAATTGATTTTAAACCTAAATTTTGAAAATAAAAAATGGTTTTTAGAAAATTACCTCGAGTTTTTTTTATGAAAATGAGTGACAATGTTGATACAAATCCACTTTAGATGATGATGGAGTGAAGATTTAGGCATGAAATTGCATAAAATTTTAGTGGAAAAGATGAATTTTAGAGAGGGGTCACGGGTTAGGGTTTTGATATAAATATGAAAAAAAGATGAATTTTGGGAAAAACGACCATTAAAAACTCATATAGGGACTCCAGTCTTGATATCGAGACTGGAGGTATTGAGACTTGTTGTCCGGTATCGATACTGTTAAGGCAGTATCGAAACCATTTTAGCTACTGGAATTTTGGTCTCGATACCAATAGATCGGTCTCGATACCAAAAGTTTGGAAATGCCAAAATTGACATTTTTAACACTGAAACGCTTCTGGAATAAGCACCTTATGATTTTAAGGATATAGAATGCACTATAAACGTATTTAGGCACTAAAAGTTATAATTTGATACTAAAATAGAGTGTACTTTACTATAATGTATATTATGGACTTTTTAAAGAGTTTTCTAATTAGATCAAACAAGGTCCAAAACATACCATAAGGATTAATTAAGGCCAAAGAATATCAAATTAAACATACAAGGCCACAAAGAAACAATTAATGAAATATCATCTCCTCCTAACTAATTGTAATTAATCACTATTTGGGGACACACAATCAAGCAAAAAAAAAAAACACAAGTAATCACATAAAACCACAAAATTGCATGAAATTAAAATATTTTACCACTTGAATTAACATTGATTTGTTCAATCATCCTTTCTTCAAGTGTCCTTCCATAGTGTGTCTAGAGCCTTTAAATACCTTGACATTGCTTACCATTACACAAATACACCTACAATAGACAATTATGCAACTTTTGGTACCCAAATCTTTTTGGGTCCATTAATGTTAGTTTTAAGCAATTTATTCCCCTTATATATCCATATAGATAGGATATCCTTATCTTTAGTAGCAATGAGTCCTTTTGGGACCCATATACTTTTAACCATTTTTCCTTTAAAATATTTAGGAGAATAAGCATGCCAATTGTAGAAACTATTTTTGGAAAAATTTGATTTTAAGTAATCTCTTCTTTAAATTTTGTTTTTAATGATTTTTTCAAAATTAGTCTTTTCTTTCTCAAGATCATCAATTTTCTTTTTATTATCCATATGAACTTTGGAAAACAAATTTTGCAAGTCTAAATTTTTTTTTTCTAAAAAATATTTAATTTTTCTTGCAAATCCTTGACTTTGCTTTCAAGTTCATTATTAGTCTTAGAAAGTGAGTCATTTTCAATTTTCAATTTTGAATGAATCTTTTTGTGTTTTGAAATCATGACTTCACATTCTAATACTAATTCATCATAGCCATTTTGTAACTCATCAAATGAATATGAATTTGAATTAAATGAGTTTGAGGATACCTTTGAATCTTCTTAGATGGCTATGAGACAAAGGTTGGCTACTTCTTCATTTTCATCATTAGTGGCGCCTTCATCACTCCATGTATTCACAAAATCCTTTTTCTTGATTGATTCATTCTTCTTTAGAAGAGGACATTCATATTTGACATGTCCCATTCTTTGGCATTCATAGCACACCGGGGGACCTTTCTTCTTGCTCGATTCATGCTTCTTGTCTTTTTTGGATGTCATGAATCGTTTAAATTTCTTGAAGAGCTTGGTCATCTCTTCATCTTCATCCACCTCTTCACTTGAGTCTTGATTACTCTCATTGGTGGATTTGAAGGCGATTCTAACCTCATTCTTTTTCTTGTTCTTCTATTCTTCTTTTTCCTTCTTTCTTTGGAGCTTCATCTCATGAGTGAGTAAAGAACCGATGAGCTCATCGAGGGTATATAACTCCGAATCGTTGGCATATTCGATGGAATTTGCTTTGTCTTCCCAAGATGTATGCAAAGAAGTAAGTATTTTTCTCACCATCTCTTAATTGGGATAAACCTTCCCAAAGTTCTTCAAGTCATTAATGATCGCGGTAAACCAATCAGACATTGTCTTGATGTCTTCATCAAGCTTTATCTTGAAGTTCTCATAGTTTAAAGCGAGAATGCCAATCTTTGACTTCTTCACTTGGCTTGTTCCTTCGTGGGTCACCTTCAATTTATCCTAAATCTCTTTAGCATTAGAGCATGAAGATACTCTACTATACTCGTCTGGGACAAGAGCAAAAAAGAGGATGTACATGTCTTTGGCATTGAGTTGGAAAGCTTTCTATCTTCATTTGTCCACTCCTTTCGATTTCATGGAAGCACGGGAGAACCGTCGATGATAGCATCCCAAACCACAAGGTCGATGGATTGGATGAACAACATCATCATATTTTTCCAATATGAATAATTTTCTCTATTGAAGTAGGGTGTTCTTTGGATGGAGTGAGAATCCTCAAGGTAGAATTAGCCGAATGTGGAAGCCATCTTCATAGTTGCTTTGGGAATTTGATAGAGAGATTCAAAGATCTTTATAAGGTTGTTAAACCGTCAATTTGTGACCTGATGAGTGTTCAGAATAGTTAATATTTGCTCGTTATTTCTTCGGTTTTGTGGATTTATTGCTGTTGATTTGGTCGTGTTGTGCTTGTTTTCGTACAGGTCATTGTTTTCCAGAATTTGTGACAAAATGGGCGAATTCTGCATTTTTTTATTATTTGGTCACGGCTGGAGACATGGGCACGACTCTGGGCACGACGCGGTATGACGTGGCAGTTTCTAGAAGGTCCAGGTCAGCGGCGATTTCTAGAAGACTTCTTCTGCACGCCTTCTGGAAGATTGACGAGCAGAGTTGCATTAGGAGACTAGTTTAAGTTTGAATTTAAATTTAAAAACAATTATCTTTTGTATTATTTTATTATTTTCTTTGCTTATCCTTTAGGCTTTGAGAGGCTATAAATACCCACTTGGGGTAAGCCTAAAATCATCATTCAGAATACATTCTTCTTTTCTCTCTAGTTTTTATAAAAGTTTTCTCTTTTCCTTTTCAAGTTCTTTTTATTTTTCTTTATTTTCAAGTTTTATTTTTATGCTAAGTATGACTTTTGTCATGCTTAGCTAAACTTTTCATAAGCCGAGAGCTGTCGCGATGATTCAATTCCAATGGGAGAATTGAAACGGTCCCTTAATATCTTCGGAATCTCTCTCTCAATCTCTGCGCTTATTTTTCAAAATCAAAACAGTTTTCAAAATCGAAGATTGACTTTGGTCAAGAAGTTGTTGCGATTAAACGTGTAGGAGGAAGATTCGGCTTATAGAAAGCAATTCGACTTCCTGGGAACACACTTGGCGAGATAGCTTCTCCAAGAGGGAATTGAGATCAGAATTGACGGTTATAGAAACAACAATCCGAGTCGGTCGCCACGAACTTAAACGGTATTTGATCTATGACAATAGATGTTGTTAGAATCAACTACCGAAGCCGGAATCAAAGATTGCCTTGGGTATTTGGTATACAAGATAGAGTCACAAGGATAGCCCTTGTAGACAAAGTAACCACGTGAATCCCGAAGAGAAAATCTTATTCGATGATCTAAAGGAAATTGAATCAAAGCGAAGCTTGAGGCTAATTTTACCGTATTTATTCACAATCTTCATCTTCTTATTTTTACTTTAATTACTTTTATTTAATCACTTTATTATCTTTTACTAAAATTCCCCCATTTTTACTGTTTCACGCCTGGCATAAATAATTCAGACAGAAATTTATAATTTTCTAAGTCCCTGTGGATTCGACCTTACTTCTCCTTGCTACACATTTCCTTAATTTATTGATTGAGAATAAGGAATTATTTTGACATCCGAAATGACAGTTGTCAAATTGGCGCCGTTGCCGGGGACTTCGCCAAAGTTACTAATTTTTGTTTGTTTTTTATTTATGACTAGGACTAATACGGGCACATTAGTGGAGTACAACCCGAAGATCGAAGCTGAAGCTAGGAGACTCCACGCACAGACACTTCGGGAAAGAATGAGACAACAATTAGATCCAGAAGAAAGATCAAATTCAGGTAATACAAATCCGATGGCTGAACCTACTATTCGGGAGTTAGCCGCGGCACCCACTGAACAAGGATCTATGTGCATTAATTTTCCCCAAGGCGAAACTCTATACCAGTTGAAAACTGGCCTTATTCATCTCCTCCCTACATTCCGCGGATTGCCAAGCGAGGATCCACACAAACATCTCAAAGAATTTCACATGGTCTGCTCTAGCATGACACCACAGGGAGTAACCGAGGACCAAATAAAACTTAGAGCTTTCCCTTTTTCCTTAGCTAACTCGGCTAAGGAGTGGTTATTTTATCTTCCTCCTAATTCTGTTACTACATGGGCTAATATGACTCTTCTTTTTCTTGACAGGTTTTTCCCTGCGGCAAAAGTAAGTGAACTACGAAGGAGAATACTTGGAATCAAGCAACTTGATGGAGAGTCGCTCTACGACTACTGGGAGCGGTTTAAGAAGTTGTGTTCTAGTTGCCCACAACATGGGCTAACCGAACAAACACTCATTCAATACTTCTATGAAGGATTATCTCCCCTGGAAATGAAGATGATCGATGCTGCTAGCGGTGGAGCCTTGGTGAATATGACTCCTACCGAGGCTAGAAACTTAATATCGACGATGGCTGTAAATTCCCAACAGTTTCGCGTAAATAATGAACCTTCTCGAAGGGTTCATGAGATAAGTTCATCTTCCTTGGAAAGTAAAATAGATAAGTTAACTGAAGTCGTAAACTCTCTTGTTGCAGGAAAGACAGGACAAAACCGAGTACGTGGAATATGTGCATTGCCTGATCATCCAACAGACGGTTGTCCACTGATTCAAGACGATGCAACAGCTCAAGTTAACGTAGTCGGAAACTTCCCGGGACCTCCCCAAAGAGCTTATAATCCTTATGGTAATACATACAACCCAGGATGGAGGGACCATCCGAACTTCAGTTATGCGTAGAACCCGAGACCGAATCAAGGCTATCAAGCGAGACCTCCACCACCGCAACAACCGCAGAAGTCATCATTAGAATTGATTGTCGAGAGGTTAGCACTATCCCAGGAGAAATTCCAGATCGGAACTGAAGCCCACTTCCAAGAGATGGACAAACAATTGAGCCAACTGGCTCAAACCGTTGGGAGATTAGAGTCACAAGGTAAACTTCCGTCTCAAACTGAAGTGAATCCGAGGGAAAATGTTAGCGCCATCACCCTTCGGAGTGGTACAGTAGTAGTGCCACCTATCCCATCGGACCAAGCAGTCCAAAAAGAAAAGAAGACCAATGACGCAGGATCCCAGAATAAGAATGAAGAAGAACAATTGGACGATCCGAAGCCATCTCCCTACGACGTGCCACCACCTTTTCCATCAAGGTTAGTTAAAAAGGATAAAAAAGTTGAGGAAAAGGAAATATTAGACGTACTTCGGAAGGTGGAAGTTAACATACCTCTCCTCGAAGTTATCCGGAAAGTTCCAAGGTATGCCCGGTTTTTGAAGGATCTATGTACGACAAAGAGGAAGCTTACCGGAGTCGAGAAAGTAAGCTTAGGAGCAAACGTCTCAGCCGTTTTCCAATGAAAGTTACCACCCAAACTGAAGGACCAAGGTATGTTTTTAATACCTTGTAAAATTGGTGAGGTTAAAATCAAGCGAGCTATGTGCGATCTAGGTGCCTCTATCAATATAATGCCTCTCTCCGTCTATAATTTAATTTCCACCAAGCCTTTGAAGGAGACGAGAGTTACACTTCAGCTAGGCGACAAATCAATAATTTATCCTGGAGGACTCATAGAAAATGTTCTAGTGGAGGTAGAAAACTTAATTTTCCCTGCTGATTTTTATGTGATTGATATGGAAAATGATCGTAGCAACATTGGTTCTGAAATCCTCCTCGGTCGTCCTTTTCTGAGCACGGCAAATGCAAAGATTGATGTTCGAAGCGGTATTCTTACTATGGAGTTCGACGGTGAGATCTTAAAATTTGATGTCTATAAAGCAATGAGATATCCGGATAACGTTCATAGTATTAATTTTGTTGGCATTTTTGAACTTGTTGATGATGAATCTAACTTTGTTGACGATTTATGCAAGGAATCTGATGATAAAAAAGACGGCATAAGGGAGTTGAAAAATATTTCAGTTGTTGATTCAAATTTGATCTCAACTCCTTTAAAAACTAAAGATTTACCTTCCTTTTTGCAGACACCAAAAATTAAGTCGAAATCATCAAGTAGCCGTTTGAAGAAATCATTTTTTGGTAAAAAAGATGTTTTGACGGCTATTCTTCTGGAAAAGTTTTTAAAATTGGGAAATATCCGAAGAAATCTTTGTGAGAATTTTCAAATTTCTCATAAGGAATTTCTTAGTTGGAGAAAGCGAATGAAGCGGAAGTGTTTGTCACGAAACATGTAGTCTGAACCAGGTCGTCAAGCTAATGACGTTAAATAAAGCGCTTCATGGGAGGCAACCCATTATTTTCAATTCCATTATATTTTTATTTTTATTTTTTCTTTTATTTTTTTTTCCGATTAAGCTTATTTTATTTAATTTTGCAGGAATTTCAAACTTAAACAACGAAGAATTGAGAGATTATCGTCCGAACAATGCCAAATTCTACCCTTAGGAGCATGTAACGGTGCACGTTAGCACACTTCTAAGGAGACCGATCGACAGTAAATCCGGGGAGTACTCTGTTCCTTCTCTTGCACTTTAATTTTTTTTTTGTTTTGAGGCAAAATGCTTTAAGTGAGGGGGAGTAGAGTGTAGGATTGAATTTCATTTCACTTATCTTTATGCTTTGAATCTAGTATGTGTTGGTTGAATTGGTCGGAAATTTCATTAATTATCTTTGTCTTGTTGAAATTTTTTTGAATGCTTGCTTGGGAACACATAATTGTTTAGGTTAGTATATTCTTGATAGCGAATAGCATGAATTGTGATAAGTTGGTATTTTTGTGATATTCCATGACTTTGTTGGTTGAAATGTGATTAGCTCAATGCATGAAACAATTTGGTGAGATTTGATCCTTTACGAGCATATCATTTTCGCTCACATTTTGTTTGATTGAGTGTGTCGAATTTGGCATTGGTATTCTAGAACCTGCATGTTAAATACTGTCAAGATTACACATGAACATGATGCTTAAAAATGATTTGGGCACCTTAGGATTAACCATTCCGTTTCCCCACTAAATAGCCTACCCATGCATATTTCCCTTAGTTAAACACTTTTGAGCCTATTCCCGCTTCTTTGTTTTCACCATATTCATAAACCCGAGCCTTTTTATTTTATCCCTTTTTTCTACCTTTTCAGGGCAAGTGAATAATTTTTACCATTGTATTCTCCATCGAAAAAAATGTTGAATGAAAAAAAAACAAAAAGCAGCTGTTCGAAAAAAGAGAGACTGTTCGAAAGAAAAAAAGAACACAAAAAAAGACGTGAAAATGCATTTCGATAAGAAATTTTTTGTTTGATATTTTGTTTTTTTTATCTTGTTGTGCTTAATGTTTTGATGGAGTTGAGATTATTATTTGTTAGTTCCTTGCCTTGAACATTTAGCCTTATGTTTAGCCTTTTCCCCACCTTTACCTAAGCCCCGTTACAACCAATAAAAGACCCTTTGATTTATGCATCTTGTTCTTATTAGTAGTGGAGATTTGATTTACTTACAGGCTTATGGTAATACTGTGTAAATTCTGACATTGAGCGTTTCTTTACCCCAAACACATGGAGTGATTTGAGTGAATCCCGGTAAGGTATTGAGTTATGAGCATTGAAATTAATGAATGAATGGATATTACAATTGCACTTGACTTGTTCTAATTGGTGATGTTCAATTGATTGATTTCTTGACTTGAATAGTTATTGTGGTCTCTACCTTGCTTCCCTAAATGTGAAACTTGAGAAAGAACGTTTAATGAAGTTTTTGACTGATTTGGTTAATCATACTTGAGGACAAGCATGAGATAAGTGAGGGGGAATTTGATGAGTGTTCAGAATAGTTAATATTTGCTC
This sequence comes from Hibiscus syriacus, assembly GCF_006381635.1. Classification (NCBI taxonomy): domain Eukaryota; kingdom Viridiplantae; phylum Streptophyta; class Magnoliopsida; order Malvales; family Malvaceae; genus Hibiscus; species Hibiscus syriacus. Next base: position 444,320 of record NW_024063122.1, read on the forward strand.
GTTATTTCTTCGGTTTTGTGGATTTATTACTGTTGATTTGGTCGTGTTGTGCTTGTTTTCGTACAGGTCATTGTTTTCCAGAATTTGTGACAAAACGGGTGAATTCTGCATTTTTTTATTATTTGGTCACGGCTGGAGACATGGGCACGACTCTGGAAGGTCCAGTCAGCGGCGGTTTCTAGAAGACTTCTTCCTCACGCCTTCTGGAAGATTGACGAGCAGAGTTGCATTAGGAGACTAGTTTAAGTTTGAATTTAAATTTAAAAACAATTATCTTTTGTATTATTTTATTATTTTCTTTGCTTCTCCTTTAGGCTTTGAGAGGCTATAAATACCCACTTGGGGTAAGCCTAAAATCATCATTCAGAATACATTCTTCTTTTCTCTCTAGTTTTTATAAAAGTTTTCTCTTTTCCTTTTCAAGTTCTTTTTATTTTTCTTTATTTTCAAGTTTTATTTTTATGCTAAGTATGACTTTTTTCATGCTTAGCTAAACTTTTCATAAGATGAGAGCTGTCGCGATGATTCAATTCCAATGGGAGAATTGAAACGGTCCCTTAATATCTTCGGAATCTCTCTCTCAATCTATGCACTTATTTTTCAAAATCAAAACAGTTTTCAAAATCGAAGATTGACTTTGGTCAAGAATTTGTTGCGATTAAACGTGTGGGAGGAAGATTCGGCTTATAGAAAGCAATTCGACTTCCTGGGAACACATTGGCGAGATAGCTTCGCCAAGAGGGAATTGAGATCGAATTGACGGTTATAGAAACAACAATCCGAGTCGATCGTCACGAACTTAAACGGTATTTGATCTACGACAATAGATGTTGTTAGAATCAACTACCGAAGCCGGAATCAAAGATTGCCTTGGGTATTCGGTGTACAAGATAGAGTCACAAGGATAGCCCTTGTAGACAAAGTAACCGACGTGAATCCCGAAGAGAAAATCTTATTCGATGATCTAAAGGAAATTGAATCAAAGCGAAGCTTGAGGCTACTTTTACCGTATTTATTCACAATCGTCATCTTCTTATTTTTACTTTAATTACTTTTATTTAATCACTTTATTATCTTTTACTAAAATTCTCCCATTTTTACTGTTTCACGCCTGGCATAAATAATTCAGACAGAAATTTATAATTTTCTAAGTCCCTGTGGATTCGACCTTACTTCTCCTTGCTACACATTTACTTAATTTATTGATTGAGAATAAGGAATTATTTTGACATCCGAAACGACAGTTGTCATGACCCTATCTGATACAAATTATTGACTTTATCGATCAATCAAAAATCACCAAGAGGGGCTGAATTGGCCTTTGAAATCATTAATTTTGAGCATTTAATACTCACATGCACATTTGGTAACAATACCAATAAGTTGGTCTCAAGACCGAGCCTTCCAACGGTCAAATATATAGTCGTTAAACCTCCAATATCGATACTGCTTGAATCAATAATGATACCAGCCTATTGGTCTCGAGACTGAGACCTTGGTATCGATACCAAAATACATTATGGAATTTTGGTATCGATATTGAACAGATGGTCTCGAGACTGTATGGTGGTTTGGTAAAAATTAAGTGTTTTGAGCTTTAAAAATGATGTTTATAAAATATGGATTAACTTAAAAACACTTGGGATTATTTTTCACACTTAAAAATACTTTAAAATTGTTTATGAAAAATTATTTATAAATATTGTGAAATGATTAAATATACCCAACGATCTATACACAAATTGATTAAATATATACTTAATATCCTACAATCTTACGCTATATCCGAATGCAATAAACCTGAGTGTACATTAAATTCTTTATTTATTTTCAAGCATAAGGAACCTTTTTGCATTTTCTTAGTTTCAATCATCCTTATGGTGTTTATCAAGACTAAACTTATTTATTTTAGCAATAAGGGGCATTATTTGGCTTACTCCCACTAAACTTATAATATATATAGTTATCAACCAAATTCATCTCAAAACCAAACGAGATAATCACTTGGTGAAATTTATTATACAATTAACGAGAGTAATACTTGAACTTATAAATGGATTTCCTTAATTTTCATATCATTAGTTTTTTTATCATTTGAAACAATTTTCTAGATGCATCTTATAAAATATTCCATCAATGTTTTCATTGAGAAACACAATTTTGAAATCCAACTTATGTAACTCAAAATCAAATATGAGCAACAAGTATCATAATTATCCTAAAATAGTCTTCCAATGAATCCAAAGAGAAAGTCTCTACAAAATTAATGCTTTCTTTATGAGTATATCCTTTAGGTACAAGACAAGACTTATACCTATCAACATCACCATTTGCATCCATATTGGTTTTAAATATTTATTTGCAGCTAATAAGTTTTGCACCTTCAGGTAACATGATAAGTTCTCAAACTTTATTATTTTGTATAGAACTTATACTCTTCTTACATAACATTAATCCATTTTTGAGAGCTAGAAGTTTTATGACATGATGAAAGTTGATTAGATCATCTTTTATCGTTCCAATGCCATCCTTATTTCTTGTACAAACATAATAAATTAAAATACTATTTCTCTCATCTTGTGGATCTTCTGAATGACAATTATTCTTTAAGGTTGTTGAGTTTGTTCTTCCGTAATAATTTCTTATCTTAAGTGGAGAGTTTTCCAATATTATCTTGTTAAGATTCTACATTCACTTCTTGATTAATAACATGTATGAACACATGGCTATTTATCAAAAGTGATAATATGAATTGATTTATAATTTAATTTCTCCTCAAAAGCAATTCCTCAAACCTTATTTTTCCTTCCAAACTCAATATCCTAAAAAGTAATGTTATAGATCTCACCTTAAAAATATTCCTAATTATGAGATCATAAAACTTATAACCCCTGGATCGCTAAAAAATAACCAAAGTAGTTGCTTAATGTTTTAGAATTCAATTTCTCCTCATTTTTCCTAACTTATCTCAAAAGAGAACAACGTTTTGTAACATATTATTGTCTCTTTTGAGTTGGGCCCTTACCAACTACATTATGACTTTTTTGCCCTTATCTTTATATGCAATTTTCAAGTGAGTACTTTTAGACTTGTTATGCTTCAACCTTTCTTCTTCTTGCATGTAATGACAAATAAGATAATTTAGAGTTTATATCTCCCTTTGAATTTATTAAAGTCTATAGGAGGTGATACTAAAATCACAAGAACAAGTAATTCTTTAGAAAAACTCAACCGTAAGGGCCTTAAGTCTTGAAGCAACATGAGCATATCCATAATGCACTCCCTCACATTTCCTTGACCTTTTTACTTTATAGACATCAAAGTAATCAAATGTGATGTCATTTAAACCTTATTGTTTTTTAAATATTTCTCAAATTCGTCAAAGAAACCATTGACCTAAGTAATCTTTTCATATTATTTGCCCCTAAAAGCTTCTAAAATGTTGTATTCCATGACAACTAGACTCATGCAATTTGAACAAATTTTACCTCTCAAAATCCAATTAAGGATGCTATCCCCCATGAGAGGTGGAAATTGTTCTTTCCTTAGTACAAAGTCCATGTTCATACAACCAAAAACTTATGTAAGTGCATTTTCTCATTCCTTAAGATTTGTTTTCTTAAGCATGAGCAGAAAATGTATAATAACAGATGTTATGGTAGCAATAAATAAATAAATAGTTGAACAAAACATAAATAAAATTGAAGGTCACATCTTAAGTAAACAAAACATATTCAAAATTATGGTTAATTCTCATCTCAAGATACCAAACACTACATCAATATCAAGTTTTTGGACAATAATATTAATAGTAAACAATAATCTTGGTGTAGTAATCAACATTGACAATAAACTATGTCAAACAATAGACTAATCTTTAGATTAATGTAATGTTCACATAAAATACCTTTTAATTGTCACATATTACTACCACATGTGTCGCTTGAAATTCAATCAAATATTAACTTTCTTTTGGGCCAATTAATAAACGCATGAATTACAAGAAACACATAATCATCTTGACATTTCAAATAAATTAGTCTACACAAAAGAAGTCACTTTGGCGGTATTTTGTTTCTACTAATCTATCTAAATATCATACCTAGCCAAAATATGAATTATTTTGTTTCAAAATATATATTCTATTAACCAACAACCAAAATTGAAATTTTGATTGAACCAAATTGAATATATACATATAATGCATTAACAATATAAACAAAACCATATATATATATAATCAATCAATCAATTTCTCTTAATTTTATCTTTCAATTAAAAGATAATAAAAAATAATAATTAATTTGAATACAATTAAACCTTATCTCAAGATATCAAATGCTTAATTAATATTTCATCTTTAGACAAAATATTCACCTTAAGTGATATCTAGTGCGGTAACCAAACATTGATAATAATAATATATAAAGCAAAAATCTTCATTTGGTCCGATTTATTACTCACACATCAAAACGAATAATTATCACATGCTTATTACCAAAGTTGTACATGCGATTATGTCAACTATTAAAATTCCTTTAGGCCATACTAACATATCCTATGTTACATGCACATAACCCTTCATATTTTAAAATAAAATATTTTCCATAACTGGGTCACTTTAACAATTTATTGCTTGATTAAGTCATCTCAGAATAAATACCAGTATTCAAATTTAATAATCTATAACAATCAAAGGTCAATACTGAAATTTTTTATTGCACTACAATATCTAAAATAACCCAAAATAAGGTTACATAAATGGTGCTATAAAAAATCGGAAACTCAAGTCTTTGATTGTTTATGAAGAATTCCTTAAACATGCATTTAATTCATAACTCCATAAATTACTAAAGACAAATCGAATTCAAAACAATCAACTTTGAATCAAAAGTCAAGGTCAAAGTACATACTGGTAAATTAAATCTTTAATCAAACTGAATCGAATATATCAATATCAAATATATATTCTATAATCCATAAAGTCAAAAGCTAAAACTGAATTTCTAATCAAGTCATATTTTTTGAAGTAATCAATAATATAATTGTCTAAATGACCTTATTAGAAACCAAAAACTTAATTTTTTTTACTATTTCTCAAGATTTTCTTAATCATGGATTCATAAAATTAAACTAAAACATGATACAAGAAATAAAAAACCAACTACGTAATGTAACCTGATCCAAAGATTAAACATATATGTGATATAAATCCATTACAAAGGTTAATGCAAAGCTATAATTAACTTTAATGTTAAATTACTAAATAATATGCCATAAATTTTTTGAGAAATTAACAGCACCTACAAGAGTAGGTAAGAAAATATCCTTGAAACACATTATAAACCAACAGAATGATTTAAACCTTATACCTACAGGATGGGATTTCAAAGCACATAACACAAAAGGATTATAGGATCAAAGTAAACAAAATCAATAACTTAACCTTATAAAACTATATTCTTCCTTAAATTAGCAATCATCGATGTGCAGTAAGCACAATGCAAGCAATTAGGATCTAATAAAAACCCAAGCATATAACAAATTCAAACATCTTCGTACTAATCACAGTACATCAAAATTGAAAGACTGTTAATTAAAAAAAAACTTTGTTGCCTTTGTAGAATTACCTAACCATAATAATAATAATTAACCCATAGAGAAACAATAAACAACAAACATAATAGGCACGATTATCAACAAAACTGCAATTGTTATTTCGAACTGTTGTGCTTAAATCTCTTACGCGAAAAATGAAAACTATAAAGTTTTCAAAACCACCACAAATTGATAATAAATTAATTTCATAAATCTTTGAATATACATCAATCTAAAAGAAAGTTAGAAATTAAAATCATTGATTTAACACGATCTGGCGATGATACCACTTGTTAGAACCAAACTATATAAATATGAAAATTAACCAGGATCTAATCATGCCAAATCATCAAAAATAAAAAAAAATACTAGATTTGCGGAAAAGTAATACAAATTGACCTACTTTTTGGGGACCACTATCTCTTTATAGAGATTGAATATTAGGTCAATCTTTTAATTATTTATAATTTTATCCCTCATCAAATTATAAATACGACTTATGGTATATACAGTTTGATTCCATGACACTTTAATACATATAACACATGTAACATAATTGGTCATTTAATTTTGTGTCATACTTTATGATAACATTGTTCATTATACATATTTGCCTACAAATATGGACTTTACTTCAACATAGGGTTCATAATGCTTCTTTGGAACATATGGAATGGACATAATGCAATTGTACATGATGGTCGGCTTCAACCTCTTTGGGTTATTGTGGAGAACGCGAAGAAACTTTAGGCAGAATTTTTCCAAGCTCAGAGTTCTCAAACGGATGCTCACTCTGTTCCGGGCGCTCGCAATGGGATTGGCCTTGGATTGGATCCGAAACTCTGGAAGCCTCCTCCGCAGGGTATAGTGAAGGTTAATGTTGATGGTGCCTGTGATCCACAAATGCAACTAGAAGCTATAGGTGTCATTGACTGAGACTCGGATGGTAGGGTCTTAGGTTGAATGGCCTCCACTTCTCTCTGTCGTGTGGAAGCAGGGTTAGCTGAAACACATGCAATCATCACATGATTCATTTGGCCAGGGATTGGGATGGTAACGAGTGATGATTGAGTCTGATTCCCAGCTACTGGTCAATAAACTTCATCATGATACCGAAGACATTTCGACAATCGATATTCATTTATGTGAGACGTGTCAGTTGCTGTCTAACTCTAATAGGCTTAGTGTTCAGTTCATTGTACGTGATTTTAATATGATTGCTCATAATCTTGCAACATGGCTATTAGTATTGACAATGTTATTTGACTCGTTTTGTTATGAGATTATTCGAAACGATGTATTGGCTGAGTATTCTATTTAGTAATGAAGTTTTTGTGGGTATTATTTTCTCCTTATAAGTTTAGGAGAGGTTTTTAATGAGGCTTTCATTATAAAAGAAAAAAATCTTTATCATAACCATAACTTCACCACTGTTTTAATGGGAAAAAAAACAAAGCAAACTATCAACAAGAAAACGATTGTGGCGAATATATATTATGATAATAGAAGTTTTCTAATTTCTTGAATAAAATTGAGAAATTTGTATATTACTTATTTTAATTTATTAACATATATGTTATATTTTGATCTAAATTATTATTGGTAATTAAGTTGGATTTTATTGTAATTATTTTAGGAAAGAATTCTTATGCATTAAGAACTCTTGGTGATCAAGTATTTGGCTTTATAAATAGAGAGAACATCTTAACTTAATTAGTGAAAGAGAATTATTTTGGAGAGATGTAATTGTCATAACCATTTTTTGAAAAAAATAATAATTAAATTTTGTTTAAAAATTATGACTTTTATTAGAAAAATTAGTGATTTTGAATTGATTTGGATGGGAGTCATCATCGACCTTTGGGCGAGGTAGGTTGAGTACCTAAAATCGTCCTTTAAAACAATTTTTAAAAAAATCGTTTTTAAGACAAAAATTGGTCTGCATTTACCAGAAGTTTGATTTGATGGGTCCGTGAGTCAGTTACGCGTGGGGAAGGATAAGTACCCCACAACGCCCAAAATTTGGTACTTAATCGCTTACACGTTGTCGTAATGGTGGAAATCAAGAATTCGCTTCGATAATTAAAGTATGATCCATTTATTAAAGTTAATTAATTTCTTCCGACTTATTTGTTAGGGAAAATCCTTTAACTTGAAAAGAAATCTCGTGATTAGTAATCCTCCATCGGGAAATCTATCTCGCCTATTTCTTATCTATAAAGAATATTCCATCCTCAATAAAAATGTGCATCGAATATAAACTAAAAAATTGAAATATGCGTAAAATAAATTACCACAAAAAACGCAATGAATCATTTGAGTAAATAAAAATTTAATTAGTAAAATAAACTAAATTTATTTCAAGTTCCTATGTCGTTAAAATGTCGTATCAGATCGCACCACTTCGGCCAAGTGATGCTTTCCATGCTCATTCTACGCATACATGTTCTTGAAAAAAATTTGAATATCTCCAGAATAGATAAAAATACAATGGAAATAAATGTAATTGGAAATATACGAAATAAAATATTTGCAGTAAATGTAGCTAGGAACATTTATTTAATATAATACATATAACTACATAATATGTTAAATATATTCATACATGAAGGACTAAAATAAAAATATTGAACATTACAAATCCAAATGAAATCACCAAAAATAAGTATTTACAAGACTAAAATAGAATTAACAAAAACTTTAAAGGATCGAACAACAAATACAAATAAATCAGATCCACAATAGTCATTTTAAACAAATATAGGTACCAGAAACGAAAATAACACATAAATAATGTTTAAGAACTAAAATAAACTAAACCAGAAACATAAAGGAGTAAATGATAATTGAACCATGTGCAAAGCAGTAACTAAAATAAAAGATGCATAAATTACAAGGTCAGAGTAGAATATTAGCAAACAAGCATAGTATATAAACTAGTGACTGAAATGAAACATTGAAAAATAGAGGCTTGAAATAAAACATCACAAATTTCATTAATGGCTAAAATAAAATATTACAGATGAGGAGGAACCTGAACAACAATTAGCCCACGCGCTGAAAACACGCAGAAGGCCCCTCCCAAACGACACCATTTCGTGATATGTATAAATGGCCAAAACAAGACCAAAATTTGGCCAAAATTATCATTTGGCTCAGTTTAATAGCAGAGGGAGGAGAGAGAAATTTTCAAACTCTCTTAACTCCGTAATCGAGGATGAGAGGGGTCGCCGCCGACGCTCACGACGGTCGGAGAAAGGCAACCACCCCCAGAATGCTCCTCCCATCTCCCTCAACTCGAAACCCAGCCCAGTTCAACCTAAAAAAATTCTAAAGCCCTAGATCTACTGTTTACCTTTCAAAATAGCAAGGAAATGACTCCCTTTGAACTTCCTTATTTTATTTTATTTTATTTCGATTTTCTCCCTTTTCTCTTCATTTTGTTGTTTTTTTGGCTATCTGTGTTTTCTTTTTTTTTTCTTCAAATCTCGGCCTTCAGCTTGTTTTCAACGCGTGGGCTAATTGTTGTTCAGGCTCCTCCTCATCTGTAATATTTTATTTTAGCCATTAATGAAATTTGTGATGTTTTATTTCAAGCCTCTATTTTTCAATGTTTCATTTCAGTCATTAGTTTATATACTATTCTTGTTTGCTGATATTCTACTCTGACCTTGTGTTATAAATTATCATTTACTCCCTTTTCTCTTTGTTTTGTTGTTTTTTTGGCTCTCTGTGTTTTCTTTTTTTTTTCTTCAAATCTCCTCTTCTATTTTTTTATTTTTTTTGAATTCCCATAAATCCTCTCCATCTCCCCTCTGTCCTCACCGAATGCTTCTCTTTAATCTTTCTTGTGTGTGATTGGTGATGGTTTGTTGTTTGATGAGATGTTGACAGGGCATGGTGTGGTTGGTGCTTCATGTGGGAGTCTGTTGGGGTTGCTGAGAAGCATGGCTGCACAGGGTATGGGTGAGCGTGGTGTTGGCGTCAGGATGATGTGGAGCAAGGCAAGGCTATCAGTTGGGTCGGTGGTGGCTTGAACCGAGTAGGATCAGTTGTTGGATCCTCTTAGATGGGTCTTGATTGGGTCAGTTCTACTGTAACTGGTCCTCTTGGGTCTTTGCTTGGGCTATCTGTAATGGGCTTAGGGTTGGCCTGAATGTTGGGCTTGAATCGGGACACTTGTTGGGCCTATAAAATAATGTAATATATTTAAATAATAAAAATAATAATAATAATAATAATAATAATAATAAAAGACTCAGACAAAAATGGGTGTATACAACTACCTTTTTTGCACATTCTTGTGTTAACAAGAATAGGGCAAAGACGAAAAGACAACAAGTTTTTGTCTGGTTCTCTCTTTGTCCTAGAATTTGATATGTTTGTTGTTGAGGATGACACTGCTCATACGTGATGTAGAGTTCTGGTTATTTTTAGATAAATTTGGAGATAACACGGTTCCTACATGATGAGGAAGTATGGCTATCTAAGGGTGACACGGCTCCTACGTGATGAGGAGATCTAGTCGGTAGATGACATTGTTCCTACTTGATGAGGATGACTTGGCCATCTTTAGGGATGATGATAACACAGTTCCTATGTGGTGAGGATGGATGGATATCTAAGGTTGATGTGACTCTTAAGTGATGAGGAGATATGGTCAGTGGATAACACCGTTTTCTAAGCAATGAGGATGACTGGCCATCTTTAGGGATGATGATAACATGGTTCCTACGTGATGAGGACGGTTGGTTATCTAAGGTTGACGCAGCTCCTACGTGATGAGGAGATTTGGTCGGTAGATGACACGGTTCCTACGTGATGAGGATGGTTGGCCATCTTTAGGGATAATATTTCAAGAGAAACTGTCTCAAGAGAGACAAAATTCTTTTCAATGAAAATGATCTCAAAGATCTTTGTTTCAAGTGAAATAAATTCAAAATTTGTATCTCAAAGGAAAAATGTCTCAAGCAAGACAAAATTGGTTATGAGAGAAATTGTCTTAAGCGAGATAAAATCGGTTTTTAGAGAAAACTGTCTCAAGCGAGACAAAATTTGCTTTTAAATAAAACTATCTCAAGCGAGATAACACTTTGTCTCGATAGAAATAATCTCGAAGGCGATAGATCGTCTGCTTATTCCTGCATGTTGGGAAATGCATTTTGAAGATCTTATCATTCACTTCTGGAGGTTGAATCTGTAGATGATATTGTTTCTTCAGGTTAGAGACGTCTGGTCATGTCCAAACTTTTATTTCCTAAAAGATCGATAAATGATGTGTTTATGAATGACTATATTGGATGTTATGATGGATGCAAAGATGAAGTTTATTTTATGTGTTTGATTTGATGAATTTTGGAATTTATCCTCATGTGAGGGGAAAATATCTTTAAGAAAGAAAAAATTTCAAGTGAAATTTTTAAAAGTATCTTCATGAGAGGAAAAATCAGTCTTTATTGTGCGTGATGATGAATATATGATGCAAATATGCAAACTCGTGTAACATGTATGTATGTGTTGATGTATGTTTTTGATCTGGAAGGAGAATGATTGCATGAGCAGTCTTCACTTTATCCCTAATCTAGTTGTCTTCTTTTTCCACCAGTGTGTACTCTTGCAAACTTTGACCTGAGAAATTTTTTTTCCTTTCCACATCAATTTTTTTGACCCAAAAGTTTGCTTCCTTTGCCCATCTTTGATCATGAACTTCTGAGAGATGTTTGTTAAATTCCAAGATATGCTTCCAGAGAGATTATCTTGTTTGAAAATGTTTTTCTTCTCCTTTTAAAAAAACTTAATGAAGAAAGAATATATGAATTTTCACTGTCAAATGAACTAAAATAATGTCCCATCTTCGGCTTTACAATTGGAGCAAACCACAAAACATGAGTTCATTGAATATTAAAAAAATCAACTGCTCTTTTAATCTTTGATAGCTGCAAATCTTTGACAAATATCAAGATCGAAATGTTGGTTTTGAGGTTAGCTACCTAAATTCTAAGGTTTCTTTCCTTGATTCGTCCTTTTTCCTTTTCTCGGCCATTGTGAAAATCAGGACATGCCCTCTTTCTTGGCTTGGCATTTTAATCGGAAGCGGACAAAATGACGCAGCTAGCATATTCAATTACTAGCCTTTTAGAACACTTTTATTTCAGTCCTCTAAAATCTTTCATTTGTTCAAGCTTCGTAAACTCCTCTAGCCAAGGCAGTGCAGAAATATCGGTCTAAAAATGAGATTTTTGAGTGCTCGTGTGAATTCGACTATAACAGGTGTTCCTTAACTCCCTTAGTCCATATTCACCGAAACTCCTTATTTAGTAAATTCGATTTAATTTGCCATTGTTTGGCTAGCTAAATTCAGCTTTATTATATATATATTTTTTATAATTGCCTTTATTTGGCTAACTGAAAGATTCGTGTCGTCACAAAGTCTTCAACTTGACAATCATAGTAGAGCAAACACCGAATTACCAAGTACCTGATCAATGTCATGTTTGAATGTAATCTATTCATAAGGTCAGGGTTTTTGAGTTTCCTCTATAACCAATTGCTTTAGCGGAATAACTCAGCTTTATTGTATACATATATAATTATATTCTGGGCTATACGAATTCCATTTCTTAATCTTGTCAAGAAGAACCTATTATAGTCTCGTTGTTTGTTGAAGGTTAGAAAATCTCATCATTAGAGTTCAATTTCCAAGAAACTGACCTAAACTAGATTCACCTACTCGACCATTCCATTTGTGAAGATCATGGTCATCATTGAACGTCGTTAATGAAAGTATAAACAAATTAGCTTAGCAATTTCATGTGCTAGATACCCCATTTTGTCCGCTTCTGACACATACCTGAATGCCAAGCCTTTCATTGACTCTTCATGTGAAGTGAAAGCTAGCTAGGTCCCTACAAGAGAAGGGTATGTATTCTGGTGTATCGTCTGGAGTAAGATTCAGGATTCTTGTTTTACAGGGGTTCAATCTTATCATTTGTCAAAGATTTACAACCTCAATTATTAAAGAGCTTTTAATTGAGTAGACATTCAAAGAATTTCATGATTAAAATTTGCTCATTGCTAGTTATCTCATAATAAAGCATTTTTATTTAAAATGTTCGAACGTTTTAGTGACTTATAAATAATCAATCATAGAAAGAAAAATAAAAACAAATTCAAACAAGATGGCATGCTTTTGATGAGAGTGCAACAAAATTCTTGATGGATGTCATAGCCTATTCATGATCAGAATGCCCTATTACACATTGAATGTCAATGCCCTTAAATCAATCAGATCTTGGACCTTGCGCTTCAATGCCCCATAATTCTTAGTGGTGTGACCTGAGCTCCCAATATGGTAGCTTCATATGGCGTTAACATCATGGCCTTAAGGATATGGGGCCTCTCTTGGTTTGCATTGAACTGGAGTCACAAAGTTCTTCTCAACTAGCTTTGGGAGCAATTCCTCATACGTCATTAGAATTTGATTGATGCGCGAAGTACCTTATGAGGTATGGTCCCTTGATTAGCTAGATAATATCCCACTATGTTAATCTTCGCTTTTTCCTCAATGTTAGTACGGCTAGTGCCTCTTATCTTGCCATTCTTGACAGCTCTTTCGATCATTTCTCCACATATGATGATATCAAAGAAACTTTTAGTTGCATCTCCTATCATATGGTTAATATATGGAGATTTTAATGTGCCGATGAATAAAGTTATGAATTTTCTTTCGATAATTTGTGGATGCACTTGAGATGCAACATCCCTCTATCGTTGTGCATATTGTCGAAGGCTCTCATCACTTTTCATCTCCATATTTTACAGCGTTGTTCGATCAGGGGCCATATCAATCATTTGTTTGTATTAACCCAAAAAGGCACGATCCAAATCCTTCTAGGAGCATATTTGAGTGCGACTTAATTGACTATACCACTTAGAATCGGGTCCAGTCAAATTGTATTGAAAGCAATGGATCAACATCTGATCATTGTTAGTGTATCTAGCCATCCTTCGAATAAACATCGTGAAATGGGCATTAGGACAACTGGTTCCATTGTACTTTTCAAAATTGGGCATTTTGAATTTGGACGGGAGAACCAAGTCAAGAACTAACACTAGTTCTCTTGCATCCATTTCCTTATGAGAGCTTTGTCCTCTCATTCCTTTGAATGTCTCTCTGCACCACTTTTTCAAATTTTCCAGGATCTCATTCTTAGCATCAGGAGTGAACATATTATGATTAGTAGAATTATCCTGAGAATCTAACACAGTTGCTTAAGTTTTAGTGGCGAAGAAGCCTACTTGGTGTCTTGGAAGCTTGTCGGGCGAAATGAGTATTGGTGGATTAGTATGTGCACTCACCATTCAGAGGTTCCATGGGTCAAGGAAATCTTCTCTTTGCCTCTTTCTTGGTTGAGCCCAGCCAATTTTGCTACAATTTGGTCGACTAGGTGGTATTGGTTTTGCAAGATATAATCCATAGTGGCCTTTTGCTCTTGCTCCACTTTAGCTTCTCACTCTGTTTGCATCCTTTGAAAATTATCTTCCTACTCTTTCTTCATCCTCTCAAATTTTGCTTCCATTCTCAGTACTGTGTGAATGAAGTTGCACAGTTAGAAATACCTCCTCAGAGTCCTCCACGAGATAAACCCATGTACACATGATTAATGCATGTAAAATGCCTAAATGAATGCTATTAAGAATGCAAAAATGAAAATACATATGCAAAAAATGTTGATCTCAGAGGTGAATATCATAGAACAATTTTCACCAGAGATAAAAATTTTCACATTACAAGATAGTTCATTTTATAGAATGCTTTCGTTTAGATGTTGAGTTTGAATTAGATCATTGCTTCGTCTCGGATCTTCATCCTCGAAAATGATGCCCCTCAAGCATTATGTAACCTAACTCCATTAATGCCCCAGTGGTGCTGAAGTCAGTGCGTCGCTCCTTTATGACTAGCAATAAAATGATCATAAATAGGTCTCTACGGCTGGATTACTCATCGGATCAATGGATCATCATTTCAGTCTCGAATAATGCACGATCTTCGAGCAAGTCTCATTCTTGTACTCTGAACTTCTTTTAGCCCTTGATGCATGTCTGTGTACGCGACTGCTTGATTGAAAACTTTTATCTCTTCTTGTGAAAATTTTCTCTCGAATATCCCCTTGCGGATCAACACTTTCGTATTATGTTATGTTGATGAAATGCAATGCAAAGAAGGACAAAAAATGACACAAACAAAAGAGAAGAAATCAATTAGTGCGGGCAAGATAATCAATAAAATTAAAAGATGCTATATAAAAATAAATACAACACCTACCCAATCATGATATCTACCTGAACATGCTTTTATTAGATACAAATCCTACCCAGACATGCTTTCTACCCAAAAATGATTAGTTTCAAGTAATTGTTCCTAACCGATTGGTATCTGGTTCGTATCTTTTATTCAACACAATTTAAAGAAAAATGTTAAGGTTTAGAAACGCTCATCCTTTGTGTACACCTAATTTTGGTACTTACTGACGGACAGAGGTTCGGTATGACTATACATAGGGTGATCGTTCTACGGTTCACTATATTCATGGTTTTGGCTCTAATAGGAAAGGATACACAACTTGTCCTTGATTTCGGTGCCCTCTTAGGCTACCGAACCCTCGATCTTCACCCATTACAGGTTTCGAACGAAACGAGTTCAATTCGAGGGTATTTGCTGTCTTATACCCATACGAGGAATAAATCCTTACGAAGATATAAGGTATGTATCCCATGGGTTATTTGCTAAAACTCATACGAAGAATAAATTCTTACGAGAGTAAAACATTCACCCCAACTTATTTGGAAAGAAGCTCAGGTCTAGAGCTCATGTCATGCAAATGCACGTGATGTGTGTGAGGTGGAACATGCAAACTTGTGACTCAAAAAAGGAAAATAAAAATCTCAATAGAAATTTTGACATAGCTGAAAATAAAAATTAGATCGTTAGAATGAAAAATAAAGAAATTAAAAACTTCAATAAATGTATCATAATTTAACTATAAATTCAAACCCATAATTTCCAACATAACGACAATGTGTAAGCGACTTACATCCTGACTTTAAAAAAAGTCCCCAGCGGAGTCGCAAAACTGTCATAAACATTTATTGAAAAAAACAATTAAATATTTTTAAAAAAAATAATTATGACTTTTATTAGAAAAATTAGTGATTTTGAATTGATTTGGATGGGAGTCGCCATCGACCTTTGGGCTAGGTAGGTCGAGTACCTAAAAACGTTCTTTAAAATAAATTTAAGAAAAAACCTTTTAAGACAAAAATTAGTTTGCATTTACCAGAAATTCGATTTAATGGGTACGGGAGTCGGTTACGCATGGGGAATGATAAGCACCCCACAAGGCCCAAAATTTGGTACTTAATCGCTTACACGTTGTCGTAATGGTGGAAATCAAGAATTTGCTTCGATAATTAAAGTATGGTCCATTTATTAAAGTTAATTAACTTGTTTCGACTTATTTGTTAGGGAAAATCCTTTAACTTGAAAAGAAATCTCATATTAGCAATCCTCCATCGGGAAAGCTATCTCGCCTATTTCTTATCTATAAAGAATATTCTCTCCTCAATAAAAATGTGTATCAAATATAAACTAAAAATTGACATTTGCGTAAAATAAATTACCACAAAAAACGCAATGAATCATTTGAGTAAATAAAAATTTAATTAGTAAAATAAACTAAATTTATTTCAAGTTCCTATGTCGTTAAAATATCGTATCGAATAGCACTACTTTGACCAAGTGATGCTTTCCACGCTCACTCTACGCATACATGTTCTTGAAAAAAATCGAATAACTCCTCAATAGATAAAAAAACATTGGAAATAAATGTAATTAGAAATATAGGAAATAAAATATTTACAGTAAATGTAGCTAGGAACATTTATTTAATATAATACATATAACTACATAATATGTTAAATATATTCATGCATGAAAGACTAAAATAAAAATATTGAACATTACAAATCCAAATGAAATCACCAAAAATAAGCATTTACAGGACTAAAATATAATTAACAAAAACTTTAAAGGATAGAACAACAAATACAAATAAATCAGATCCACAATAGTCATTTTAAACAAATATAGGTACCAGAAATGAAAATAACCCATAAATAATGTTTAAGGACTAAAATAAACTAAACCAGAAACATAAAGGAGTAAATGATAATTGAACAATATGCAAAGCAGTGACTTTAATAAAAGACGCATAAACTAGTGACTGAAATGGAAACATTGAAAAATAGAGGCTCGAAATAAAAATCACACATTTCATTAATGGCTAAAACAAAATGTTACAGACGAGGAGGGACATGAACAACAATTAGCCCACGCGCTGAAAACACGTTGAAGGCCCCTCCCAAACGACACCGTTTCGTGATATGTATAAATAGCCAAAAACAAGGCCAAGATTATCATTTGGTTGAGTTTAATAGCAGAGGGAGGAGAGAGAAATTTTCAAACTCTCTCAACTCCCTCATCGGAGAGGAGAAGGGTCACTGCCGTTGGCGCTCACGGCAGCTAATGGTGGCTGAAAAAAGGCCACCACCCCCAAAATACTCCTCTCACCTCCCTCAAATCGAAACCCAACCCCGTTCAACCTTAAAATCCCTCTAAAGCCCTAGATATACTGTTTTCCTTTCGAAATAACAAGGAAACAACGGCCTTTGAACTTCCGACCCAACGAACCAAGGTAGGTATATTCTCCTCTCTTCTTTCTTTTCTTATTTTGTTTTTTTTTTCTTTTGATTTTCTCCCTTTTCTCTTCGGATTTTCTTTTTTTTTTGCTCTCTGTGTTTTCTTCTCTTTTTTCTTCAAATCTCCTCTTCTTTTATTCATTTTTTTCGAATTCCCATAAATCCTCTCCATCTCCCCTTTGTCCTCACCGAATGTTTCCCTTTAATCTTCCTTGCGTGTGATTGGTGATGGTTTGCTATTTGATGAGATGTTAACAAGGCATGGTGGGGTTGCTACTTCACGTGGGAGTCTGCTGGGATTGCTGAGAAGCATGGCTACACAGGGTATGGGTGAGGCGTGGTGTTGGCGTGAGGGTGTTGTGGAGCAGGGCATAGGCATTAGTTGGGTCGGTGGTGGCTTGAACCGGGTCGGGTCGGTTGCTGGATTCTCTTGGATGGGTCTTGTAATTGGGTCGGTTCTGCTGTAACTGGTCTTCTTGGGTCTTTGTTTGGGCAATCTGTAATGGGATTGGGGATAGCCTTGATGTTTGGCTTGAATCGGGTCACTTGTTGGCGTCTACAAAATAATGTAACATATGTAAATAAAAAAATAAAAATAATAATAATAATAATAAAAGACCCAGACAAAAACGTGTGTCTACAGTAATCTTTCTGGAATCTCTGTAACTTTTGGGGTTTATGTTACAAAGATAATTTTGTAGGGATTGAAAGAGTTTTTGGGATACATCGGGTTTTAGTATCTATATCGGGTTTTGGGATACATGTGATATCATGTACTTGTATTCTTCGTATTCTATACATCTATAGTGGATTATTGTTCATCTCGCCCGTAGAGGTAGGCAAAGCCGAACCACTTTAAATCTCGCCTCCTGTGCATGTCTTATTTTATGTAAATTTACTATTAAATTAGTGGATAAAAGGTTAAAATGCAATGTCATTTTTGTTTATATCGATTAAAATTTCAATTTAACAGAAACGGGATTAAAAGATTAATAAATGCATCACTATTTATTTTAATTATCTTAATTATTGTATTTATCATTATGTTAGGCGTGCCTGTACAATCTAAAATGTCAACAATTGTGGCAAAGTTTGAAATCCCCATAGAGTTGACGCTCTTAAGCTCATCCAAGATCCCCATGCATCTTCAAGCTCAATTCCCCTTGTCCGTTCTATCAGCAATCTGATGGGGAACGATTGGCTGATTAGTTTCAACTGGGTACAGCGGGAAGCAAACAAACCTGCCGATTTGCTGGCCAAACTTCCTGATCACTCTCGAACTACCTTGACCGTTCTTCAGATTACTCCTGTTTTAATTCCTATCCTGGAAAGAGATGTATTTGGTCCATTTACCTCAAGGCTAAACATTAGTTAGTCTGTTATCTTTTCCATTCAAAAGGGAGGGAAAACCATAGAGTTGTGATTATGAGACTACCTATTAGATCAAATAGATTAAATTATAAAGGTATTATACCCTTCAATACTCTATACATTTAAAAAAATAAATAGCTTAAATTATAATTAAAAAAATACACATCGAATGATTAAATTAGAGAAAATTTTATATACTTTCGAATATCTTTTTCCGTCACCCACAATGCAGGTATCACAGAATCTAAGATATTATCGTATTTGTTGTGGAAAATTTGTTTGAAAGTTGTGGTGTTTTAAATTTTGATTGACAAACTTGGAGCATGGAGTGGAAAATGAAAAGAGAAGATGCATAGAATTTTGGTATTCCAGAGTAGGGGACCATATGACCCCATCACTAGTTGTTCCAAGGATGCTTTCATGACTTGGGATTGGCACGGACCCGATCTGATCGGTTCGAAATTTTTTAAAAGAATATGAATTCAGGCCGAGTTTTTAAAAAATATGATCGGGTCAAATTAGATTCAAGTTTAGGGTAAAAATATCCGATATGATCCGAAAAATAATATAAATTTACATTATATATTTAGAGATAATTACAATAATAACCTTCTATATATGTTCTTCAATTAGATCATTATTTTTATTGAATAAAAATAATATTTTTGATAAATATATTTATTTCATGTTAGATTGGGTTTAATTTTAACTAAAAAAATTGGAACGAGTAAAGTCAACCCCTAAACTCTAGTCGAATATGACTTTGAGCGAATGGTATATATTTTCATATTATATCATATTGACCAAAAATCTAACCCGACCCTATGTTCATCGATATTCATGACCATCTTCGTCGTCAAAAGAAGTGTTCACCTAAACAGAGAAGTAGGTTTGGCGATTCTCCCAACTTTATAGCCATCCTTCAAGTCTAAGGACCAAATTAGGATAAAAAATTGGAATCAGTCAATTCATAAGTTCAAAACAATAGGATCCATTAAATATTTAGTGCGAATCAAATTATTTCAGTGGTTAAAGGAGTGATTGTTATCTCTAGGTCTCGAGTTCAAGCACATCGTCTGCAGGAGTATTTGAGTGTTCGTTGTTAAAAAATTAAAAATCTTTCGAACATATATTATTCTTGTAATTATCCTAGACTAATAAAAAACTGACATAATTCAAAGTGTCATCAAATTAAATTTTTTTAGAGAGATCTGAGCTTCTCGCACACTTTGTATGATTATGTCTATATAATCACAGACGAACCGAAAGAAGTGATAGGGGCAGTCACAATTTTAAAATTTTCAAATTCTCATATAATTTATATTGATTTTAATTTTTCACCTTTTTAAATTTTAATATAACTTCTTAAAAATTTACATTCGTACACATAATTATTATTTATAGGTCCCGTTCAATTTTTTTAATAGTTTGATGTGGTCATAATATTATGTTTGTTCATAAAATTTCTTAATCTTTAATTACGCACACGTATATATCTTATAAATGTAACTAATTAAACACATAACTTAAGTAGAATAAAACTCAATATTATCAATAAACTCACTCAATAAATTTTAAAATCAAACCAAATTAATTGATGGAAAAAAAAACTTTAGTCAATAGTTTTTTTTAAAATATCTTTATTCTTGCGGTATGTTGTTCAAAGACTATGGAGCTTGACTTTCACCAAAGTATTCAATTGCTTCACATCCTACCAAAAATAAATGCCTGCAGCACATACTGTTTGCCTGTATATACATAAATACAGACTACAATTAATTGATTGTGATAGATATTAGTTAAAATTTATCTAATTTTTTAATTCCCAAAATTGAATTTCTATTAAAATTTTAAATATATATTTATCTAATTTATTAGGCATATGTACTTATTAGGTGCAAATCATTACATTACCCAAGGAATTAGCTCCCTACTCTAAAGAAGCAAATAACAAAAAATTATTAAAATAATAAATATGTTTATAATTTATATTCGATATTTATAATAGACTTGAAATAATAATATCATCTTTTAAATAAAATTTTTTATTTTTTATTTTTTATTTTTTATAACGCTCCTTACAACTACATCCAACTGTATGATTTTAAAAATATTTTTTTTATCAATTTAATACGATTACAAGATAGTGAGTCAGATTTTAAATCTAGATAAATTTACATACACTTAAATAAAATTATTATGTATTGTTAATAAATTTAAAAAGTTTTAAACAAATACCAGATTTTATATATCATGTTGGAATATTAGCATACATAACTTGTTAATCTATATTATTTTGGAAAAAAACATGTGCCAAATTTATTCTATTAAATAGCAACCACAAAAGGCTATCTTGTTCAATGAGTGGAGTTTTGGGATGACATCAACAAGTCATTTTACCAATTCTCTCTCCCTTCTCTCTTCCTTGTCTCTCCCTCACACCCACACCCCATCACATTGCATCATCATTGCATCATCACTTCGCTGTTCACTCTATTCCGGTAATCTACACCACTCATTGTGCAACTTTCATTGATAATTATCGTCAAGAAATTATTGTAAACTTAGTAAAAGAGCTGGTTGTTGATTCAACTTGATTGAACTCAAGTTGGGTTGTCAAGTGATTCTTTGAGCTGTTTATTGATTAGGGTTTCTTTCTTTCTTCTTTTTTGTTAAGTTCATTTGGCAATCGGATTTAAAAAGCTTCAATTTCCAGTGATTTTTTTATTTGTTTTGTGTTTGATATAAATGCTGCAGTGAAAAGTTAAGAAAACTTCATTTTCTGTGTTTTTTCCCCTTGTAATGGAGTCCTGGAGTTATGTTTATGGGGAGATAGAACAAGCTTTTGGGGACTTTGGGTTTGGAGAATTATCAGCAAAACAGCTACCAAGCGGTTCAATTGGGGATGTTTTAAGCAACAAGATGGGTTTGGCTAATGCCTTTTCTGGGGATGATGATGATGATGAGTCTGCTACAAAGCTTTCATGCTCTGTCGTGGACTGTAATATTAAGGATTCTTCATTGATAGATTTAAAGCTTGGGAGATTTCTTGAACATAAAGGTTCCCAGAATTCGAGCTTTTCAATAGCAGCCCCCATTTTCTTTTCACCGGAATCGTCTACGCCGCCGCCGAAGAGAGTTCGAGATGCAAGCATGAATTCTCACACTGCTTACTGCCAAGTTTACGGTTGTCACAAGGATCTTACTTCCTCGAAAGACTACCACAAGAGGCACAGAGTTTGTGAGGCTCACTCCAAAACTGCAAAAGTTATTGTTAATGGAATTGAACAACGTTTCTGTCAACAATGCAGCAGGTCAGTTTTGCTTGTTAAAGCCCTTAGATAGGGTCTTGGAGTTTGGAATTGTGTTCCAATTTTAAAACTTTTTCTGTATTCTATGTGGTTGATTATATGTCTAAGCTTTTGATCATCCAGGTTTCATTTGCTGGCTGAATTTGATGATGGCAAGAGGAGCTGTCGTAAACGCCTTGCCGGCCACAATGAGCGGCGGAGAAAACCTCAAGTCGGTATTCGGTCAGGGAGAACCGAAAGTCTTCAGTGTAATGGTACTTGTTCCATGGAACTTCCTTGGCAATATGATGGTGGTAGATTTGATGGGAATATGTTGACAGCTACATCCTTTATTTGCCAAGATTTACTACCTACTGGCCTTTTGCATCATGAGAAAAATGAATGGGGCAAACGGATAAAAGTTGAAGACGGAACCGATTATCGCCCTGTCTCAGCCATTCCCCTGAACGGACAGTTTCATTCGAGATCACCGTATCCGGCTCCTAGCGGTGTCAACAAACTGTTCTACTCTTTTCATGATAATGGAGCAAATGCAGTCACGGGAATTCATCCTCATACGAATTCCGGATCACGTCCTTTATTCCGAGACGCCTCGTTAGGAAGTGAAGACACCAATGTCTTTGATTCAGCTCCAACGATTCATGGATTATCCGAGATTTCGAATTCCGGTTGTGCTCTCTCTCCTGTCATTGCAGTCAAAGAACTCACCAAGCCACTCATCCGGAATTCCCTTGGCATATTCCCTGGTTATACCAGGCAGTCATAACCACAACAATAAGTTCTCTTCAACTCAAGCAAGTCACATGGGTGGCCTGCTGATATCCGAAGGCGGTGAAGCTGCCGACTTCGATATCACCGATGTGATTTACCAAGGTTCGGAATTCATGAATACCAAGGATCACATATCATGCCAGGATGGACCAACAATAGACTTGCTTCAGCTCTCGTCTCAGCTTCACCAAGTGGAGCATCAAAGACGATCTACGCAAGTGAAGCCGGAAAACGATGCTCTGTTGCCTCCTAATCACTTAAATTCCGATACGGGGTAACGAAAACGGTGGAAGCATTAGGTAGAGAAAACGATTAGAAATTTCAATCTTTGTTCACTATGTCTCCTAAAAGGCTTTGCTGCAGTGTTTCCTTGAATGATATTTTGAATGATTTCATCTCTGGAGCTTTAGATCATTATATAATGACTGGTTATTGTCTGCATTTTCACCAATTAATAAAGACTGCCGACACTTTGGTTCCTTTAAATGATCTGTGTGGTTCTTATTTACATGATCCATTTAGAATAGTTTATTGTCGGCAACCTGTTTTGAACAATAAGCTAAGCATATAAGATCAAGTTTGGTCATGTAAGATCATTGGCGGATATAGAAATTAAAAAATGGGTATGTAAATTTTCTTATTATTTTTCTTTTCCCTTATCAAATTAAACTAAATTTAATAGTTTCCTCAAGATAATAGGTATGCAGTTGATCCTTATAAAAATTGCATACATCTGCCCGTGTGAGACCAAGATGTTATATGTTATTTAAGGATATAGAAGAAGGCAGGATGAATCAAGGTTGAGTGAGGACAGTCAAAAATTCAATTGATTATATATTTTAGATATTTTCTTTATGTTTATTTATTAATAATTTATGTCTAATTCTAAAATTTCATAAATTTATCTCCCTAAAAGTTTAGAACATCTCTCTAACATAAAATATCTCTACCCCTGGAAGAAGCCATTGTGTTCTATCTTATCCACAATGAACTTCTCGGAGGGATGAGGAGGAATGAATGGAGTTGTAACATGTTAAACTCGATACAAAATATCTAATGAACTTAAAATTGTTACACTCAAATCACTAAAACAACCTATAATTTCCTTTTCAAAATCATTTGAAGACTTTCTCCATTTGACAAGGATCCAACTTGCTCTCTTTCCTTCCCATCTTTCAAGACTTTATCCATGCCCCTCGTGAATTTATCATATTCAGGCAAAGAAAGATGCAGAGACAGATCAAACCATAAACAACTTTTAGAAGCTGAAAATACAGAATCAAAATAAGATTGAGAAAAAAAAAAGTAAGAAGAAAATATTAATAAAAGAGAAAATAACTTCAGTGACCGAAAATGCCTTATAATATACGATTTTAACCAACTTTTTTTGGATTTGCGAAAATGACCAACAAATTCGCAACGCGAACTCCAATTTCGCAACTCAGTTTCCAAATTCGCAACGCGAATATGTAAATTGCATTGCGATTTTCCAAATTCGCGTTGCTATTTTCCAAATTCGCAACACATAAGTCAAATTCGCAAAGCGCGTTTATTTTCGTAACGCGAATTTTATTTTCGAATTCGAAATACAATATTTATTTCACAACACAAATGTAAACAGTATAATCGCAAATCATAACCTAAAACCCTAAATCACAACTCAGTCCCATCTCTATCTCTCACTCTCTACGGCGACATCCGTCCCCATCTCCGACGAAATCCGTCCCCATCTCCGGCGAAATCCGTCTATCTCCATCTCTCAGAGCTACCCTCGCAACCATTCACGGTCATAAATGAAAAATCAACCACCGAGGGTTAGTTTTTTAATTATTTTTATTTTGAAATTTTTGTATTATTATTAGATTTTTCATATTTAAATTGATGATACATTTACTGGTAATTTCAGTAATAGATTAACCATTTCACTTAGATTGCTTAGTAAATTCATTCGGTTGCTACCAATACTGCTAAACTGTTTAGTCTTTAACCCTGTGAAGTTAGTATTTGTCTTTGTTTTGTCTTTTGGTAAAAGTAATGCAATTCATTCAAGTTTCAATTTGCAGAAGACTATTGCGATTTTCATTTTCGCATTGCGATTTTCATTTTCAAAAACTATTCTTCTTCTGCAAATTGAAACTTGAATGAATTGCATTACTTCAACCAAAAACAAAGACAAATACTAACTTCACAATGTTATCTGATGCATTTTGTGAACTATGATAGAATAATGACTTGGGTGAATACCGTGCAAGTTTGAAACATATTTGGCTTTGTTTTCACTATTTAATATCATGTCTGTTTATAGTGTATAATTTGTAGTTTTTGGTATATCTAACTTGGTATGTTTATTGTTTTTGTATAAATGTTTTTCGCCTTCATTGATCTTAAGGAATAAATTAAGCCTAGCCACTACAATTGCGTTGACGCTTAAACCTGTACAAAGAAAATTGTTTGAGGATACTTGCTTCGGGCCATGGTTGAAAGTACAACATTCGGGTGGAGATGCTATATTGACCCATTTGTTTCTTCAGACCATGACTAACGATCTACCCGAGAGGATACAACGTGGTGATGAAGAGATATGGTTTTATTTTCCTCCAGCGTATACTTGTTTTGGTCGGGAGGAGTTTTGCTTAATCATTGGTCTACGTTTCGGACACGATGATGTAGGTCGGTACACTAGTCATATCGCCCGCCTATCATGGTTATCTCGGGTTTTTCCTGAGCTGGCAAAGGCGAAGCTGAGTTTACACGTCGATGACTTGAAGAGATTATTTGTTAAAGATGGTTTTACTCGGATGGATGACCTCGATGTTGTCTTAGTATGCCATTTATTACTTTTGCATGCCGACTTTTTAGGCAAAGAGGTCAGACAACCTATTTCTGAGGACCTAATATTATTGGTAGAGGACCTAAATGCATGGAACTTGTTTCCGTGGGGTTCAATTTATGGAAAGCTACCTGGAAAAAGTTGTCGTTTGCCTTTGAGGACCAAAAAAGTTTGCGTGGCCATGGGTCCAAATACACTTTGGCAGACTTTATTTAGGCCTTTAAGGTAAGAATTTCTATATAATGTTTCCAAAATTATAATTAATTTTTTAATAATTACTAATGTTTGTGTATTATATTGTTTGTAGATTTGGATATTTGAGGCTTTTCCCAGCATGCGGACATATGCAATCAAAAATTCAAACGATATTCCTAGGGCTATTTCCTGGAGGAGGATCTGACTGTTGGATTGGGAAGAGTTACTACCATATACGACGATGAATGATGTAAGTTAACACAAATACTACCATATATAAACAAGTTATTACTAGTAGACGTTTAACTTTGTTTGAGCTTTTATATTGTTAGGAGGCCAACTATCCATTACAGAGGCTGACACCCACAGAGGATGAGCTTGCCACTGATTGGTGGCAAGCTAGTAAGCGTTTTTTTTATGGAACGGATGATGAGCAGCCCCTACTTTCGAGAGCCATCACCTCACCTAGAGCCATTACCTGATCGAGCCGATTATACACCTCCACAACGAGAGTCATCACCTATTCAATCACATCATCGAGCCTCTTCTTCACCATCACCTCATGATAGGCGACCGACAAAGATGCCACGACATTTATCTCCCTGTTCTCCACCTCCACGGGATGAGTTAGGGGAGTTACGTGATGAGGTCAATGCTTTGCATGAGGAGGTCGGTACTTTACGTGAAGATAATGGTGCATAGCGTAATGAGGTACCGTCTTTATGTGGTGAGGTAGAGGTTTTACGCGATGACAATGGTTCTTTACGTGGTGAGGTATCTACTTTACGTGATGAGGTAGCCGCTCTACGTGAGATTGTTGCATCATTGCAGAATGAGGTTCATACTCTACGCAATGAGGTAAGTTTGTTTAATACTATACTAAAAATGCAAATAACCTTTTTTCGGCATTATTTATTTGTTTATTTACTGATATATGTATTAATTTATTTTTAGCGGCCCGATAAGGTAGATGCTTTTTTGTCGGGTTTTTCTTGCACGATGGGGTGCACGCATCAGACGTCGTGCAAATGCCATTACGTCTCCGTTCACCCTAATAGTGCCATGACTCCGTAAGAAGAAGCCCGAATCACCTGTCATCGTTCAAGAGGCCTCTCCTATCGTTCAAGAGGCCCCTATCATCCTTCAAGAGGCCCCTCCCACCGTTCAAGAGGTCCCTATCATCGTTCAAGAGGTCCCTCCCACCGTTCGAGAGTCCGATTCACATGGCATAATATATCGACATATTGATAAACCCCCTCACGTGCCCGACATGATGGATAAGAGTTGGCTTTCGTATGAGTTACCAGTCAGTACCATTCCGGTATCTGAAGTGACCGGTATCTGAAGTGGAGAGGAGAACACTACCGGACACAATTCTGGATAATACCCTTTGGGCTAAGACCGCAGTTGATTTTTATCTACATGAGCGGAGCCAGAGGTGTTACGCTGACATATGCAAACTCGACGACGATATGCCTTTGTTTATTGATCGGTCTTGGTGGGGTGTGTTATTAGGGGTTGAAGACAATGGCTATTTCGACGGGGGGTAAGTCTTATATTCTTCTTATATTGCATTTTGATTAATTTTTTTAAAATTTATGAAATTCACTAATATATATATATTTTTTTTATAAAACAAAATATTGATGCATGGGTGTCACGTCTTCTGATAATAAGGAAATTGAAGAAAATAAAAAATACGCGATGGACTATTATGCCGATGTCTTTTCATGTAGCTCACTTGAAGGATCAGAGAGACACTTAATATGTGTTGGGTAATGGAAAAGCTAAACTTTATCCTGCGTGGTGGGAGGTCGATAAGGTTAGTATATATTTTTGAATATTTTAAAGGTGTTCATAAATAAAAATTTGATATGCGCAATTGAATTATTATTTATGATTGCAGGTGTTTATCCCTATTTTGGAACGTCGTCATTGGATTCTCGTCGAGCTTCAGCTCCCATCCCTGAAGACAATGGTATATGACAGCATGTTGAATTACATACCATTGTCTGATTTGAGAGATATTATTTGTAAGGGATGGAGCGCTCATTTGGCTAAATACTTAGATGCGATTGATTATTGGACTAAATCTGGAAATAAGAAGCCAAAGAAGTTCAAAGTTACAATGATCAGAGACGAGACCGCGCCACAACAAACGCAGGGAGCCAGAGGGGATTGAGGTCCACTCGTATGCATGTGCTTGGAACGTTTGATGACAGGAAGTAAACAGTTTCTACCTCCCACATATATAAATAGAGGTGTAGTAGGCTTGTGGTTTCGGCATTTTATGGCTAGAGCGATATATGCGAGACGCTGCCTACCTGCATTGGCGTGCTGAAAGTGTGTATAAACAACACAAATTGGTAAGTTTGAGCAAGTGTTGTTAACATATATACTCTTTGATGGTTTGAAAATGTTTGGTTAAGTACCTAGATAATTTGTTGTTTGTTGGTTTTAGATGTGTAGAAAGTATTGTTTGAGCAAATGTTTGGTTTCTGCAGGTTAATCCTGATCCTGAAGTGAGTTGCGTGAAATTGATGTATTTGTGCATAAACAACTGTCTGCGTGAAATTGATGTATTTGTAAAAGTTGATTTGTTTAATTGATGAGGAAATAATTATTTTTTGCTTGTTTAATTGATTTGTAAAAGTTGATTTGTTTAATTGATGTGTAAATAATTCTTATTTTTTGCTTGTTTAATTGATTTGTAAAAGTTGATTTGTTGTTTTAAATTTCAATCTGCATTATGTTGAAGGCAAAAAAGATCTTTTGAAGGTACACTTTCGCAATGCGAAAATCAAATTCGCAATGCGTAAGTCAAATTCACGTCGCAATGGTTGCGAAAGTCAAATTCGCAACGTGAAAGCCAAATTCGCAACGCGAAAGTCAACTTCGCGTTGCGATTTTCGCATTTTGACTTTCGCAACAATCGCAACGCGAATTTGACTTTCGCAACAATCGCAACAAAAAATCTGATAAGTGATAACAACTGAACAGATCATAGCAATGTTCAAACTCAAGTTATTAATGAATGTCTAACTGAAATGTATGCATTCACACATAAATTACACATAATACAACGTTTGCATTTAAAAATCACCTAAGTTAATAAGTCCCAAAAGGTGAAGCCGGTTGTGATTGGGATTTTGATTTTGATTTTGATTGGGAGTTTGATTTCCTTTTGCTTGGCACCATATGAGCTTTGGATTTTGATGAGGATCCATATTTTGGAAGAGGAAAAGATGATTGTGATGGCACTGGTGATCCATAGGTCAACCAAAGTGTTTGAACATGGTTCAACTCTCCATGATGTTGATTTCACAACACGTTTCATTATCTTTTTTTCAGTCCATGGTGTAACACGACATTCTAATGTTCCTGTAAATTTAAATAAATAATACTTAGGAAAATATATGATAAGTTATGAATTTAAAGAAATAATACCTGCATGGTTTCTTTTCTTGTAGTACCACTGTTGAATAGAGGCTCGAAAAAACTCCATTAACATAGTAATGGGCAATTTCCGGGAATGACGACTTAGAGCGTTGATTGATTCTGCACTATTAGACATTATGAAACAATATCTTGCTCCAAGTTGATGTGCTCTTGACCATCTTTCAAACCCGACATCTTCTAGTGTTTGAGCACATTGAGGCAAAACACGTCTTAAACAATTTATATGCTTATTAAAATCCACTTCCCGATAAGCTTTTACAGCCTTCCAGTATGTCCATTTGTGATTTTTTATATACTAGCAGACCTTGATTTTAGATTTTTGTACAAATGAACACCACAAAGTCCATAAAAAGCATCTGGGAAACACCTTCTAACAGCGTTTTCAATTGAGTTTTCCCTATCGGATATGATTTTCATATTGCTAATAGGACCTATACAATCCCTAAGATGCCCCATAAACCATGTCCATGAATCAGAGGTTTCAGATTTGCCAACCCCGTAACCTATTGGCAGTATCCCATTGTTAGCATCCATGGTTACTGCTAATAAGTTTACTACAAGGTATCAACCTTTCAAATGTGTTCCGTCAACTATAATAACTGAGTCTATGCAAGTAATAAACGAACGAATCTACAAAATAATATACACAAGACATAATAATTTAAATGTGAAATGCATGTAACTAACAAAAAATGAGTCAACAAAATTATATTGATTTACTAACCGCAACACCAATGGCGATAAACAGCAACTCAAAGCGTCCATCTCTATCTGTTTTGATATGAGTTACCGACCCATGATTTTTCAGCTTTAAATTGTGACAATAAGCCAGCAGTTGGGCAAACGATGCTTCTGGAGACCCCCTCAACAATTCCAAGGCATAACATTTGGCTCTCTAAGCTTGAGAATATCAGATACTAATCTTGAACCGAGCATTCATGTCAGTCATAATTTCATGTCCCCGATATACCCTGCCATTCAAAAACATTAACTCAGTCAGAAAACCACCCAACACCTTTTTGTTTGCCTGTCTATGGTGAAGAAAAACTTGGGTTCTTGAACATGTATGTTTATCAATAAAAGTCCTAACTTGAAACATTTCACAATCTTTTATCCTCTTTACAATCATATGCCACGTACAGTTTTTGTCAATCATGCACTTTGTTTCGAAACGATCTTTGCTTGATTTGTTAACTTTTAGTTGATAGCCATCTTCCACACATTTTGTATACAAAGCTATCTTCAAGTCTTCCTTTGTATCAAAACAATCATCTTTCTTGATACAAATAACTTTTGTGTAACAATCAACTGCTATCTTTACCAACTCTTCTTTCGGTATCTGAAGTAATTCTGGCATATTCCAGTTATACTCCCGTGGCATTTTCTTTTTTTTTTTCTTTTCTTTGGGGGCTTCTTCTTCTTCTTCTTCTTCAGGGTTATATGAATTACATAATGGATGTTCAACATGTTCATTCACAGCGTAACTTCCTCCTCATTATTATCAACAACATCTTCCTCGGTAACAGCTGTTTCATCATCAAAATTTGGGTATTGACCAATATCAAAATCATTACACGTAGGGTCTGTTTCTTCTTCTGAAACATCATCAAAATCCGAGTATTGACCAAGATCAAAGTCCTGGTATTGACCAAGATCAAATTTCGAATACTGACTAGTACTCACAATTTTTTCTGTTGACTCATAATCATCTAACTGGTCAATACGAAAACCGAAATTTGGTGTTGAAAGTTGATTGGGATTTGGATTAGGAAAAGGTTGTGGGTTTTGAGATTGTGTTTGGTATTGGAAATGTGGTGAAACAAAATTTTCTTGGTGATGAAATTGTGGTGGAACCATTAAATTTTGAGATTCATAACAACGTTGTACATTGTGAGCACCATAAACTGGGGTTGAAGAACTTAGTTGATTACTACCCGCTACTGACCCAACTTCAATACTTCTAGGTTCAACAACATACAATGTAACATCATCTTCTTGCGAAACACTAATGTAAGCAATGAATCATTCAACATCTTCATTGTTGGTTAACAAACAAACTTTACATTTTCTCTGATAAGATAACCTAAATCCACTTAGAGGCTCTAAATTCAATTTCTTTGCAACACGTAACATTAGAGTTTCATAAGTTAACTTTTTAATGACAGTTTTAGTTGAAGATTCACGGGTAAAGGCATATATTGTAAAACACCATGAACATTCTCTCATGACCCTCCAAAACACAAATCTATCCAAACATGATCAACATTAGATGATTTCATTCTACAAATTGTAAATTAATTTACTAAACAAACGAGCTATAAACTACATATCATCACTAACTTAGAGAAAAATATACCTATATTAAGTTGATAGTTGATAATTTGAGACAGAAATCATTGAAAAATTATATATAAATAAAATTATGTAAAAACAAAATTAGAGATGGGAAATGATGTCGTTGGATATAGGAACAGATGTCGCCGGAAAGAGTGATAGATGAAGATGGAATGAGTTGCGATTTAATGATTTAGGTTATGAGTTGCTGCTACTGCGTAATTATATACCCAAAACATTTGTGTTGTGAAACTAAAACCTGTTGCGAAATTAAAATTCGTGTTGCGAATTCGAAAATCGAGTTGCTATAACAAAATTCGCGTTGCGAATTCAGAAATCGAGTTGCGAATTTGAAATTCAGTGTTGCGAATTTGGAAATCGCAATGTGATTTACAGATTCGCGTTGCGATTTACATATTCGCGTTGCGAATTTGGAAACTGAGTTGCGAAATTGGAGTTCGCGTTGCGAATTTGTTGGTCATTTTCGCAAATCCAAAAAAAGTTGGTTAAAATCGTATATTATAAGGCATTTTCGGTCACTGAAATTATTTTCTCTTAATAAAATGTCAGACATAAAACCAACATAAGATGAGAAATAAAACAACATTTAAATTAAATCAATCCGTAACTAAAACCAATAGAAATGCAATAATCTCAATCAAACGCTATGCTAACTCCCAAGTTCAATACATCTCATAAGCCATAAATTTTCTTATTCTTCTCCAAACTCCATAAAAATATCATCAAATAAAATATAACATATATATGTATCTCTTCCTACGACCTGCAAAATAAACGTTTCAAGCTTTTCCGCCCAAGAGCTCGAACAATATCGAAACGATACAGGATGCTCGTGAATGACGACGTTTTACTTGGTAGCACCGTTAGGCAGCTCAGCGGATTTTGCGCCCGATGGGTTTAGTTCATCCCATGCTTCGATCCATGTCACCATAGCATCGGCGAGCTTGTTGAAGTAGTCATCAACCTTGCCGAGTTTCTCCTTGACCTGCTTGGAGATATCGATGTAGCATTTCTGAACCGTGGTGCAGTCCTTTGGAAGGGTGACAGATCGGAAGAACGGGATCAGCTATTCTTGCCAGTAAATCCCTTTGTATTCTATCTTAATATTCACAAACGGGTTGCTCGCTTTGCTGTGCCAAATGTAAGGCAGTCCGGTCTTCACTCCCAATCCGAGGTGATCGCAGATAACCTGTGCATTCGAACAGTGCAGTTTAATGAGAAAACTTATCGATAGCAAAGAGGATCCGAGTCAACACTAGAATGAAATATAAGATACCTTGGTGCACCAGCCAGCCCACATATCATCGTATCATCCAATCGGCTGACCATCTCGCATGTGTCAAAAGTACATTGCCGGGCCAATCAATTCCCGGTTGAATGCCAGGTTCATCCCACACATGGGGATGAGCGTTTCCTTCGGTATCGTCGTAATAGCATCGACATACCTGATAGGAATTAGGCATACGATTTAGAGATCATTTAAATGATGTAATACATATGAATCACACAATGTGAAGGTTATATACACACACCTTTTGTTTCTCTCAAGTGGCTTGACAAGCTGAGTCGGAGCATCATAATCCGGGATGTTGAGCCAGAGACCGTGAGACACGGCAGTGGGAACACCCTCACAGAGACTGAAAGGGTAGCCACGAACAAATTCCGCATCATCTCAGTATGGATCGTAAAGAGTGTTGAAGAAAAACGGAGTGGACGGTCACAGGAGGTTCTTTATGTGCTGCTCCAATGCATTGATGTCTTTGATGGATGGATCTTTAGCAACCTGTAAAACCGAAGAACCACCTCAAACATCAAGTGCACTTCCGATTGACTATATGCAAACATTTCAACATCAGATCTCACAAAATTGCATCGAAACAGGTAAATTTAGAGCAGGGATTTCAATAGCGGTCCGTATCGAAATAGCAGCCATGTCCGAAACCATCATTTCACAACAATGATACCCACAATGACCACAATAGCAACAGTTATTACCGCAATTGCAATAAATGCAACTGAAATAGCAATGCAATTTAAGAGCACATTCTAAATATTATAAGATTTACAAACCCAACATGAAAAGAGAAAAACGAAGACTAGAAAGGCTGCTAAGGCTTAAATTACATTGGTAAGTGACTAATTGTAGGACAAATCAAAGCAGAAATTGACTTAAAACATGCCATGAAACATAGATCAAGAAAAAAACCATAAAAACGCACAAAACAATTGCAGATACAAATAGAGAACGACCCAAATCAAGTCAAGATCTGAAACTCAAAACTTACATTGTCACACCCCAACTTAGGGCTTAAAAATTTTCTTAAAATTCTTCCAAGGATAAATTGAAATTTTAATTAAATTTGAGGACCAAAGTGAAATTTTGATTAAATTCGGATCCAAATTCGAAAAGTACTAAAATTGTATGACCTATAGTGTAATTACACCATTTTTCATAAGTGTGAATTTAAAACCCATAATCAGAAACTTTACATTTCTCGAAAATTTCAACCCTCTTTTTCTCTCTTTTCAACATTTCCTCTTATAGAAGAAAACCATTTATCGACATTTCGTCGTCGACAATTGCTCCGTTTTTTACACTTCTCGCACCATCGTGTTTCTTGCGTCGTCTCGAGTCCACTGGTGCCCATCTTGTCTCCATTGTAGCTGACGTGTGAGGGGGTGAGAAAGACCAAGTTTCCGATGTTTCGAAATCAAGCTTTCCGCCGTTCATTGCTGTGAACCGAGCTTGGTAAGTCTCTCAAAACCCCTCAAAATGCAAGTAAAAAATTTTATGTAATTTTTTGACTTTTGAAGCCTCCACACGCTCCCCCACACGCCTCCCCTGTGCGTGAGAAATTCCACCGCCTGGTGGGCTGCTTGATAATGGAAAACCCGCCTTCCTGACCAGACTTATGTCTGACTTGATCTGACCCGACCCAAACCGGTTAACCGTTGAACGACTGTTGACATATTGACCGACGTTGACTTTTTTCGAAAACCTCTATCTAGATAATTTTAGACGTCTTGAGTTAGATTCCGCGATCTGTTTTACCAAATTCTGACCCGAAAGCCCCGAATCGAGCCCGTTAATTTGAAAATGCTCAGTATTTTTAGTATTTTTGCTTATTTATTTGATATTTGACTATGGAATTGATTCGAGAATATAATTTTATGAAGGTACTCAAATTTCACCCGATCGAGGGTCAGTTAGATCCGGTGCTTCCCTTCCGTCAATTCCTCACGATCCGCGTTCCTCAAGAGTTACTCGTAGGTATCTGTAAATTATTTAAATAGAGGTTATTATTATTATTATTATTATTATTATTATTATATTATTATTATTATTCATATTAGGATTATGATATGGATTTTTCTGATTCGTAGGATCTAGCACTACCGCTGATCATGATCGGCAGACTCAATAGTAGGCTTTCTTATCAGACTACTCAGACCGGTACATGTGTGTTTCCTGATGGTGTTACGTTATTGTTTTAAACTATTCATCTGAATTGTTTTAGATTTCTGATAATACTGAATATTTTTACGACACGATACTTGATTTTCTGAATACTATTTATCTAATATCTGATTTACATTTCTGATATGATATCTGAATATTGTATTTATGTATCTAATTTCTGAATCTGGAATACTTTTCTTGTTTTGCTAAATTAAATTACCATTTTCACTCGAATACATACATGTTTATTATTATCATTGGGGTATTATTGGAGAATGTATCTCAGGCCTAGTCTATGGCTTGTAAGTTTGTACTGCATGCTCATTGGCTTTGTGCTCATGGTAAGTTCTTAATGCATGCTCCTCGACTTTGTGCTCATGGTAAGTTCTTACCGCAGGCTCATCGGCTTTGTGCTCAGGGTAAGTCCTTACCGCAGGCTCCTCTGCTTTGTGCACAAGGTAAGTCCTTACCGTATGTCCTTATGCTATGTGTATAAGGCCCTTACCGGGTGTACATATTGGTGTATGGTTCTGGGGAACCTACACATTCTGGTGATCTGATGGGGTTAGTGTTCATATTTTTAAAACATGTTTGATAAATTGATTTTACTGAAGTATTTTATATGTATGTTTTTATACACCGTAAGGAGCACACTGGGCTTTTTAGCTCGTTATGTAAATTTTAACCTTTTCAGATAGTAGTAGACCGTAGGCTAGCAGACTTGGCATCAAGCAAACCGGCTAATCCTATTTTTTACCGATGTATATCTCTATATACCTTTTTGTTATACTTAGGTGACACTTGTTTTTGCTTCCATCTCTATATATATGTATTACTGGTATTTTTCTATGTATATGGTTTATACAATTTTTTTATACATATGTAAATTGATATATGGATATTTATAATATGAATCTTTCTTATGACTAATTTCATATTATACTGTATATATATTTAAATGTTATTTTAAATATAAAAAGAAATTTTTGAATAAGATATGTAACCGCCTAGATTTGGGCATAACGTCGAGGCCGGGTCTAAGGGGTCACACTTGGTGGTATCAAAGCCTTCAGTTTTAAACACTCGGACTGTGGATGGGTCCTAAATTCTGGATTTTCAAGATCTTTTGATGTTTTCAAAAATTGTGCCACCTTATTTTACGAGTTTTAAATATATTCGAGATTCCTGATGCTAGTCTAACTTAGGTTCAAATTCTTCCATATAGCCTTATGGATTTATCCGATGAGTGCTGCTAAAGGTTGTGGCCAGGTCGTGGTTGAGGGTGAGTGACTCAACCTTATGTTAGGATAGACAATCCGATGTCACCGCGAGATCCTCTTGTTTCGCATGTATATCTACCTATTCTTAGAGATGATCCGGTTACACCGGCACGAGACCCTCCCGTCACTAAGGACAAGGACACTAATATGGATGAGGATGCCATTAATAGAACTGTCTTTCATATGTTCAAGAGAGTTGCTAGAGTCCCTGGTGATATGTCTGCGGTCGAGATTTCGAAGTCTTTGGTAGCTTCTGGAGTAGTTCCGTTCGAGAGCATTATTGGTGGACCTCCGACTGATGCTAAGTATTAGTTGGAGGATACAGAGAGGATTATGGATGAGATGGACTTGAGGTCTGAGCAAAAGTTAAAGGGGCACCCTAGTTATACTGAAGAAAGAGAGTTTTAGGTGGTGGCAATCAATTTCGGTAGTATTCCAGGAAATCAGTTTACTTGGGATCTTTTCAAGGCACGTTTTCATAGTCACTACATTGGAGAGAGATACTTGCAAGAGCAAAGCTAGAAGTTTCAGAATTTGGAGCAGGGTGATATGTCTATAATGGATTATGAGATTGAGTTTATCAGGTTAAGTCGCTATGCTACTGGACTTGTTCACATTGAATCGGATCGATGCTTTAAGTTCGAGAATGGACTCAGTTATGAGATCAAGAGTTGAGTTGCTAATCAGCGGTAGAGAAACTTTGATGCCTTGGTTGAGATAGCCAAGACCGCTTAGGAGATAGAGCGAGTAGGTATGGAGCCAAGAGAGATAGAGACCAAGATCAAGATTGATTCAGGAGGCCTTCTGGCTCTATTGACTCTTTTGTATGGCACAACAAGAGAGGCATGGGTGAGTCTTTTTAGAGAGGCGGTGATAGTGTCAGGCATGTGGCGTCAAGTTCGTTAGTTGTGACGCCTTCTATTTAGGGTGATTCTTCTAGATTGCATCCTTTGCCGTCATGTAAGCACTATAGGATACTTTATTTTGGTGAATGTAGAAGAAGTTGGGTTCCTGTTTTAGATGTGAATCTGGTGACCATCTCCTGAGGGATTGTCTAGAGCCAGCTTCTACAGTTCAGACACCAGCTCATACTCCCGCTCGTATTCAGAGATAATTCAGACTCCAGTAGGGGTCGTAGTCAAGAGAGAGCATCAGGATCAGTTAGTAGAGGTTGAGCTTCTCGGAGTAGGGGCCCAGCCAGATATGAGGCCAGACAACCTGTGTTGGTTTACTTTGCTAGACGTTGACTACACTGCGATGAACCTGATGTGATTGTATGTACTATTACTATTC
The DNA here is from genome assembly GCF_006381635.1 of Hibiscus syriacus. NCBI lineage: Eukaryota > Viridiplantae > Streptophyta > Magnoliopsida > Malvales > Malvaceae > Hibiscus > Hibiscus syriacus. The sequence goes on from NW_024063122.1 coordinate 482,000, forward strand.
ATTCATTTCCCTACTTTGAATTTTTTGATAATGGTTATACTCATTCTTATGTTCTGTATTCCATTTCTGAGGGTCTTAATATCCCGATTGAGAATACTGAGAGTTCGGTGACAGTTTAAAGTCTCGTAGGTCGATCTCTATAGTTAGATTGTATTTTTAGAGGGTGTCCTATTAAGATCCATGAGGAGATCTTTCTGGTTGACCTGATAGAGTTACATTTGGAAGAGTTTGACTTGATTCTTGACATGGATTAGTTGAGCAAGCATCGAGTTAATCTTGATTGTGAAACCAAAAAAGTTGTTTTGAAGACTCTGGATAACAGAAATATTCTGATGATTAGGGAACATCATGGATTCCTGACGAATGTTGTCTCTGCTTTGGTAGCTGAGAGGATTATCAGGAAGGGTTCCAAGGCGTTTCTTGTTTATATTCTGGATACTAGAAGTTCCTGATATGATATTGAAGGCGTCTGAATTGTTAAAGAATTTCTCGATGTTTTTCCTGAAGAGTTACCTGGATTGTCGACGGATAGAGAAATTGAGTTTGAGATTGAAGTCTATTCCGGTTCCACCCCAGTTTCGATGGCTCCCTATCGTATGGCCCCAAAGAAACTTAAGGAACTGAAATTCTAACTCTAGGAGTTATTGGATAGGGGATTTATTTGACCCAGTGTTTCACCATGGGGAGCCCTAGTTTTCTTTATCAAGAAGAAAGATGGGAAATTGAGACTCTATATTGATTACAGGAAACTGAAAAAGCTCACGGTTAAAAACAAAAATCCTCTGCCTAGGATCGATGATTCGTTTGACCAGTTTGGAGGGGCTTCTATCTTTTTAAAGATAGATTTGAGGTATGGTTATTACCAACTCAAGGTGAAGGATTCTGATGTCCCAAAAACCACTTTTCGTACTCGATATGGTATTACGAGTTTTTAGTGATGTCATTTGGGTTAACTAATTCCCCTGCTACTTTCATGGATCTGATGAATCGAGTATTTCGACCTTACTAAAACCAATTTGTAGTTGTGTTCATCGATGACACACTGGTGTATTCTCGAACTGAAGCAGAACATGATGAGCATTTAAGAATTATTCTACAGACTCTGAGGGAAATCAAATCATACGCCAAGTTGAGCAAGTGTGAGTTCTAGCTGAGTGAAGTGACTTTTCTTGGGCATATCATTTCTACTGAGGGTATCCAGATGAATCCGAGTAAAGTGGAGGCTATTCTGAACTTGAAGCAACCTAAGATTGTTTAAAAAATTCGTAGATTCTTAGGCTTAGCTGATTATTATCGTCATTTCGTTGAGGAGTTCTCCATTATTACAGTTCCTCTAATGAAATTGTTAAGGAAAGATGTTCCATTTTTTCTGGTTTGAGGACCAACAAGCTAGCTTTGAGAAACTGAAGACTGTTCTGACTCGTTCCCAAATATTGATTCACTCTGAGTCTGCGAAGGATTTTTCTGTCTACAATGATGCTTCTCACTCTAGATTAGGATGTGTTTTGATGTAAGATAGGAAGATTTCTTGCATTTAGCCGAGTTCGCTTACAATAACAGTTACTAGGCAAGTATTCACATGGCACCGTATGAGGCTCTTTATGGTCGTCGATGTCGTACTCTTATTTGTTGGACCAAGTTACATGATAAGAAGACTTTGGGTCCTCAGCTAGTTTAAGAGACTAAAGATACTGTCAGATTGATTTGTGATAGCCTGAGAGAGGTGTTTGATAAGAATAAATCTTATACAGATCAATGACATAAGGATATCGAGTTTAAGGTTGGGGATAAGGTCTTTATGAAGGTATCTCCATGGAAGAAAGTGTTGAGATTTAGACGTAAGGGTAAATTGAGCCCGAGATTTATTGGGTCGTATCGTATTTTAAAGAAAGTCGGAACTGTTGCTTATCAAAATGAGTTGCCTCCCCAACTCAGTCGCATTCATGATGTTTTTCAGGTATCCATGTTGAGGCGATATCATTCAGATCCATGTCATATCATTCAGATTTAGGAGGTAGAGTTGATACCTGATTTGTCTTATGAGAAGGATCCCGTTCAGATTTTAGATCGGGATGAGAGAGTTCTTCAGATTGGCATTTTCTGATGGTCAAAGTTCAATGGACTAACTGTGGCCCCTAAGAAGCTACTTGGGAGACATTAGAGTTGATGGAGGCTCGGTTTCTACATCTATTTCCATCAGGTACATTTCAAGGACAAAATTTCTTTTAAAGGGGGAGAGTTGTCACACCCCAACTTAAGGCTTAAAATTTTTCTTAAAATTCTTCCATTGACTAAATTGAAATTTTAATTAAATTTAAGGACCAAAGTAAAATTTTGATTAAATTCATATCTAAATTCAGAAAATACTAAAATTGGAGGACCTATAGTTTAATTACACTATTTTTCATAAGTGTGGGTTTAAAACCCCCCAAAAAAATCTCCATTTCTGGAATGTTCAACCTTTTTTTTTTCTCTCCTTTCAAACTTTCCTCTTATAGAAGGAAACCTTTGATCAACGTTTTGTCACCGACCGTTGCTCTGTTTTTGACACCTCTCATACCATCGTGTTCCTTGCGTCGGCCTGAGTCCACCGGTGTCCATTTTGTCTTCTTTGCCATAGACGTGCGAGGGGGTGAGAAAGACCATATTTACGATGTTTCGAAATCGAACTCTCTACTTTTCACCGCTGTGAACCGAGCTTGGCAAGTCTCTCAAAACCCCTCAAAATGCAAGTATGAATTTTTCTGTAATTTTCTGACTTTTGAAGCCTCTGTACGTGCCCCCACGCGTTATCCCTGTGTGTGGGAAAATTCCACCGCCTGGTGATATAAGTCTATTCCAGTTCCACCCCAGTTTCGATAGCTCCCTACCGTATGGCCCCAAAGAAACTTAAGGAACTGAAATTCCAACTCCAGGAGTTGTTGGATAGGGGATTTATTTGACCCAGTGTTTCACCATAAGGAGACCCAGTGTTTCACCATAGGGAGCCCTAGTTCTCTTTATCAAGAAGAAAGATGGGAAATTGAGACTCTATATTGATTACAGGAAACTGAAAAAACTCACGGTTAAAAACAAATATCCTCTGCCTAGGATCGATGATCCGTTTGACCAGTTTCGAGGGGCCACTACAAGAAATTTCTACTATTGTAACAAATTTAATTTTTTCAAAATTAATTATCACTATTAGTAGCTTTTTGGTGACAAAATAAATAATTGTCACATTAGATTAAAAATATATATACAATTATGACAAAAGCTAAAATCGTCATATTAATTTGTCACAATTAGCAAATATGTGTAACATACGGTGACAAAATAAATTTTATTACGATTTTTTGTCACAAATGTTTCCTTCTAATTTTTTGGCGCCAAATTAAAGGCATATAGTAACAAATTTTGTAACTAAAAGTTTTAGTAACTATGACAGAAAATATTGTCACAACAAATAATAAGATTTAGATTTGTTGTGACAAATTTTGTTTGTGATTATATATTTTAATTATAGTGACAAAATGTATAGTGACAAAATGTATAGTCACAAATGACTATCTCTAATCTTTGTACAAAAACAAAATCATATAGTGACATGATTTGTAACTATAAGCTATAATTATTGTTAAAAAAAATTGTCACAACAAATAATGAGATTCAAATTTTTAGTAAAAAACAGTGTTTGCATTACATGTTTTAATTATAGTGACAAAATATATTGTCACAAAGATTTCCCTCCATATTTTTTTGTGCCAAAAAAAGCATATATTGACAAATTTTGTAACTATAAGTGTTAATAATTATTACAAAAAACGTTGCCACAAAAAAATAATGATATTCACGTTTTTCTGACAAATTATATTTGTAGTTATAAATTTTAGCTATAGTGATAGCATATATTGTCATAACTATTTTTTTCCATTTTTTGTTTCAAAAGTTATATTGACAATTTTTATAATTATAATTTATAGTTATTGTTATAGAAAAAATTATCATATCAAATAATAAAATTTAAGTTTTTTTGTAATTAATTATTTTTGTACTTATATATTTTAATCATTATAACAAATTATACTATCAGAACCATTTCTCCCTATTTTTAGTGTCAAAAATATTATATAGTAATAAAATATATTGTCATAAAGATTTTCCTCCATATTTTTTGTGCAAAAAAATATATATATAGTAACATTTTTTGTAACTATAAGTGTTTATAATTATTACAAAAAACATTATTACAAAAAATAATGATATTCATATTTTTGTAATAAATTATACTTGTAATTATAAATTTTAATTATAGTGATAACATATATTATGATAAATATTTTCCTCCAGCAAGAAAAAACTCAAACAAGCATAGAACCTGAAGAAGAAGAAGAAGAAAATGAGTCATGGGGGAAAGGAAGGCTTAGATTCACCTTTTGTTAGACAGGTAAAAGAAAGAAAGCCGGTGGATGCATCAAACAAGAGTTGCCTCGCCAAGCAACGACAATTTGTAATACCTTAATTTTGTCCGAACGATTTAAATCCATTGAAGGCGATCGAGTGTCAGTTTAAAGACGTTCACACATGGTCGTCAAATTAGATCAAGTGGCTCTCCTGGGCAAAAAAAAGATTTGAGCTTTGAGAAATGTCGAACATTTATTTGGGTTCAGTAACCATACGTTTTTATGATTAAATTTTAAAGATGAAACATGGGATACCCAAGTTAAGTGCCAAATTCAAGTATCCATTTACAGTCCATTATACAAAGTACAACCGAAATTAAATTTTCATTCCATATTTAACCCTTCACCTACTTCAAATGTACCCAATCTCATACAATTTCAAGACCCAAATACTGGCCCATACGACTCCCAAGCCCGTCTAGCCATCATCAAAACTTTTGTGAGATAGGGCAACTAAAAGGGGGACTCCCATTCTCAACCGATCCAGGGAGAGAAAAAAAAAATATTCTCACATTCTCTCACTTCCACTGATCGGAAAAGAAAATTGGAAGTGTTACGATTGAGGTTCAGATGCAAAACGACAATTTTCAACCGTCTATGACGACCTCGGAAGCAATCAACCAAAAGATCACCAGAATGATGGAGTTTACTCTTGCTCCACCACGACCTCATCCTCCACTTCCGCCGCCTCCGCGTTCTCGCTCTACAATCCTCGCATCCTCATGCATCAGCAACAAGATATGGTCAACCGCCATAACCTCTGTCCCACTCGTCTCCGTGAAGCTGCAAGGGAAGCGGAGGAACTCCGTCAAGAGAATTCCTTGCTTCGATCTGTCAACCGAGACCTCAACAAGCAACCCAGCGCACTGATCCAAGCCTCTGTTTAGAACTATTTCTCATCGTCTGATTACGACACCTCTCCGTTTGAGTTGGCGAACATGTTGCGAGGACTTTATCTTGGTGGTGACGCTGTAGGAGAGGCGGATATTTCTGATGAGAGTCCGACAAGCGTGATGGAAGGTGAGAGGGACGTGGAGCGGGTTATGTTACCTAAGAGCATTTCCGTTAGGTCTAATGGTTATCTGAAGACGATGAATCAAGCTGGAGCGAGTCATCGTGTTATAACTCGTGGACCTACTCGGACTGTAAATACCTCTCAACTCAGTGGAGCGGTGAGTTTATTTTTCCTTTTCTTTTAATCTTTCTAATTCTGTTTTGATGCAAATTCGTTATTGCAATTAGTATATCTTTTGTTTCATATTTATGGATTTATATCTAATAAGTGAATACATATGAATATGATATAACCATTCATCCAAAATAAAATTGGATGAATTTATTTTTATCAAATAAAATTTTAATTGCTGTGCTATTATATGATTTATTGAAAATGAAGTATAAAATTAGTTGTTTAATAGTAATAACAATAATAGTTTCCTCTTTGTTTTTCTTTCATTTAATGAATGCCTTTTTTGGCTCGGCGATGAAACAATAAATCAACTAAAACTCAAGTATGTTAGATGCAAACATTATTATATATAAGATAATACTGAGATTCACATTTTCGGCCATTCAGAGAAATTAGATTCTTTTACTTCCGGCGTAACTGAAATCTAATGAAATAGTCCCAAACTTGTAACCCTTAACAAGAAATCTGTTTAGACGTTTAAGATTTGTGTACTGTTGTATCTATTATCCAGAAATTTGTTTAGCCCTTTTTCATTCCTCCGTCAACAACCGTTGTAGACTATCTTTCCAGGGTTCGCCGCTTTTCATGTTCTTTATTTTACTTTTTCTTTGCTTTCAGTGTAAATTCAACTCAAAAAATTGTCAGGGTAAGTTAAAATCTATTCCTTTCTAAAGTATCAAGGCCATGCTTCGTAGTATACCAATGGTGTTTAAAAAAAAATCGATCTTTTTGTTGGGTTTGTTTTGATTTCTTCATGTGAATTCAAATTGCTTGCATTCTAGTTATATAGAATCTAGGCTTAGTTTGCTTTAGTGTGGAACAAATTGATGAGGTATTTATTGCATGTTAATATGGATTGCTTTGAATTGTTTTTGTTCTAGATTTGTTATTTCTTAGAAATATTTCATCTTTATATGTATTTATGTGATATTCGTGTCGGTTTCTCTTGCAAGGAAGAAGTTGCGGTCGCCCAATCTGAGGCAACACCCGTTATGGGTGAGCCACTGGACATCAACTCGGCCTTGCCCCTTGTGGTGAGGAAGTCGCAAGATCACGGTGGTCTTGCACGCGGCTGACACGAAGTTGCCAAGGTGATTGAAAAGCACAATGCACACCTTTGCATTATAGCCGATGACTGTAACCAACCAGATTATATTAAGCTGGTCAAGGCTCTTTGTGCCGATCACAATGTTAAATTGCTACATGCCCCAAGTTCTAAAACTCTCGGAGAGTGGGCCGGTGTAAGTGACATTTCATTGCTCGTTTACGTTCGAATTATTTTGAGTGGAAAATCAAAAGTGGCTACCATTGTTGTGAATGTTGATTATGATTCATCTTTGCATACAATTATGTAAGATAGATTCCGAGGGGAAGGCACAGAAGGTTGTTGGTTGCTCCTGTGTAGTTGTGAAAGTATGCATATGTACATCGAAGTATAATATGGTTTGCTTAAAAATGTATTTGTTTCTTCAATTTAGATTGATTCAGATAATGTACAATGTATGTTCTTCACTTAAGAGTTTAGGGATTTTATTGTTCTTTTTCTTGTAGGATTACGGTGAACAACACGAGGCAGTTGAAGTTGTTAAGCAGCACAAGGATTAAGTGATCATAGGACAGTTTATTTGGTAAAATCATAGTTACTTTTCTGGATCATCTATGATTTTTGGTAGTAAACAACGGATTAATATGCCTGAGAATTTTCTATTTTCGAAGTCGTTGCAATGTTGAACTGCTTGGTGTTTCATATGCATGCAACTATGATGCTACTGCCTTTATTTATTTATCTTTCTTGATTTAGTAAAATGTTCGTTTGAGTTTGCCATTATAAAAAATTTGGGTATGAAATTCGATCTCGTTTTTAAAACTTGAGTTTGATTTTATTCGATTTCAAGTAAGGTTGATAAATATTTATTGGATTTGTGAATTATTTTAGTAAACATGATTACGAAATAGTTTGTGTCTGATGATAAATTAGGCTAACCTCATGCACACCTACATACAAAGATTCGTCTGAAGATACTCGAACTCGGATCACCTAAGAAGAACTGCATATCCTTTACCCGTTTTCATTGGTTAGATCAAAATGATATCTTTTAAAATGTTATGGATATAGCATAGGCCCAGACTCATACACAAGGCAGTTTAACTGTTCGAGCTTTTTGGTGTGAATTTACACTGTAGAAAGATTTAGGGAAAACTATTTTTTTGGTTACTCATTATTTAGTTTCTATTTTGGGCACTAAATTATTATTTTCAAGGGTAAATTACGTGTTTAATACCTAAACTAAATATTTTCGATTGTAACTAAATAGAGGTTATTTTTGTCACAATAACATAGTAAATTTAGTCAAAATAAAAATTTATGCCAAATTTATTTTGTAATAATATTTTTTCAAAATAAAAATTTTGACAAATTTATTTATTCCAAAAAAATAATTTATAATATATATTAATTTTTCATCATAAAAAATTGTGATAAGTAATATTCTTTCACAATAATAAATTGTAACAAAATGATTTAGTCACAATAACATGTTAAATTTAGTCAAAATAAAAAGTTATGTCAAATTTATTTCGTCCTAATATTTTGTCAAAATAAAAATTGTGAAAAAATTATTTAATCAAAATAGCAATTTATAAAAAATATTAATTTCTTATTATAAAAAATTGTGACATAATATTCTTTAACAATAACAAATTGCAACAAAATTATTTAGTCACAGGAAAAAATTATAAAAAATATTTAGTGACGAAATAAAAGTAGTGAGAAAATAAATTTTGTTGTACTATGTATTTTTGTCACGAAAACCTTTTTTTGTTTAATGTTATAATTTAACTTAATTGTGACGAAATTTATTTTTTGTAATAAAATAATTATTTTATTTTAACAAATATTTTGTCTCTGTAAGTTATATTTAGTGACAAAATAGCAACTGCGACAAAATAATTTTTGTTGTCTTATGTATTTTTGTCACAAAAACCCTTTATATTTGATGTTTAAATATAAGTTAATTATGACAAAATGTATTTCTCGTGACGAAAAAATTAATTGATTATGAAAAATATTTTTTTGTGATAAGTTAATTATAGTAATGAAATTTCATTGTTACAATAAATACTATAGAATGGTAATGAACACAATTTTGTCACAATATACTTTACATGACAATGTTGTTTTAACAAACATGACAACAAATAAAATTGGTCAGAATAAATATATCGTGACAAATTTAGTACTTTTAGTGATAAATAATTTTGTTGAAACAATCAAAATTTCTTGTAGTGGGCTTCTATCTTTTTAAAGATAGATTTGAGGTATGATTATTACCAACTCAAGGTGAAGGATTCTGATGTCCCAAAAATCAATTTCCGTACTCGATATGGGTATTACGAGTTTTTAGTGATGTCATTTGGGTTAACTAATGCCTCTGCTACTTTCATGAATCTGATGAATCGAGTGTTTCGACCTTACTCAAACCAATTTGTAGTTGTGTTCATCGACGACATACTGGTGTATTCTCGAACTGAAGCAGAACATGATGAGCATTTAAGAATTGTTCTACAGACTCTGAGGGGAAGCAAATTATACGCCAAGTTGAGCAAGTGTGAGTTCTAGCTTAGTGAAGTGACTTTTCTTGGGCATATCTTTTATGCTGAGGGTATCTAGATGAATCCGAGTAAAGTGGAGGCTATTCTGAACTGGAAGCAACCCAAGATTGTCTCAAAAATTCGTAGATTCTTAGGCTTAGTTGATTATTACCGTCATTTCGTTGAGGAGTTCACCATTATTACAGTTTCTCTATTGAAATTGTTAAGGAAAGATGTTCCATTTTTTCTGGTTTGAGGACCAACAAGCTAGCTTTGAGAAACTGAAGGTTGTTTTGACTCGTTCCCCAAAATTGATTCAGCCTGAGTCTGGGAAGGATTTTTATGTCTACGATAATGCTTCTCACTCTGGATTAGGATGTGTTTTAATGTAAGATGGGAAGATTTCTTGCCTTTAGTCGAGTTCGCTTACAATAACAGTTACCAGGAAAGTATTCGCATGGCACCGTATGAGCCTCTTTATGGTCGTCGATGTCGTACTCCTATCTGTTGGACCAAGTTACATAATAAGAAGACTTTGGGTCCTCAGCTATTTTGAGAGACTAAAGATATTGTCAGATTGATCTGTGATAGCCTGAGAGAGGTGTTTGATAAGAAGAAATCTTATACAGATCAATGACATAAGGATATCGAGTTTGAGGTTGGGGATAAGGTCTTTCTGAAGGTATCTCCATGGAAGAAAGTGTTGAGATTTGGACGTAAGGGTAAATTGAGCTCGAGATTTATTGGGTCGTATCGTATTTTAAAGAAAGTCGGAACTGATGCTTATCAAAATGAGTTGCCTCCCCAACTCAGTCGCATTCATGATGTTTTTCAGGTATCCATGTTGAGGCGATATCATTCAGATCCATGTCATATCATTCAAATTGAGGAGGTAGAGTTGATACCTGATTTGTCTTATGAGAAGAAGCCCGTTCAGATTTTAGATCGGGATGAGAGAGTTCTTCAGATAAGCATATTCCAATGGTCAAAGTTCAATGGAGTAACTGTGGCCCCTAAGAAGCTACTTGGGAGACATTAGAGTCGATAGAGGCTCGGTTTCTGCATCTATATCCATCAGGTATATTTCAAGGACAAAATTTCTTTTAAAGGGGGAGAGTTGTCACACCCCAACTTAGGGCTTAAAATTTTTCTTAAAATTCTTCCATGGACTAAATTGAAATTTTAATTAAATTCAAGGACCAAAGTAAAATTTTGATTAAATTCATATCTAAATTCAGAAAGTACTAAAATTGGAGGACCTATAGTATAATTACACTATTTTCATAAGTGTTGGTTTAAAACCCCCAAAAATAAAAATAAAAACTCTCCATTTCTGGAATGTTCAACCTTTTTTCTCTCTCTTTCCAACCTTTCCTCTTATAGAAGGAAACCTTTGATCAACGTTTCGTCGCCGACCGTTGCTCTGTTTTTGACACCTCTCACACCATCGTGTTCCTTGCGTCGTCCCGAGTCCACCGGTGTCTATTTTGTCTTCGTTGCCATCGGTGTGTGAGGGGGTGAGTAAGGCCAAGTTTTTTGATGTTTCAAAATCGAGCTCTCTACTTTTCACCGCTGTGAATCGATCTTGGTAAGTCTCTCAAAATCCTTCAAAATGCATGTATGAATTTTTCTGTAATTTTTCTAACTTTTGAAGCCTCTTCCCGTGCCCCCACGCGTCATCCCTCCGTGTGGGAAAATTCCACCGCCTGGTGGGATACTTGATAATGGGTCGAAATGACTCGACCCGCCTACCCGACCTGACCCGTGTCTGACCTAATCCGATCCGAACCGAATCAGTCAACCTCTATCTTGATGTTTTTCGACGTCCTGAGTCCAATTCTACAATTTTTTTTGCCAAATTCTGACATGAAAGCCTCGAATCGAACCCGTTAATCCAAAAAAGCTTAGTATTTTTAGCTTTTTTTCTTATTTATTTGAGATTTGATTATGGAATTGATTCGAGAATATATTTTTATTAAGGTACTCGTATTTCACTCGATCGAGGGTCAGTTGGATTCGGTGCTTCTCGTCCGTCAGATTCGCACGATTCGCGTTCCTCGAGAGTTACTCGTAGGAATTTGTAAATTGTTTAAATATGGGTTATTATTATTATTATTATTATTCATATTAGGATCCCGATATGGATTTTCCTAATTCATAGGATCTAGCGCTACCGCTGATCATGGTTAGCAAACTCAGTAGGAGACTTTCTTATCAGATTACTCAGACCAGTATAGGTGTGTTTCCTGATAGTGTTACATTATTGCTTTAAATTGTTTATTCGAATTGTTTTAGATTTATGATAATACTGAACATTTTTACAACGCGATATCTGATTTTCTGAATATTTTTTATCGGATATCTGATTTACTGTACATTTCTGATATGATCTCTGAATTCTATATTTTTGTATCTGATTTCTGACTTCTGGAATGTTTTCATGTTTTACTAAATTAAACTATCGTTTTCACTCGAATACATACATGTTTATTACTATCATTGGGGGCATTATTAGATGAAGTATCTTAGGCATAGTTTATGACTTGTAAGTCCTTACAGCAGGCTCCTCGGCTTTGTGCTCAGGGTAAGTCCTTACTGCAGACTCTTCTGCTTTATGCTCAGGGTAAGTCCTTACCACAAGCTCCTCTACTTTGTGTACAGGGTAAGTCCTTACCGAAGGTCCTTATGCTATGTGTATAAGGCCCTTATCGGGTGTACATGTGGGTGTATGGTTCTAGGGAACCTACATATTTTAGTGATCGGATGGGGTTAGTGATCATATTTTTAAAACATGTTTGATAAACTGATTTTACTGAAGTATTTTATATGTCTGTTTTTGTACACCGTAAGGAGCACATTGGGCTTTTTAGCTCATTTTGTAAATTTTAACCTTTTTAGATAGCAGCAGATCGTAGGCTAAGAGACTTGGCATCTGAAAGATCGACTACTCCTATTTTTGTACCATTGTATATCTTTATATTTCTTTTTGTTATACTTTGGTGACACTTGTTTTTTCTTCCATCTCGATATATTTGTATTACCAGTATTTTGCTATGTATATGTTTTATATGGTTTTTTTTATACATGTATATATTGATATATGGACGTTTTTCGTATGGACCTTTCTTATGAATAATTTTATATTATATTGTATATAGATTTAAACGTTATTTTACACATGAAAAGAAATTTCTAAATAAGATAAGTAACCGCCTAGATTTGGGTATAACGTCCAGGTCAGGTCTAGGGGATTACATACATGCAGAACGTTATTCCAAAAACTTGGTCAAACCCATATCTCCAAAATAAAGAACAACTAACAGATAATCAAAGGGACGGTGTTAAGCTTGAAAAGCAATCATAGTCAATGTAACACCTACGACCCGTATACATATGCCAACACAAGTTATAGATGTCACACGAATTAGTTAAACATTTTCCAAATCAAAAGTGATTAAAATTAAATTTTCCAAAATGTAGTTATTATTATAAAATATTAAATCACATAAAATTGTCACATAATATTTAAAACATATATTAATATAAAATTCATCCATTTATAATAATAATAATATTGATTCATACTATCCGTAGTGAAATGGAGTAAAACATTATAGTTTAGCCATTACAAACCAGTTCCATAATAGTTCAAAGAGCAATTAGGACATTCATGTGTACATGCCACTAACTAAGTCAAAATCACATAAAAGGATGTCTTATTGATATTGTAATATCTCCTTGATGCTGATGTTGCTCGGTACTCCTTACTCCTAATTTTGATATTTACCTACGCGTGAAAATCATCACACACTAAGTATATACTTAGTGAGGTAATTAAAATAATAAACAGTGCAATACAACTCATGCATAAAATTTAATGTCATTTTTCCAGTGTCATAAGATCACCTTACCTGCATGTCCAATATTTTACCATAAACAAAATGATATGATATAAATATAATCATTTTTACCAATAATTATAGCCCAAACGTAAATCTATAAAGACCCTTGGTATTCGAGTAATATATGCACCGAAGTGATAATACACATATGGTCGTGCCTACCATATGCACTTAGTGCCCTTACACACTATAGTGTTGCACTAAGTGTCTTTATACACTATAGTGTTGATATAAACTTGTAACTCCTATACTTTATGGCATGCCAACTATACCCTATCCTTCAACGACTTACTTGGGCATATAGTATCATTTATTTCTGCCATGGTATCATATATTCATGTAATTAACATTATGGCAGTGCATACCCGAAATAATGTTCACTGCAAAATATCATGTTTATCTGTGATCAATTCATTATGATTTCACACTTTGACATATCAATGTCATGTCGATGGTATGAAAATTGACTTAATATCATGCTGATATAAACAGGGTAGACTCATCGTAAGTTTTCCTGATGATGCATAAAACATCCATGTATAATGTCATGCATACATTTGCACTCACCTTGACACTTTAAAATTTTCAAAAGATTTTGCCTCAATAAACTCCAACTTAATCTTTTTTCTATTCAATTTGCTTCGAATGCAAGGTTAATCATGATCTGTACAAAAATCACAAATTGATATTGATACATATGTTAGTATTATACTAACATAAATACATTTCCAAAACAAAATCCATAATCATACTTGAAACTTATTCACCACCAAATACTTTAATACTTATTAATTCTTTTAATATTAGCACTAACTTTTCCAATTTATATAAAATGATCCTTTACCATTTTACCACTTAAAATTTCAATACCAAAATTCCATCATTGAAATAATTACCAAACTTTCCAAACTTCCATAATAGTCAGATTTCATATCTTAACACTCATTTCAATTCCTAAACAGCAATTTCCAACATAATACATCAATTATAGAATAATTACACAACAACCCACTATTTTTCCAAAATTATCAATTTGGTCCCCTAACTTTTCAAAAATTACCAAATGGTCCCTAAATGTTCTAAGGCTTGTAGAATAATTCCTACATCATTTCCATCCCATACATAATTGTTCATAATTTTCTCATTCAAACAAGCCATGGTTGAGTGCTCTAAAGCTCTAAAAATAGGGTTTTCATGATTTTGCTCGATTTTGATTCGATTCAAACATGAAATCCACTTCCATCCAACCTTATACATCTCTACAATTAAATCCTTAATCAAATTTCATCAAAATAAAAAGTTCTACAACTCCATCATTTGACCGAAAATCATAAAAGCATTTCTAGGAAGATTGAACATGTTTTAATCATCAAACAAGCTTGAAAATGAATCTACAACCTCAAAAACATCAAGATTCATCAATAATTTCATGAAACCTAATGTGAACAGAAAACCTAGAATTTGGGATCTTTAAAATCAAGCAAGATTAGCAAGCATAAATGGTACCAAAAGATAGTGTTTCTCGCGTAGAACAATTTTCTATTTTACGGCATAACCCGAAATCCGAAGGAAAATGCTCAAAAATGGAAAACAAAATTTTATCACCTTTGTAGGGTTGACTGAAATAAAGAAGAAGATGAATAAGATGACATTAAATTTTATGCTAATTTACTTTTAATTTAAGCTTAAATGAATATTAAATTAAAAATATTAAATTTATTTAATTGGGAAAAGACCAATTTAACCTTAATGAAACTTCATATTTACCATTAAACAAAGATACCTCAACATTATCATCTTCCAAAAGTTAAAGATGAACAAAAAAAATTCACACTTTACCGATTTTCCATGGAAATTTCCCAAAAATTATAATCTTGCCACTTTAATCTAACGAGTTTAGATTTAACATGGAATTAAATTCTCAAATCCAATGATTTATATTATTTTCCAACATTTTTAAAATGTTGAAATAATATTTTTAAGTCTAATTTATCATCCTTCAATTTTTCCTGAAATTTCTATTCTATCCGATTTTCCAAATTTTTTCTCAAACTTTATCGCTTTATAATTTTTAATACAAAATACGTACGAGAATTCTTATTCCCATAGAAACGCCATTCTTAAGGTAAACTATTATTTACGGGGCTGGATTGAAACTTTTAAAATTACCATTTTAGCCTCTAAACTTTTCTAAAGTTTATACTTTGGCCACTTAACTTCGTAATTTACATTTTGGCCATTATCCAAAATTTGGGGTATTACAACTCTCACCCTTAATTAAAATTCGTTCTTGAATTTTAAGACGTACTTAATGTGAAGAGGTGTGGATACTATTTCCACATGTCCTCTCTTTCCCAAGTAGCTTCCTCGACTTTATAATTGCGCCAAAGCACTTTAACTAGAGGAATCGTCTTGCTATACAGTTCTTTGATTTCTAGAGCCAATATATGCACTGGTTCTTCTTCATAAGTCAAATATAGGTAGATCTTAATTTCCTCCAGTGAAACGAAATGTGAAGGATCCGATCGATACTTTCTAATAATCAACACATGAAAAACATTATGAACTTTGTCTAACTCCGAAGGTACTAGTTTGACTCTCTTTAAGATTTCATATGATCTAATGAATCTTGGACTTAATTTTCCTTTGTTCCCAAAACGTAAAATCTTTTCCAAGGTGATACTTTAAGAAAAACTTTATTGCCTTCATGAAATTCAATCCATTTTCGCTTCAAGTCTGCATAAGACTTATGCCGATCAGATGCCATCTTGAGATTATCTTGAATTATCCTCACTTTATCTTCAACCTCTTTTAATAAATCAAGGTTAAAAATATTTCAATATTTAATTCGAACCAATTTAATGGTGTTTGACATTTTCTCCCATATAAACCTTTGTACGGAGCCATCTTGATGCTCGATTGATAACTGTTATTGTAGGCAAATTTTGCTAGAGGCAAGTACTTTTCCCATGATCCATTGAACTCAATAACACCTGCCCTCATCATATCTTCTAATATCTGAATAGTCCTCTATAACTTATCATCTGTCTGCAGATGAAAGGTCGTACTAAAATTCAATCGAGTACATAAGGCTTTATGCAAAGAATTCCAAATTATTGACGTGAACCTGGGGTCTCTATCAGATATTATTTATACTGGCACTCCATGCAGTCGAACTATCTCCCTTATATACAACTCTGTATATTTATCCAATGAATATTCCATTCGCACTGGAATGAAATGTGTCGACTTAGTTAATCAGTCAACTATCACCTAAATGGAATCCTTATTATTTGATGTCAAAGGAACCCTGTAACAAAATCCATAGTGACTCTTTACATCCTGATACATCTTGTTCCCACCTGGATACATAGTCAGCGGACTATAATGTGCCTAAAAAAGAATTTCTTTCTTCAATTGATCATCATGCGGAATGCAAATTCTTCCCCAGTAATACAATCATCCATCAGACTTGACTTTAAAGTCTTTAGTCTCACCTTTTTTTTTAACTTGTTCAATCTTTTCCAAGCATTTTTCATCTTTATTTTATAGCTCTTTCATCTGATCTAGAAGCATTGACTTTATCCTTAATTCAGCCAACTATCCTCTATTTTCTTTTAAAAATAGTTGTGCATCCATAGCTCAAGTCATAGTCCTTTAAGAGTTCTATCCATGTTCTCTATCTCAAGCATTGCCTTCCCTGGATGATAATCAACGATCAAGTCATAGTCCTTTAAGAGTTCTATCCATGTTCTCTATCTCAAGTTTAGCTCTTTTTAAGTCAACATGTACTTCAGACTCTTATGATCCGTGTAGATGTAGCACCGCTCACCATACAAATAATGACACCAAATCTTTAGAGCAAATACTACCACTGCTAACTCAAGATCATGAGTGGGATAATTTCTCTCGTGCGCATTTAGTTGTAAAGAAGCATGAGCTACAACCTTACCTTCTTCTATAAGTACACAGCCTAAACCATTATGAGATGCATCATTAAATACCACATACTCTTTACCAGATTTCGGTTGTACCAACGTTGGTTCTTCCTTTAAAATTATCTTTAGAGCTTCAAAAATCTCTTGACATTTCTCTATCCAAATAAATGAAACATCATTTCTAAAGAGCTTGGTTAACGGAGAAGCAATCATCGAAAAGTTATTCACAAACCTTGATAATATCCAGCAAGTCCTAAGAAGCTTTGAACCTTTGTTACATTCTTTGGGGCTATCCACTCCAATATCGCTTGAACTTTCTTAGGATCAACCCTTCTGCCTTCTGACGATGCCACATGACCAAGAAAAGTAACTTATTACAGCCAAAACTCACACTTTGACAGCTTGACATATAACTTTTTCTCCTTAAGTATCTCGAGCACGATATTAAGATGAACATCATGCTCTATCTTTGTCTTCGAGTACACCAGAATGTCATCAATAAATACCAATACAAAATGATCCAAGTAAGGATGAAATACTTGGTTCATCAAACCCATGAATGCTGCCGGAGCATTTTTCAAACTAAACGGCATCACCACAAACTCGTAGTTCCCATACCTGTCCTGAAAGTTGTCTTTGGAATATCTTCCTCTTTAATTTTTAACTGTTGATATCACGATCGAAGATCAATCTTAAAGAAAATTGCTGCTCCCTTTAGCTGATCAAATAATTCATCAATCCTCGAAAGATGATACTTATTCTTGATAGTCACTTTGTTTAATTGCCTATAATCTATGCATAATCATATGGATCCATCTTTCTTTTTCAAAAACAACACCGGTGTAACCCAAGGTGAAATACTAGGTCTAATGAATCCTTGATCTAATAGCTCTTTCAATTGGGCCTTTAATTCCCTTAACTCTATCGGGGTCATTCGATAAGGAGCCATCGAAATAGGAACTGTACCTAGAAATATGTCAATACCAAACTCCACCTTTCTGTGTGCAGGTAATCCAGGGAACTCATTTGGAAACACCTCTTAATACTCTCGAACTATTGGAATGTCTTCCAACTTTCCCTGATTGTCACAAGAAATCTTGCTCAACACGTTCTTAACATCATTCAACCAGTAATCGGTAGCCATTGGATCAGTTTTTGTATCGCCTCAAAATTCAGGTGCTCTCATTTTCCTCAGTTCTTTCGGAACTGACACAGGGGTTCGACGATTGATTATATTGTCCAATGCCTGAAGGAAAAGTCCTCAATCTTGCACAAACATATCGTGTTGATTCAGATTAGATGACCCCATATTTGACTGAGCATTAGGTGGATTTTGGTTTACCTCATTACTCCCACTTTGTGCAAGAGAAACATTCTCACATGCCCTACTAGATTTCTGATGATCTAACATCTGAACACATTCAAAATAATCTAACATTAGTAAGAAGTAACTTTACTAATTAATTAGTATCATAGTATATATACAACTATCAATAAACTTGTAACAGCCATATCTTGTATACCTTTTTGTACACGAAATACAGATGTCACATTACTTTTAAAATATTTCATATTTTAAAAACCCGTAAAATTTTGTTTCCAAATTTTCTTAACTTTTTAATATAAAGCAAAACATTAATTGAAATATGATAACAAGTTCTACTTAAATACAATTCAAAGCATTTTTCATACTTTAATTACATGCCAACTAAATTTTTCCAAAATAATCCAGATTGTCCTATAGTTACTGACGAAGTCAACCTTAATTGATGATATCCGTTGCTACTGATGCACTCTTTATTTGATTTGTCTCTTCTTTTACCTACGCGTAGAATCAACACGCGTTAAGTATTTACTTAGTGAGACATAATATTGTAAAGAAATCTTTATGTATACATAAGTATGTCATATTTATTTAATTCGTACTAAATCGTATATTCTTTAAGGATCCTATAATCCTCCTAAGTTACACAATATTCCATTCCCAATTATCTTAATTATTTTAGTATGCCTAGCATACCTATATTTATTTATATTTTTCTTTTTCCATTTATCTCTTTAACCATTATTCTTTATTTTCATTGAGAGCATCCATTCATACTTATAATGCACCATTATGCATTTTCATTTATGACATTCTTACATGCCAATAATGCACTCATATGCATTTTAATTATGGAATCCATTCATACCCTTCTATACACTATTATACATTTCATTTATGGCATCCTTTCATGCCTTTTATACAACGTTATACATTGTCACAAATCTAGTCTTTTACTCAAAGGCATTTAGCCCTTCATATAACTGGCATAATTGACACCTTTCTGTCAAATGCCCATATAGGCCTCAAAGGCACTTAACCTTTCATGTAACTGACATAATTCACACTTTTCTGTCAAATGCACAGCTAGGCCTCAAAGGCACTCAACCTTTCATCTAACTGGCATAATTGACACAATTCTATCAAATGCACAGGTAGGCTATTAATCTTTTGTTTTTAAACTATTTTTACTCTAATAATTATTCATAATATCACTTAACTTTTTTAATTCATTATAAATTCTATAGTTTGCACACGTAGTGCCAATATGGTAATTCAAAAACTTATTATAATTTACGTGGGTTGCACACCCACAACAAATTCGGAAATTAACTCATTTTAATTTATTATAAACCTTATACATTTGCACCCTTAGTGCTAATATGATAATTTACCAACTTCCTATTTATGTTCATTTATTATGATGCATACGTAGTGCCTATACAGTAGTTCATCAACTCATGATGAATTCCGTGGATTTGCACACATAGTGCCTGTACGGTTATTCATCAACCCATGATGAATTCCATGGATTTTCACACAGTGCTTGTACGGTTATTCATCAACTGATGATGAATTCCGTTGATTTGCACACATAGTGCCTGTACGGTTATTCATCAACTCATAATGAATTCCGTGAAATGCACACTTAGTGCCAAAACGGTTATTCGTCCACATAGGATGAATTCTGTGGAATGCACACTTAGTGCCGAATCGATTATATATCCACATATGATGAATTCCGTGAAATACACACATAGTGCCGAAACGGTTATTCATCCACATAGGATGAATTTCATGGAATACACACTTAGTGTCGAAACGGTTATTTATCCACATAGGATGAATTCCGTGAAATGCACACTTAGTACCGAAACGGTTATTCATCCACCTAGGACAAATTCCGTTAAATGCACACCTAGTGCCGAAACGGTTATTCATCCACATAGGATGAATTCCATGGAATGCACACTTAGTGCCGAAACGATTATTCATCCACATAGGATGAAGTCCGTGAAATGCACACTTAGTGCCGAAACAGTTATTCATCCACATAGGATGAATTTCATGGAATGCACACTTAGTGTCGAAACAGTTATTTATCCACATAGGATGAATTCCATAAAATGCACACTTAGTACCGAAACGGTTAGTCATCCACCTAGGACAAATTCCGTTAAATGCACACTTAGTGTCGAAACAGTTATTCATCCACATAGGATGAATTCCGTGGAATGCACACTTAGTATCGAAATGATTATTCATCCACCTAGGATGAATTCTGTGAAATGCACACTTAGTGCCTATTTGTTAATCACCACATACATATTAAACAATCATACATATATGATTAGTACAACATATAGTTACACAATTTAATGCACTCACATGGTAATCCCAGCTAATAAAGTGTAGAAATGTCTAACTAATCAACAACTTTATCTTTTCCCCTTTTATTGCTAGTTTCAGGAACTTGGTTACGATCTACACAAGTATACATTAAGTACACATAACATACCAATGATAGTATACTACTTAAAATTAGACCTTAAGACTAATTAAAATATCATTATTTCATTTTCTATAACCATTTCAACCTATTTTGCTATTCCAAGCTTAACTGTATTGGTAATACTACCCGGGTATCGATACTTCTATACTATGGTACCAATACCCCCTATGATATCGATACCATTTCTATATTTTGTGTTGCCTGGTATTGATGCCCTTCTCTCAGTATCGATACCACTATATTATGGTACTGATACTCCTTTTCAGTATCAATACCATTTTGACATTCTGGATCCATGGTATCTATACTTCCCTTTGTTAGATTCGATACCTTATCAGTATTGATACCCCTTGCATTGGTATCGATACTGTTCTTCCCATTTCTACCTATTTTCACTTATAATATCGGTATTGTTCTATCAGTACCGATACCGTTACCCAAAATTAACATTTTTAGCTCGAATTTCACGTAATTTTCCCTTATAATCCTATACTTTTACCTCCAACAATACTATTTAACTCCTCTTTACTTAACCCAACAAACGTTACTTCATTTTTCCATCTCTAACATCTAACATCTTCATAAAACATCTCAACTCAAAATTCATACCATTTTTCTAAACATTTTTTTAATCATATCTCATGCTTCTAATCTCTTGTTCAATCCTTTGACAAGTCAACTGTACTAATAAACATCAATAAAAATACATATATCAACATGTCATTTAAAACTCCATTTCTTTAAATCTCTTATAAAACATCCACTACTTAGTTTTAAGCTTCTTTAATCCTTCCTTAAGCTCACATAACACCTAATGTTACCAAAGCAACCCATAATTTAAAGGAAGAACTAATTAATTGATGTTTACCTTATGATAAAGAGAGGAGAGCACTACCTACGTGAGAAAAAGAAGAAGAATGGAAAGAGCTTACTTTCCTCTTTTTCCTCCGTTATAATCCCTAATAAGGGATATATTCTAAATCCATTTTTCCCTCTTAAAAGACCAAAGTGCCCTCTTAATTTATCTATTGTCACAAATTAGCCTAAACACTATTCCAAATCATTTCCTAATTTTTTACCATTTAATCAAATAACTCCTCACATTTTAAATCTTTTTAATAAAGTCACTTACATGATATTTGGGGTATTATAATTCTCCCCCTTAAGAAAATTCGTCCTCCAATTTAAAGACTTTATGTGTTTACCACAATACTTCAACTAGAGAAATTGTTTTGTTACGTGGTTTCTGTATTTCTCTAGTCCAAATATGTATTAATTCTTTTTCATAATTCAATTTTAATCGAATATGCATTTCCTAAAGTAAGAACATGTAGTGGATTTGATTGATCATTAATAAGCAATGGCACATGAAAACATTATATGTCTTGTCCATTTCAAGAGACAACAACTAACTGATAAAATCTATTAAGGTTCAATAATTCTCGAACTCAGTCCAAACTGCAACACTTCCTTCCAAAGCGATATTTTCATAAAAACTTTATCACTTTCTTGCTACTCAACTACTTTTCTCTTTATATCAGCATGAGACTTTTGTAATTTGCACAAATATAGAACCCCTCACTATACAATTAATGACATCAAATCTTTTAAGATACTCAACTACGACCAACTCTAAATCATGTTTAGATAGTTCCTATTGTGAGTCTTTAACTTTATTGAGGCGTATTCCACAACCTTACCTTTGTGCATAAGCACACTTCCTAAACTGTTGATAGATGCATTAGTAAAAACTACATAATCTTTACCAAACTCAAGTTGTTTAAACACTGGTATCTCTGTTACAATCCTCTTTAGTATTTCAAAACTCTCTTGACCCTTTTTCGTTCTACAAAAGACATGTATTTCCTTAAAACTTGGTTAGCAGCAAAGCTAACGTCGAAAAGTTTTTCACTAACTTTCGGTAGTAAACAGCAAGCCCCAAAGAAATCCAAACGTCAGGATCATTCTTTAGGAGTTTCCAATTTACTACCAAAGTTTCACATTTGAATAGTTTGGCAACAAGTTCTTCTCTCGAAAAGTCTTATTTAACTATCAAAATCTATGTATAACCACATAGAGTTTTCTTTTTTTTGCTAATAGCACACATACTTCCCAAGATGAAATACTCAAGTTAATAATACTTTGATCAATCAACTCTTATGATTGAGTCTCTAATTCTCTTGACTCACATAAGTCATTTAATACTATATCATAGAAACTTGTTCAATACCTTAATAACTATTAACTTTGAATTACATCTTTCGATATGGAGGTAACTCAATAAATTTACCTGAAAAGACATCTATAAATTCCTAAATTTTTGTGAAATTATCAAACAATTCTACTTTAATTACTTGAGTATCTATCACATTAACCATAAAAGTTATATATGTATATATTTCTGACATCATTATCTTCATAATCATTATCGATATCACCTTGCGCGATGATTTTACTTTCTCACTAAAAACTATAATTTTCATAACCTCTGCATATTTCTGAAATAATCGTCTCTAGAGACAAACAACTTATTCTCAATATGATTTTAACTTATCAAATGATAATTTCATCAGGTTTATCGGGAACATAGCCCCTAAAATCTTTATCAATTATTTACTACCTGTCCAACTCATCTTTGCACCATGACCCACTAGGGTTTACTATTATCATCTCACTCGAGATTATGTTAAATATAATACTTTTATTTTAAAATCTTTCATTTCCTTCTTGAGAAAATCCATGTAACTTTCCAGATCCATTTAAAATATTCTCGAGCAATTGAAACATTTTCTCTCTCGACTATGAAAGTCTAATTATCCACATTATTAAATAATAAGACTTGAAAACTTTGCAGCAATAACCTCATAGCAGTTAATGCAAAAATTACACTAGTAACCAAATTTACTCTTAAACAAACTCACAATCATTTGATCCACTATTAATTCATCTTTCTATCGGCTTTTCGCGGTTAATATATTTACTGCTTACTCCTTTCCTCATACTCAAATTAACAACACTTTGAACAATTTAATGTTTAACTTAAATATTTCTCAATTAATTAAGCTTACCTGAAAAAATATTGGAATCATCACTAGATTCAGAAATCTCCTCTGGATCTTCATCCGATACAACTTCTCTTGTAAACCGTTCAAACTTTTTTTAATAGATTCCTCAAAAACAGAATCATCATTAAACACTAGGGCATTCCTTTCACAAAATGGAGGAAAATCCCTAGCAGCTTCTACCCTTTTACGGAATGATAATAAAATCATGTCTAATTTGCTTGGGTCAATTCTGATCTCGACCTTCTTTTCAATATCATATACTTTCTTACCTTTGTCCTTAGTTTTTGACATCTATTAGGATATACATAAGAATAACACTCAAGTTAATAAGGAGTGACATCAATCACCCTTTAATTGACACCATATCAGTAATTTTGACAATCTTAATGACATGTAATCCTTTTTACATTAAAATACATTTCATTTTTGCCGAGAATCGGCTAAACCTGTAGCTATGATACCAATAAATGTAACACCCATATCATGTATACCTTTTCGTACACAAAATATAGATGTCATATCACTTTTAAAATATTTCCTCTTTTAAAAACCCGTAAAATTTTGTTTCCAGATTTTCTTAACTTTTTAATATAAAGCAAAACATTAATTGAAATATGATAAGAGGTTCTACTTAAATACAATTCATAGCATTTTTCATACTTTAATTACATGCCAACTAATTTTTTCCAAAACAAACCAGATTGTCCTATAGTCACTAACAAGTCAGCCTTAATTGATGATATTCGTTGCTGCTGCTGCACTCCTTATTTAATTTGTCTCTTATTTTACCTACACATGGAAGAAACGCACGTTAAGTATTTACTTAGTTAGACATAATATTGTAAAGAAATCTTTATGTATGCATAATTATGTCATATTTATTTAATTCGTACTAAATCATATATTCTTTAAGGATCCTATAATCCTCCTCAGTTACACCGTATTCCATTCCCAATTATCTTAATTATTTTCAGTATGCCTATCATACCTATCTTTCTTTATATTTTTCTTTTTCTATTTATCTCTTTAGTCATTATTCTTTATTTTCATTGAGAGCATCCATTCATACTTATAATGCACCGTTATGCATTTTCATTTATGACATTCTTTCATGCCAATAATGCACTCATAGGAATTTTAATTATGGCATCCTTTCATGCCCTTCTATACGATATTATACATTTAATTTATGAAATCCTTTCATACCTTTTATATAACGTTATACATTATTACACATCTAGTCGTTTACTCAAAGGCATTGAGCCTTTCATATAACTGGCATAATTGACACCTTTCTGTCAAATGAATAGCTAGGCCTCAAAGGCACTTATCCTTTCATCTAAATGACATAATTGACATATTTCTGTCAAATGCACATCTAGGCCATTAATCTTTTATTTTTGAACTATTTTTACTCTAATAATTATTCATAATATCACTTAACTCTTTCAATTCATTATAAATTCTAGAGTTTGTGCACGTAGTGCCAATACGACAATTTACAAACTTATTATAATTTATGTGGGTTGCACACCCACTACAAATACGGATATTAACTCTTTTTAATTTATTATAAACCTTATACATTTGCACCCTTATTGCTAACATGGTAATTTACCAACTTCCTATTCATGTTCATTTATTATGATGCACACGTAGTGCCTCTACAGTAGTTCATCAACTCATGATGAATTCTGTGGATTTACACACATAGTGTCTGTACGGTTATTCATCAACTCATGATGAATTCCGTGGATTTACACACATAGTGCCTGTACGATTATTCATCAACTAATGATGAATTCCGTGGATTTGCACACATACTGCCTTTACGATTATTCATCAACTCATGATGAATTCCTTGAAATGCACACTTAGTGTCGAAACGGTTATTCTTCCACATAGGATGAATTTCTTGGAATGCACACTTAGTGCCGAAACAGTTATTCATCCGCATAGGATGAATTCCGTGGAATGCACACTTAGTGCCGAAACGACTATTCATCAACATAGGATGAAGTCCGTGAAATGCACACATAGTGCCGAAACGGTTATTCATCCACATAGAATGAATTCCGTGGAATGCACACTTAGTGTCGAAACGGTTATTCATCCACATAGTATGAATTCCATGAAATGCACACTTAGTGCCGAAATGGTTATTCATCCACCTAGGATGAATTTCGTGAAATGCACACTTAGTGCCGAAAATTATTCATCCACATAAGTTGAATTCTGTGGAGTGCACATAATGCTGAAACGGTTATTCATCCACCTAGGATGAATTCCGTGAAATGCACACTTAGTGCCTATTTGGTAATCACCACATACATATTAAACAATCATACATATATGATTAGTACAACATATAGTTACACAATTTAATGCACTCACATTGTAATCCCAACTAATAAAGTGTAGAAACATCTAACTAATCAACAATTTTATCTTTCCCCCTTTTATTGCTAGTTTCGGGAACTTGGTTACGGTATACACAAGTATATATTAAGTACACAGAACATACCAATCATAACATACCAATGTTAGTATACTCCTTAACATTATACTTTAAGACTATTTAAAATATCATTATTTCAATTTCTATAACCATTTCAACCTATTTTACCGTTCCAAGCTTAATAGTATCGATACTACTACCCAGGTACTGATACTTCTATACTATAGTACCGATACCCCCTTACAATACTGATACCATTTATATATTCTGTGTTGCCTGGTATCGATACCATTCTCTTAGTATCGATACCACTATACTATGGTACCGATACTCCTTTTCAGCATCAATACCATTTTGACATTTTGGATCCATGGTATCGATACTTCCCTTTGTTAGTATCGACACCTTATTAGTATCGATACCCCTTGCATCAGTACCGATACTGTTCTTCCCATTTCTACCTATTTTCACTTATAGTATCTGTATTGTTCTATCGTACCGATACCATTACCCAGAGTTACCATTTTTCAGCTCGAATTTCACTTAATTTTCCCTTCTAATCTTATACTTTTACCTCCAACAATACTATATAACTCCTCTTTACTTAACCCAACTAACTTTACTTCATTTTGCTATCTTTAACATCTAACATCTTCACAAAACATCTCAACTCAAGAATCATACCATTTTTCTAAACATGTTTTTAATCATATCTCATGCTTCTAATATCTTGTTCAATCATTTGACAAGTCAATTTTACTAATAAACATCAATAAAAACACATATATCAATATGTCATTTAAAAACCCATTTCTTTAAATATCTTATAAAACATCCACTACTTAGTTTTAAGCTTCTTTAATCCTTCCTTAAGCTCACATAACACCTAATGTTACCAAAGCAACCCATAATTTAAAGGAAGAACTAATTAATTGATGTTTACCTTATGCTAGAGAGATGAGAGCACTACCCACGTGAGAAGAAGAAGAAGAATGGAAAGAGCTTACTTTCCTCTTTTTCCTCCCTTAAAATCGCTAATAAGGGATATATTCTAAATTCATTTTTCCCTTTTAAAAGACCAACTATTGTCACAAATTAGCCTAAACATTATTCCAAATTATTTCCTCATATTTTACCATTCAATCAAATAACTTCTCACATTTTAAATATTTTCAATAAAGTCACTTACATGATATTTGGGGTATTACAAAACTTTTGACATCCTAGTGGCTTGTATACATTATTAACTTAATATAGACTTATTCTAGGTCCAGAAACGGCTAAACATGCATCTCTGATACCAATAAATGTAACACATACGACCTGTATACCTATGCTAACACAGATTATAGATGTCACACGAATTACTTAAAATATTTTCCAAATCAAAAGTGATTAAAATTAATTTCTCCAAAATGTAGTTATTATTATAAAATATTAAATCACATAAAATTGTCGCATAATATTTAAAACATATATTAATATAAAATACATCCCCTTATAATAATAATAATAATAATACTTATTCATACTATCCATATTGAAATAGCGTAAAACAATTTTGTTTAGCCATTACAAACCAGTTTCAAAATAGTTCACAGAGCAACTAGGACATACATGTGTACATGCCACTAACTAAGTCAAAATCCCATAAAAGGATGTCTTACTGATATTGTAATATCTCCTTGATGCTGATGTTGCTCGGTACTCCTTACTCCTACATTTGATCTTTACCTACGCGTGAAAATCATCACACGCTAAGTATATACTTAGTGAGACAATTAAAATATTAAATATTGCAATACAACTCATACATGAAATTTAATGTCATTTTTCCAATGCCATAAGATCAACTTACCTACATGTCCAATATTTTACTATAAACAAAATGATATGATATAAATATAATCATTTTTACCAATAATTATAGCCCAAACATAAACCTATGAAAACCCTTGGTATTCGAGTAATATATACACCGAAGTGATAATACACATAAGGTCGTGCCCACCATAATACACATAAGGTCATGCCCACCATATGCAGTTAGTGCCCTTACACACTATAGTGCTTATATAAACCTTCAACTGCTATACTTTATGACATGCCAACTATACCCTGTCCTTCAACGACTTACTTGGGCATATAGTATCATTTATTTCAGCCATGGTATCATATATTCATGTAATTAACATTAGGGCAGTTCATACCCGAAATAACATTCACGACAAAATATCATATATATCTGTGATCAATGCATTATGATTTCACACTCTGACATATAAAGATCATGTCGATGTTATGGAAAATGACTTAATATCATGCTGATATAAACATGGTAGATTCATCAGAAGTCTTCTTGATGATGTATAGAACATCAGTGTATAATGTCATGCATACATTGCACTCACCTTGACACTTTAAAATTTTCAAAAGATTTTGCCTCACTATACTCCAACTTAATCCTTTTTCTATTCAATTTGCTTCGAACGCAAGGTCAATCATGATCTGTACAAAAATCACAAATTGATATTTATACATATGTTAGTATTATACTAACATGAATACATTTCCAAAACAAAATCCATAATCATACTTGAAACTTACTCACCACCAAATACTTTAATACTTATTAATTCTTTTAATATTAGCACCAATTTTTTCAATTTATATAAAATGGTCCTTCACCATTTTACTATTTAAAATTTCAATACCAAAATTTCAGTATTGAAATAATTACCACCCAAGTACATATGCAAAGGCATAATTACAAATAGACACCCCAAACTATTCGAATAATGCATTTAAATCACTAACCTTTCCAAACTTCCATACCAGTCCAATTTCACATCTTAACACTCATTTCAATTTCCAAACAACAATTTCCAGCATAGTACATCAATTATAGAATAATTACACAACAACCCACTATTTTTCCAAAATTATTGATTTGGTCCCCTAACTTTTCAAAAATTACCAAATGGTTGCTAAATTTTTGTAAGGCTTGTAGAATACTTCCTACATCATTTCTAGCCTTTACATAATTTTCCATAATTTTTCTCGTTCAAACAAGCCATGGTCGAATGCTCTAAAATGCTAAAAATAGGGTTTTCATGATTTTGCTCGATTTTGATTCAATTCAGAGATGAAATTCACTTCCATCCAACCTTATACATCTCTACAATCAAAACCCTAATAAAATTTCATCAAAACACAAAGTTCTACAACTCCATCATTTGACCAAAAATCTTTAGGAAGATTGAACATGTTTTAGTCATCAAACAAGCTTGAAAATGAATCTACAATCTCAAAAACATCAAGATTCATAATCAATTTCATGAAACCTATTGTGAACACAAACCCTAGAATTTGGGATCTTTGAAATCAAGCAAGATTAGCAAGCATAAATGGTACAAAAGATAGTGTTTCTCGCGTAAAACAATTTTCTATTTCACAACATAACCCGAAATCCAAAGGAAATTGCTAAAAAATGGAAAACAAAATTTTTTTCTCACCTTTGGAGGGTTCACGGAAATAGAGAAGAAGATGACGTGAAATTTTAGATAAATTTTATGATAATTTTCCTTTAATTTAAGTTTAAATGAATATTAAATTCATTTAATTGGGAAAAGACCAATTTTAACCTTAATGAAACTTCATATTTACCAACAAACCAAGACACTTCAACCTTATCATCTTCCAAAAGTCAAAGATGAACAAAAATATTCACACTTTACATATTTGCCCTTGAAATTTCCCAAAAATTACAATCTTGCCACTTTATTCCAAAGATCCAGATTTAACATAGAATTAAATCCTCAAATCCAATAGTTTATATTATTTTACAAAACTTTTAAAATGTGGAAATAATATTTTTAAGTTTAATTTATTATCCTTCAATTTTCCCTGAAATTTCTATTCGATCCGAATTACTAAATTTTTTTCTCAAATTTTATCGCTTTATAACTTTTAATACAAAATTCGTACGAAAATTATGATTCCCATAGAAACGTCATTCTTGAGGTAAACTATTTATTTACGGGGTCGAATTGTAACTTTTTAAAATTATTATTTTAATCCCTAAACTTTTATAATATTTATATACTTTAGCCACTTAACTTCATAATTTATATTTTGATCACTATCCAAAATTTGGGGTATTACAGTTAATGGTGTAAATATATTTTTTCTTGGAAACCATGTAGCCAAAGCTCTTACAAGCGGAGTCCTTGAAAGAGATACAAGAAGTCTTAGGGCCCAGAATCCTGTTGATGTCATTCTGATTGTAGAGCTCATAGTCGAAGCCTTCAGGGACCTTAATGGTCTTCGAAGGATCGCCGTCTTGAACTATGATGAGAGGATAAGGCTGGAAAAAGGGCCTCCGCATCTCCAGAAAGTCCAAGTGTCTAGTGGTTGGTATGACGATGTCCAACTCATAATTCAATAGACGAGTCGGTGAGACGGTCGTCATTGGAGAGGGAAAAAAGCTTGGACTTTACAGAGAAAAAGAGGATAGTTTGAGAGAAGGAGAAAGGGGAAATCAGGGGATTTATGTAGAAGATGGAAGAGCATATGGTCGGCACGTGCTACGGAAATTAAGGTGACGTTTTACTTAGAAAACGCTCCCTCTATAAATGAGACGAACTCGAAATCGAACTCGATTTCTTAACGAGTCAAATTAGATTATTTGATACTTGATTCAAAAAATTCGTGAGTTACTTAAAAAATAATATATTAAATTTTTATTTTTTATATTAATTATAAATTTTAAAAATATATTAAAATGTTTCATAATTTCACCACAATCCACTATCAAATGGGTGTGCAGTGGCTTACGCACCACCCAAGCCCAACCGTTGAATTGCATCATACTTAGATAATAAAAGTCCATTTAATCAGGCAGTGTTTGATCAAACACGTGTTTGGTCAGTATTTTTTAAACTTTTCCTAATTCATTAAGCTACGATCATCAGCCTTTGAACTTCATTTCTCTAAAGTTTTCATTTTTAAACTCTAATCAGTAGCCATAGTCGCCTTTGATATTTGTTCATCGTTGTCGTCATTCGCCAATAGTCGTTGACCTCTGCCTTTATATGTCGGTTTGTGTTCTTTCTTTCTTTCTTTTAATTTTTAGGGTTTTAAACTCTTCTCTCCCTAAGTTTTCTTTTCTAAACTCTTCATCGGTAGGTCAAAGTACCATACATCGTTGTCGGCGAATTTCCTAAAAAATCACCTTTATAATCATTTATTCCATGTCAGACACCGTTTACACTCTATTTCTCGATCTAACACCTTTGCAGGAAGGCACACCCCCCTGAAGCGCATCTTACGCTGATCTGGCACCACGTGGGGTAAGACGCGCCCCCTGAAGCGCGCCTTACGCTGACATGGATACACGCTGGCTAAGACACGGCTCCTGGGACGCGCCTTATGCCACGTAGGGGTATAGCGCGGTGCAGGAGTCGCGCCTTTGCTTGAACTCTGACACAAATATGCAAGGCGCAGTGCAGGGGTCGCGAATTTGCTTTAACTCTGAGACAATTATGCAAGGCGCAGTGCATAGGTCGCGCCTTGTATAATTACACTATCTCCTATCGGCTTTAAATATCCCTCTCCCCCGTAAACTCTCTCACAACTTCCTCTCAACCGAAAAACTAATACAACAATCCTCTCAACCAGTAAATAACACCGGACAATCCTCTTATATTTGATTCAGAAGTTCGTTCGATCTTTCATTATAAGGTAATTTTGTTATAATATTTTTTTATAATTATATATGATTATTTGAAGAAAAAAATTATACTAATTGTTTTCAATTAATTTTTGTGTTTGTAAAATTGGAAAGCGGGAGCATACGTCGAAATATTTTTGCCGATAAGGTAATAATATAAAAATTATATTATTTAAATTATTTACGTTTTTGTCTAAAAAATTTATTTCCTTATATTTTAATTCATATATTATTTATTTATTTAGGCTTGTTTCAAGTTTATTTTTTTGCATATATAAGATTGTCTCACTTTCAAACTCTAAGAATGACACGAATTTCAGCTATTGTTTATTATGATGGAGAAATTCGGGAAGATGAAACCGACATTGTTTTCGTATCAAATCATTATGTTAAAATATCCTTCAAGAGAAACATAACTCTTGAGGAGCTGATAACGAATATTTCAAGGAAAGTTCATGTTGGAAGTACTAGAAGAATGTTGTCGTTTCAGTACATATTTCCAACATCATTGTTGTCATTAACTTATACAGCGTTCGAACTATCGAACAATGATGATGTTGAAATGATGGTTGATTCTCAAAATAATTATTCAGATGCCGTTACGGAGATGTATGCAAAGTTTGTTAAAGTGTGTGTTGTTCGGTGTCTATCGTTAAGCTCCCACTATAGGCTAGCTGAACAAGTTGGTCAAGTTGACAGTCCGACTACAGTAATGTGTAATTATTTTAATGACATAATGGGAAATCCGCATCATGGTGCTGTCCCATCAACTTCAATGGGGAGACATTCATCAGTAACTCCTTACGATATGTACCAAGATCCGTATGGTAATATCACATCCAGTTCAAGGGTAAGGCATTCATCTACAAATTTCTTTGAACTTAATATGGAGATGCCCTCGACACAACAATCTGTGCAATTTCCATTTGACACGATGGCTTCAAGCTCCAGGGGAGGCATTCGACTGCGAGCTTTTTCGATCTCAATGTCGATATGCCTTCTAGTTCAAGGGGAAGGCATGCAAGTAGTAGGTTCTTCGACCTAAATGTGGAGGGACCATCATCACCACCAGAAGAACCGGTTCATGAGCCAGGTGCGGATGGTGCTGAGATTGGACTATTCATTTACCCAGAATCACCGCAGTTCAACTCCGATGATGATGATGATGTATATGAAGTTCCCTAAAAGTGGCACAAACTGAACTTCCAGCACACATGTATGAAGCTGACTATGGTGCAATGTACGGGTCAGAATTTTTGGATATACCTCATCTCGGTGGCTATGGATTTTACTCATCAGTAAATAATGGTGAGTTATCTTTAGGCATGGAGTTTTCAAGCAAAGAAGAAGCGATGATGGCTATAAAAAATTACAATATCCGTAATTTTGTTCAATCCAGATCGATCGTTCTACGACAGAAAAATATGTATGGAACTGTGTCCGACGTGAAAATGGATGCAATTGGATGGTTCGTGTATCAAAGAGGAAGAGGAAAAATAATAGATTGGAACTAACGGTATACAACGGTCCTCACACATGTTGTGCTGGAGGGATCAACCAAGATCATCCTGACTTGGACTCTGAAGTGATCTGCTAAGCCATCATGCCCATGGTAAAAGCAAACTCCCATATAGCTATTGCAGTGTTGATTTCTACTATACAATCACAATATGGGTACACTGTCTCCTATAAAAAAGCTTGGTTGGTAAAACAAAATGCCATTGTCACACTTCATGGCGAATGGGATGCATCTTACAACGAACTTCCAAGTTGGTTTAGGGTGGTGCGGAGGTTGAATCCTGGGAAAATTGTGGACATCGAAACCTCCTATGCATACCATAATGATCGAGTTCTTTGCGATCAATGCCAATTCTACCGAGTTTTTTGGACTTACCCACAGTGCGTTAATGCTGTCAAATATTGCAAGCCTGTGGTCTAGATCGATGGGAATTTCTTGTATGGAAATACAAACAAGTTTTACTATTGGCAGAGTTCCAAGATGGTAATCGCAACATTCTTCTAGTTGCTTTTGCTCTTGTTGAAGGAGAATATACAGATTCTTGGGTTTTTTTCCTCCGAACCTTACGTTCACATGTTATCACGAGGGAAACAATCTGTGTCATTTCAGATCGCGGAGCTGGGATCAAAGTAGCAATAGAGTCTTTGGGTCCAATATGGTAACCACCCTTTGTCAAAATAGGTATTGTATCTGACACATTGCTACGAATTACCATGGAAGGTACAAGAAGAATGATGAGTGTCAATTACTTATGCGCATGGGTAAGTGAAACTGATGTAGATTGTTTTCTTTCGATCATTTTTATTTTTTAAAGAAACAAAGTTAGTAAGTTATACATTTTATGCTCAGATTACGAACTACTACCTCAAACATTTGATCCATGCTTCAAGATTTGAGGGGGAAGAATGAGGAATGATACGATTACATCAGCCTCATCGATATAGAAATGTGGACAAACGCATATGATGGTGGATATCTATATGGACAAATGACGACCAACTTGGCTGAGGCAATCAATTCGATCTTAAAGGGTGCACGTCACTTACTTGTAGCAGCTTTGGTAAAAACTACATATTTTTGTTTGGGGCGCTTTTTGCTAAGCTCGGGGGATAAGCTCAAACATGGATGCAAGGCGGTTATGTCTATCACCCTAGATTAGTTACAGATCTACAAAAAAATTGTTGCATCAAATGGAATGTATGTAACAAGCTTCTCTAGAACGCATGAATTGTTCCGTGTAACAAAGTTGTCGCGACCTCTTCAAGGGATTGAAGTTGTGTCGTTAAGAGTAAATCTAGGGATAGATGGTGCGACTGCGAGTTTTTTCAAGCTCTGAAGTATTCATGCTATCATGTGATATCAGCTTACTCCCATACCTGTCAAGACTATAACCATTTTGTGGATCTTGTATACCTACTATCAGAAATGTTTAAGGTATACGAATTTGAGTTCCCCCCATAGGTAATGACAAAGACCCTGATGAGGTTCAGAATTGGGTTTCGATTGTACCAGATCCGACTTTATTGAGAGAGTGTGGTCGTCCAAAATCCACTCGAATTCATTATGATATGGATATTCGAGAAACATATAGACACGACAAAAATGTGGCCATTGTATAAACTCAGGACACACTAGAAGAACATGTCCACTTCTTTTTTCATCAAGTAACCATTGATGAGGAACTGATGTAGTTGTTGTTTATTAAATAATATTTACTTAGAGTTAATGTCATTTGATAACCACTAATGATGATTAAAAAAACAATTCAATGAAAATGGGATTTGACGTTTGCGTTATATGCGATTATAATAAAAGAGATAATAAGTGAAAAACTTAAGAAAGTTATTGAACACAATTATTAAATATTATTCAACTAATAGCAATTTGGTATTTGAATATAATATTAAATACAACAAACTTACAATAAATATTAAATGATAAATAAAAAATTACAATAATTGGTATTAAATGGTAATAAACAAAATTAACAAGATTAATTAACAAAAAGTCCAAAAAATTTAACAAAATAAATCAAGTATTAAATGATAAATAAAAAAAAATACAATAAAGAAAGTCCAATAAACAAGTAAATACAAATATAATAAAATATAAAAAAACTATCTATGTCTGCGGTGCTAATGTGTTCCGCAGGGCGGTGGCTGTCGATCTTGAGGAGGATTTCTTCGTATAACTGGTTGTGACTCATCACCATCATCATCATCGTCATCGTCATCATCGTCGTCATCATCTTCGTCATCATCAGGAGCAGATATATTTTGTTGGTGATGAACTGATGACGATGTAACACCTCCATAGAATAAAGACCCTGGAGGTGTATGACTGACTAACCCACCGCTCTTATAAAACTGGGAAAACTTATAAAACACAGACATCGATGAATGAGAAAACTCTACAGGAGGTGTCTGTGCGGCGACCATTGGTGATGAGGTTGCACCTGCCAAATAACCAGTATATGAACCTTAAGTCAGATCTGCAAACATAGACCCATAATATCCTCCAAGAGGGGTCATATAACTCTGTGACGGTGGTGGTTGATAAGGGAAAGGTGGCGGCGGTGACGTCTGGTAAGGGAAAGGCGGTAGTGGCATCATATATGGCTGCGACATGTAGGTCGATGCAGACAGTAGTTACTGTGAAGGTCCTGCTGGTGCAGCTGAGGATGAACCGGAAGCACCTTCTCTCTTTCCACGAGTCTGTGAATGATGGGGTTATGACGGTGCACATCTCTATCGACGTCGATGAAAGCGCCTTTGCACATCCTCAGAAAGCAAAAACGATTTCCTGTTACTATTGAACCACTCATAATAATCATCTGCAACCGTCAAGAGGTCATCATAAATGGGCTCTCTATGGGGAAGGCATCAATGTCGATCCTCCCACATCACGACCCACTCATGATGCTTCACCAACCAATTTGTATCTGCCTTACCGCATCGATCTGTGTTATGCAACTCATCCATATTGTGAGGTGCTTCCGAAATTGGTTGTACAAAACCAAATTGTCGGAGCATGTGATTAGTTGAGTGTCACTCGACAATCGCATAGCAGATCAAAGGGACTACCACTATCCAAACATCTGATGGGCCCCTCAACTCAGGTGGGATGCACATCCTCACATCATCATTAGAATATGGACAATCAAACTAAAAAAATATATATAATTCTTATCAAAATAATAATCTAATTATATAACTATGATACAAAATTGATTTTTAAACATTAAAATGCATACCTCTGTGCCAACCTTCTGATCGATTAGAACCTTCATTTTTTTCTAAATCATCATGTAGCTCCCGATGATTTTTCCTGTCAGTGGACCACCTATTCAAGGAAATATTTTTATTATACACTGGATAAAATGATTAATATACAAAATTAACTTTATAATTACCTCAATAGTAGCGGAAATACAAATGGGTTCTTCACAACAGGACATAAAAAGGGCAATTGATACCATGCCTAAGACTGCAATAGAAGGAGACATCCACCGATAGTATTTTTCCTGTAGTTAGTCGCTGGACACATCTCCCTATACAGGAATGCCAAAACTGCCGAGCCCCAACTCAGTAATCCGGCCAGATGAAAGTCGCCAAGATGTCGCAACCACATACAGTGAAATTGGTTGCACAATTTTTCCGGCATCAGCAACCCTCCTATCAGCTGCATTATGCATGCTCGTGCATACATTTTAACTTGATCCTCTGAGGCATCCTCACTCAAATTCCGAAAATTGGCATCTAACCAATTTAACGGTATCCGACCGCCGTTAAAATTTCGCGGAACACCTCCTAGATAATTATGGCACAAAGTTGTCCAATTATCGTGTGCCATCCCTGAAATCACATCTCCATCCACCAGAAGCCCCAAGTACATAGAAACATCCTCAAGCGCAATTGTGCACTCTCCGCACGAAAGATGGAATGTGTGGGTCTCCGGCCTCCACTACTCCACTAATGCAGAAATAAGGTTTGGTTCTATCTTACAATGGCCTTCATATCTAGCTATGTGACTGAATCCAGCCTCGATTAAATACGGCTAGACACGAGTAGGTATCGCTAACTTAAGGTTCCTAATAAAAGGATCGAATATACGGTCGTTCTCCTAAAATATTAATAATTACAAAAATTAATTTATAAAATAATAATCATGCATTAAATAAATAAATTATTACTAATAATTTAAATTAAATTAAAATGTAAAAATGTTATCGTATCAGCATAATGACTCGATATATGATTTACATCCAAACGAATCAGACCATCTTCCATTTTATAACTACAAAAAAATAATTAAATAAAATATTAAAATAATTAAATGATTAAATAAAATACTAATAAAATATAAAATAAAATAAAATATACCTTAAGTTGAGAGGATTTGAGAGAAGTTGAGATGATTTGGTGTGATGAAAATGATTGAGAATTATAGGGGTGGGAAAGGGGTGTGAACAGTCTGAAATTAAAGCAAAGGCGTGGCCCTTGCACCGCGCCTTTCTGACGCTTGTCATAATTAAAGCAAAGGCGCGGCCCCTGCACTGCGCTATACCCCTACGTGGCATAAGGCACGCCCCAAGGGTCGGGCCTTAGCCAACGTGTATCCATGTTAGCGTAAGGCGCGCTTCACTCCACTTGGTGTCAGATCAACGTAAGGCGCGCTTCGGGGGCTCGCCTTCTTGCAAAAGGTGTTAGATCAAAAAATAAAGTCTAAACGATGTCTTACAGGTAATAAATGATTATAAGGGTGATTTTTCGAGAAATTCACCCCGTTCGTCACTGTCATCATTGGTGGATCTCCGCGGTCAATCGTTGTCGTCGGTAGCTACTTCATTCGTCGGTTAATTTTCCTTTTTCATTATTTTAATTTTAAAAATTTTCGTTTATTATAACATGCACTAAATACCCATTTTTTGTCCTTTCTTGAAATCCCTAATTTTCGCTTCGAAAATCCTTAAATTTTTGCCTTAAAACCCATTTTTTATATTGTTTCCGAATAAACTTTTACTTCCACAAAGCTCAAACGTTAACCATAGTTGTAGGGCCTTTTTATAGTTGAAATAAATGAGCATCCATATTTGAAAGCAACAGTCGATTGACAAAAAACATAAGATAAGTATATACTTTCTTCTTTTTGTATATTTCATGTGTGTTCTGATTTTTGTTATACTACTTGAAGGTACTTCAGATGAAATGATATATATATTTATATGGTTTGTTCTTATATTGAGATGAATATATTAGATTACAAAGAATTGAATACAAGTTTCTACTTATCTTTGGAATTTGTTGTTTGTCTTGTATATTCCCATCAACTTTATTTTGAAATGAATTGATGTTTAATTTAATAGGGCTTGAAGTTTTGCATTCGCATCTATCATGAAATTGTTTGTGAAATTTTGATCTATTTGATTTTAAATGACCTGCAATTATAGCAAGTATGTATGATTCGTTCCATCAACCCCTCCTACATCAAAAGCCTTGATTTCAAATTAGTAGAGTATCTGAATAATTATTTTTTAGAAGGAAAAATAATTAATATTTGATGCAATATAACTAATGATTTGGTAATGTCGTGTAACTAAATAATTGAAATGTAATCAGATAAATTTAACTATCTTATTAGTCTTTCTTTTTAACACTCTTAGAGTTCATCATTCCATTTCCTTTTTAACAGCCTCAGAGCTGAGAGTTGAAAAACAAAGATCTATGGTATTTAGGGAGAACAAGAGAGCAGGACTGTATGAGAAACTATAACATTTTCGTTTCATTACTTTCTCTCATACTATAAATTTCCCTTCACGTTGTCTTTTTTTATTATCTAACATATTCTGTCTTTGTTTCTTTTTTCGAGGATGTATATATATATAGCTATTATTAGTGTTAATTGGATATATATATATATATATATATTTTCATTTGATGCAAACTGTAATATGTGTTGCTTTATGTTCTTCGGAGGAATTCATTGGAAATTACTTAAAAACATGTGTCTGAATAATTACTTATGAAATATGCGCTTAAAATATATCTGAATAATATTTATTATTTTTGTTTATCATATATTTTGAATTTACTTATCTTTGAACAAGTGTTTCTTTGATTATTTTTTAGTGTCATTTGTATTTTTAGATATGCCTAGTGAACCACAAACCTAGATATATTATTGTATCTTTTGTATACTTAGACATGCTGTCATATTTTATAAACTTTTATTATTCTTGAAGTTTAGAAAACTTCAAAATTTATATTAATTATCTTAAATGTCTTGTAGTTTTATTTTTATTTTTATTTTTTTAGAAATTTTTATAGCTCAAACATTTGTGTTGGTTGATTAAAGGGACAAACATTTTCATGTTTTTGTTTAAAAAAACTAGTATAAGATTTTATGTAGGTTTAGATTCAAGCTCAAGTTCGAGCTTCAACCGAGCTCCTGAAAAAGTTTCAAGTTCGAGTTTTTTCGAGCTCGATATTAGTTGGACAATTTTAAGCTCTCGAGCTTTCAAGTCGAGCTTAGCTGAAAACTTTTCGAGTTCGAGTCGAGCTCAGAAATACTCGAGTACGACTCGGCTCGTTTACACCCCTACCCTAGATGTTCTTGTTAGGGCCAGTAAAACTCAACTTACTTTGTATAAATTGATTCTGAGTAAACTACATATTTAGTACTTAAATTATTATTTTATTCCGTTTCGGTATCTAATTTTTACTTTGTTTTTAAAATCCTACTTAACATTTAGTTTATGTTTTAATTTGGTAGCCACCATTAAAAAATTAACAGAACTATTGATGTGAATTTTTTACCTTTTCTAATGATGATGTGGCATTATCTTGTGGAGACATGTCAAAATAGAATAAAGGTACTAGTTTAAGTATTAAACATGCAGTTTACCCGTTAATTATTCATTTAATTTTTAAATTAGGATGCACTACATATTTAGTCGTCCACCTATTTTCACAATTTTGTTTCGATCACTCAACTATTTTTTTAAGAATTATATCAATCTTTACATTTTGGTTATGTTTTGATCATCTGTAGTTAAATTTAAGTAGACTTATTGATGTGGCAATTTATTTAATTTTAATTATGTTGTGGCATTATTTTATGGTGACATGTTAGCATCATTGTTAATTTTTTTTACGGCGGACAAAATGTAACTTTATGTATGATTGTTGAGAGAAAAAATAGTTTAGTGAACTAAATAGAGCCATACATATAGGTGGGTGACTAAATGCGTAGTTTTTACCCTTTAAGTTATTAAGTTATTCAAATGAATCAAATTTTAAGTTTGAATCTAGTTTAGATTTTATTAATTTAGAAAATTAAAAACTAAATTTCAAAATGATGTTATTTTAGTCCTTAATTAAGTAATTTGTTTTTTTTTTGTAATTTAGTCTCTAGTTTTTTATTTCTTCGATTTATCATCTATTTTTAAGTATGTTTTGATATAATTTGAATCAAATGCTCATAAACTACTATAAAATACATATGTCGTTTCAATTTCTCTTTTTGAAAATATTTTTAAAAAATCTCTCTTAACTTTATACGTTTTGCTCAT
The DNA here is from genome assembly GCF_006381635.1 of Hibiscus syriacus. Lineage (NCBI taxonomy): Eukaryota > Viridiplantae > Streptophyta > Magnoliopsida > Malvales > Malvaceae > Hibiscus > Hibiscus syriacus. The sequence goes on from NW_024063122.1 coordinate 523,241, forward strand.
TTCTTTAATTTTTCGTTTATTTTCAATCCATTCTTATTAAATTTGAATTACATACTCCTTTATCCCTATAAAATACATTTACAACTTAAATTTCTATTCTTAACATCTAATGAGATCAATTTGGATGTAAAGTAACATTATAGAAATAAAGAATTGAATTATGTCAAAACAAACTAGAATGATTAAATCTAAAATTATAGAAAGACTAAAACTATAACTTAAACATTAATGTAAAATATTTGTTTTAAAACTTAAAGATTATTTTGGAATAAACTACATCAGATACCATTTTTTCTTTTTAATCTATTTTATTTTGATCACCAAATTTGAAAAAGTTTTGTTCAAGTATATTATCGATTTATTAATTCTAATAACTAAATACATCCGACGAATTATAATGTGGCACGTGATTAAAAGATGATTAATTTATAATCTTAATATAATCCAAATTATTATATATTTGTGATGGAAAACTCTATCAATGAAGCCACCTCTCCGGTGGCCTCCTGGGAGCCCCTCTAAACTCTGACGCCACAAAAAAAAAGTAAAATTCAAGAACCCTGATCCAGAGAAAGAAGCCGACACAATGACTAAAGCAAAAATACCTGTAGTAATGCAAGTTGGTTCCTGTGAAGAGATGTCAACGGCTTCACAACCCTCGTGTGTTTGGATCCTCGCAGAAAAAGGGGGAGAGGCCCCTACTCAATCCAGAAATCCTAGTACGGAAGACGATAATATAGACATTACGGATGATGATTTCATTACGTGAACCAATTATGGCCTTCCATCGATTCAGTTTCCAGATCGTGCCTACAAACTTGTAGAAGCTAGCACGGCTAGAACAGTGGTCTTTAAACTCCTTGGCCGCAATATAGGACCACACGCCCTCACAAACAAGACTTATGCTATTTGGAAATCATCTTAACCTTTCACATTGAAGGATATAGAGAACAGATATTTCTTAGCTAGGTTTCAAAACGATAAAGACTACGGGAAAGTCCTCATCTGGGGATCATGGATTATATTTGGTCAATATTTAACTGTTTACCCGTGGACGATGGATTTCAGGACTTCGCAACCATACCCAACAAACGTGATCACCTGGATTTGGTTTCCTGGGCTACCAAAGTTCATGTACAAAAGGAAAATCTTGTATGGTATAGGCAATCTTGTGGGAAAGGTGGTTAAACTTGATTTTCAAAATACTACTAGCAACATAAGAAGATTTGTCCGAATCACAGTTTACGTCAACCTTAAGAAACCTCTCGTGTCTCGAGTTGTTATCAGCAACCAAATTTAAGTTGTTATGGAAATCTCCCTCTCGTTTGTTTCTCTTGTGGTAGATTCGGTCACCTTAAAGACGGATGCCTTCACGACCCCAAGCATCAAGAGAAGATTAATCCCGGAAAGACCACACAGGCCAAATGACCATAAAAGTGAACTCGACAGAGGCTAATACCCATCAAGCCAATTCCTCGTCGAAAAGTGACCAGTAAGGTCCTTGGATGATTATCCAAAAACACCGGCGGTGCACCTCAACGGCTAATGCTAAAAAACCAGAAATTACCAAGCCATTAAAGGATTCGGGATCAAGATGAGGGGTGTTGATTGATTCATCGAACAAAAAGGCAAGAACCCTCAATTACAGAAGGAGAATCAGGACAATGCTAAAACCGGTTTTATTACCCAAAATATTTTCAAGTCAACGCAATAAGGTTAAAGGTAGATGTCCAAACGGTTTTTTTTTTCTGGAGGGGAAAGGAGTCGCCATCAATATTTGATTAGAGTGTGATTGGGCACCCAAAAATAAATTTTTCATTTTAATAAAATATTAAATTTAATTATAACGACAAACTTGCGGTCTGCGTTACCAAAATTTGAGTTCGGGAGTCGGTTACGTGTGGGGAATGATTAGCACCCCTACAACGCCCTAAATCGGTATCTAGTCGATTAATTAATTGTCTTTGCCATAAAATTTACAAGTTCGAGCCTATTTTAATTTAAGATCCCCTAAAATAACGTTCTTTGAAATTTTGGATGAAAGATAATAATATTTGATTATTTCCTATTGAGAAGAATCGATTTCTCATACATTAAAGCAATCGATTCTTACTCCAATCGAAATTAAAAAATATTCCATTATAAAGTTCACTATTAATTCAAAATAATAACACCCAAAATAATTTTAAGAGTGAAAACGATAATATCTAATTATTTCTAATCGAGAGTAAATGGCTTTTTGTGCATTAAAACAACCATTTATTACCCCAATTGAAATAAAGGAATATTACAATTTCGCCTTAAAATTACAAAGCAATTCAAATTAAAACGATAATATCTAATGATTTCCAATCGAGAATAAATGACCTCTCGTACCTTAAAGCAATCATTTATTACTCGGACCGAAACGAAAAGATATTACTATTCTCAATGTCGATTCGAATGTTATTGTTTTGAAAATCTATCAGAAAACACATGCAAAAATAAAACAAATAAAAAGCATGACAAACAAGGAATTAATTATTTACTTTACCAATATTTAATGAGAATAAGGATGTTCAATTATTTAAATATCTCAAGACGAGACCTTAGGTTTGAACTAACAGTCTTTTCTCGATGAATTTAATTAAAAGAACATTGTCTTTTTCTCAATTCCCAAATTTTAAAAATGAAATCAATTTAATTTGTGTCACTAAACGGGATAGACTTTCGTTTTAAAATTATCGAAAGTAACTTTCTTATACGTTAAGACAGTCACTTTACAACAATATTAAAACGATAGAATATTACCCTTAGTTAATTTTTTTCGAATCGAGTCAAGGGATGCTTATGAGGTTTTATACAAAATCAATTAGGACTAAAATGAATTAATATGTAAACAACATGCAAAAATTAAAATTAAAATTAAAATTAAAGTAGGGCTAAAACATAAATAATCAAACTATCATGGCAAAATTAAACTAAAATAAAATATACAAGGAACTAAAATATTAAGTGATAAAATAAAAATAATTAAAACATGGGGCTAAATCGAACTAAATTAAAATTTCATGGCCATATTAAAATAAATAAAAACATATATTCAGGTTCGAAATATAAATATGCAAAACTGAAGGGGTTTATACAAAGAATATCCCTAACAATAAATATCAGACATAAAAGGGATAAATTAAAGAAACATTCCCTACAGGGACTAACATTCAAAAACGTGCTAAAAGTAAAAGGAATAAACTGAGATTAGACCAAAAATTTTAAGGCACGCGTAAATTGGCAAAATAAAAAAATGCTCTCTTCCAGTGACCTCTTTGCAAAAACACGGCAAAGTTAAGGGGACCTAAACATGATTTCCCCTGAAACTTTGCTTGTATATAGCATCTTATGTTTTATTTTTTCATTTGAAACATTTTTTTCTAAAAAATTATCTTCTCTCGTTTTCTCTCAAATCAGCCGGTTAGCCCACTGCCAATCGCCCTTCTCCGATCCCGGACGCCGTCCGGCCACCATACCAGCCGTCGCACACGACGACTGGAGCCCCGAAACGAACCCGAAAATAGCCAAAAAATCCCCTCACTCTCCTAAACCAAGATCTATGACCTAAATTACTCTAAACCACCCAAAAACGAGCTCCGATCGTTCGGATCTTGGGCCTCCGCTCCGACCCTGGTATATCTCAACCCCTCTCTTTTTTTCATGCAAAGTTTTTTTAATCTTTTTTCAATCCTACTGCTTTTCGAATAAAAAACATAAATAACAAATATACCTAAAAAAATTCGAGTCTCTGCGCTTTTATTGTTTTTTTAATCTAGAGAGTAAACCCCTTTTACACATATGGCTCGGGGTTTTATAAGCCTCGATTTACAACTAGCTTTTCTTTGTTTTCGGATGAAATCATCACAAAGAAAAAAGAAAAGAAAAGTGATTTTTGCATATGGTGTTGGTCTGTCGTTGCTTGGTATATTGATCTTGGATTTCTGACACTTGCAGGGCCTTCGGTTGGTGGCAGCAGCGGTGGCCAAGGAGCGGGTGGAATATAAGGCAACAACTGATTGGGGAAAATAGCGGCGATAACTAGGGTTTATAAACCCTAACATATTACGGTTAGATTTGGGCTTTGATTTGTTGGGCTTCGTACTGGAATAGTTGGGTGACTTGTTGGGCTTTGGGTTTGACTATTTTGGGCTCGATTGGGCCTATTCTATAAGTCTGGAAAAAAATTAAAAATAAAATATAATAATAATAATAATGGGATGAAAAATTGATTGTCGACAGCTACCCTTCTTTGCCCATTCTTGTAACAAGAATATGGTAAAGACGAAGAGACAATGTGTTTTTCGTCCGATCAACTTTATGGTTTGAAATATGATAAGGGATATGTTCCATTGTCACTCAGGGAATATCAGATCTGGGGTAGACTTGTTCCGTTGTTACTCAGGGAATATCAAATCTTGGAAAAAAGGGACCTGTGAAAACATCCTGCCCAAAGGTCTTATGGATGGCCCGAAGGACTTATCATCTTGCTCGAAAGACTTACAGATGACTCGAATGATTTAATCATCATGCTCGAAAGACTTACTGATGGCAAGAAGGACTTATAAATTTTGGAAATTGTTTACTAGGTAAGAAACCTTTCTTACTTTTCAAAAACTTCAATTTTCAAATTTGAATGAGAAATCTTTCTCAATTTTCGATAGACATGTGAAAACATCCTACCCGAAGGTCTTATGGATGGCCCGAATGACTTATCATCTTGCTCGAAAGACTTACAGATGACTCGAACGATTTAAGCAACATGCTCGAAAGACTTACTGATGGCCCGAAGGACTTATAAATTTTGGAAATAGTTTACTAGGTAAGAAACCTTTCTTATTTTTCAACAATTTCAATTTTCAAATTTGAATGAGAAACCTTTCTCATTTTTCGAGAGACATGTGAAAACATCCTGCCCAAAGGTCTTATGGATGGCCCGAATGACTTATCATCTTGCTCGAAAGACTTACATATGACTCGAAGGATTTAAGTATCATGCTCGAAAGACTTACGATGGCCCGAATGACTTATAAATTTTGGAAATAGTTTACTAGGTAAGAAATATTTCTTACTTTTCAACAATTTCAATTTTCAAATTTGAATTAGAAATCTTTTTCATTTTTCGAGATACCTATGAAAACATCCTACCCAAAGGTCTTATGGATGGCCCAAAAGACTTATCATCTTGCTCGAAAGACTTACAGATGACACGAAGGATTTAATTATCATGCTCGAAAGACTTACTGATAGCCCGAAGGACTTATAAATTTTGGAAATAGTTTACTAGGTAAGAAACCTTTCTTACTTTTCAACAATTTCAATTTTCAAATTTGAATAAGAAATGTTTCTCATTTTTCGAGAGACATGTGAAAACATCTTGCTCGAAGGTCTTATGGATGGCCCAAATGACTTATAAATTTTGGAAATAGTTTACTAGGTAAGAAACCTTTCTTACTTTTCAAAAATTTCAATTTTTGGATTCGAATAAGAAACCTTTCTCATTTTTCGAGAGACATGTGAAAACATCTTTCTCGAAGGTCTTATGGATGGCCCGAAGGACTTATAAATTTTGGAAATAGTTTACTAGGTAAGAAACCTTTCTTACTTTTCAAAAATTTCAATTTTCGGATTAGAATAAGAAACCTTTCTCATTTTTCGAGAGACATGTGAAAACATCTTGCTCGAAGGTCTTATGGATGGCCCGAATGACTTATAAATTTTGAAAATAGTTTACTAGGTAAGAAACCTTTCTTACTTTTCAAAAATTTCAATTTTCGGATTCGAATAAGAAACCTTTATCATTTTTCGAGAGACATGTGAAAACATCTTGCTCGAAGGTCTTATGGATGGCCCGAAGGACTTATAAATTTTGGAAATAGTTTACTAGGTAAGCAACCTTTCTTACTTTTAAAAAATTTCAATTTTCGGATTCGAATAAGAAACCTTTATCATTTTTTGAGAGACATGTGAAAACATCTTGCTTGAAGGTCTTATGGATGGCCCGAATGACTTATCATCTTGCTCAAAAGACTCACAGATGACCCGAAGGATTTAAGCATCATGCTCGAAAGACTTACTGATGGTCCGAAGGACTTATAAATTTTGGAAATAGTTTACTAGGTAAGAAACCTTTCTTACTTTTCAAAAATTTCAATGTTCACAATCTTTAAAGTATCATAATTTCATTTAAATATCCTTAAAAAAGAAAGATGAGAAAGTTCAAACAAGATGCTGCAAATATAAAGTGCAACTGTGGTGGAGCATGACCTTCACTTGTTTAGCCAGAAGGCCTTTTTTCCTAGAAAGGTGGGTTTCCAGTTGGATTAGGGTCTTTACCCTCATTTGCTCCTCATTTCTCGATTATTTCTCTTGTCAGAACTCCCTTATCAACGAGTTTTTCTATCTCTTCCAACAATGGTATACACTACTAACATTTAGATTCTCACTAGAAATCTTCATCTTTTCTTGCATAATAGGACCTTCTAACGATTTCTCCCCATATATTATTGTAATCATCATGCTCATCAACTATGACATATGTTCCTTGGACTCAACTTGGAACTTTCTTGCTTCATCAATCAATTCTTGTTGGGTCTCTATGAGTTTCTCCTGGATTCTCTCGATCCTATTAACACATGTTAATATTTCATTCATTACTTTCGATCATTCCAGAAACACACTCCAGGTAACCTCAATTGGCTCTTAGAAACTCTCCCACAGTACCCTTTTATTAATATTGGTAGTTTGTTAATGAATGTGAAAAATATGACTATTAATGAATAAAATACAATACAAAAAGGTAAATACAATGTAAATGCAATGCAATGTGTTGATTCTGGAACGATTCCTTAGAATAACTTTTTATATTAGAAATAAAGTTCGGTTACAAGGCTTTAACATATCACAGATAAATTTGAGCTATTTCTCTTAATTGTTGGATGTGCCCCAGTAAATCTAAAATCTTCTGAGCTTCTTCAGCCTTAGGCTCCAATCCTTTGCTTACAGCATCCACTTCATGTGATAAGTCAACCAAGTACTGAGCCACTCCATGAGTAGGTTGTAGGTAGCTAGTGATCAGGTCATTTTAACGGTCATTGATGTGTGTGTACCCAATCAGATCATATATAGTCTGTAAAAGGACTCTATTTTTTAGTTGGGACTACTCAGACTATCTCATAATGTCTGCATTGTTTTCTACCTCTTTTGAATCCTTCGTTCCATATTACGAACCTTCTATATGGACATCGATTAAGGATCAACACCATGGAATGAATAATGCAATGCAAAATGGTAATAAAATAAAACAAAAGGACAAGAGAAAAAATGGCCAGTAATCATAAATGAATTAATATAATATAATTTGTCGATAAAACCTACCCCACATGTTGTCTACCCAATCATGCTTTAGTATATCCTATCAAACATGATTTCTACCCATATGCTTTGTTTATAGAAAATTCTAACATCATGTCATCTAGTTCCCATGCTTATTCGAAAAATTAAACCTAACAACATGATCTCTAGCTCGCATACATTTATTCGAGAATCAAAATTGCGCTACGAAAATTAAAAGGCTCAAACAGGCTTTTCTTTGTGTACTATCCTCACGGGATCCTATGATATGGGTAAGGATCTATCCAGGTTCTAAGTTTACTATATACTGGGTTCGGTTCTAAAGTAAGAGGTCCTTGAATTGTCCTTGTCGTTGTCCCCTTGGGCTATCGAACCCTCAATCATGGCCCATCACAAGCTTTCGAGTCGAGTTCAATTCGAGGGGGCATACCTCCTTATGTTCATAGGAAGGTGAAAACCATTACGAGGACCATAAGGCGTGAGCCCCATGAGTAATTCACTATCTCATACGGAGGTGAAAATCACACGAGGAAGTAGCTTCTCACTCCTACTTAAATAGGACGAAGTGGGGTTTTAGCTCATGTTATGCAAATGCATATGTGCGGTGTGTGAGGAAAAGCGTAAATAAAAAAACAACACCAAGCAGAAAACTCAAAACCCTGAACAATTATTTACTCTAGAAACATTAGCAAACAAATCAATACAACTATTTAGTGGATAATTAAATTACAAACACTTATTTAAGCCAAACAAGGGATCAAAAACCAAATTAGAGTGAACTTGTATTTTTTTTTTGTTAAGGCAATTACTTAATCGACTAATGGCCTGATTCTCTAAAAAAATGTTCCCAGCGGAGTCGCTAATCTGTCGAAACGATTTTTTTTCAGAGGGGGAAAGGGGGTCCCATTTCGAAATAATTATCTGTTAATGATAAAATGTGGTTCGATGAGTCGCCACCAATATTTGATTAGGGTGTGATTAGTTCCCCAAAAATAAATTTTCCATTTTAATAAAATATTAATTTTAATTAAAACGACAAATTTGCGATCTGCGTTACTAAAATTTGAGTTCAGGAGTCGGTTACGTGTAGGGAAGGTTTAGCACCCCACAATGCCCTAAATTGGTACCTAGTCGATTAATTAATTGTCTTTGCCATAAAATTTACAAGTTTGAGCCTATTTTAATTTAAGATCCCCTAAAATAACATTTTTTTGAAATTTTGGATGAAAGATAATAATATTTAATTATTTCCTATCGAGAAGAATCAATTTCTCATACCTTGAAGCAATCGATTCTTACTCCAATCGAAATAAACAAATATTAAAATTCCATTCTAAAGTTCACTATTAATTCAAAATAATAACACCAAAAATAATTTTAAGAGTGAAAATGATAATATCTAATTATTTCCAATCGAGAGTAAATGGCCTTTTGTGCATTAAAACAATCATTTATTACCCCAATTGAAATAAAGGGATATTACTATTTCACCTTAAAATTACAAAGCGATTCGAATGAAAATGATAATATCTAATGATTTCCAATCGAGAATAAATGACTTCTCGTACCTTAAAGAAATCATTTATTACTTGAACCGAAACAGAAAGATATTACTATTCTCAATGTCGATTGAAATGTTATTGTTTTGAAAATATATCGGAAAACACATGCAAAAATAAAACAAATAAAAAGTATGACAAACAAGGAATTAATTATTTACTTTACCAATATTTAATGAGAATAAGGATATTCGATTATTTAAATATCTCAAGACAGACCTTAGGTTCGATCTAACAGTCTTTTCTTGATGAATTTAATTAAAAGAACATTGTCTTTTTCTCAATTCCCGAATTTTAAAAAAGAAATCGATTTAATTCGTGTCACTAAACGAGATAGCCTTTCATTTTAAAATTACCGAAAGTAACTTTCTTATACGTTAAGACAATCACTTTACGACAATATTAAAATGATCGAATATTACCCTTAGTCAATTTATTTCAAATCGAGTCAAGGGATGCTTATGAGGTTTTATAAAAAATCAATTAGGACTAAAATGAATTAATATGCAAACAACATGCAAAAATTAAAATAAAAATAAAAGTAGGGCTAAAACATAAATAATCAAACTATCATGCCAAAATTAAAATAAAATAAAATATACAAGGAACTAAAATGAACATTTACAATATTAAGTGCTAAAATAAAAATAATTAAAATATGGGGCTAAATTGAACTAAATTAAAATTTCATGGCCATATTAAAATAAATAAAAACATATATTCAGGTTCGAAATACAAACATGCAAAACTATAGAGGCTATACAGAGAATATCCCTAAAAATAAATACCATACATAAAAAAGGGTAAATTATAGAATTAGTCTCTACAAGGACTAATATGCAAAAACATGCTAAAAGTAAAGGGACTAAAATGAGATCAGACTAAAAATTTTAAGTCACACGTAAAAATGGAAAAATATCAAATTTGGTCCCTTTCAATGACCTCTTTGCAAAAACATGGCAAAGTTAGGGGGACCTAAACGCGATTTCCCCCGAAACTTTGTCTATATATACCAACTTATGTTTTATTTTTTTCATTTGAACTATTTTTTCTAAAAAAAAAGTATTTTCTCTCGTTTTCTCTCAAAGCAGTCGGCCGAGCCACTATCGACCGACCTTCTCCGATCCCATTCGCCGTCCGGCCACCGTACCAGGCGCAGCACATGGCAGACAGAGCCCCGAAACAAACCCAAAAATAGCCAAAAAAATCCCCTCACTCTCCTACACCTATATCTAGGACCTAAACTACTTAAAACAGCTCTAAACTGCCCCAAAACGAGCCCCGACCGTTCAATTCTCGGACCTCCAGCCGCCTTAAAAGCTTCATCCGACCCAAGTAAATCTCGACCCCTCTCTCTTTTGTTTTCATGCAAATTTTTTTTAATCTTTTTTCAATCCTTCTGCTTTCCGAATTAAAAAACATAAATAACACATATACCTAAAAAAAATTGAGTCTCTGCGCTTTTATTTCTTTTTTTAACCTGGAAAGTGAACCCTTTTACATATATGGTTCGGTGTTTTATAAGCCCCGATTTACAATTTGCTTTTCTTTGCTTTCGGATGAAATCATTACAAACAAAAAAGAAAAGAAAAGTGATTTTTGGGTGTGGTGTTGGTCTGTCGTTGCTTGCTGTGTTGATCCTAGATTTCTGACACTTGCAAGGCTTTCGGTTGGTGGCAGCAGCGGTGGCCAAGGAGCAAGTGGAACGGGCGACAGCAACTAATTGGGGAAAATGGCAGCGGCTAGGGTTTATAAACCCTAACATATTAGGGTTAGATTTGGGCTTTGATTTGTTGGGCTTTAGTACTGGGTCGGTTGAGTGACTTGTTGGGCTTCGGGTTTGACTGTTTTGGGCTCGATTGGGCCTGTTGTATAAGCCTGCCAAAAATTAAAAATATAATAATAATAATAATAATAACGGGACGAAAAATCGAGTGTCAACAGTAGATACACAGCAACTAACCAATGTAATTTTGTTGTACGTACACATGGCTGAAGACCGTCAACACAGACAAATCCCAAGATAATATATATGAACACTATCTCAAAAACTCTTTCTCAAGAGGCTGGCCCAAGCAGTAATAAACTACCATTGACTAATATGGTGGAACCCACACCAACAAACCAATCACATGTGCAGAACCCCATGCACGATGCGATTCCATACAAAGACAATAACCAACAAACGACCATACAAAAGAAGTTTGCTAGAAATGGCGAAATGGTTGAGGTAAATGGATCTATTTTTATGTCAAACACTAACCCCATATTCGAGAAGTTTTATTTGTTAATATTATCATTTAGGCCTAATTCTAATTCTCATTCGTTCAATATTTTGAATTAAACCAATATTTAGAGATGATAAATTGATAATTTGATATAAATACGATCATATAATACGTGTTAGAATTTGTTATCAAAATTTTATGTGTTAGAATTTGTTATCAATTTTTTTATATTAATCTTTTTTGAAAAATTTATAATGAGAACTATTTGATAAAGAAATAATTTTTTATTAAAGAAATTTATTACCAATTATAAAAATAATAAATAACTTTATTTGTTAAGTTTTAGTCGTAACATAATTAAACTTTATATTATTTTTATTATAAATCTAATATTATCTCATTTGTTTTAGTTGTTTTCTATTATTTTTATTATAAATCTAATATTTTTATTACAAGTAAGAGAAGTAAACTTTATTTATTACCATTTTCAATTTGACAATTAAATTCCTACTTTTATATTCTTCTTAAAATTTATATTTTTTTATTATAAACATAACATTTTTAATAAATTACCAATTTTATTTAAATTAATTTATTATTCAAAATAACTTTTATCGTTTAAATTAAAGTGAACTTCCTTATATATATTCAAAGCAAAAAAAAAAGACCTCACTATTTAGGTTAAAGTATAATTTTATTTATATAGAATTTCTTTTATATATTATTTACAAATACTATATATATAAGTATGATGTTATTCTTTAACTCAAGAAATTCAAAATTCAAGAATTTCCTCTGTCGTCGCTCAATCCTGTTAGTTTCAATCGTCGCTCAACTCCTGCCAGCTCCAACTGTTGTGCGCAGGCGTCTACGTTTCTACTTCAACTCTCAAACGCATGTGTCTCTTCACCCAATGCCCAACTCCTCCTACCTTGTTGCGCGAGCACCTTACCCCGATATTGCTTGTTGTCGTAAACGATAACTTCTAATTTCCAAATACATCATATTTCACTTTTTTTCAAGATTCACTTTAATTTAATTTCTTTAGTTAGTTATTTTAATATCATATCACTTTATTATTTTCATTATTATTTAGAATTATCACTATTAATTCATTACTAAAATCTGTTACAATTGTTATTATTATTCTAAAAATTAATATTATTTTCTACTATAATTATTATTAAAAAAATTAAGCGCAAGAGTTTTTAGTAATCAAAGTGGTAACGTCAATTCCTTTTATCTTATTGTATATCTAGTTCACGCTAATTCAAATATCTTATTAGTCAGTGGAGAAATATTCTTATTTGAAAAAAAACTTATTCGATGCGACTCAATGTATATTTCTATATCTTAGTACATTATTTATTTTAAAAATTTCTATTCAGACTTTTTAGTTCTATATTATTAATAGAATTATGTGTGTATTTATTACATGTTTATTAATAGATTTGTGTGATTCATTATGTGTCTTTGACGTGCATGTAAGGTTCAGCTTAATACTAATAATATTTTTCTTTACTTTTGTAGTCATGGAATTTAATGTTAATGCATGTGAGGTTCCAAGTGATACCAATAATGTTGTAGCAGAATCATAATCTTTTTCTAAGAGACGAAGTTAGGTTTCCCAGAGACTAAATATGGAAAAGAGAGGGAACTTTGCAAACATTGTATGACTGTTTCCATTGTTTGTATCTCATATTATGGAACCTCCAATAAGCAAAAACACATTGAAAAATGTAAACAATATAATAGTTTGAGAACATAGGGACTAGAAGGTAATATTTATGACCAAAATATATATAGAGAGTTGGTAGCTAAAGCAATTATAAAGCATGGATATGCTTTTTCTTGGGTTGAACATAAATGTAAGAGAAAAATTAATGCATATTTGAACAATCAAGTTAGAAGCATATGTAGAAATACTGCAGGAGTGAATTGCTTGAAGTTGCATAAAAGTTTGAAAGATAACTTAAAGGAAACTCTTCGTAATATCTCCGATCGTATTTCTTTGACGTGTTATATGTGGACATCTTGTCAAACTGAGGGATATTTATGTTTAACTCCTCATTATGTGGATGCTAATTGGAAGTTAAATAGTAAAGTTTTAAACTTTTGTCATGTTGACTCATTGCATACTGGAAGTAATATATATAGTATTTTGCTATACTTACTTCAGGATTGGGGTATTGACTATAAGATATTTTCCCATTACACTAGATAATGCTTCTAGTATTGATAAAATGCAAGATCACTTGAAGGAAACTTTTAATGCTCGAGGGGCTTTATTATGTGGAGGGGCTTACTTTCATGTTCGATGTGTTGCACATCTGTTGAATCTCATTGTTAACGATGGTTTTAAGTTCATTGAACATATTGTTGTCAAGATAAAAAAATGTGTGAAGAATATCAAATGGTCATAAACAAGAAAAAATGTTTTTCGACGTACACTACAGTAAAACATGTTTTAGTGACTTTTTTAGACCTATAGCGGTGTTTTTAAGCACTTCTAAAAACACTACCGACGCTAGGAAGAGTGCCGCAAGAAGCGCTACTAAAACAAAAGCCACAAAAGGTAGCGGCGATTGTGAACCTAAAACGCTGCAAAAGGTCGAGCTATACAACAACGTTTTTTTCTTTCAAACGCCGTTATATGTTGTGATTTATAGTGGCATTTTTTGTTCACAAACGCCGCTAATTAGCCTGTCTTTAGTGGCTTTTTTTGTCATAAACACCGGTAATTCTTTTGTTGTTAGTAGCATTTTTTCCCACAAACGTCGCTAATTCTATTATTTTTAGTGACGTTTTTAATACAAAATGTCGCTATATATTTTGATTTGTAGTGTTATTTTTACCACAAACGACACTATTTGCAAAAGGTTGACGTAGGCAGATTTGATTGGGTTGCTCTTCATTGAACCTGTAAATTATTGATCATCACTATCTTAATCCTTAAACTTCCATTAATGTTAATATAATATTATTTTACTGATGAGTTTAAACCTTGGGTCTGATGTAATTATTTAAAGAGCTGGTAGCGGCAGCTGTTATTTTGCAGTAACAAAAAGCAATAGCCTAGACAGTATGAACAAATGAATAACTATTATAAATAATGAGTCTTCCCAAAAGATAGTAGTTTTTTTCCTTTTCCAAGAAATGTTTCAATTTCTTTATCAAATAGTAAACTTACAGAATAATCAACTCAATTCATTTCATTAAAAACAATAATAAGCGTCGGAGAAAATGGAAAATAAAACAAAATTAGTTTTTTACTTGAACCTAGAACGAAATAAATTAACAAAACCTTGTTGTATAATATAAAACAAAATAAGTTTCTAACTTGAACCCAGAAGCATAAACAAACCATGAAGGGCACTTAAACTCATAGCATCCAAGTTCATAGAGGTTTAGCACTGCTGTAGAAGACAGAGACCAGAACGCACCAACAAAACCCCTTCTGAAGGTTTACCTCCACATAACTGCAAAAAGCATGTAGCTGCATCCATAAAAAACTCATAGCTAATAATCTGAGTAAAAGGGAAGGAAAACACTGTAATACTAGTGAAAAAAATGAAAAATAAAGTAAAATTGCATATCTTCTCCAATGAAAAAACAACATTTATGTCCACATGCCTAATTGAACAAACAAATGAACTGGTACTGTCACAACCGCAGGAAAATAAATGAATCTATGGGTGCCATTAAATTATACAGAAAAACATCTGAAATATTAACGACACACAACAGTATTCTTAAAAAGATCACTGAATCAAAGCCAATAATTTTAAAGTTGTATGTGTCAAAGGAGAGAATAGACAAGCAAGAAAGAAAAAAAAACACTAAGCATCCAAGTTTACTAGCGTGTAGAGTATACATGTGGATATAATAGCACACATACCTGAATGAATCCACGCGCAACTCCAAGAAAGAGGAGGTTATACCACTCAAATATGGCAAAATGAGGGAGTACAAGCATGGAATTCAAGGATATGAATTTCAGACATAATGAAAAAGGATTAAAGAAATGCAGATAAAATGGTGTCAGAGCATGTACATCTTATATAGAACTGGTCACATATCTGCCTCAGTGAATAATGATCTCCAGTTCCAATATCATAATTGTCTTCAAAAACAAGATGGTTAAAGCCAGCTTTCAATGCCTGCTTTAACCTGTTCATTGAAGCGCATTCCACAAACATGAACATAATAAACTCAAAATCATAAAAGGCAAGACCAAGAAAACATTCTTAAATCAGCTCTACTGAAACCTAAAGCTTTGAACTTGCTAAGGGAGAAGATCCACGGTACTTTAAAATCAGCTCAAAGACAAAACTGATGCTTTGTTACTCTTATCATTTTAGTATTGGGAATGTACACTCAAAATCCTAAACTTATCCCATTTTCCCCGCCTACCTATTCCTTTAATTTGCACTCGACAGGAACACAACAAGATATCTACTTTTAAAACCAACGACTTTGTATTTTGCTTCAGCACTTGCTGATCTTCAATCTTCTCACAGCTGACAAGAACATCTTATACACAACATGCATTATAAGATCAGATTTCAGCTCTACTAGTATTCTGAAATTTACAAATGCAGAGAAGTTTGATAACCTACTCTCAAGGAACATCACCAACCACCATCCAAACCCCTTCATTGTCTTCATACGTCAACACATGACATTTCTCACACTTATCTCCATCCACCTCTGCCTCTGCCCCTGTCATTCATAATTCCCCTGTCATTCATAACTCCCCATTTCTGCTCAAAAACATTAAATTCTCAATTAAAAAATGAAGGGAATTAAACTGAATCTTACAGATAATGTTCTCAAGAGCCCTTATCAGATCATAGTAACTCTCGTGAGCCATCAGGTCTAGTTTTCTCCCAATAGGAATTCCTTCTATGTAAACCTTGGCAAAGAATGTTGAGTTGTTGCACTCGTATTCTTCTTCTACCACCACCTTCATCGGTTCTCTGATTTAGGATACACCAGATTCTTCATTAGTCCTGCAGTATCTTATTGACTCTAATAGCAATAGCATTTATTACATTCAAAAGACCAGATAAACACATTGCATAAGGAGGGCTAATCGAAATTCTGAGACCAAGGTGAAGATTTGTGCTGAGGTCCCTCTGGGAGGAGGAAGAGAAAGAAGCGGTGCTTGAGAAAGCAAAGAGGTCGGTACTGTAGCTGGAAGACGAAGAACTGGTAGCCATTGCCCGACCCATTTTGAGAGATGAAGACAAATGAGCCGCCACACTGGGTTTAAATAAACAAAAAAAAAATCACCAAAAATAATACAAAGAGTAGGAAATTTTGTAGGAAGAAGCATAGTGTACATTCCCAATATTGATTTTAAAGTTCCGAGGAAAGTTAAAGAGGAAAAATTTAACGTTAAGCAGTGAAAACTTTAAGTAATTTGAAATGATTCAGTTAATCAAACCCTAAACTAAAGCTCAACAAAAAATTACAGAGGAAAACCCTATTTCTTTTCCTTTCTTAAAAATTTCTAACCAACGAAACAACAAACAGAAGGAAACTTCAGACTGTGGTAACCAAATAAAATTGTAAAAGAAAAGGAAAGGAAGTTGAAAAAGAAGTATCGCAATACCAATGACCGCAATTAGTTCGATAAGGAACAGTGAAGGGACCGAAACAAATAGGGATCGAAGCAAATAGGGCAGCAAGCAAATAAATTGACTGGGTTATTTCTAAACTAATGCTTGAAAAGACAAATGCCATTCAAATTTCAGAATTTAAAAATTACTATGTTGCCGCGTTCGTTGAAAAAATATCACTATAGATGAACCCTATTACAACATTTGAATAAAAACACCACTAAAGTATTACTCTGTTGTGACGTTTGTTGAAAAATGTCACTATAGATAAACACTATTGTGACTTTTGTATAAAATACCGCTAACATACTACTTTGTTGCAGCGTTTGTTAAAAAATGCCACTATAGATGAACCATATTACGATGTTTGTATAAAACACCACTAAAGTACTACTTTTTTGTGGCGTTTGTTAAAAAATGTCACTATAGATGAACCATATTACGGTATTTTTATACAAACGTCGCTAAAGTACTACTATGTAGCAACATTTTATATAAAATGCCGCTAAAGTTACCATTTTATGGCGTTTGGAATGTAAACGCCGCTATATATTTAAAGTTAGTGGCGTTTACTCTCAAAACGCCGCTAAAAATGCCGTTGTAGAACATTTTTGCTGTAGTGGTAGTGTGAAATTAGCCAAGATAGAAGAAACTAAGTATTGTGGCTTGATGTTCCTACAAGATAGAACTCTACATACATGATGCTTAATAGGGCTATTTTATATCAGGAAGCTTTTAAGTAAATGGTTGTTGTTGATTCTTCTTTTTTCACTATCCAAACATCGAAGAATGGGAAA
Source organism: Hibiscus syriacus (assembly GCF_006381635.1). Lineage (NCBI taxonomy): Eukaryota > Viridiplantae > Streptophyta > Magnoliopsida > Malvales > Malvaceae > Hibiscus > Hibiscus syriacus. The sequence continues at coordinate 540,829 of NW_024063122.1, forward strand.
TGCTTGAAAAAATTTGAGATATTTTAGAACTATTCTTTGATATAACTAAGTTATTTTCAGGAAATGATTATTCTATGCGAATTTATACTTTGAGAATGTTTAGAAAATTTGTATGCTTTTAAGAAAGCTGACAAGAAGTAATGATGTAGTTTTGAAAACAATTGCAGTAGAAATGAAGAAAAAGTTTGATAAGTATTGGTTCAACTCGAGTGAGGATGACTATGACACGTTGTTTACCTTTGCGATGATTCTTGATCCTCGTTGTAAGTTGTCTTTTATCAATTATTGTTATGAAAAATTATTTGAGGATGAAATAGACGCCATTTTAAAAATCCGTGATATAAGATTTAAGTTAGAGATGATTTTTAAAGAATATGTTTCAGAAACACACATCTCACATGAACCGTCCTTAGAATTGAGCTCGAACTCAGATACTTTGAGCACGTCATTTGCACATCACAAACGAAAATTCGACCTTTTTGCAGTAAGTTTCTTATATTTTTAACTTTTTTTTTCTATTTTTCATTTAATGTTTTTCATTTTCACTATTTTTTATAATTTATATAATACAAGTTATATTATTTTTTATATTTTTACAGGATTATGACAAGAAAGAGGTCATGTTTTCTTATTATGCTAAGACACAATTAGATGTTTACTTAGACGACCCCAAAATTGATAGAAAAACAGAGCTTGACATCCTTAATTTTTGGAAAGAAAATGAGCATCATTATGGACAACTTTCTCATCTTGCTAGGGATATTTTGATACCTCTTACAATTGTTGCTTCAGAATCAACTTTTAGTATAGAATGTCAAATTTTGAATAAGCAGAGAAGTTCTTATATCCCTAAAAATGTGAAAGCTTTGATAACGTCTCATAGTTGGTTATTCGATTATGAATGTAAGTTTTTATTTCCTTTTAGATTTTTTTCGATTTCTTATAGTAAAGTTTGTTTACCACACCATCTTTTTATTATTACTATTAATCTATTTCATTTTTTTATTTTGGTAAACAAATTAATAACTTCTTCTTTTAATTTATGTAGCTACAGAGGAAGATGAGTTTTTTCGGTTCTGATGTGGGTTTGATTTAATTCAACAATTAATACATATAGTATTTATGTCTACTGATATTTTAAGATTTAAGGGGGTTGAATTTGATTCTTTCAAACTATTTTATTGATCTTTTAAATTTGATGTGCAAGAGTAGTAGCTACATATCACTTTTGATTCTTTGAATTAGAATTCTTTATTTGAGATTTGTGTTTCATGTTAATTTGTGTTTATAAAAATTGAATTTTTTTCTTTTAAAGTTAATTAAATTATACAATATTGAGTATACTATCTAAATGATGACAATTAATGTTAATCATATAAAATAAAATACTAGGAAGTAACTTTATTTTATAATTCTTCATTCAAATAATTTTTTAATTGGTTTTAAAATTTATTGAATCAAATATGAATATAACTTTTTAAACTAAAAATTAATAGTAAATTATTGAACTATTGTCAAAGGTGATACTAATATTCATTAAACTATTACCAAAGTTGGTGGCTAATTAAGAGTATAATAAAAAAAAAAGAATAAAACATATATTATTTTACTATCCATCACGTTGTTAAAATATATATAATAACAATAAATTACTCGTCCATTTTTACTCATTTATCAATTAAAAAATAGGGCAATGTTTGGTTCAAATCAAATTGGGTAAATTAAAGTATGTTTGCTTTCGGTTTGGGTTACTTTCGGTTCATATTAATTTCTGTTTAGGTTGCTTTTGGGTCAGGTTAAATTTGGTTCATGTTGCTTTCAGATCAGGTTAAAATTAGGTTCGGGTTTATATCGGTTCATGTTAAAATTTGGTTCAGGTTTCTTTCGGTTCGGGTTAGTTTCAGTTCGGGTTGCTTTTGATTTAGGTTAGTTTCGGTTTTAGTTTGAGTTAATTTCGATTCGGGTTGCTTTTGGTTTCGCTAAATTTCGGATTGGGTATGGTTCGGGTCGGGTATCAGATCAAATTTGATTATTATATTCGGGTTAATATCGAGTATCGGGTCGAGCAAATTGATTCGGATATTCGAATTCAGGTCAAGTTTACCAGGTATACCCTAAACCATTCAGCGGTCGTTAGTAAGGAAAACCAGGGTGGTGGCTTTAGCACTAGCAAGAGATGCATTCAAGCCAATCCATACAACATCATAAAGTCAAAAGGTCGTACAACGCCCTATGTTATACAAAAAAAAAAAAAAAAAAATTAAATTAAGGCAAGTAAAAATCTTAAAGCACACATACAAGTGGCCATGTAGGAGGTCATTGAAAATATTGATGGCCAACTCCAGACCCATTTCAGGAGAGCTGATCTGGATACCACTAAAACTAATAGTGAATAGTAGAGGTTTGCTATCTCTTTTCATTTGTTATCTATGGATTTTAAATTACTTACATGGAATAATCAAGACTGTGGCGGAGTTAGGTTTATGAAGTTTTCAAGGAATATACTATGGAGCACAAACCGGATATGGTTACTCTGTTATAACCCCAAATAAGTGGCTGTAAAACTAACATAGTTATTGATAAACTCGAATTCGATAACTCTTTTCTTATCGAGGCCGTCAGTTTCTCTAGAGGCTTCTAGCTCATTTGGAAGTCCTCTGTTATAGTTGAGATTATTGCTGGTCGTCCACAGTATTACCTGGAGAGTAAGCTTGGATCCTTATCCCCCCTTCTTTGTGTCTGTGATCTATGGTCACCCTGATAAGTATAAAAGTCATGCTTTGCAGAGAGATCTCAGTAATCTTTCGATCAATCCCAGAACATCGTGGCTTCTGACAGGCGATTTTAATGCCATCTTAAATAGTAATGATAAGAGAGGTAGATCCAAAAAATGCACTAGATTTAATTTATTTCAACACTTCCTGGAACGACATAGCCTCTTCGATTTAAGCTTCAAAGGTCCTCCCTTAACATGGTTGAGAGGTGGTGTCTTCGAGAGACTCGATCGTATGGTGGCTAATAATGATTGGCTTGGCCTTGCTCCGGAGGTGGTGTCTTCAAGTTTCCTCCCTTCAGATGTCGGCAGATTCTACATTCTATTTCTTGGGGACTATAACTCATTTTTATAACTTATTTAAGAATTACTTATTGTCTATACTTATAACTCTGCCCCTCATCAAGTTATAAATATAACTTTAATAGTATTTACATTTTTATTTCCATGACACATTTAATATCTTATGACTTTATAACATAATTAGTTGCTTAATTTATTCATATTTTATGATAATCGTATATATCATAAATATGTGTCCATTATTATGGATTTTAATCCAACAATCTCCGACTTGGGCAACATATGTTTCTTGATAAATGTATCCTTATGAGCTCAAAACTTCTTATCATGCAATAGGTATTCTATACAATCTTGTCCATCAACTATATCCATATAGGATCAAAGCAGCCTTTGTCATAGCTATCATGACTAGATCCATCATTGGTCACGTATACAAACACAGTCAAATGACAGAGATCAATCATGGAGCGTAGCATGGAAATTGCATTCAATGTGAATCGCACATGTCTATTTCCAACTGGTCATATTTAAACATTAATGAGATCAAATTTTACCAAAACCAGAGTAGATAAACCAAAATAAACTTTATTTCTGCCGAAAATAACTTTAAAATAAATGTCCTTAAACTAAAGTAACTGAAATTGTGTTTATAATAAACGATCATTAAATACAATCTCCCACTAAAACCCAATATCCTTAAATGATATTATACTCACATGAGTAGTGTGCTCATGAAAAACCTTGGGCGACAGTTCCTTAGTAAGCGCACAATTATGAGTTTGTACCAATATGTTCTATAAACACACAATCACTCTGAATTTTCTTTAACAACTACAAACATAATGTCTATGTGGTTAGACTTAAGGTGTTTCTATTATATATGCAATAAAGGAATGCAACTTAGTTGTCACAAAATAACTCAAGTGGTCTTTCTTATTAATCCATAATTAGCAGTTCATGTGAAAAAATTATGCATCCATATTCCAATAAGTCAGAGTCCATGAACCTGATGATCTCTTACTAACTAGACATTCGATATGTGAGCATGTAACATTTTGTTCTTAAATGTACTGTATGAATCAATTTGGTTGCTATCCAATGATTCATACCAAAATTGCTTAAATATCTACTTAATATCCTAAAATCATACGCTATGTCTAAATGCGTAAAAACTTGAGTATACATTAAACTCTTTATTTATTTTGAAGCATAAAGAACCTTTTTACATTTCCTTAGTTTCAAAATCATCCTTAAGGCACTAATCAAGACTAAACTTGTTTCCTTTAGCTATAAGGGGTATCATTTGGTTTACTCTCACTAAACTTATAGTATATACAATTGTCAACCAAATTCATCTCAAAATCAAACAAGATAATCACTTAGTAAAATTTGTTATACAATTAACGGGAATCATACTTAAACTCGTAAATGGATTTCCCTAATTTACATATCATTAATTTTGTATCATTAGATATAATTTTCTAATTGCACTATATAAACCATCTCATCAATGTTAACATTGAGAAACACTAATTTGAAATCCATCTTATGTAACTTTAGATCAAATCTGATCAACAATTATCATGATTATCTTGAAAGTCTTTCAATGAAACCAAAGAGAAAGTCTCTATAAAATTAATGTCTTCTTCATGAGTATATCCTTTAGATACAAGACATGCCTTATTCCTATCAACATAACCTTTTGCATCTATTTTTGTTTTAAATATCCATTTGTAACCAATTAATTTTGCACCTTCAGGTAATGAGACAAGTTTGTAAACTTTATTATCTTGTATAGAACTTATACTCTTCTTCCATGAGATTAATCCTCTAAAGAGAATCAGAACTTTTATGGCATGAAGAAAGTTGATTAGATCATCCTCCATTATTCCACTGTCATCCTTATTTCTTGGAGAAATACAACTTAATAATCTAAATATTATTTCTCTCATCTCGTGGATCATCTTAATGACACTTTTTCTCTGAGGTTGTTGAGTTTTTTCTTCCAAAATGATTTCTCATCTTAAATGGAGAGTTGTTCAAAATTACCCTATTGAGACTCCATATTCACTTCTTGATTAACGACATGTATAAACACATGGATATCATCAAAAGTGATAATAGAAATTGAGTTATAATCCAATTCCTCTTAAAATCAATTCCTCAAACCTTATTTCTCCCTTCAAACTCAACATCATCAAAATTAATATTATAGATATAATCTTAAAAATATTCCTAATTATGAGATCATAAAACTTATAACTCATAAATTACGTAGAATAACCAAATTAGTTACTTATTGTTTTAAAATTTAATTTCTCCTCATATTTCCTAATTCTTTACAAAAGAGAATAACCTTTTATAATATATTATTCTCTCTTTTGAGTTTGACCCTTAACAACTACATTTTTTGTTTTAATTTTATCCTTATCTTTATATGCACTTTTCAAGTGAGTACTTTTGAACTTATTATGCTTCAAACTTTCTTCCTTTTATAAAAATGAAAAATGAACTCATTTAGAGCTTATTTATCCCTTTGAGCTGATTACACTCTATATAAAGCGATATTGAAATTACAAGAACAAGTAATTCTTTAGAAAAGCTCGATCTTAAGTGTCTTAAGTCTTGAAGCAATATAAAACACATCCATAATGTACCCCCTTACATTTTCTTGACCCTTATACTTTATAGACATCAAATTAATAAAAAATGATGTCATTTAAATCTTATTGTTTTTTGGGGAAACATTTCTCAATTTTGTAAAGAAACCCATTAGCCCTAGTAATCCTTTCAGATTATTTGCCCCTAAAGGCTTCTAAATATTGTGTTTCATGACCACTAGACTTATACAATTTGAACAAATTTCACCTCTCAAAATCCAATTAAGGATGTTATCACCCATGAGTGGTGGAAATTGTTCTTTCCTTAGTGAAAAGTCTATGGTCATATAACCAAAACCTTATCTAAGTACATTTCCTCGTTCCTTGAAATTTGTCCCATAAGAATGAGAATAAAATTGATATTAGCAGAAACTATGACAGGAAAAGAACTAGATGAAAAACAAATAAACAACAAGGTCACATAAGCAAATAATAAATTAAAAATATCAAGTCTTTGGACAATAATATTAACAATAAACAATATTGTTGTTGTAGTAATCAAACACTGGCAATAAGCTATGTTGAACAAAAGATAAATCTTTGGACTAATGTAATGCTCACATAAAAAAACTTATAATTGTCACATGTTATTACCATAGGTGTCGCTTGAAATTCGCCCAAATATTAACTTTCCTTTGGGCCAACTAATAAACTCATGAATCACAAGAAACACATAATAATCTTGAATTTTTAAATAGATCAGTTTACATGTAACACCCCATACCCGGTCTAAGAGACCAACCTAGATACTTGAGTGTACATTCAGTTCCAATCATGTTGGAAAAAATATAATCCTAAATCATGCAAACTATGCAGAAGCTTACAAATTAAAATCAAATCAAAATGTGACAAGTGGCAGCAAAACATATTCGATAACTTGATATCAAACATCAACAGTAATGGAACACAAATATCGCAACATCCAGTCAAGGGTAAACAATAATTTTAACACTCGAGGAATTCAAGATCAATTAGACAAATTAAGTTTACCATTCCTTATTTCAAAACCTCAATTGATAGCATGCAAATTTTTAGGTTGATTAGACGACAATCAAGTACTCAATTAGACATGCAAGTTTATGGACTAAATCATAAACAATCAAAACTTACACATGATCAGCAAACTTGCAATTAATGTTTCCATTATGAAATTAAATATATTTTAAAAGCGATAAAACAAGTCCCAACAAATTTCAAATTTCTATTTATAATTAATTAGCAATTTAGTTTTTGGACAATTTTAAACTTACTCAAACATTCAGAAACATTCAAAGACTAGGGGTATAATTCAGGCCTTTACTTAATGAAAAAAATACCACTTTTGATTAGGGGATTGATCGTTTATCATGGGGAATCGATCTTATGTTGGATATTAAGTTTGGGATCGATCTTTCAAGCCAAGGGATTGATCTTTTTTGAAAAGGGATCGATCATTTCCATTAAGAGATTGATCATTTTTATGGAAAAGTGCAGAATTCTCAAGAGCATGCATTTTTGTTGTCAAAAATTCACAAAAACGTTACTAGAAGCTAGGAACATGATTGAATACTATCAAACCATTTCATATATGTCAAGATACATGTGCAACATAGTTCACAACATGAGTCAACACATCATACAAGAATTTATCATCAAAACTCAAATATTGCATAAATGTTCATCTTGAGCATAAGTCACCTACTCAAATTTTGCATTTTGAGTCATTTCAAGCTGCCTAACAGTCTAACAAGTTTGGTTTACTTAGTTACTTATCTAAATACTTCAAACACTTATTTAAGGTTCAAATTAACATTCAATCATTCACATGCAACATTTAACCAAGTTCACGCATAACAATCTCTAGCACAACAAATCAAATCATTGACAAGTCTCCAAACACAAATCAATCATCCACAACACAAGTGTAATTATTACAAATCAACATAACAATAAAAGTCTAAGCCCCGAAACTTCTCGCACATTACCACCATTTATTTTTAAAACCACATACGCTTCACCTAAGCCTTTGCCTTGCTTGATCACTTCCGATGCTAGCCCCTCACCTTCTACTCAATCCTAATCCTACGAAAAATGTTAAACAAAAAGTGTGAGTTGAAAAGCCCAGTGAATAACAATCTTTCTAAGACAATACACATAGTCAAGATGAAGCAAAGTCTTATGTGCATACACCTCACTTGTTTTTACCTCAACATAAGTGGAATCTTGTCATACTCGAATGATCATCTATCTTATACTAAATGCAAACAATTTCCATAAAATGCAACTACCACTGAATCATACAATTCAACAACAACACATACACTCATGCACAATTACCTTCATCGGCAAGACACATACAATGCACACATATTTTCCCATTTAAAGATCAATGGCCTTTGTTCGAAACACAACCCAGTTATTGGATAAATGGACTCTATACGACTCCCATTTTATTTACAGACTCACACAGGTCCAAAACCACGAAATTACAGTACAAAGCTCAATGCACCAATCGCACCCCGTATAACTCAATCACACACACATATAAAACACATAGAGTACTTTTTTTCCTAGGCAAGCCTTTCATATCCAAAGGTCCAATTAATAAAAAATAACCAATTAATCCAAGTTCATCAAGAGTGATTGTTAATAATGCATAGTTTTTCACATATATTGATTCAAACTCATTTTGAAACTCAATCACAATTGGTTGTAATGATCAACCCACATTATGGATAGCGAGAATGTTTGACTCGTCCAATCACACATTCACATTATATATAGATTTTTGAAAAACATTTTCAAAATCCTATGCATCATTTGCAACACATCACATTCACATTTCCGATACATGTTGCATCACAAAAAATCTAACTCAATCCAAATTATCAGTAATATCATTAAAATAATATCATAATCAGAATTAAGACCACATATCAAATTAACTACACTTTTCTTAACCTTGAACACATCTATTCTCAAAGAATAAAAGTCACTTACCTTGATGTTCAGTAACTAAAAGCGCTAACCAAACGCTCACCAAAACACAAAGAACAACTCCACCTAAAAATCTAACACATCAAACACCTTGACAAGCAAAATAACAAATCAAGACTAATTTTGAAACAAAGAAGAATTTTTTGTTTCTAAAACAGAGCAAAAATGTTGAAATTACCAAAATCCTTATCGAAACGAATCTATGAAACCTCTGATCCAATTCGCATCACTTCGCCTCAACAAAAACTGATAAACAACAACTAAAATCAACATCTAACCTAACTAAAACCGCACAATTGAACCTCTACAACTCTAATATTCAATATTCCTGAAAAATGTTGAAATCAAGCTTGTTTTCAAGAAATCGATATCAAAATCAAAAGCAATTGAAAAACTATTTTAATGTGATAATAATCATCTCAAAAACATATCAATTTCATCAAGAAAACCTCATAAACACCTTAAGAAGATTAGCTCAATAATTAACTCCGAAACCCAATCTTAACTCATAAAATCCTTTCCAATAGATTGATTAATCAAAAGAATCATTAACAAAAAATCACTTGCCCTCGAAGCATGAAAGAAAACCAGGGAAAGAAACATTACCTTGCTGTAAAATGATTAAAAAGAGAAGAAGTGTATCAACAATAGTGCTCCACCATGATCAAGAGTAAAAATCGGCAAAGAGGAGAAAAGAGGATTAAAATCAAACTCAAAGCGAAGAGAAATAGAAATCAAAAAGAAGAAAAGAGGAAGAAAAGTGATTTACAAAAAGAAAGAATTTGAGAGAATTTGGGAGAAGTTGCAAAATGGTTGAAGAAAAGAAAATGAAAGCCACGTGAAATGAAAATCAAGAGATGAAAATAAATTTTGATTAAAAGATGAATCTAGATGGAATTTTAGTAAAAAGTGAAGATTGAAATACGATTAATTTATGAGGGAAAAACTCTAAACACAAGCCTTGGTAAAATAAGCTTCATAGACTTTGGATTTGTGATTATTTGCAAGATAGTCACTAAAATCATAATTTCCAATTAATTATATTTAATTGATAAATCAAAACTCCAATTAAATTCCAAAATAAAATTTAATAACCAGAAAGCATTCAAAATCTTTCAAAAATATTTTCCATGTCAAAATTCAAAATTTAAAAAACAATCATTTATCTAAAATGCGAAAATCAATCGACCTGGACTTTGAGATGCTACAACTCTCTCCGTTAAAAAGAATTTCGTCCTCGAAATTACCTCAACTAAACAACTACGAATATTGATCTATTATCAACTCTTCCATCTCATATGTCGCTTCCTTGGTATTGTGGTTACGCCACAACACCTTCAGCAGCGTAACGAACTTGTTTTGGAGAACCTTCACATTACTAGCCAATATCTTAAACATCTCATCCTCATAAGAAAGATCCTCTCGAACCTCAGCCTCATCTATCGAAACAACATTAGAAGGGTTCGACTGATATCCACACAACATTGACACATGAAACACATCATAAATACAATCAAACTTGGCGACAACCTGAGACGATACACAATTGGACCAACATGCGCTAGCACCTCGAACGGTCCTATAAACCTTAGACTAAGCTTACCTTTACGTCCAAAACACAACACCTTCTTCCAAGGAGAAACCATAACTACCATAAAAATGTCCATAACGTACTCAATCTCTCGTTGTTTCAAATCAGTATAGGACTTTTGCCGATCAAAAGCAACCTTCAACCAATCTTTAATCGATTTAACCTTATCCTCAGTCTCTTGAATTAATTCTAGACCAACCACATGCCTCTCTCTTAACTTGGTCCAACACAAAGGAGTACAACACTTATGCCCATACAATGCCTCAAATGGAGCCATCTAAATACTAGCCTAATGACTATTATTATAAGTAAACTCCTTCAACGGCAAATAACGCTCCCAAGAACCAAAAAAATCGATCACACATGCCAGAAGCATGTCCTCCAATACTTGAATCACACGCTCTGATTGACCATCAGTATGCGGATGGTAAGTTGTACTCAAATTAAGCTTCGAACCCAAAGCCTTATGCAAACTCTGCCAAAACCTTGACATAAACTGCGGGTCAGATCTGAAATGATCGAAAAAGGAACACCATACAACCACACTATCTCAGATGTATACGACTTCTCTAACCTCTGCAATGAAAACATCGTATGCACCGGCAGAAAATGTGAACTCTTAGAAAAATGATCAATAATCGCCCAAATTGAATCCTTCTTTGACTATGTTAATGGAAAACCAGACACGATATCTATCATAATACACTACCACTTCCACTCAGGAATACTAATATATTGCAAAAAACCTGAAGGAAACTGATGCTCAACTTTAACACGCTGACAGACCAAACATCGCCTGAAAAATTCAACAACAGCACGCTTCAGACCCGACCACTAATACAACTCTCACAAATCTCGATACATTTTCATACTACATAGATGCACTACAAACTTTCCACAATGTGCCTCAGAGAGAATCTCGTACCTCATAATCTCATCCCTCAGGACACACAACCTACCACAGAAACACAAAACATCTTCAAAATTTAACAAGAAATCACCACCAGAACCATCACACACCAGCTAGAGCTTCGCCTCTAACTTCTTATCACTCAACTACAAATCACGAATACATTAGGATCACATAGACTTGATTTTCAGCTCAACCACTAATGCCCTTTCTCCATCATAACTCAGACGTGCAAGAAAAAAAGCCGCAAGTCCCCCATTGACTTACGACTCAAAGCATCAGTAACCACGTTTGCATTACCTAGATGATACTTATCACACAATCGTAATCCTTCAACAATTAAACCCAACGCCTCTGTCTCAAATTCAACTCCTTTTGAGGAATGAGGTATTTGAGACTTGTGTGATCAGTGTAAATAATACTCCTCTCACCAAATAGGTAGTGACGCTAAATCTTAAGCGTAAACACTACCGCAACTAACTCCAAATCATGCATGGGATAGTTATGCTTATACAGCTTCAGATGCCTTGACGCATAAGCTACCACCCTTCCCTCTTGCATCAACATGCACCCAAGACCAGTAATGGACGTATCACTATACTCCACAAAATCTTTCCCTGACACTGGTTGAACCAACATCAGAGCCTCTATCAAAGCTGACTTCAACTTTTCAAAGCTACTATGCATTTCCCTTGTCTACTCGAACTTAACATCCTTTTGCAAGAATTTGGTCAACGAAGCAGCTATACATGAGAAACCCTTGACAAATTGTCGATAAAAACCAACTAACCCAAGGAAACTGCAAGCCTTGGTAACACTTCTAGGTGACTTCCATTCAACTATCACTTTAATCTTATTCAGATCAACCCGAATACCCTCAGTATAAACAACGTGACCAAGGAACACCACCTCGTTCAACCAAAACTTGCACTTAGAAAACTTTGCATACAACTTCTTCTCCCTCAAATGGTTCTGAGATACAAGTCATGATCTTCCTCTAAAGTTGAATACACTAGAATATTGTCGATGAACACTACCACAAAGTGATCGAGATACGGGTAAAACACACGGCTCATCAGATCCATAAAAGTAGTAGGTGTATTAGTTAAACAAACAACATCACCGGAAACTCGTAATGACCATAACACATCCAAAAAGTTGTCTTCATCACATTTGGCTCACTAACCTTTAACTGATAATACCCCAAACGCAAGTCAATATTCGAGAAAACTGTAGCACCCTTGAACTGATCAAACAAGTCGCTGATCCTTGGCAAAGGATATCGATTCTTGATCGTCAACTTGTTCAACTAACGATAATCGATGCATATTGTCGGATCGTCTTTCGGGTGGACCCGGAATTGGGCTTCGACTTGAATAAAATGGGTTAGGGTCGCCACAGACCATTTAAAAAAATATTTAGGTTGATCTAACACCATCTTACTTGATTTGGGTTTTACCAGAAATATGCCAAATTCGGGTGTCGGTTACAGTCAAGGAAGGATTAACACCCTTGAATTGCTCTTTTGGTACCATTTTAATTTGTCGGTTATCTTAATTGCAAAAACTAAATTAAAATTAAAATTTAAAGACTCGATTCAAATTACTTACCTTTGATCGATTGAAATTACCTCTAAAAAGTTCAAAACGTTAGATTATAAAATAAAATAAATATCAAATAAAAATTAAATTAAAAAAATAAATCCAAGAATGACATATTAAATTATAAAAAATGTTATATAAAAATGTTAAAAGAAAAAATAAAATAAATGAATTAAATATTAAATTTCAAAAAAGAAAATAATAAAATATAAAAAATGTTAAAAGATAAAATAAAAATAAAATAATAATAAATAAAAGGGAAATATAATAAAATAATAAATAATAGTATTAAAGATAAAAATGGGGTTTTTAAAAGTTGTTTTTAAAATAAAAGATAAGAATTAAATAAAAGAAAATAATAAAATAAATAATTTAAAGAGATTGAGATAAAGAGAAACTTATAGTGAAAGCAACCTCAGGCTTTAGCTTTGCCTCAAATTCCTCAGATCATCGAAACAGATCTTTACTTCAAAATTCACGTCGGTTTACAAGGACAATTCTTCACTGCCGACTCAGCTTATGTTGTTTCAACAATAACTGATTCCGATCTCAGTTTCCTCTTAGCAAACAATTTTGCTAAGTGTGTTCTTAGGAAGTCGAATGTGCTTCAATAAGCCAATCCTTCTTAGAATTCTCACGTTTGGAATTGAGCCTTCACTTTAGCCCTAGGCTTAAAAGAAAATTAACTAAGCATGATCAATGTCATACTTAGCATATTTGAAAACAAAATTTAAAGGAAAATAAAGGAATATGCGAAAATAGAGAGAAAGCTAGAGAGAAAAAGAAGATTTTATTCTCAGATGTGAGAGATCTCCTTCTAGGCTTACCCTGAGGGGTATTTATAGCCTTCAAATTCCTAAAAACAAGCTAAAGATAATTCCTAAAATAATATCTTAAATCCTAATTAAAACACTTAAAACTATTTAAGCTAAAATACTAAAAACAAAGATAAAATAAAAAAAATAATTAAAATAATATCCTAAATCCTAATTGAAATACTAACATCTATTTAAACTAAAATACAAAGATAAAAATATAATGTTTGAAATATTATCCTAAACCTGAGTTTAATTCAAATCTGAATTCCAGAAACGTGCTGCCAATACATTCATGCTTTTAGAAAAGCTGACTGGACCTTCTAGAAACTGTCACGTCATACTCATATTTCCAGCCGTGACCAAATAATAAAAAAATTATAGAATGCACCCGTTTTACTACTAATTCTGGAGAGTAAGACCCGATTCAGAACACTCATCACTTGCCCACCCGGTTGGGTCCCTGCTGGGCCTCTTGGATTGTTTTGGACTTATTGGACCACAAAAAAAATGACATTATATTTAAAAATAATAATATTATATATATTTTCAAAAAATACTTTCAAAACCATATATTATATATGATCAAAAATGTTTTCAAAAACTATACTATATAAGTATATATATTAAATAAGCCCTGGACGAAAATGGGTGTCTACAGCTGCCCCTCTTTGTCATTTTTCGTGTAACAAAAAATAGGACAAAGATAAAAAGACACAAATTTTTGTTCCATATGAAGGGGTCCCTGAGTCTAATATCCTCCATTGTGGAGTTGAAATTAACTATGATATTGCAATTTGGAATAACTCCCTATTAAATTGAGTTGTGGATGACTTCATCATCGTGAAGTTGAGTCAGTCTTGAAATGATATCATTCTTCATGAAATTGAAATCGTAGTTCAGAATTTGAATCAGAATGTGGCTTCTTGTTGCCAAATCGTATTCAACCTTGGTCTTCTTCTCGGTTTAAAGACCTTGGTTTGAAAATTCAACCAGAAAGTAGTTCCTTGATGCTACCATGTGGTTGATATACCCTCGAGCTGAATAGAATCGAACTCGAAAGTTTTTGTTGATAGATAGCCCTTCTCACCTTGAGTTATGCTATAAATTCGGCTGGGATATAGTTCCTTGTTGCTAAATCGCAACCAACCCAGGTCTTCTTCTTGACTTAAAGTCCTCAGTTTAAGATTCAATCGGAAAGTTGTTCCTCATTGCTACCATGCGGTTGATATGTCATTGAGCTGAATGGAATCGAACTCGAAAGTTTTTATTGACAGATAACCCTTCTCGCCTTGAGCTATGTTGTGAACGGTTCCTTTAAGTGAAGAATGACTCTCATTTGTGGGTCTAAGCCAATCATAATTCTTTAGATGACTCCCCTTCACAAGAAAGCCAAGTGGTATATTCCTCAGGTGGTTCCCCTTCGCGGGTCTAAACCAAGTGGGATGATATTTGGATGACTCCCCTTCACGGGAAAGCCATGTGGTATATTCCTCATGTGGTTCCCCTTCGCGGGTCTGAATCAAGTGAGATGATCTTTGGATGACTCCCCTTCACGGGAAAGCCATGTGGTATATTCCTCAGGTGGTTCCCCTTCGCGGGTCTGAACCAAGTGAGATGATCTTTGGATTACTCACCTTCACGGGAAAGCCATGTGAAATGTTCTTCGAGTGACTCCTATTTGTGAGAAATACAAGTGAGGTAGTCTGTCAGCTGGATATCATCCATCGTGGAGTTAAAATTTGGCTTGAAAAGTTTAACTGGAAACTAGCCACTCGTCGTTGAGTTAAGCTGAACTGGATCCATTTTGAATTGGCTCTTGAACCCATCTGAAGTTGATTCTAAGATCTACCGATCTTTCAATAGGTCAAGTTGGTTGAGGTGTAGCTCCCTGCCACTGAGTTAAGCAACCACCATCGATCTTTTTTAAGGTGTTTTTAAATCGAGTATCTTTCATCTTGAAGTTGAAACTTGACTCTAAAGCTGCATAAATTATGTATGCGAAAAATGATAAATGTGATGCTCTTAAGTATGTCTAAGATGTATGCAATATGAATTAGTTCTTGTTTTATCTCCCAGATAGAGCCTCATTTCTTTTTGTCTGTTGGTCTTGTCCTTGGAATCAATCATGCCCCAGTACTGGCAGCTTCATGGTAAATTTCTGACATTTGCTCATTTGTTGGCTCAATCCAATGATCTAGCACTTCTGATTGTATAGATCAATTTTAATTCAGATATTCTTAAGATTTCTCTTTTTTTACTCAAGGGAATAAGACTCTTTTGCATTTCGGTTGACGATCAACTACTGGAACTTGTTGAATCAACGTTGTAGTTGACACATCAATATTTAGTGAAAGACCTCCTTACATGGCTTGGAAGCTCAAACAATAACCTCTACATCCAAGTCTACCTCTTCTAGCAAAATCATATTGATTGTCCTGGAAAAAGACTGGCGAACAAGAAGGCATGTTGCCTTGAAATTATATCAAGCACCCTCAATGCCTCTTGTGAGTTCTAAGCTTCTTGTATTCTTAGAGTATTTTGTATTTCTTGCATGTGAATCTTGTTCTCATTGTTGTAGGTATCTTGAACCTTACTGGATGATCATCTTCATAGTAAAGAGAGATTGAATTGCTCATATGCACTTCTTATTCGCAACGTCAAGCTTTGTTTTAATAGTAACCACCTTAGGAGACACATGTGGTAGAAAGAGAATATATTGGAAACCTAGAGATGCGTCATATTATTTCATATCCTTCAACCGACTTTCGAGAAACTATGTCTTGTCTGAGATACATCTCCCATTTTAAAAGGGTTTGGTTGGTATAAAAATGATGTCAGAGAAATTGGAGCAAAGTATCAATTCACTAAATATCAAACAAACGAATCATATAAGTTGTTTTCAAAAGTTATAGCCCTTTGACAATTGTCAAGATCCATGGGTGATATGAGAAGGCAATACGATTTGGTTTTGATTTTCATCATTCTCAAATATGATGTAAACAAACTAGTGAAACTGATGCATTCTACTGTAAGGCCCTTTAGAGAGCATTTCTATTTCAGTTCTCAGGAATCTTCCATTTGTTCAAGTTTTACAGACTCCTTAAGCAGAGATAGCACTAAAACATCGATCTAAAAACAAATCCCCTGATTATTTTTGTGTAGTCAACTATAACATATGTTTCTTGACTCTCTTAGTCCATCTTTCATCAAAATATAATTTAAAATCCATGTTTATTTCAGGCCTTATCGCCTTGCTTTAGACTTTGCTGGGAGATTCATCTTGACACATAGAGACTAGTGTCATGATTTGAATGTACTCGTATTCATAAAGTTAGGGAACTTAACATTTCCCATTACTTTAGAAGAATACCCTTAGTTAAAGGATTCAAGTGTCATAAAGTTTTTGACTTGACAAACTCAAACGAAACTCACTTCATAAATCTCAGACATTACCACCATAGCTGCTTCGGACATTACCTATGAAGATTAACAGTCTACTACTTTCAGCGGAGTGCCCCCATCATTGTTAAAATTATCGTTTATTAATATCACATTAATTCTTCGATTTCAAGATTTTTTATGTTTGTCAGGAAAAATCTATTATAGTCTGAGTGTCAGTGAAAATCAGAAAATTTCATCTTTAGAGCTCAATTTCTAAGGAACTAATCTAAGCCAAATTTGTTTGTTCCACCATTCTATTTGTGAAAATTGTATATCGTCACGGAACATCTTTAATAGACATAAAAACTAAACCGATCTTCCAATGTCATGCATCAGAGATGCCCCATCTTGTCTACTTCCATACTTGTACACATGAGAAAACATTTTTCTTTTTTGGATAAAAGATATATATATATATATATATATATATATATATATATATATATATATATATATATAAAAGAATTTGATCTCGGCATATGTCAAAAGGTTATAACCTCATTTCCCAAAATGTGCATTTCATTATACTTGATATTCACTGAATTTCAAACAATTATCTATTACTCAAAGAAATATTATTTTAAAAGAAAGGTTCAAGCATATAAAAGATACATTCAAACAAGACATTGTTTCATAGGCAACACAATTATGTGGTAATAATGACGATCTCTTCTGGTCTCATCCAAAGATATCATGTTCCTTGATTCACTTTTCAAGCGCATCTCTAGTTGCATGAACATCCACTTCGGTAGGCTCATTTTTCTCATCATAAAACTCTAGCTATTTTCTGTCAATCATTAGCTGGATCAAGGCTCTAAATTCGACACATTCTTGTACATCATGTTCGTCCTCATTGTGATAACAACAATGACTACCCCCTTTGTAATATGATATGCTAAGATGCGGTGCAAGAAACCCCGCATTTATCATTTGCCTCCATACCCACGCCAGAGGTGACTTCACTTCAGAAACTCTAGTTTTGACCTTCTTACCCTTCTACTTGGTGATTGCATTTTCCTCATTCTCTTGATGATCAGACAAAGGGTTATGTGAAACATTGGGTAGTCTTGTATTATTGAAATAAATCCAGTTCTTGTTGCGTATTCTTTGGACAATCCTCTTAAAGGCAAGGAAGTTTTCGATAACATGCCCCGA
Organism: Hibiscus syriacus; assembly: GCF_006381635.1. Classification (NCBI taxonomy): domain Eukaryota; kingdom Viridiplantae; phylum Streptophyta; class Magnoliopsida; order Malvales; family Malvaceae; genus Hibiscus; species Hibiscus syriacus. The sequence continues at coordinate 559,057 of NW_024063122.1, forward strand.
AACACTGCCATGATATTTACAGTGTGCATTTTTGTCATACTACCTGGGGTATAGGGTTTTTAGAGGTTTCTCTCGATACGGTGACACCACATGTGTGTCAAAGAGTTGCTGATAAAGTTCTTTGTAAGTCAAGGTAATATGATCAAAATATTCCCTTTCTCTTTCTTTCCTGGGTTCATTTGAATCTTGAATAGAAGTACATGACAGTACAACTGCTGTTGATTTTGGGTTGAAGATTGTAACGCCTTTGCTAGTGTTGAAAGTGTTAATGATCTCTCATTCTTTCTTCTTCATGAGAGGTTTTCTACTTGACCTACCTCTTTTTGTATTTCCTTGCTTAATGGTCGTTTTTACCATCTTTGTTTTGACTTTCTCATCAAACTTCATATTGTGGTAATAATCTAGATTATTTTGAAGGCTGGTTACAACGGCTTTTACTTTCGTGGCAGATGAATCTCCTTAACATTCTGGTAAGATTTCAAGTGAAATAACCAATTGTGGAGTAGGTAGTACAACTATACCCTCAGATACACCTATCCTAGGAACATTTTCTTGATTCAGGCCAGATAATTTTGCAACAATTTGGTTAACCAAAGACTCCTGGCTTTTAGTGATTGACTCAGAGTGCTTTGGTTATTCAGACTTATTTTCTCTTCCAACTCCTTTTGCAACCTTAACATGTTCTCTTCGAGTTGAGCAATTTTGGCTTCCATTTGTCTTTTCTTTGTGCGAGTGTTGTAAGGATGATGTGTGTCCAGGGCTTATGGAGGGATACCCGGTGTTTGTTCCCTAGACATTTTATATTAGTTAATGTGATAATAAAACATGAAAAATAAAAATAAAATGCAAGAAATGGAAATGATGCATGATGCATGAGAATTAGAGGCATTGATCCAGAAACGTGTCTGTTATTATAAATAATCTTTATTGAGATAAAAGTGTTATTTTTTAAGAGAAAAAAATATCTTAAATGTACATTATGACTAACTCCTCTAAACCCCAAACAACCTCTAACAGGTTAACAAGTCTTCATCCTTTATCTATCACTGGTTGAATACCTTGTCAGACCACTCCAACTTCCTTTGTTAAACCGTGCAAGTAACGAGCTGCTTTTTGCACTTGTTCCAAGAAATCTCGGATAGCTATCACCCTTTGCTAGGACTGTTTCCAACGAAGACGCCACTAAAATCCCCCATCAAATGGAACTATCTAAAGCTCACTTGCTTGTTTCTTGAACCCATCCACAATGGCCTCAGCTATGCTTTTGCCATCTTGTTCTCGTTATCTTTGAAGGGAGCTCTCTATGTCAGTAACCTTTTTCTCATCTTCCCCCTCCAGTGTTGCAAATCCATTCTTAAAAGGCTGACTCTTGATGTGCTTGATATAAACCCGATCCATTCTGATTTCTTCATAATGTAGCAAAGCAGTATATTCTTCAATTGTGGGTATCATATCTTCTTGATTAAATGTTAAGCAGATGTACCCCGTATTCCATAATTATACTAGGGCTCTGATTAGGGACTCAATAGAGTAGAAGTGCAATATCATGGCATAACTTTCTTTTCTGGTCATTTTTCCAGCTATCCCAAATGCTCTGTAGTTCTTGAACATTGTTCAGCTTTAGGCTGACAGAAGCATAACCAACCAAATCTGACACATAGTTTTCTTGCAGACTGTCTCCCTTTTCCTTCTGAGTCTTTTCGGACCATAGTCGTACCTTGGCATTTTTCACCTATTGCATTACCCTTTGTCCATTAATGCAGATTATTTGTGTGTAACAAACACTTTTTATGGATCAATTACCTCTTTTTATGATGAAAATGATAAAAAAAACAAACATGAAAGAAAAATTAGTTAGTTAGATAGAAATAACATAATAGTAAAAGTAAAAAATGATAAGGAAGTAAAACATCCTAGGTTTTGAAATGGAGTTTTAGGGTGGGCTCTAATTCATGTAGTCTCCCGGTTTAGGTTCTAAAAAAGGTACCTGAGTCCTCCTTGTTGGTACCCCCTTATGCTTTCCAGACCCTTAATCATATGCCCGTTACAAGCCTATATAGACCAAGTTAAACTCGAGAGGATACGTTCCCTTATGTCTATACGGAGAATAAATTCACACAAATACAAAAGGTATATGAATCATGAAGGTTACTTGCTAGGCCTATATAGAGAATAAAATCCCACGAAGGCATCACTTTCACCTCTACTTATAAAGGGTTTGGAGCTCAGGTATAGAGCCAGATATGAAAGTTTTAAAAATTCTGAAATCATTGAAATAAACGTCAGTACAACTATTTATTTGAAAAATAATCAAAGTTAAACAATAAGAATCGAATAAATAAATTAAAATTTAAACTTGTTATTTTCGCTTAAAAGGACAACCAAAAATTAATTCTGGCCTGACTCAGTTACTTTTCCCCAGCGAAGTCGCCAAACTGTCAGACCGTCTTTCGGGTGGACCCATAATTGGGCTTCTACTTAAATAAAATGGGTTAGAGTCGCCACCGATCATTTAAAAATTAGGTTGATCGAACACCATCTTACTCGATCTGTGTTTTACAATAAATATGTCAGATTCGGGAGTCGGTTACAGTCAAGGAAGGATTAACATTTTTAATTTGTCGGTTGTCTTAATTGTGAAAATTAAAATTAAAATTAAAACTTAAAGACTCGATTCGAATTACTTACCTTTGATCATTTGAAATTACCTCTAAAAAGTTGAAAACGTTAGATTATAAAATAAAAGAAATATCAAATAAAATAAAATTAAAAAATAAATCAAAGAAGTACATATTAAATTTTTTTAAAAATGTTATATGAAAAATGTTAAAAGAAAAAATAAAATAAATGAAGAAAATATTAAATTTCAGAAAAGAAAAATAATAAAATATAAAAATGTTAAAAGAGAAAATAAAAATAAAACAAAACAAAATAATAATAAATAAAAGGGAAATATAATAAAATAGTAAATAATAGTAGTAAAGATAAAAAGAGGGTTTTTAAAATAAAAGATAAGAATTAAATAAAAGAAAATAATTAAATAAATAATTTAAAGAGATTGAGATAAAGACAAACTTATAGTGAAAGCAACCTCAGACTTTAACTTTTCCTCAAATTCCTCGGATCATAGAAATATATCTTTACTTCAAAATTCACGCCGACTTACAATGACAATTCTTCGAAGCTGACTCGGATTATGTTGTTTCAACAATAAATGATTCCGATCTCAACTTCCTCTTAGCAAACAATTTTGCTAAGTGTGTTCTTAGGAAGTCGAATGTGCTTCAATAAGGCAAACCTTCTTACTTCAAATATTAAATTTCGCTTTAGCCCTCGGCTTAAAAGAAAATTAGCTAAGCATGACCAATGTCATACTTAGCATATTTGAAAACGAAATTTAAAGGAAAATAAAGGAATATGCGAAAATAGAGAGAAACAGAATATTTTATTCTCAGATGTGAGAGATCTCCTTCTAGGCTTACCCTGAGAAGGTATTTATAGCCTTCAAATTCCTAAAAACAAGCTAAAGATAATTCCTAAAATAATATCTTAAATCCTAATTAAAACACTTAAAATTATTTAAGCTAAAATACATAAAACAAAGATAAAATAAAAAAATAATTAAAATAATATCCTAAATCCTAATTGAAATACTAACATCTATTTAAACTAAAATACAAAGATAAAAATATAATGTTTGAAATATTATCCTAAACTTGAGTTTAATTCAAATTCGAATTCCAGAAACGTGTGGCCAATACATTCGTGCTTCTTGAAACACTGACTGGACCTTCTAAAAACTGCCACGTCTAACCCATGTCTCCAGCCGTGACCAATTAATAAGAAAATTATAGAATGCACCCGTTTTACTGCTAATTCTGGAGAGTAAGACCCGATTCAGAACACTCATCACTTGCCCACCCAGTTGGGTCCCTGCTGGGCCTCTTGGATTGTTTTGGACTTATTGGATCCCTAAAAAAAGAAAAATAACAAAATAAATAAATAAATAAATGAAAATAAATAAATAAAATGAAATTATATTTAAAAAATAATAATATTATATATTTTTTCAAAAAATGCTTTCACAACCATATATTATATATTTTCAAAAACTATACTATAGTAATATATATACTAAATAAGCCCCGGACGAAAATGGGTGTCTATACATATATGCATCGTATTGTCCTTCTTCTTTACGAACAAAACTGAAGCACCCTCATAGAGAAATACTGAGACGGATGAAACATTGATCCATCAACTATTGCAATTGTACCTTCAACTCCTTCAACTCCTTAGGTGCCATACGATAAGGCGTAATAGACACAAGAACTGAATCGATATAAGTCTATATACAAAACCCAACCTCACGATCCAATGGTAAACCTAGAAGCTCTTTCGAAAACACATAAAAAAAGTCCTAAACAATCTAGATATCCTTCACTCCTAACTCCCGACCACCCTAATTAAGAACATAAATCAAGTACGCTTCACATCCACGATCCATCATCTTACTAGCATCCAACGTTGACACCATATTAGAAAGGAACTCCAGACTCTCACCCACAACTACCAACTTGACACCATCCATCGTCTTTAGAATCACCCAAGACAACTCAAAATCTAAATGCACACGATGCTCACGAAGCCAATCCGTACCCAGAATGACATCGAAACCGTGGAACAGTAACTCCATCAGATCAGCTGGAAATACCTAGCCTTGAATAGCCAAATAACACCTACAATACACTTGTTCCACAAGTGCATTCTCTCCCAAAACCTCGATTACTACCAAACCCACATCCTTAATACTAACAGGAACACTCAACTGACTCGCCAAACAAATAAGGATATAAGAATGTGTAGAACTGGAATCTATCAAGGAAAGCAAAGAAAAAGACTTTAACAGAAAGGTACATGTGATCACATCAGTCGAGATACGATCTTTAGGCTCACGAATCTCATACACTTTGCCAGGTCTACCAGTTTCAGCTACACCAGCACGACCACGACCCCTACCATAAGCCTGACTCATCGAACCACCATTTCCAATCACTCACCTCATCTGGCAGTAATAGGTGAAACATCTCTCAACTGATCTCTTTTCGAAAAATCTCACAATTGATGACCCTTTTCACCACATCGAAAACAACCTCCAAAGGTGCACCAACACTATCCCGGATGCCTCTTACCACAAGATGAACAAAGCGGGGACTGCTACCAACCACCAGACAAAGTAGTCACCCTACTAGACTGACTTTGACAGGAATCATACTGATTAGGTCCTCTACCTCTCTTTGTCGAACGACTCTGAGAACTGACATCCACGAATCTCTTCTTAGACCTAAATGGACCACCCACTTTACTCTCAACATCCCTTGCCTAATCTACCAAAATATCAAACACCTCTGTAGATTCGGTAATCAGATATGCACGAATCTTTCTCCTCAAATAATCCTTAAACCTCTTGCAATTCTCAAGCTTTGTCGAAACAATCTCTCTAGCAAACTTGCTCAATTAAAAAAACTAAGCCTCATACTCAAACACCGATATGTTCCCCTGAACCAAGTCAAGAAACATTTTTTCCTTGTATATGTGTATTATGCACCTAAAAACTTACGCTATAACACCTCTAGAAAATGCGGTCAGTTCAATATATCCTCAGCAACACCCCTACTAATTGTAGTCCACCAACGATGTGCATCACCCTATAGCAACGATGTGATACACCCTAACCTCTCAGCATCGGTAAAACCCATCTGATGCAAAATCTATACAACACTCTCAAGCCACTTCTCTACGGCAGTCGAATTAGTCTGACGAACCCCACTAAACTCTTTGGCCTCCAAAGCCCTCAAATGCTCTAACGGGAAACCTCTACCCACCAAGATTTACTCACCGGCATTGGCACAGAAAGAAGTGCCACTTCAGGAATAACTTGACGTAAGGTGCCCAAAATAGCCTCAGTTAAAACTTCCATATGAGGATTGGGTTGTAGAGCTACTGACGAGTGTCCATTAGCAACACTTTTGATCTCAATAGCAATAGCCCCAAGTGTATATAGCTAGACCCAGTACACCAAAATAGCATGACGCAGTGCCATCACAACTATACTAATCACTATACAAATCAACAAAACAGGGTGAAAAGTGCACCAATTACCAAGGAAAGATTTGTAAAAATATTTCAAAATAGTATGACAATGTTGTTCTTGTTTCCTACCCTGACATACAATCACATAACATCATCAATCATTGTAAACCTAGCTCTGATACCAATAAATGTAACAACACATACCAGGTCTAGGAGACCAACCCTGGTACCTGAGTGTACATTCAGTTCCAATCATGTTGGACAAAACATAATCCTAAGTCATGTGAACTATGTAGAAGATTACAAACTAAAATCAAATCAACATGTGCCATGTGGCAGCAATATGTATTTGATAACTTGATACCATGCATCAACAGTAACATAACACAAATATCGCACCATCCATTCATGGGTAAAACGGTAATTTTAACACTCGAGGAATTCAAGATCAATTTGACAAATTAAGTTTACCATTCCTTATTTCAAAACCTCAATTGATAGAATACAAATTTTCATGTACCTCAGATGTCAATCAAGTACTCAATTAAACATGAAAGTTTAGGGACTAAATTATAAATAATCAAAACTTACGCACGATCATTAAACTTTCAATTAATGTTTTCATTATGAAATGAAATATGTTTTAATAGTGATAAAACAAGTCCCAACAAATTATGAATTTTCATTTATAATTAATTAACAATTCAGTTTCTTGACCATTTTAAACTTACTCAAACATTCAGGGAACATTCTAAGACTAGAGTGCAATTTAGGCCTTTAATGAATGCAAAATTACCACTTTTCATCGGGCTCAGAAGTAAAGGGATCGATCCTTTTTGAAAAGGGATCGACCCTTTTCCTTAAGGGATCGATTCTTTTGCTGGAAAAGTGTAGAATTCTCAAGAACATGCATTTTCAAGTTGCCAAACATTCTTATAAGAGTTACGATAAGCTAGGAACATGCTTGAATACTATCAAACCACTTCATATATGTCCAGATGCATGTGTAACATAGTTCACAACATGAATCAACATATCATACAATAATTTATCATCAAAACTCAAATATTGCATAAATGTTCATCTTGAGCGCAAGTCACATACTCAAATTTTGCATTTTAGGTCATTTCAAGCTACCTAACAGACTAACAAGTTTGATTTACTTAGTTACACTTATCTAAATGTTACAAACACTCATTTAAGGTTCAAATTAACATTCGAGTATTCACATGCAACATTTAACCAAGTTCAAACATAACAATCTCCAACACAACAAATCAAATCATCGACAATTCTCCAAACACTAATCAATCATCTATAGCACAAGTGCAACTATTACAAGTCAACATAACAACAAAAGTCTAAGTCCCGAAACGTCTCCCACATTGCCATCATTTATTTTCAAAACCACATACGATTCATTTAAGCCTTTTCCTTGATTGATCACTTCCGGTGCTAGCCCCTTGCCTCCAACTCGATCCTAATCCTCTGGAAAATGTTAAACAAAGAGTGCAAGCTGAAAAGCCCAATGAATAACAGTCATTATAAGGCAATGCCTATAGTCAAGATGAAAAAAAGTCTTATGTGCATACACCTAACTTGTTTTTACCTCAACATAAGTGGACTCTTGTCATGCTCGGATGATCATGTATCGTATACTAAACACACATAATTTCAATAATATTCAAGTTTCATTAAATCATACAATTCAACAGTAACACATACACTCATGCACAATTACCTTCCTCAGCAATACATACACAATGCACACATATTTTCCCATTTAAAGATCAATGGCCTTTGTTCGAAACACAACTCACTCATTGGATAAACAGACTCCATACGAATTCCATTTTATTTACGGACTCACATAGGTCCAAAACCACGAGATTACGGAGCAAAACTCAATGTCCAACCTTACCCCGTGACTTCTTTGAGCATAGATCAATGCACCAACTAAACCTTGTATAACTCGACCAAACATACATATAAACACATAGAGTACTCTTTCCTAGGCATTCATGTAATACTCCAAATTTTGATTAGTGACTAAAATAAAAAAATTTATAGTTTAATGGCTAAAGTATAAAGTTTGAAAAGTTTAGGGACCAAAACGGTAAATTTTAAAAGTTATAGATTTTATCTCAAAAATGAACATTTTGGTTTAGAAAAGGATTTTTGTGGGAATCAGATTTTCAGTACAAGATTTGTGTTAAAAGCTATAAAGCGATAAAGTTCGATATTGAAATCGGATAATCAAATAGAACCGAAATTTTATGAAAATTTGAAGGATGTTAGAAAATGGCTGGAAATATTATTTTTATATTAGATAAATTTGGCTCAGAACAGTGTAAGTTTTCATATTTGACCAAAACATTGGAATTTTAGTGACTAAAATGCAATTTTTGAAAATTGCATGGCCAAATTAGAGATTCAAAGCCAAGTTGATTTATCTTTGACTAAGGAATATTTTATTTGAGGAAAATTCAATAGTATTTGGTAATTATCCAGGTTCATTAATGGTATCTTTTGAAAATATTCATTAATTGAATTTTAAATTCAATTATATTAGCTTTAAGCCAATTGTATTATTAAAATACACTAGAATAATCAAGAAAATTTTACAATTTTCAAATTTTCTCTTCCGCAAGGCTGAAACCTCCATGGTTGAAGGTAAGAAAACTTTGTTATGATTTTTTAAGATACATGATTAGTTTTTGGATTAAGCTATTAGATAGAGAATTAATCTACATGAAATTCTCTGTCATTTAGTATAAATATTTCATGGTGAATATGCTTAAATGTTGAGATTTAAAGTTAGGGTTTACGTAGGGTTTATGGAGATTAAAGAATTGATGAAAGATATTTGTGTTTTTAATGTTGGAGATTAATTCTAAGGCATGTGTGATGATTAATTTGATGTGTATATGCTTTGGCCTAATTAGAGTTTTTGGAAATGTTGGGATTATGATGTAATTTGATGTTGTTATGGTTAGAATAACATGAATTTAATCTAAGGAAGTTGAATTCATGCTTGAAATTGAATGAAAAACAAGCCCTGTGTATTTGGATAGTTTCGGCCACATGAAAACAATTAGGGGCAAATGTTGAAAAATTTCTTATGGTCTAGGATTGATATTAGAAGTATTCTATGTGAAATGGAGATTGATTTGGATCAATTTGGAACTTTGAAAAATGAAAAGGGCTAGTTTACAAGTTTTACAGATTTTGGGACATTACTGTATAAATGTTAGATTTGGAGTATTCAATGATAATATTTAGTATTGAGATGCTGGAAAATTAAGTTGGAACGTTAGTTGGAACCAAATTGCAAACTTGGTAAAAGTATGGGTTGAAATTCGAAAGGTTCTAAGAAAATGGGGACTTGTTTGCAAGTTAGTCAATGTAGAAGTACCATTTGGGTAAATTAGGACAATTTTGGAAATTCTGGAAGCTTACTGAAATTTTTGTTTAATTATTAAGTTTGAATCAAATTACAATTTTATAGAGATTGGAGGTTGAATTGACAAAGTTTAAGAAAGTTTAAGATGAATTTGTAAGTTTTTGAATTTTTAAGTATTCATTTGAATATTTTATTGAGGTGCTAGAAATTTTATGTTATTAATGTCAAATAATCATAATAGCGAATGATCATTATGAAGTTAATAGAAAATTTTAGGTGAATTCTTGAAAGAATTCATAATTAGTGGTTTAATTGTGTAGTTAGCAAAAGTTGAAGGGTTGAAAGAGAAAATAAATATTTATAGAATCGAATAAGTATTTTGAGAAGTTTGAAAGCTACGATGGAAGTTCAATTTAGTTTTATATCGATTTAAGTATCGGATTTATTTCTATCGAATTTTATATTTAAGTTTAGATTATGTTAGTTCGATGCTAACATATAGTTTGAATATTTTATGTTATTATATAATGTCGTCAGTTCAAGGTAAATCTAGTGATTCAAGTAGCTTGAAGGGAAGGAAAAAATTATGGAATCGAGAAGACTATTGTGGAGAAGGTTCGATAGCGAGGCAAACGTGAGTGCATTTAAATCGTGTTTGTGTTCCCGCACAAATCTTGCGATGAGCCAGTGATGGAGTTACAATGGTAAGAAGTGACTCCTAATGTTATGAGATGATTCTAGCTTAAAGGTTCATTTATTAAGCTTACAAAATTATGAAATTAAGCTAAGGAAGCTAGCTAATTAAGGAAAGTTGTCTAAAAAGTAGAATTCGAACGATGAGTTTAGAAATTCACCATAAATTATACAGAATTAATTAAAGGGTGATCTCTATACCGTTAGATTTGTATATCATTCTAACTTTGTTTAAAATAGACAGTGACCAATTTCGAGGTGTACACAAAAATATATGAATTTTTAATTGGTGATAGGTCAGAAAACAGGGTAGCAGATTCTGTCGAAACAAGTTCTATCAATCAAGTTTGAAAATTCACTATAAATTGTACAAGTGGAACTAGATGGATTACCTTATATGGTTAGAATCTTATTTGATTCTATTTTTCATTAGTGCAAACAAAATAGTTTTTTAATATATAAATTAATACAAAATAATATTTGTTTGAAGGTAGTGCAAACTGCCAAAATATGGAATTTTGATAAATTGTATATTGAAAGTAGTGGAAGGCAAAGGATCTAAATATAAAGCTTGGTGAGGCATATATTTTTATCTAAAATAATAGTAATAAAGTGTTAAAGTGAATCCAGTTTGTTTATTTGATTATTATTATAGTTGAGGACAACTTGCGATAAGTAAACCTCATTTTATTTTTCAGTATGATTTATAAATTTTCAGTACGGAATATTTCTATAATATTTTGTTTTATCAAGTTTTATGAATGATTTTGGGTATGAACTGCCCAAGTATAATATTTAAGATGATGAATTCTAAATGTTTTCAGTTATCATATGATTTTCAGTGATCATATGATTTTCAGTTATCAGATAATTATAAGATCAAATATTTCACAATTATTAGATACAAAATAATAAATGATTCTATGATGATAAGTATAAGCTCATTGTATGTTACATTGAGAGTCGTAGGTACATTTGGCATGCCATTAAGTGAGTGTTTATCAGTTCAACTTTGGTATATTTGTGTGTCAATGTTCAATTATTAGTACAGCTTTGGTACATTTGTGTATCAATGTTCAGCACCGTTGTGCTCATTCAGGTTATGATTACACTGAAGTGCATGATATCTCAGTTTCAGTTATGATTCGGCACCGTATTGTGCCTAATACGCACCTTAAACTCACGTACCTTATATTCTCTTACATATACATTGGGTTATAATAGTAAATGAGAAAGTTATGACAACATGTGAAAGAAAGGAACATAGACTTGAAAAGAAAGTTTTGAAATATGTTCGAATGAACAGAACAAAAGTTATTTGTGATACTCGATGTTGACTTACATGTTTTTTATAAAATCATGAGATGATGATTTTTCATATTTTTAGAAGGAAAAAGGACTTGACCAACCAGTTTGAAGTTTAATATTTTTATTTAAATTACAATTTGTTTCTTATATTTTATTAAATTTATGGTTTTATATCACTTTAATTATATTTTTGCCTCACTAAGTTTTACTTAGCGCGTGATGATTTTCATGCGTAGGTTCGAATAAAGTATAGGTCGTAAAGTAGGGAGCTTGCCAACATCTTATGCAAATTCAAACCTACCGACAGTATCAGTAAGACATCCTAACTTTGACTTATTAGTGGTATGTACATTATATTTGTTGGGTTGCCTTAATAAATTTATTTTAAAAGGGTTTTTAATAGTAATTAGGGTTATTTTCTTTAGTTTTGTCTAATTTTAGTATTAATCGTGTTTATGAGTAAATATTATAAATGTTATATTTTAAATGGTTTAAAATGCAGCAGAATTAGGCAGTTGTATTTGGATATCAAACAACACTAAACTGCCTAATTACTGGCTGAAATCAAATTAGTTTCCAATGATCAAACATTTATAATGAAAAAGTTTTTTAAAGTTAAAAAGGAAATTATTAAATGAAACAAAATTTTTAAGCATTTAAGTTTCAGAAAATATAAGTTGAGTTGATGTGACATTTGTAGCTCGTATTACTAGATATATATGGGCTATAGGTGTTATATTTATTGGTATCAGAGCAACAGGTTTAGCCGATTATCGGCCTAAATCAAGCCTATGTTATGTCAGAAATAGGTACATGCCACTAGGATGTTAACATTTATGATCTGGTATGGTTTTATGAATGATGCTACTCCTTACTAATGATATAGAAATGTATGTGTTAGATATTGAAAAGTTAAGAATTAGAGTAAAAACATAGATAATACTAGAAATAAAATCGAGATTAAAACCAATTCAATTGGATTCAAGGAGATTTTAGTATCTTGCCTTAGTAAGGTTAGGGTTGTTAAGGATTTTCCTTTATTTTATGGAAGATATACCCCAATGTTTAATTAGGTAGTTGGATTAGAGGAAACTATCAGAATGTTTGGAAATTTTATAAGAGAGATTGAGAATTAAACAGATGTCAGGATTATTGAAATTACTGGAATGCCTATATGTAAATAAATTGTATGTTGAAGTTTAAAGAAAGTTAAGTTTTTAGTGTAGTAAAAGATTAATTATGTTATTCTTTGAAATGATTTAAAATGATATTGAAAAAGAGTAGTTGTTAATTTGAATGACTTGAAGGATTTCACTATTATGGAAATTGGAGTAAGATTATAGAAATGAGAAAGTATATGAAGAATGACTTTAAGTGGTAGAATAAAATTTATGAATAAGTTGTGTTAATAAAAGAAATTGCCTTAAATATGCATTCTCTTAGAATTTATTTATAGTAACGAAATCGATGGGTTTTAGCTTTAGAATAAAACATATAAGTAGGAATTTCCTGATAAAATTCAAGGAATGATATTTCATGCAAATCCAATGAAATTTCCAATTGATGAATTTGAGATCATCAAGATAAGTGCAATTGACAGTTGAATAGTTGAAGTTAGATTAGAGAATATTTTGATAGTTTGGGAAATTCTAGATGTAACCCTAATAAATTATATATATTACCTTCTGATCAAGAAGTGGAGTTTAAACTTTATATTTTCTGGGAACAGTGCCAATTTTAATGGTCCCATATCGGATAGATCTGATAAAATTCAAAGAGTTAAAGGTATAAGTAAATGAGTTATTCGGCCGCAATTTTATCAGACCGAAAGTATCTCCATATGGTATATTGGTACCTTTAGTAAAAGAAAAAAAAATGAATAGATGTAGTTATATATAGATGATCGTCAACTAAATAAAGTGACAGTAAACAATAAGTGTCCCTTTCCAAATATCGATGATCGAATTGATTATCTCAAAGGTACATCAATATTTTAAAGATTGGTCTTCAATCAAAGTATCATTAGTTAAAGATTAAAGAGTAATATATTTTGAAGATAATTTTCAGAACTCGATATGGATATTGTGAGTTCGTAGTCATGCCTTTTGGATTGGCTAATGCTCCAGCAACATTTATGGATTTGATGAATCGGGTGTTTCAATCATATTTGGATCAATTCGTAGTTGTATTCATTGATGATATTTTGGTATATTCTAAGAAGAACATGATGCACATCTTCGTACTCTATTTCAGGTGCTGCAAAATAAGAAGTTGTATGCTAAGTTGTCAAAATGTGAATTATGGCTGATAGAGGTCGCTTTACTAGATCATGTGATTTTAGCAGAAGGAATCAGAGTATATTCCAAGAAAATATAAGCTATAGTAGAGTGGAAAACTGTGAAGAATATTTCTAAAATTCAAAGGTTCTTGGGAATTACAGGTTATTATCAGAGATTCGTGAAGAATTTCTTAATGATTGCTTCTTCACTTACCAAACCACTTAGGAAATATGTACCATTTGTCTAGACTGAAAAATGCCAAGAAAGCTTTGGTACACTTAAAAAGATTCTGACAGAGGCACATGTATTAATGCAACCAAAGTTAGGCAAATATTATGTCATCTACAATGATGTATTCCATAATGGTTTGGGATGTGTTTTATCCAAGAAAGTAAAGTAGTAGCTTATGCATTAAGGCAGTTAAAGGCACGAGAATAGAAATTATCTGACATATAATTTAGAGTTGGCTATTATAGTGTTCGCTTTAAAGTTATGGCGCCATTACTTATATGGTGAGCGATGCTACATTTATATAGATCATAAGAGTTTCAAATATTTTCTCGCTCAGAAGGAATTAAATTTAAGGCAAATGAGATGGATTGAGCATCTAAAAGACTATGATGTGATTATTAACTACCATCTGGAGAAAGCTAAAGAAGTAGCTGAGGCACTTAGTTGAAAAACATTATTTGTCCTCATCACTTTAGATGTTTAGTTTAAAAAAATGATAGTATACTTGTTGTAGAATTGATGTTGAGATTGGTAATGTCAGATTTGATTGAATGTTTAGGAGATGATAAAGTATTTCTCAAAGTTTTACCTTAGGAAAGAGGTTATGTGACCTGAGCATAAAATGAAGTTAAGTCCGAGATTTATCAGTTGTATGAGACTGTAAAGAAATTTGGTTCGATCATTTACCAGTTAATATTACTTTTGGAAAGGGATCAAATGTATAATGTGTCCCATGTACTGATGATTAGAAAGTAAAGATTAGATAAATTACATGTGATTACATAGAGGAAATAAAAATTCAGCCAGATTTGTTATATTAAAATAAACCAGTAAACGTTTTAGAATATGGAATCAAAGAACTAAAAAATGAGGCGATTTTGTCTGTAAAAGTTCTTTAGTAGAATCATAAAGTTGAGGAAGAGACTTGGGAACGAGAAAAATATATGAAGAAAGAGTTTCCTCATCTGTTTTTTGCATGTATGTATATACATATGGAAAATTCGAGGAAAAATTTTCTTTTAGTGGGGAGGAATTGCAATACCCCAAATTTTGATTGGTGACTAAAATACTTTTTTTGAAAGTTTAGTGGCTAAAGTATAAATTTTGAAAAGTTATATATTTTAGATTGTAGATGAACAGTTTGGCTTAAAAAGGGATTTTTGTGGGAATTATATTTTTGGTACCGGATTTGTGTTAAAAGCTATAAAGCGATAAAATTCGGTAGTGAAATTGGATAAACAGATCGAACCAGAATTTTATGAAAATTTGAATGATGTTAGAAAAATGTTGGAAATTTTATTTTTATATTTTACATCAGAGAAATTTGGCTCAGAACAGTGGAATTTTAGTGACTAAAATGCAATATTTGAAAATTGCATTGCTAAATTAGAAAATCAAAGCCAAGTTGATTCATCTTTGACTAAGGAATATTTTATTGGAAGAAAATTCAATGGCATTTGGTAATTATCAAGGTTCATTAAGGGTATTTTTGGAATTTTTCATTAATTGAATTTTAAATTCAATTATATTAGTTTTATGCCAAGTGTAAAATTAAAATACACTAGAATAATCAAGAACATTTTACAATTTTAAGCTTTTCTCTTCCACAAGGCCGAAACCTCCATTGTTGAAGGTAAGAAAACTTTGTTTTGATTTTTAAAGCTACATGATTAGTTTTTTTGATTGAGCTATTAGATAGAGAATTAATCTACATGAAATTCTCTATCATTTGTTATAAATATTTCATAGTGAAGATGCTTAAATGTTGAGATTTAATGTTAGGGTTTATGTAGGGTGTCTGGACATTGAAGAATTGATGACAGATTTTTGTGTTTTTGATGTTGGAGATTAATTCCAAGGCATGTGTGATGATTAATTGGATATGTATATGCTTTGGCCTAATTAGGGTTTTTGGAAATGTTGGGATTATGATGTAATTTGATGTTGTTATGGTTAGAATAACATGAATTAAATCTAAGGAAGTTGAATTCATGCTTGAAATTGAATGAAAAACAAGCCTTGTGTATTTGGATAGGTTCGGCCACATGAAGAAAATTAGGGGAAAATGTAGAAATTTTTTCTTATGGTCTAGGATTGATATTAGAAGTATTCTATGTGAAATGGAGATTGATTTGGATCAATTTGGAACTTTGAAAATGAAAAGGGCTAGTTTACAAGTTTTACGGATTTTGGGACATTATTGTATAAATGTTAGATTTGGAGTATTCAATGATAATATTTAGTATTGAGATGCTGAAAAATTAAGTTGGAAAGTTAGTTGGAACCAAATTCCAAACTTGGTAAAAGTTTGGGTTGGAATTCGAAAGGTTCAAAGAAAATGGGGACTTTTTACAAGTTAGTAAATGTAGAAGTACCATTTGGGAAATTAGAATAATTATGGAAATTCTTGAAGCTTGCTGAAATTTTTGTTTAATTATTAAGTTTGAATCAAATTACAATTTAATAGAGATTGGAGGTTAAATTGACAAAGTTTAAGAAAGTTTAGGATGAATTTACAAGTTTTTGACTGTTTAAGTATTCATTTGAATATTTTATTGAGGTGCTGGAAATTTTATGTTATCAATGTGAAATAATCATAATGGTGAAGGATCATTATGAAGTTAATAGAAAAGTTAAGGTGAATTCTAGAAAGAATTCATAATTAGTGGTTTGATTGTGTAGTTGGCAAAAGTTGAAGGGTTGAAAGAGAAAATAAATATTCATAGAATCGAATAAGTATTTTGAGAAGTTTGAAAGCTACGATGGAAGTACGATTTAGTTTTATATCGATTTAAGTATTGGATTTATTTCTATCGAATTTTATATTTAAGTTTAGATTATGTTAGTTCGATGCTAACATATAGTTTGAATTTTTTATATTATTATATAATATCGTCAAATCAAGGTAAATCTAGTGATTCAAGTAGCTTGAAGGGAAGGAAAAACATTATGGGATCGAGAAGACTATGATGGAGAACGTTCGATAGCGAGGCAGATGTGATTGCATTTAATTCATGTTTGTGTTCCCGTACAAACATTAGCTTGTGATGAGCCAGTGACGGAGTTAAAATGGTACAAAATGGTACGAAGTGACTCCTAATGTTATAAGAATTTTGAGTCTAGCTTAAACGTTCATTTATTAAGCTTACAAAATTATGAAATTAAGATAAGGAAGCTAATTAAGGAAAGTTGTTTAGAAACTACAATTCAAATAGTGAGTTTAGAAATTCACCATAAATTATAGAAAATTGATTAGAGGATGATATCTATACCGTTAGATTTTTATATCAGTCTAACTTTGTTTAAAATAGACGGTGACTAATTTCGAGGTGTACACAAAAACATATGAATTTTTAATTGGTGATAGGTCAGAAAACATGGCAGCAGATTCTGTCGAAACAGCATCTATCAGTCATGTTTGAAAATTCACTATAAATTGTACAAGTGGAACTAGACGGAGTACCTTATATGGTTAGAATCTTATTTGAGTCTAGTTTTCATTAGCGCAAATAGAATAATTGTTTAATAGATAAATTAATACAGACTAAAATTTGTTTGAAGGTAGTGCAAACTGGAAAAATATGGAATTTTGATAAATTGTATATTGAAAGTAGTGGAAGGCAAAGGATTTAAATCTAAAGCTTAGTGAGGCTTATATTTTTATTTAAAATAATAGTAATAAATTGTTAAAGTGAATCCAGTTTGTTTATTTGATTATTATTATAGTCGATGACGACTTGCGATAAGTCAACCTCATTTTATTTTTCAGTATGATTTATAAATTTTCAGTATAGAATATTTTTAAAATATTTTCTATAATATTTTGTTTTATCAAGTTTTATGAATGATGGGTATGAACTTCCCAAGTATGATATTTAAGATGATGAATTCTAAATGTTTAAAGTTATCATATGATTTTCAATAATCATATGATTTTCAGTTATCAGATAATTATAAGATCAGATATTTCACAGTTATTAGATACAGAATAATAAGTGATTCTACGATGATAAGTATAAGCCCATTATATGTTGCATTGAGAGTCGTATGTACATTTGGCATATGTCATTAAGTGAGTGCTTATCAGTTCAGCTTTGGTACATTCGTGTGTCAATGTTCAATTATCAATTCAACTTTGGTATATTCGTGTATCAATGTTCAGCACCGTTGGTGCTCATTCAGGTTATGATTGCAATGAAGTGCATCATATCTCAGTTTCAGTTATGATTCAACACCGTGCTCCTAGTGCGCACCATAAACTCAAGTACCTTATATTTTCTTACATATACATTGGGCTATAATAGTAAATGTGAAAGTTATGACAGTATGTGAAAGAAACGAACATATACTTGAAAAGAAAATTTTGAAATATGTTTGAATGAACAGAACAAAGGTTATTTGTGATATTCGATGTTGACTTACATTATTTTTTATAAAATCATGACATGATGATTTTTCAGGTTTTTAGAAGGAAAAACAACTTGACTAGACGGTTTGAAGTTTAATGTTTTTATTTAAATTACAGTTTGTTTCTTATATTTTATTAAAATTATGGTTTTATATCACTTTAATTATATTTTTGGCTAACTAAGTTTTACTTAGCACATGATGATTTTCATGCGTAGGTTCGAATAAAGTAGAGGTTGTGAAGTAGGGAGCTTGTCAGCATCTTATGAAAAATTCAAACCTACCTACAATATCAGTAAGTCATCCTAACTTTGACTTATTAGTGGCATGTACATTATATTTGTTGGGTTTCCTTATTAAATTTGTTTTGAAAGGGTTTGTAATAGTAATTAGGGTTATTTTCTTTAGTTTTATCTAATTTTAGTATTAATCGTGTTTATGAATAAAAATTACAAATTTTATATTTTAAATGGTTTAAAATGAAGCGGAATTAGGCTGTTGTATTTGGATATCAAACTACACTTAATTTTCTAATTACTAGCTGAAATCATATTAGTTTTCAATGATCAAACATTGTTTTATAAATTTTCATGATTAAGGAAAAAGTTTTTAAAGTTAAAAAAGAAATTATTAAATGAAACAAAATTTTTAAGCATTTAAGTTTCAGAAAATATCAGTTGAGTTGATGTGACATTTGTAATACCTTAATTTTTTCCTAAAATAAAAGAAGAAATATAGGGACTAAACTTGCAATTTTACCTTTTTATAATTTTGGGGCTTTAAAGGCCAATCAGAAAGCTTGTAATGGGGTCTCCCCCTTTTTTTCACTGAAAAACTGGAAAAAAAATGATATTTTGGCTCCACTTTCTCTCTCTCTTTCTTTCTTCTTGCTTTGAAGCAAAACGTGATGCATGAGGGGGGTTTAGTTTCGAAAAAATAAGAGGAAAGAGAAGAGAATGGTCTGCCTGAGTCGGGTCGGCCTTCACTGGCGAGAGTGACGTGCTCGGTGGCCGTTCGGCCATGCATATAAAGTTTTATAGGTTTTGATTTAGGCTTTTAAAAGATAGGGTGTTGGGTTCGTTTTTTTGTTGTTTTATAGGGCCATTGGCCACCATAGGTGGTGGCCAAGGTGAGTAGCCATCCATGCGTGGCGTCGGACGGTGGTCGGCGATGAGTTTGGAAGATTTGGGAGCTTTTCAGCCAAACCATGCGTAGGGAAGGGGGAAGTTTTTGGTCTTTAAGCCTTTGGTCGGGCTACCTTTGGTTGTAGTCGGGATCGCGGGTTGGAGTAGAATGGTCACTGGCCTGGTGGCTGGCGTGTGAGGGGTGGCGAGCGGCAACCGAATGAGCTGTTGAGGTTTGGTATGTTTTTCGGCCAACTGTGCGAAAGGGGGGAGGGAATATGTCTGTTTTGTAAATTTGGGTTAATCACATATAAGCCCCCTATATTTTAGTCCTTTTGCACTCCAGTCACTAACTTTTTATTTATTTCAAATACGCATGAAAATTTTACTAACTTTTAATTTGGTCACTCTTCTGCTATGTTATTTATTTCTAACTACTAACTTTTATTTTATTGCATATTAACTACTGACTTTTATTTTATTGCATTCTAACCATTGTTTATTTATTTATTGTTTATATTATTCGATTTGACCTTGTGGTGACCAGATCCAATGTATGATCTGTATTATCATGGTTCAGACTCTGCTAACTACTAAATTTTATTTTATTGCACTTTAATCATTGTTATTTATTTTATTTATTTATTGTTTCTAATATTCTATTCGACCTTGTGGTTACTCGATTCGGGGTATGATCCACATTATTATGGTTCGGACTCTGCTAACTACTAACTTTTATTTTATTGCACTTTAACCATTGTTATTTATTTATTTATTGTTTCTAATATTCGATTCGACCTTGTGGTGACCCGATCCGGGGTATGATATGCATTATTATGGTTCGGACTTTGCTAACTACTGACTTGTATTTTATTGCATTCTAACCATTGTTTATTTATTTATTTATTTATTATTTCTAATATTTTATTCGACCTTGTGATGACCCGGTCCGGGGTATGATCCGCATTATTATGGTTCGGACTCTGCTAACCGCTAACTTTTCTAACAACTAACATTTGTAACAGCTAATTACTAATTGTTAACCATTTATTTATTTGTTTGTTTTATTTCATGTTCGAACCATGCACGACCTTACGACAATTCACCCCGGGGTATGACTCGCATCATTTACGGTACGGGATACATAATAAAATTCGATATTAACATGTTATTTTTATTGCATTTTATTTATGCTATTTAACTTTATGCACTTTTAAATTTATGTTTTTATTTTCTTTATTTAATTTCAGTATTTACATTTTATTTGCTTTAATGTTCTAATCGTTTATTTCTGTCTCTTTATTTTTCAGTACTTTAATTTTATTCGTTTAATTATTGTGCTTTATTATATGTTTATTTTACTTCTATAATTTAATTTTTTCTTAGTTAGATTTTATTTTCTTACATTTTTACCATGTATGGATATTATATATTTATTCATATTATTTATGTATGTATATATTCTTGGCTCTTGGGAATTGGTTTCGAACGATTGTACAAAACATTTGTTTCATTCATTTTTAACGTTTTTTTACTCTAATATTTTCAAGAGCGCTTATTTGTAGAATAGGCGTAGAAAGCATTGCTTGGTCGAAGTAGTGCGATCCGATACGACATTCGAACGAAAATGTGAACTTGAAATAAATCGAATTTATTTTGCTAATTAAATTTTTATTTCTAATTCAAATTATGCAATGCGTTTTTAATATAGTAATTCATTTGATACAAAATGCGGATATTCAATTTATATTTGATTTACGTTTTTTGATAAATCGAGGAGTGAATATTCCTTTTAAGCAAGAGATAGAAGAGATAGTCTTCCTGTCGGAGGATGAGCAAATCTCGATATTTCTTTTCGAATTAAAAGATTTTCCCTAATAAATAATTCAAAGCAAAATAATTAAACTTTAATAAATGGATTATTTTCTATCTTTATATTCGATTTATAATTTCCACCACCATTACGACAACGTGTAAGCGATTAAGTACCGATTTTTGGGCGATGTGGCGCTTTTTTTAAAATTGTTTTAAAAGACGTTTTTAGGTATTCGACCTACCTAACCCAAAAGTCGATGACGACTCCTATTCAATTTAATTCAAATTAATTCAAAATCACAAATTCTTTAAAATAAAAATCATAATTGTTTTTAATAAAACATAATTGTTTTTAATAAAACATAATTGTTTTTCAAAAAAAAATGGTTATGGCAACATCTGTAGCTCGTATTCGAGACATATATGGGTTATGGGTGTTACAATTCCTTTCATATCCAAAGGTCCATTAAGAACAATTAGTCAATTAATCCAAGTTCATCTAGAGTAATTGTAATGATGTATAGTTTTTCACACACATTGATTTAAACTTATTTTAAAACACAATCACAATTGGTTGTCATGATCAACCCACATTATGGACAGCGAGAATGTTCGACTCGTCCAATCACACATTCACATTATATATAGATTTTCGGAAAACATTTTCAAAATCCTATGCATCATTTGCAACACATCACATTCACATTTTCGATAAATTATGTATCACACATAATGTAACTCAATCCACATTATCATTAGTATCTTTAACTTAATCTCACAATCAGAATTAAGATAACATATCAAATAAAGTATACTTTCTTTAACCTTGAACACATCCATTCTCAACAATTGAAAGTCACTCACCTTGCTGTTCGGTAACCAAAAACGCTTCCAAATACTAACCAAACACTCACCTCAACACAAAGCACAACTCCACCTCAACACATTAAGAACCTTGACAAGCAAAATAACACATCAAGACTAATGCTAAAACAGAGCAAAATTTTATGTTTCTAAAACAAAGAGAAAACGTCGAAATTACTGAAATCCTTACCGAAACAACTCTCTAAAATCTCTGATCCGATTCAAATCACTTCTCCTCAACAAAAGTTTATCAAAAACAAATAAATCAACATCTAACAGAACTAAAACCACACAATTGAACCTCTACAACTCTAATTTTCCGGATTCCCAAAAAATGTCGAAATAAAGCTTGTTTTGAGGAAATTGATATCCAAATCAAAAGCAATTGAAAAACTATTTTTATGTGATAGTAATCACCTCAAAAACATCTCAATTTCATTAAGAAAACATCATAAGCACCTCAAGAAAATTATCTCAATAATTAACTCCGAAAATCAATCTCAACTCATAAAATCCTTTTCAATAGATTGATTAATCAAAAGAATCATTAACAAAAAATTACTTGCCATCGAAGCATGAAAGAAACCAAGGAAAAGAACATTACCTTGCTGTAAGATGATTGAAAAGAGAAGAATAAGATCGACAATGGCACTCCACCATGATCAAGAGTAAAAATCGGCAAAGAGGATTAAAATCAAACTTAAAGAGAAGAGAAATAGAAATCAATAAGAAGAAAAGAGGAAGAAAAGTGCTCAGTAAAAGAAAGAATTTGAGAGAAGTTACAAAACCGTTGAAGAAAAGAAAATGAAAGCCACGTGAAATGAAAATCAAGAGATGAAAAATAGATTTTGATTAAAAGATGAATCTACATGGAATTTTAGTAAAAAGGGAAGATTAAAATACGGTTAATTTATGAGGGAAAAACTCTAAACACAAGCCTTGGTAAAATAAGCTTCATAGACTTTCGATTTGTGATAATTTGCAAGATAGTCACTAAAATTATTATTTCCAATTAATTCTATTTAATTGATAAATCAAAACTCAAATTAAATTCCAAAATAAAATTTAATAACAAAAAATCATTCAAAACGTTTCAAAAATACTTTTCAAATCAAAATTCAAAATTTTTAATATTTTTTCATTTATCGAAAATCCAAAAACGACTCGAATACCGACCCGAACTTTGAGACGTTACACTACACAAAAGATGTCACTTTATGATTTATTGGACCCCAATAGGAGCATAAATGCTAAGTGGGATATCACAATGATTATTTGATGAGTTTTCATATCGATATTTGATATATTGATCGGTTATAGATTATTTTCTCTTTAAACTTACATTGTTTTGTTTACCATTTGTATGATTCAATGAATTGCGTTCTCAGGCAACGGTGACAATAATCAACCTACAAATATATCGAGTCCAGGGTGGAGGTGGGCTAAAAAAAAGTCATCTGGTTGATGGTGGGAGCTCAAGCTATCGACCAAGGAGATTGCTCCAACTTCAAAACAAACATTCCCCGTAGTTACGAGAGGAGTCCAGCAATTATCGATTTACTCCCCGTATACAATCCAGGTTCATTGGCATTTTTAAGGTCAATTACAACAAGTATTGGCGAGTGAAGACGACTCAATTATTGGTTGAATTACTCACACTGGTATCTTGTTCTTCTACATCCCAATCTCAACAATGTCATTCACGTTTATAACTTCACTTACAAGACACCCCTTTACCATTTCATAAGTAAGTTAACAATCTCAATTTTTGTAAAAGAATAGTATTATATAAAAGGGTTTGTTATATCTCCGAGGTCGTCTATGAAAATTGTTAGTTCTCCGTTAAACAAAACTAGACAAAGATCTTCGGAAAGACTTTTCCATTAACTAGAGTCTTCAAGAAACTCATATCCTCTGAACGACAAACTATCATAATCTCCGAACTAGCTACAGTGCATAGACAAGATCTCTTATAGGCTCAGTGATTAGTCATAACAAACTTCGAGATCCGATGATCAAATCTATTTAATTCGTTGATCTACAAGTAGCCATTATGATCATATGTCTTGCATCAACTAAGATCACTGTATATATCTCTTGACCATGACAGACAGAAGGGGACCTGTACCATCTTTTTCATAATGATGCCCATTTTCATCTTATGTATTCATTCTCAACATGAATAAACACCGATCACTAGTTATTATTTTATCGACTACGATTTTCATTCAAATCAGAAAAGATGAACCGCTAATGGTGGACAAGAGAACTTATTTTCATTAACAGGGTTAATTTATATTTTAAAGTACTTCGATTGATGTTTTCCATTACAGATGACATGGGTGTGTTCTATGGCGTGAAAGATAGCAATGAACTACTTATGGGAGCTAGGAATGGTGGAAATGTGCATTCAGAGATGATATTTAGGAAAGAGGAAGATGAATTTACATTGGATCAAGGATGGGTTTTCCCTAGAATACTTCAATGGCGATGAACGCCTTATGACTTCCCCTGATTCATATCCATTTCTTCCCAGATCTCCAAGTCCACTTCAATCTTCACCGTTTGCTCTTGATTTTGCTAGCCTTTTGTTCTTTCTGGCGTGGTTCCAAAATCAAAAGCCACAAAACCAAGAGAAAAAGCTCCATACTAAGACGAAGAATCTTATAAGATAAGCATCAAACCAAAGAATTTCATTGACTAAAATAATGATTATTTTTATTTGAAATATCAAATTCGAGTACAACATCTAATACCTTGCAATTACTCTAATTAAATATAAAAAATTTATCTCAAACCCATGGGCATGTTTATTTCAGCACACAAAACTCTTAAAAATGGCCCATTACTGTGATATGCTAATGGGCTGCTCGATCCCAATACTCGCGAAGCTAAAGCTAAATAGTATAAAGTAGCAATGGCGGCCTTCAACGCTTACTTCATCTTCCACTCCTCATCTCAGCTCGTCATATGTTTCAAAAGAAAAAATTGGAAAAAAAATCCCTTTTTGATCTCCATAACTTAAACAAAGCAAAGAATTAGGGTTTAAGGAAAGATATTAAGAATGGAAGGCAATAACTTGGAGAAAACACTCCAAGAAGGGAACCTTTACAGGCAACTCAATTGCCTCATTGTTGCTCATCTTCGCCATCACAATCTCACCCAAGTAATTCTTTAAATTTTCTGCATATTTTTTATTTATTTTTATACTTAATTTTGTCTTTATCTTTTTAAAGGCTGCAAGAGCAGTGGCTTCAGCAACAATGACGCCTTTAGACGTTGAAGCTCCTCCCAATAAGCTTCTCGAACTTGTTGTCAAGGTGGGTTCTGTATGTTTTTCTTTTTGGGGTTTGAAGGAAAGGCAGGCAATAAAAAAACATAAAAGAAAACATGTCTTCTTTTAGTTCTAAAGTGATAACAGGGTCTGGCAGTGGAGAATGATGAAACATTACAAGGGGTTCCTTCTTCTACTTTGTTTGATTTGGGGACAGCGCTGGGTTATGGCTCAAATCCGAATCCTCGGCTTAGTTCTGTTGATTTCAGGCAATACCCTTTTGCTAAATTCCCTTATCTGTCCATTTTAATCGGTTTGTTATTGTTTTACTCTCTTTTTTTTTGGCACAGAGGATTAGATTTGTCATATATTATTCGGATTTGAGTATGTATCTGACAGGAGTATTTTATGATTTTTAAAGTTTTTCCGGTGTATTTGGAGGTGATATCCTCGTGTCCATTTGTCGGACACTAGCGCCGGATACTGATACATGAAAAATAAAGAGTAGGAGCAACATAACTAGCTAATTAATCTAGAAAAACCAAAGCGAATAATGAAGGAACCTATAATTTCATATTAGTTTGATAGTTTTCGCCCTTTTCACTGTATGTCGGATAGGTTCCTTGCCACCAGTCTTCCATAAGAGGAGCTCTTAGAGGCTGGAATGGAGATACTGCTTCAATTGCTCTTTTCGCTATGGTCTTGCTGACGGCAGATCAGACATAAGAACACTGTGGTCTAATACAGAATAGACAAAGATGATAGGTTTTAAAAGCACAGATTTTGTTTGATTTATGGAATTTTGGGCCTGAGGGAGGCAGAGTCGATATAGCAATGCTGGATTAACATTCTTTTTCTTTTTTATAAACTTCTTTTTCTATTCTGATATTAATATGTAGCAACGAATTTGAGGATTTTTAAGTTTGAAATTCCTTACCATTAATTGACATAAACTCACGGTGAATGTCAATTGTGAGACCAGTGCTGCACAGGATACTAAAGGCTCGACAAAGAGTTTTCCAAGGCACGAGATAAGGCATCTTTCAGAGCACAAGGTTGGTTAGCTTATGTGTGCAACACTCTTGTGAAAGTGATTATCGTACTGCACTGATAGTTCAAATCTTCTTTAGAATATTGCCAGGTGCGCAAGGTTTAGTACCGATGGGAAGTTTGTTGCTACCGGAAGTGCCGACACATCAATTAAACTCTTTGAAGTATGATTCTTGCATTTGTATGTTTAAGTTTTCTTCACGAAGGATTGTGTCCGACTCCTGTTATTTTATTGGTGCAGATATCAAAAATAAAGCAAATGATGCTGCCTGATTCAAAAGATGGTCCGGTGCGACCTGTTATAAGGACATTTTATGACCATGTGCAGGTATTGCTTATCATTTATCCTGCAGTATGCTTTAAGTTAATGGAAATGAGTCTCATAATCATGGATTTTTTTCTATTATGTTTAATTTGGTTCCAAACCCTAATATTTTTGCGTTTGATACCCTCTTTTCTGTTCATTTCAACCTTGTTTCTGCACACCCTCTCAACAACTCACCTTTATGCTTGTATTCTTAATCAATTTATTTGTTTTGTTCTCTTTCAATCTAAAAGTTGAAAATTTCTACAACTAGGTTGGGCTAGTGTCTAAAATATATACCAACTTTATTTTCGTGAATGCTTGTTTTCAAGGAAAAGCCATAGAGAAACATATACTTGGATTCCTTATATATATGTAGATGCATAGCTATATATTTATTAGTATATTTTTCTAATATCCTATGGCTGAAATGATGGGCATCTTAATTTCTTGTAGTTTGTCCTCCAAATCTCTGATGAGAGTCTAAAAGTAAAAGGATTGTCTTCTTAGGTTTAGAACTTCATATTTTGTGTATATTCTCTCTTTGCAATCAACTCTAAAGCTTATTAAAGATGCTTGTTGATTTTCCTTTGTATGGTCTAACTCTCTTTTGCTCAAATGCAGCCAATAAATGATTTGGATTTCCATCCTCAGAGTACCGTGCTAATATCCGGTGCAAAAGATAACACTATAAAGTATGAACTCTATTCTAAATATAATTAGCTTTGGGATTTTCTTTTAGTTTTATTATTTCCTATTTCGTCTCCTATTCTTTCCCTTATTAATTCATCAATAACTACTTGATGATAGAAACAGTGAAAATCGATGTTTCCTTTCTGGAGTGGTAGGTAGCATGCAAACTGACATTTTTACATTATGGTTGAAATGTGTTCACAGATTCTTTGATTTTTCCAAAGCTACCGCAAAGAGAGCCTTCAGAGTGATCCAGGTTTTGCTTAATATTTTGACACTTTTTCAATTTTGGTCTATGTTCCAAGCTGATTTTAATCTACTTCCGACGTTAAACTTGTGTACTTATGATGACCTAGGATACTCACAATGTACGGTCTGTATCTTTCCATCCATCTGGTGATTTTCTAATAGCGGGTAAACTATTTGAATCATATTTTCCCTGTTTTGAATTTTTCTCGATTTCCTATTTCTTCATGCAACTTCTTACTTGAAGCTTAGATCAAATGAATATTCTAGTGGAAGACCCGGACTCACTTAAACTTGGAAATGGTTTGATTTAATAAATCTACGTATACCGTGTTTTGTATTTGAATTTTCATAACCCTTCTAGACCCTTTAAGGTTACGAGATCCACTTTCCGTCGAAGACCCATTTCATCTATTCACAATAGGGTACTATTTTGCAGTAATATGGTTCATGCACCCAACCCTATTAGTGGGGAAAGGCTTAGTTTATTTTCTGTAAGTCAAATCTTTATGAACCATGTCCGACAACAAATTGCTGACCCAATTTTTGTATTTCTTTTGGTTCCTGAGAATGGCATAAGTTAACTTATAGGAACTCCTTTTCAAGTCTTTTATTATGATTCGACTACTTACAAGGTTCAGATGAAAACTGGCAGGAACCGATCATCCAATACCACACTTATACGATGTTAATACATTCCAATGTTATCTATCTGCAAACCCCCCTGAGATAGGCGTAAATGGAGCAATAAACCAGGTATAAAATATTCCCATCTTCAAAACAGACGGTTCTCTTATCCATTTGTTTTGTTAAAGATAAATTGAGACCATTTGGTCCGAAATCTAATCAGTTCTGGATTTCTGGTGTACAGGTAAGATATTCTTCTACCGGTGGCATGTATGTTACTGCATCTAAAGATGGTGTCATTCGGTTATGGGATGGAGTAAGTGCCAGTTGTATGCGCTCCATAGTTGGTGCCCATGGAACGGCAGAGGCCACGAGTGCATGTTTTACAAAGGATCAAAGGTATGAATGGTAATAATATAGATTAGAATATGAATATATGGTGAAAAACTTAGTGAGAGAAGCTCCTCCTTCTCTCTAAAAATCAGGTGTTTTAGATAAGTTTTTCTATTTTCATTTCTTATCATTTCTCTTAATGGCGAGTAAGGTGAGAGTTCCGGTTGGGAAAAACTGTGTCACTGTGATCATTTTCAACATTCCAAAGAGTTTTCATTACAAAGTTCTTTGGTTATTTTTCGATAAATATGGCGAGGTGGTGGATTCTTTCATCCCCAATAAAAGAAGCAAGGGAGGAAGTAGGTTTGGTTTTGTTCGTTTCACCAGACTGGAGGACGCGAGGAAGGCTATCAATTGTGTTCATAGATCTTGGATTCAAGGCAACAAAATTAGAGTATTCATGGCGAGATATCTTCCTCGTGATGTTTTCTGGAGGAAGTTCTCTGGTCTTTATTCAGTCGAGGGAAACAATGTAAGGAAGGATGTTAGTCACACGGTGGCTCCCATTGCTGGTTCTATTGACGACAGTAAATTCTCAACTCTCAAAGACAGCTTGTTAGGATGGTGCAGAATTTTTATTAAGTGGGTAGAGTCGTCTTCTTTTGAAGAGGCAGTCGTATCCCCGTTATCCAAGGTGAGGGAGCTCGTTGGTGCCTTTCCAGTTAAGTTTCCTGAGCTGGAAGAGGGTTCTGAAGAAGCTGGAAGATCCATTCACTCTTCGGAGGTGCAGTCGGCCGTGAGGTGTTCTGAGAATGAAGAAAAAAATTTCTGCTGTTTGGGGACTAGTGCTAGAGGCAGCCTCCTGTCAGGTGAGGGTGACATAGGAGAGGCTTTGATGATGGGTCTGAGGAGCGATATTGGGGGTCAGAGGATGGTTCTTTCCCAAATGGAGGGAGTGGGGGAACACAAGACATTGCTGGTGCATGCGGAGAGAGAAGCAGTGGATGTCTTTAAGGACACTTGTTTGCCTGCACGTGGTTTTGTGGAGAGTAAGGATTTTTTAATTAATTCTCCCATCCAGGATGGTCTCTTAGTGTCAAAGGAATTGGAAGATGTGAGCCTAAAGGATAAAGTGGATCTGTTGGTTCACGTGGAGAGGGATAATGAAGTTGCCTTTAGGAAAAATAGTGAGTTTGCATGTGCTTTTGTAGGCTCAAAGGATTATTTTAATGATTTCCCCATGTTGGTTGGTCGGGTTGAGATTAGGGAGGTGGAGGAAGGGATTCACGAGGGCTGTTCATACAACTACGCATTCGTAAATCCAAAGGGTATCGCAAGGCAGTACATGAGACCTAAGGTGGGTTCTGGCAATAAATTTAGATCTAAACAATTTTTTCAAGGGAATTTTACAGCTCCTAAAAGAAAGTATAGGGGTTCCCGAAGCAAGAGCCATCAGAGTAAGGTGCATTGGGAGGAAGAAGTGTCTGTTTTTGATGGCAGATTCACTTATGAATCTGATTTTCCAGCATTGGGGCAGTCTCAACAGAAGGATACGTTCAATTCCTTGCCTTTTGGGAAATATTTGGGTTGTGAGTCTAATGGCGCAGTAGTGTATCTATTGTCGGAAGACGATGGCGGGGGAAGGAGTAGAAGGTTCAGGTGATCTACACCATGCTTTTTGTCTGGAGCTGGAAGTTCGGACGGTCTTTAGCCAACAAGACGTGGTGATGTGGTGGAAAGGCGGCTATATGCGTTTTTTTTTTTTTTCATGTGAAAGCTCCGTGGCCTTTGAGTTAGAAGTTGGCTTTTATGGTTTTAGTCAACTGTCACCCTTGGCTTTTTTCTGGTTGTTTTGTTTGATTGTCTATCGGGCCTCGTTTAGGTTTTTTGTTTGGCCAGTCTTTTTTAGGCTGTTGTTATTGCTTTGTTGGATTAGGCTGGTTCTGGTAGGATTGTTGGTGGCTGTTTTTGGTGTTTTATTCATATTGGGGGTGGCTCCCTGGTTGTATCGTGTTCTTTCTATGGTTAATAAAATCTTAAGGCACTCTTTTCCTCCTTCTGCTGATTAAGGAGCTTCTCTATAAGCTCCTTTAATCATGAAGGAGGTTTTTAACGAGGCCTGCAATTCCTATAAAAAAAAGAAGGTATGAATGGTAATCAGTTTGGTGGTTCGATTACATCTTATGTCAAAGCATGGCACTGTGTTTGATATGTTTTAATCTATAAATGAAATGGGCTATAAATTGTAGACTATAATGTATTATATATTTGATAAAAGTAAAAGAAAAATGCTATATTGCTATGTTACTTGGACTCGGGAATGAGTGTCGGATATGGTTACATGTTCTTCAAGTGTGTGTTCAATTATCTCTATGTTTTAAGAGTCCTTTGAAGATCATATCCTCGTACCATGTCCTGATATGCGCCAGACACGGGTATTAGACACCATTGCTTCAAGAATAATAAGCTGTAGCAATGCCGTTATATCGTAATCTCATTATTTTCTCTGGCTAGGTCTGTAAGCTACTTTAGACTGTAATGGAAAATGAAGCAGATTGCAGTGTATGGCTAACAGGATACGCACGAATTAATCGATGAAAGTTCATGTGTCATGTTTCGTAAACTTTGCATGATTTTATTTGCATTGGTACCTTGGTTTGTTTTAAGAAACTTGACCCGTAGTCTTGATTTTCTAGGTTTGTCCTTTCTTGTGGAAAGGATTCCTCGGTGAAGCTTTGGGACATTGGGACCGGAAGATTGGTCAAGCAATATCTTGGGGCTACTCACACGCAATTGCGGTTCCAGGTATGCGTGGGCGGTTTTCTATCTGGTTAAGTTTCCTAATTGGCAGTCATATAACTTCTTTGAGGTCTCGAGGCCAAATCGACTATCCCCAAATTAGTTATTAGGTCTAAAACAGAGTTATCTCTGGGTTCATGAATTTCTAGTTGAAACAGTGCTCTGTCATCTGCCGAAAAGTTATCTTGGCAATTTGGGTTCATGAATCTGTGCTTTCGGTTAGATCACCTACGAAATGGTTCGATATGTTCTCTGCAGGCCGTTTTTAATGATACCGAAGAGTTTGTGCTATCCATAGATGAACCTAGCAATGAGGTTCGTTCGACTTCATGATTGTAGTGGTAACAACCTACTATTGGCTTCCGTTGATTATTTTCTGTTATGATACAGATCATCATATGGGATGCTTTGACGGCTGAAATAGTGGCAAAGTGGCCTTCCAACCATGTTGGCACCCCTCGTTGGATCGAGCACTCACCAACGGAGCCTGCTTTCATATCATGTGGGACCGACAGATCTGTTCGGTTTTGGAAGGAAACTCTCTAAGCACCCGGAATGATCTGGAGAACTTGATCGAACCGAGTTGGCAAAAGCTAAGCGCATCATGAACATTGCAAGTCAACGGTCCGACCTGTAACTCGTCCACATATTTGGAGTCCATATCGCGGCACATCATTGGAGTGGCCGTGCAAATTGCGAGTCATCACGAATTCCCCTGTATCCGTTCTCTCTTTCTTCACCTATTGGAGAGAAACAAGCATTGCAGTCGTTTAGTTTCCGTTTAATAAAAGTTGGTTTGATTAGTGTGCATCATGGGGGTTAATAGTTATTCATGAAGTGTATCAATGTTATCTTTTAATGGATGAAAATTCTTGTTTATCGTTACGGCGTTGATGTTGCGATTCATGTTACATGATATACCACTCCTATATCTACATATACAAAAAATAAATAACCTTGTTATCATCAATACACCATGCATTCAATTTCTATCACATAATTCTTATCATTTTGTTTTAATTGACAACCATTGCAAATGATACGCATTCATGTTCATATCACAAATCGATATCATTTCATTCATGAAGTCGCTTTCAATAACAATGAATTTTTTTATTAAACTAAAGTAATTACAAAATAGTATATGTTTTATGTATTCTCAATTATTTGACAATGAACGTTTTATCACTCTGTTGCAATCGTTGATACTCGAACTCAAGACTTTTAAAAATATTAACAATT
Source organism: Hibiscus syriacus (assembly GCF_006381635.1). Taxonomy (NCBI): domain Eukaryota; kingdom Viridiplantae; phylum Streptophyta; class Magnoliopsida; order Malvales; family Malvaceae; genus Hibiscus; species Hibiscus syriacus. The sequence continues at coordinate 591,842 of NW_024063122.1, forward strand.
CTTTTAGCCACTGAAATAAGTTACTTTGTGCTAATAAAAATGAACTTTTAATCATATTAGCCCATGTATTCCTTTAAGGATAACCAAGTAGAATAGACGGATATAATCCATTCGTTATCGTCATTGGCATTAAGGTGGTGTTTGTTTTTACTGTGTAAGGTCTGCAAAGCTTTTATGTCTGCGCCGCGCAGACATTGGGCTTCACAGACCGTTTGTTTTTTAGAAGACAAAAGCTCTTCTAACGTCTGTGCGGCGCAGACGTAGTCTTATGTCTGCAGAAGTCTTCTAACCTCTTCAAAGAGGTTTTATATTTAATTTTATATTATATTTTATTTTAATTTTAATATTAATATTAATTTTTTAAATAAATTAAATATTAATTTTTAATATTATATTATAGATATTAATTTTAATATTTATTTTTAAATAAATTAAATATTAATTTTTTAATATATATATAGATATTTAATTTTATCATATAAATTATTTATATATTATTAAAATTTTATATTTATTTTAATTATTTTGATTTAAGTTTAAATATAATATTTTTTTGGATTTGTTATTTTTAAATTATATTTAAACTTTTTATACAAAATGTAAGTATTTAAACCACATTGCTTAATAAAAAATGATTTCATTGTTTGATAATTAAGATTTTAAAATATAAAAAAATAAAAATTATGTTTTTAAAATTTTAAAATATAATCACAATTAAATAAAAAATAATCATAAAATAATTTGATAAATTAAAAAATATATTCCTAAAAATATCATATAATTATAAAAATAAATTATGAATATATATTTAAAAAATTTAAAGTATTACATAATTGCATATTTAAAAAAAATCATATAATTTAATAATCATTTATAAATTTTATTCTATAAAACTTATAAAAACTAATAATACATGTGATTATGTGAAACTTATAATAGAATTAATAAGGTGATGTTTGTTTTTCTAAAAAAATTATTATTGTAGTTGTATGAATTATTTAAATTTCAGTATTGTAAAACTAAAATTATTTAAATCTCAGTATTGCAAAACTCTTTTAAGTTTAAAAAATCAGTTTATTTATATTTCAGTTTATTTTAGCAGTCTGCAGACATTAAAAAACAAACAGTCTTCTTCTTGCAAACTACAAACTTTTGGTTCACCTCTTCTACTGTAGATGTAGTCCGCAGACTGCAGATTTTTTACCTCTACAAAAACAAACACCACCTAAGTGTCTTAGCCATCATCAACATAATTAATATATTTTACAAGTTTTTATATTTTTTTATTTTGTTAATGTGGCAGTCCCTAGAAGCACCACGTGTCGTCATTTGATTGCGACGTTTGTTAATTATCTGTCAAAGCTGGTTAATGGCCCGGCCAGTTTGGGAATGCTTTTTACAATGGAAAAGTGATTTTCCACCCTATAAGCAATGCTTTACATCCAAAAATTGTTTCAAAATCATGGTTGAAAAAGTGATTATTATTTCAATCTCAAAAGGCTCAAATTTCTAGTTTTTATGGTGGAAAAATCACGTTTTGTGGTGAAATTATATTTTTATCATCAATTATTTAATTTTAATTAATTTTTAAATCAATACACTTACATTTATAATTATTTATTAATTATTTTTATTAATGCTTAAAAATACTAATAAGTGTTATTATAATTTAAATATTATATTTTCAATTTATAACATAATATCCAAAATATATATTTTATCCTTTCAAAATCATTCTTTACTAACAATCTCAAATATTTAAATTTTAAATTGTATTTTTCAAAAAAAAAATTACATCATTTTTTAAAATCACTTTTTAAAAATATTACCAAACGTTTCAAAAGTAAAATCTATTTGACCATAAACAATGATAAAAGTTGGTCAAAATAATTGTTTTTTTTTTAATTTTCTAAAGTATTTTTAAATTCCATTTTAATATAGACTTATGACCATTTGAGCATAAAGAATGTCTTATTGTAAGGGATACAAACAATAGCTAGTCGTGTCCTTAGACGAGCTTAGCCCTAGGTCACGCCTTCCCTCAAACTTTTATATATTATTGTTATTTATTATCAATAATAATAATAATAATAATAATAATAATAATAATAATATACAGCTATTAATTTAAATAATCATTAGTATTTTCTTTTTAAAATTTCAACCTCATTTATTATTATCATCAACGATTAAAAATTTCATCATTAATCTTGTTCATCTTTACATATTCTGTTTAGGACTTTCTTTTCTTCTCGATTCTATTTCTTGTCCCTCCAAGTTTTATTTTGTATATCTTTTTGTTTTGTTTTGTTTAATAAGTTCATTTTTCTTCCGAAAATTGGGAATGTTTTACTTCCCTTTATAACCATTTTTATTTTATTTCATTTTAATATAGAGTTAGATTCTTTATAGTCTCTCCGATTTATGATTATTTTTGTTATCTTATTGATTTACTTATACTTTAGACGTTCATGTTGATTCTCTCATGTTAATATATGTTCACAATCGCTTAATGTAGGTCCTGTTTCAGTTGTACTTAAGCTAATTGTCAATATGTTGTCATATTTTATTATTATTTTAATGTTAATTGTGTATATCGTTTATTGTTAAGAGTGATACATGTTTAATCATATTTTTATCACTCAACGACTAATTTTTACTCTTTGATGATTTTAAAAGAAATAATTATTTAAATTAATAGTTGTATAGTAATAATAATAATGTAATAATAAATTATATGAAAACTAATGTATAACATATAAATATAAGGGTAAATTAGACATTTTTAACGTTTTTGTCACTTTTTGCTTCGTTTTTGTCATTCAATTATATTTTTTAAAAATCATATTTAATGTTTAGTTTTAGTTACATTCTGGTCACCCGTCGTTGAAAATTTTAATGATGATGTTGATGTATCACTATAAGACAATGTCATGTCATCATTGAAAAAAATCAAAAAAAAAATCATCGTTGGCAGTTCTGTTAATTTTTTAACGGTAGGTGACCAAAATAAAAGAAAAATTAAAAATAGTTAAATGACCAAAACATAATAAAAGTGATAGTTGAGATACTAAACGTATAATTTATCCTAAATATAGTAATATTGTGCGACTGCAGGGTATAAAAACTATTATATATTAAATAATCTTCTCGTACGTACGTACGTACATACTGTAAAACAAAAGGTGGAAAGCAACAAAAACATTGCGTCGCTGATGACGAAGCCATGGTTGTCTCGGTTCGTTCATCTGGACCCATACATATGTCTGTGTGTCCAGAGATGAGTGAGAGCCACGCACACTCACACTCACACTCACACTCACACTCACACTCACACTCACACTCACACTTACGGAGTCCCAAATCCAATCACTTGTCTTATAAAGTCAAGTAGTCAACCATCAAATGCTTAAGAGATTCTGAATCCCTCAGCTGCTCCCACTTCCATTCATTCTACGTAACATAATCACTGCATTTGTCTTTGCTCCCATTCACACGTTTTTCCGGGATGCGTTTCGATAAAACTTCTCTCTTGGGAGTAAGTTTCTTCTCTATATATTGCCTTCCAATTTTCATATTGCTGGGATTTTGGGTTTTTTTTTCCTTTGTGTGTGTTATGCTTGAACTTTGATCTGGGTTGTTTGCATGTATTGTGAATATTGGACGCGGGTTCGCGCCCAACATAGCTGTTTTTCATTTTTCTTGTGTTGTACTATTCTTCGAGCACCTTATCTGCATATTTAGTTCAGATATGCATTAGAAATGATTAAGAAAAATGAAGGAGTGGAAATAGTTTTTATGTATATTGCCTTCGGATCTTGGTTTTATGTTAAGTTTGATCTGAATTGTTTGCATGTATTGGTTTTTCTTATGTAACTCGGACTGGATCATTAATATTGGATATGGGTTTGCGTATATGACGTGGGTATTTCAGTTTCTTTTATATGTTTTGTAGTTAAATTCTCATAATTTATATATTTTCTTTGTATTTTTTATTGATAATCTGTTTTTGTTTCTAGAATTTTATAAACATAAAATTTGGATATTTATCGAACATGATTAAGAACATCTATAGGATAGAGGTGAGTTTTGGATAAAGGATCATACCCAGAAACCAATGTCCAACTATGTATCAGATGGAGGTGCTGGACGCATGGAAGCACGCCCAAAGCTCAGTGTTACATTATCTAACGTTACTTTCATTCATACATAGGGGAGAAGAAAGAGGAATGGGAACACGGATGATAATTTGACAGATCTTGAGCATGGGGATGCAATACCGGTAAAATCGGATTTACTTTTTTTCGTTTAATGTCAAATGAAATTCTATATTAACTGATATGTTAATGAGAGATGATTTCTTGAATCAGGCTGAATTTTTGGGATTTTAACATTGTACCATGCAACAGGCAAAGTGTGATGCAGGGAAGCTCGTATTAGCAACAATTGCTCTCTTGATTGCTTCCACTTCAAGCATATTGATTGTACGCATCCTTTTTGTTCTACTTGTCGGTTCTCTCTTTTTGATGGGCATTCGAAAAGAATTGGAATGAGAAATTAAGGATAACTAAACTTATTCATGGTGATGTGAATGGTTCATTTCTACAGCCAAAGTTTGGAGGGAGGATAATCGATATTGTCTCGGGAGATATCAGTGAAAGTATTTGATATATATTTCGGTGGAGGGAAGAGAGACACAATTATCACAACTCTTTTATTATTCAAACTATCTTTTTGTATTTTCTCTCTTACCTTCTTACATGAGAATACAAGTCTATTTATAGCCTTAGACATGACTCTTAAAATTCGTATTTAAAACAAAATTAAAACAACTCAAAATCAGAATACAAAACAGCACAGTAAATTCTGACCATTCACTACTAAAATTGCTATAACTTTCTCTAGAGAAATCCAATCGACTTGAAATTTGTTGCACCTGAAAATAGACTTCAATAGCTGTAATTTGATAGGTTATACACCCATAATGGTTAACGTTTGCCCCTTCAAATTGTCATTTAAAAAACAGCCTTAAATCTGTCCACTGTGCAGTTACGAATTTAATGGCAAATTAAGTTTATTCACCAACACCCCTCCTTAAGCTTAATTCTCTTCTGTCCTTCATGCCAAGTAGATTTCTCATTTTATCAAAAAGTCTTGTGGACAGTGGCTTTGTAAAGATATTAGCTGCTTGGTCTTCACTTTTCACATGCACCAGTTTTATCTCCTTTTCCTTCACGTGCTCTCGGATGAAATGGAACTTCAGGTCAATATGCTTACTTCTTTCATGATGGACAAGATTATTTGCCAATTCAATCGCTGATCTACTGTCCAAGTAAATTTGTGTGGCCTTCTCTTGAGCAAAATTTAGTTCATTCAGTAATCTTCTCAACCAAATCACATTACACACACAACCTCCTGCTGCCACATACTCTGCTTCGCACGTAGAGAGTGTTACGACTAGTTGTTTCTTTGATAGCCAAGTGAATTTCGTGTCCCCCAAAAAGAACACATATCCCGATGTACTCTTTCGATCATCCACATCACCGCACCAATCGCTATCGGAATATTCCACTAGCATGAAATCTTCAGCTTTTGTGTAGAATAATCCAAGGGATTTAGTTCCCCGAATATACCGCAAAATTCTCTTTACTGCTTTCAAATGCATGTAGACTGGCTCCTCCATGAATCTATTTACAACACCAACGCTATAAGAAATGTTCAGCCTTGTGCATGTGAGATAATGAAGACTCCCAACGGTACTTGGTTGCATCTACTCGTTCTCCACCATCAAACTTAGAAAGTTTCACCCCGGATTCCATTGGTGTTTGATGAGTGTTCAGAAAAGTTAATCTTTGCTCGTTATTTCTTCGATTTTGTGGAGTTATTGCTGTTGATTTTGTTGTGTTATGCCTATTTTCGTGCAGATCCTTACTTTCCAGAATTAGTGATAAAATGAGAGAATTCTGCATTTTTTTATTATTATTTGGTCACGGCTGGAGATATGGGCACGACACTGGGCACGACGCGGTCTGACGTGGCAGTTTCTAGAAGGTACAGTCAGCGGCGGTTTCCAGAAGACTTCATCTGCACGCCTTCTGGAAGATTGACGAGTAGAGTTGCATTAGGAGACTAGTTTGAATTTAAATTTAAAAACAATTATCTTTTGTATTATTTTATTATTTTCTTTGCTTATCCTTTAGGCTTTGAGAGGCTATAAATACCCACTTGGGGTAAGCCTAAACTTATCACTCAAATTACATTCTTCTTTTCTCTCTAGTTTTATTAAAGTTTTCTCTTTTTACTTTTCAAGTTTTTTCCCTTTTTTCTTTTATTTTCAAGCTTTGTTTTCAAAATGCTAAGTATGACTTTTGTCATGCTTAGCTAAATTTTTCAAAAGCCGAGAGCTGTCGCGATGATTCAATTTCAACGGGAGAATTGAAACGGTCCTTTAATATCTTCATAATATCTCTCTCAATCTCTGCGCTTATTTTGCAAAATCAAAACAGTTTTCAAAATCAAAGATTGACTTTGGTCAAGAGGTTGTTGCGATTAAATGTGTGGGAGGAAGATTCGACTTATAGAAAACAATTCGACTTCCTGGGAACACACTTGGAGAGATAGTTTCGCCAAGAGGGAATTGAGATCAGAATTGACGGCTATAGAAGCAACAATCCAAGTCGGACGCTACAAACTTAAACGGTAATTGATCTACGACAATTGATGTCGTTAGAATCAATTATCGAAGCCGGAATCAAAGATTGCCTTGGGTGTTCGGTATACAAGATAGAGTCACGGGGATAGCCCTTGTAGACAAATTAACCGACGTGAATCCCGAAGAGGAAATCTTATTCGATGATCTAAAGGAAATTGAATCAAAGCGAAGCTTGAGGCGATTTTTACCATATTTATTCACAATCTTCATCATCCTATTTTTACTTTAATTGCTTTAATTTATTTACTCGTTTTTACTATTTAAATCTCATATTGCAAACCCCTCCCCCCCATTTTACTATTTTTTGCCTGGTTAAAAACCATTCAAACATAAATTTGTGATTTTCTACATCCTTGAGGATTCGACCCTTATTTCTCTATACTATGTATTTCCTTATTTATTAATTGAGAAAAAGGAATTTATTTTGACACCGAAAAGACAATTGTCAAATTTGCGTCGTTGCCAGGGACTTCGCCAAAGTTATTAATTTTTGTTTGCTTTTGATTTATGGCCAGGACTAATCCGGGCACATTAGTGAAGTACGATCCGAAGATCGAAGCTAAAGCTAGGATACTCCACGCACATACACTTCAGGAAAGAAAGAGACAAAAAACAAATCCAGAATAAGAATCAAATTCAGGTAATACAAATCTGATGGCCGAACTTACTATTCGGGAGTTAGCCGCGACACCTACAGAACAAGTGCCTTTGAGCATTGATTTTCCCCAAGGCGAAACTCCATACCAGTTGAAAACTGGCCTTATTCATCTCCTCCCTACATTCCGCGGATTGCCAAATGAGGATCCACACAAACATCTCAAGGAATTCCACATGGTCTGCTCTAGCATGACACCACAGGGAGTAACCGAGGACCAAATAAAACTTAGAGCTTTTCCTTTTTCCTTAGCCTATTCGGCTAAGGATTGGTTATTTTATCTTCCTCCTAATTATGTTACTACATGGGCTCAAATGACTCGTCTTTTTCTTGACAGGTTTTTCCCTGCGGCAAAAGTAAGTGAACTACGAAGGAGAATACTTGGAATCAAGTAGCTTAATGGAGAGTCACTTTACGACTACTGGGAGTGTTTTAAGAAGTTATGTTGTAGTTTCCCACAACATGGGTTAACTGAGCAAACACTCCTTCAATACTTTTATGAAGGATTATCTCCCCTGGAAATGAAGATGATCGATGCAGCCAACGGTGGAGCCTTGGTGAATATGACTCCTACTGAGGCTAGGGACTTAATATCGACAATGGCTGCAAATTCCCAACAATTTCTCACAAATAATGAAACTTCTCGAAGGGTTCATGAGAGAAGTTCATCTTCCTTAGAAAAAAAATCGATAAGCTAACTGAAGTCGTAAACTCTCTTGTTTCAAGAAAGATAGGGCAAAACCAAGTATGTGGAATATGTGCATTGTCTGATCATCCGACAGACGGTTGTCCACTGATTCAAGATGACGCAACAACTCAAGTCAATGCAGTCGGGAATTTCCCGGGACCTCCCCAAAGAGCTTATAATCCATACTGCAATACATGCAACCCAGCATGGAGGAATTATCCGAATTTCAGCTATGCTCAGAACCCAATACCAAGTCAAAGTTATCAATCGAGACCACCTCCACCACAACAACAGCCGCAGAAGACATCACTAGAATCAATTGTCAAGAGGTTAGCGCTTTCACAGGAAAAGCTTCAGAATCGCACCTAAGCCCACTTACAAGAGTTAGACAAGAAGATGAGCCAACTGGCTCAAACCGTAAGTCGCATGGAATCACAAGGTAAGCTTCTGTCTCAAACTGAAGTAAACCCGAGGGAGAACGTCAGTGCCATCACTCTACGGAGTGGTACAGTAGTGGCGCCACCTATTCCATCAGACCAAGCAGTCCAAAAAGAGAAGAAGACTGCTGACACAGGATCCCAGAAAGAGAATGACGAGGTTAGTCAAAAAGGATAAAAAAGCCGAGGAAAATGAAATATTAGACGTACTTCGGAAGGTGGAAGTTAACATACCTCTCCTTGAGGTTATCCGAAAAGTTCCAAGGTATTGCCGATTTTTGAAGGATCTCTGTACGACTAAAAGGAAACTTACCAGGGTCGAGAAAGTGGATTTAGGTGCGAACGTCTGAGCAGTTTTCCAATGACCGCTTCCACCGAAGTATAAAGACCAAGGTATGTTTTCAATGCCTTGTAAAATTGGTGAGATTAAAATCAAGCGAGCTATGTGCGATCTAGGTGCCTCTATCAATGTAATGCCTCTCCCCGTCTATAATTTAATTTCCACCAAGCCTTTGAAGGAGACGAGAGTTACACTTCAGCTAGACAAATCAATTATTTATCTTGATAGACTCCTAGAAAATGTTCTAATAGAGGTAGAAAAATTAATTTTTCCTGCTGATTTTTATGTGATTGATATGGAAAATGATCGTAGCAACATTGGTTCTGAAATCCTCCTCGGTCGTCCCTTTCTAAGCACGACAAATGCAAAATTTGACGTTCGAAGCGGTATTCTTACTATAGAATTCGACGATGAGATCATAAAGTTTGATGTTTATAAAGCAATGAGATATCTGGATAACGTGTATAGTATTAATTTTGTTGGCATAATTAAACATGTTGATGATGAATCTAACTTTGTTGATTATTTATGCAAGGAATAGGATGATAAAAAAGACGACATAAGGGAGTTGAAAAAATATTTCATTTGTTGATTCGAATTTGATCTTAACTCCTTTAAACACTAAAGATTCACTTTTCCTTTTGCAGGCACCAAAAATTATGTCGAAACCATCAAAGAATCATTTGAAGAAATCAATTTTTGGTAAAAAAGATGTTTTGACGGACATTCTTTTCGACAAAAATTTTAATTTGGGAAAAATTTGAAGAAATCTTTATGAGAATTTTCGAATTTCTCATAAAGAATTTCTTAGTTGGAAAAAGCGAATGAAGTGGAAGTGTCTGTCACAAAACCTGTAGTCTGAATCAGGTCGTCGAGCTAATGACGTTAAATAAAACCGCTTTATGGGAGGCAACCCATTGTTTTCAATTTCGTTATATTTTTTTTATCTTTACTTTTTGTTTCATTTTATTTTTATTCATTCAAGCATGTTTAATTTAATTTAATTTTTATTTTTGCAGGAACCAAATAATTTTATTCAAACTTAAACGACGAAGAATTGCATAAATTTCAGTCGAATAGTGCTAATTTCGGAACCCCAAGAGCAGTGGTAAAAAAATGCAGAATGGTGGAACAAGGAAAGACCCGTGTGCACCGTTTCATTAAACGGCGCATGTTGGCACAACCCTTTGAAGGTCAGCGCATGTTAGCAAAACCCATATAAAAAATTCTTTCCCCCTTTTGTTATCTTTCTGCCGCCTACCATTCCCCAATTCTCTCTTCTCTTTCAATTTCCTTTTACCATAGACCCCACCATCCCTATCTCTATCACCTTTTAATTTTTAAATTCCCCTTTATCCACACAAAAAACAAAAACCCCATTTACTTCCAATTCAGACACCCCACGGCAGAAACCAAACTTAAACCCATCAACTCGATAGCCATCCCAAAACAAACGCAAAACCATCGCCCCTTATTCTCCTCACTACCGACGACATCACTGAACCCTTACGCCTTTTGTAGACACTTCATTTCGCCCTGGCCCTTCTCTAAGCAACTTGCTGCCATCACTACCCCAGAGCGTTAATGCTTGTTTCCTACCAATCCTACAGACGCATGTGATATCTGATCTAAAGTATGATCAGATTGCAAATTGTTATTTTTTATGTAAAATCTATGTAAGAAAATGGCTATAAATAGCCGATTGAAATGGAAGAAATGGAGGGGAGGAAGAATTGTAAAAGGGATTACTCTTGTTTTTCAGAAGGGGATAGTAATAAAATACAAATTTTTTTTCAGCAATTCCTAAGGTAGTTCAGTTTATATTTCAGTTTTCTTTAAATTTTTTTTGTTCAATACGAATGCAATTAATAATAAGAATTTTAGTTTGTAATTTTGTTCGTAGTTAACGTAAATTCCACGAGTTTAAAAAAATAATTAAAATAAAAATAGAGAGTTAAGTTACCTTGCTGCAGTACGTCGGAGTAGGGGTGTCGTCGTCGTCGGGTCTAGAGTCGAGTGGTTGGTGTGGCTCTCGATTTCACTGGAAATTTGGGACTCCATGGATGCTCTGCGTGAAAGAAAATGAGAAGAAGGTTGTGGGTTTGATATGTTACAGAATAAAAAATGGGAAAGGGGGTTTTATTTGGGGTTCACGTGTTCTGGAGTTAATTCAGGTGGGGGAGTGCTTTTAATTTGAATTTTGGGTTAACCTCATATAGGATCCTTTAATTTATTGTCATCTTTTATAATGGTCTTTTTTTGTTTTGGTCTATTTATGTTTAAGTCACTCTATTATCGCTGTTTTAAAAATCAGTCAGTAAACTTGTGTGGTTAATCACGTCCAGGTCCCTCTAATATTACATTGTTTTTACATTCTAGTCACCGAAGTTCTATGTTTTTATTTTATTTCACTTTAGGTGCTTTATTTTCGTTATTTTCAATTCGATCACCAATATGTTATATTTTGTGATGATTTATGCATGTAACTTTCATTTCCTTTATTTTAGTCACTATTAGTTTTTGATTTAACATGTTATATTTCTTGTTTTGTTTATTTCTAATTTTGCCACTTTATTTTATGTCTATTTACTTTAGTAACTATTTATTCCTGATTGAGTAGTGCTTTTTTTTTTGTATGTTTATCTTTGTTTATTTCATTTTAGCTATTATCTTATGTATTCTTGTATTTTATCCAACATAATTATATTTTACTATAATTTGGATAATCATGTTATTTTAATTTTATGTTTCACCCACTATTTTTTTTACTTTATTTTAGTTTAAGCATTAATGTTTCAATACTTTTATTTTATTCCCGTTATTACTTATTTTGTTGTTTTCTTATTAGAACTCTACTTTGGTCATTATACTTTCAAATACTTTATTTTAGTCATTATTTTACATTTGATTTAATCATTGTTTGGTATTTTAATTTTCTGTTTCGCTATTTTAGTACTTTAAATTTCTATTTTTTATTTAATCCCTTAATTTTATGTTTTTCTTTTGTAGCTTATTCCTATAATTAATTTGATCCATGAATTTTAATCCTTTCCAATTTAATTTTTTTTAATTCGAATTTTCTTTTATTCTTTTTATTTACTTTTTTTTATTTAAATTTTAATACTAACTCTTTGTGTTTGTTTGTTTTAGTTTTTTTACTTTATTTATGATCTTTTTAGGATAATTTCAATCAATCAAAGGTAAGTAATTTGAATCGAATTTTTAAATTTTAATTTTAATTTTAATTTTTGTAATTAAGACAACCGATAAATTAAATGGTACCGAAAGGACAGTTCAAGGGTGCTAATCCTTCCTTGACTATAACCGACTCCCGTGCCCGACATATTTCTGGTAAAACGCAGATCAGTTAAGATGGTATCCGATCAACCTAAATATTTTTTTTATGATCGGTGGCGACTCCTAATATTTTATTTAAGTCGAAGCCCAATTTCGGGTCCACCCGAAAGGCGGTCGAGACAGCTTGGCGACTCCGCTGGGGACAATAAGTGAGTCAGGCCATAATTAATTTTCGGTTGTCTTTTTATGCGAAAATGGTAAATTTAAATTTTAATTTATTTATTCGATTCCAATTATTTATCTTTGAATATTTTTCAAATAAATAGTTGTACTAACGTTTTTTAATGTTTTCAGATTTTTCAAAATTGTCATTTCATGCTCTATACCCGAGCTCCGAACCCTATTTAAGTGGGGGTGAAAGCGACGCCTTCGTGAGAATTTATTCTCCGTGCGGGCCTAGCAAGTAACCTTCGGGATTCATATACCTTATGTCTTCGTGTGAATTTATTCACCGTGCGGGCATAAGGGAATGTGTCCTCTCGAGTTTAACTTGGTCCATACAAACCTGTGATGGGTTTAGGACTAAGGGTCTGGTAAGCCCAAGGGGGCACCAGCAAGGAGAACTCGGGTACCATTTTAGAACTTAAACCGAGAGACCATGGAGAATTAGAGCCTACCCCGAAACCACATTCCAAAACCTAGGATATTTTTTACCCTAACCATGTTTTTTTTTATTTTTTTTCTTTCGTCATTTTTTTTTATTTGTTTATTTTTTTACTAACTTTTTTGCCTTTGTGTTTGTTTTCTAGCATTTGCATCATAACAAGAGGCTATTGATCCCTAAAAATAGTTTGTTACACACGAAATAATCTGAATTAATGGACAAAGGTGTTGTAATACAAGAGATTAAAAACGCCGAGGCACGACTATGGTCCGAGAAGACGCAGAAAGAGAAGGGAGATAGTCTTCAGAGTAACTATGTGTCAGAGCTGGTTAGCTACGCATCTGTCAGCCTGAAATAGAATAATGTCCAAGAGCTGCGGAACATTTGGGACAGTTGGAAGAATGACAGAAAGCAGAAGTTTAGCCAACGATATGGTGATATTGCCCTCTTACTACATGTCAAGACTGATGAGCCCCTGCTCCGAGCATTGATTCAATTCTGGAACCCAGGATATAGTTGTTTCACCTTTAACCGGGAGGATATGGTGCCCACCATCGAAGAGTATACTACCCTACTGCACTGTGAAAGTATCAGACTAGAGAGGGTATATATCAAACACATCAAGAGTCAACCTTTCAAGAACGGACTGGCTAAGATTGCAGGGGTTGATGAAAAATGGGTAACTGATCGACTCCGACACAAAGGTAATGGGGAAGGAATCGAGTGGATCCACATAAAGCAACTAATGAAGAACCACCCTGATGAATGGAAGACTATAGACCTTTTTGTACTGGGTCTGTATGGTTTGATTATATTTCCGAAGATCCTTGGGTGCATTGACGCAACCGTTGTAGAACTATTTAAACAACTTCCAAGGCGAGTCAACCCAGCACCGACCATTTTGGCCGAGACCTTTCGGTCTCTTAATCATTGCAGAAGAATTGGTGGAGGAAGGTTCATTGGGTGTGTTCAGCTTCTTCAAGTTTGGATTCACAGCCATTTCTGGAAGACTAACGGGGTCGCCTACCGCCGATTTAGCACCACCTATTCACCTTTGGGAGAGTTCATCACTATAAAATGGCATGAAGGCGCTACCAAGGAAAAGTGGATGAAGGTATTCACTCATCTTCAGGACCGAGATATTACCTGGAGAGCCCCCTGGTTATTCCTCAGTGACATTCTTTACCGGTGTGGGGATTCTGATACTATGACCTTACTTGGACTTTGGGGCGCAGTTGGGTATGCTCCGTCGTTAGCACTTAGACAATATGGGGCACGTCAGTTCATCCCGGCCACATACGGATTATCTATATCAGAGTTTGTGTACCACGGTGATAACTATAAAAAGATGATCAAAGAAGTAGCTGACTCATGGAAAAAATTGTTCCGAATGGATATTGTAGCTGCAAGAGACATGCTTACTCCGGATTATGTAGAATGGAGAAGATTGAGAAAAAATGACAACATCCCGGTGCCAGACTGTGAAGACACCCGGACCATGGAGGAACATCTCAGGCATGTCCCTTCCGAACTGGAGATAGCCAAGACCGAGTTTGAAGCTGTGAATAATGAGCTGAAGCAGAAGGTAAGGGAACTTGAAGTTGAACGATACCAATGGAAGTTAGACGCCGATACTCAGAAAGATCGAGCAGACAAACTGGAGAAAGAACAGAAGAAAATCCATTTCGAGCTTGAAGACTTGAGAAAGGGGTATCAAGATAAAGTCAAGGATAACTCCAATTTGAAAAGAACTTCTGAATACTGGAAAGATGAAGCTCATATCCTAAAAAGGAAGTTTGAGGGGTATGATGAGCAGCTGAAGACTACTCAGAGGCGCTTAGCAGGTAGTCAACATCATAACCAATGCTTGAGAATCCAGGTGGCTGATCAGGAGAAACAACATGAGAAAGATGGCAAAACAATAGCTGAGTTATAAGCCATTCTTGATGAACTCAAGAAGCAAGCAAGCGAACTTCAGATAGTGCCTTTCGACGGAGGTTTACAGTGGCGTTTCCGTTGGGAGCAAGCTCAGCAAAGGGTGAAGGCTAGAGACGTAGTCATCCGAGATTTCCTGGATCAAGTACAGAAGGCAACCTGTCATCTACATGGCTTGGCAAGGGAAGCCGGAGTGGTTCGACAGAACATTCAACCAGTAACAGATGAAGGAAGAAGACTTGTCAATCTTTTAGAAGATGTTCGGGGTCTGGAGGATTTAGTCCGGATATACCTTTGATTGTTTTTATGTCTCTTATAAGATAAAACGCTTTTGTTTAAATAAGGATTATTTATAATAACAAACACTTTTCTGGATCAATGCCTCTAAATTGCATACATCATGCATTGCATACTTTGCATTTTATATTTCATGTTTATTTTTTATATTTTCCATGTTTTTACATTCGTATTAACTAACAGAACATGTCTCAGAAAGAACAAATACCAAGAGCTCAAGACACACATCATCCGCACGATACTCGAACAAAAAAGAGACAGATGGAGGCCAGAATGGAAAAATTCGAGGAGAACATGGCAAGATTGCAAAAAGAACTGGAAGATAAGATGGCCCAGAACAGTCAAAGTACCCTAGAATCCATCAAGAAAAACCAGGAGTCCTTGGTCGATCAAATCGTGGCCAAGTTATCAGGCTTACAGCAGGCCAGTGCGCCAAGGGCAGGTTCATTTGAGGGGTTAACTATACCGCCAACCTCACAGGTGGTTATCTCACCCGGAGTATTACACGAGGACTCATCCGCTACTAAAGGGAAAGTTGCATTACCCGGTGACTCATCCTCTACCAAAGGGAAAGCTGCATCTACTGTTAAGATACAAACTTTTGCAACCATCCCTGACAATCATCCGGATAATTACCATGTCCCGGATTTTGATGAGGAGGATAAAGCTAAAAAGATGGAAGAGAAAATCAGGATGTTAGAAGACCAGATGAAAATGGTCAAAGGGGACCAGGACTATTATGGGGTAGATGCAATGGAGTTGAGTCTAGTTCCAGATTTGGTACTTCCACCAAAATTCAAGGTCCCTGAGTTCGAGAAGTTTAACGGGAACAACTGCCCCTCAGCACACATCACTATGTTCTGTCGGAAAATGACAGGATATGTGGGAAATGACCAACTTCTGATCCATTGCTTCCAGGAGAGCCTGTCCGGTTCAGCTATCCGGTGGTACAACCAGCTCAGCCGAACTCATATCAAGACATGGAAAGACTTAGCCAAGTCTTTCTTGGAGCAGTACAAGCATATCAACGATATGAGACCAGACCGGGTTATGCTCCAAAGCTTGGAGAAAAAACATAACGAGAGTTTCCGACAATACGCACAGCGTTGGAGGGATTTGGCTGTGCAAGTTCATCCACCCTTGGATGAAAAGGAAACTAGAAAGTTGTTTGTACAGACCCTGAAGGCACCTTACTTCGGGCACCTAGTGGCAATCACATCAGGAAGTTTCTCAGATCTAGTTATGGCCGGTGAAATGATCGAATTAGCCATAAAACAAGGAAAAATTGAGGGAGGTGACTCCAGTAAGAAGTCTCTCGTGAAGAACAAAGAACGAGAGATCAATAATGTCAACACCTACAACCCAAACAAGGGTGTTACGATCTCAAGTTCAAATACCACTGCAGCTGTACCATCTGGTACTTCTAAACAGAACCAGAGAGAACCAAGAAAGGAAAGGGAAAGAGAGCAATTCGATCCCATTCCCATGACATACAAAGAGTTATACCAACATCTCTTTGATACTCACGTTGTGTCGCCTTATCCTATGGATCCAATAAAGCCCCCTTACCCGAGATGGTTCGACGAGAATGTTAACTGCGAATATCATGGTGGTGTACAGGGGCATTCAATAGAAAATTTTCTCACATTCAAGAGGCTTGTACAACGAATACGAAATAAGAATTGGATCACTTTCAACTCCGGAACACCAAACGTCGCCCAGAATCCCTTGCCAAATCATCAAGAGACTGGAATTAACGCAGTCACCACCGAGAAGGGCAAGAGAGTCAAATTGAGTGTTTCAGAAGTTAAAGCTCCTTTGGCTTGGGTATGGAGCCAAATGGTAAAAGCAGGGCTTCTTGCACTATATCCAGATACAGCAGGAAATGAATACGGTAACCATTGCTGTTACCACAATGAAGAAGGGCATAAAGTGCAAGATTGCCCAGAGTTCAAGACATTAGTCCAACTCATGATGGACAGAAAAGAGCTGGAGTTTTACGAAGAAGTTCATGATTCCCCGGAAGCAGACGTTTGCGCTACCGGAGAATCATCAGAAAGAAGATTTGGTAGGGGAAGTCCATTGGTAATTACCCCTAAAGCAAAGACGACGACAACAACTCAAGCAAAGGTGGTGATCACAGCACCTCGGCCTTTTCAGTACAAGGACAGTCGACAAGTGCCATGGAAGTACGAATGCCAGGTGAGTACTTCCAAAGAATGTGATAGCAAAGTGGGGCAGAGACCACTTGAGCCTTTCAAAGAAGATGTATTGGCTATCAATGAACCTATAAAGGAGGAAGAAGTTAAAGAATTTCTCAAATTCTTGAAACATAGCGAGTACAGTGTTGTAGAACAGCTCCACAACTTGCCAACGCGCACTTCAATGTTGGCACTTTTGTTAAACTCAGAGGCACATTGGGAGGCACTGTTGAAAGTCCTAAATCAAACGTTCGTGCCACAAAACATACCAGTCAGCAAGATGGATCGACTGGTGAACAATATTCAAGCTGATAATCTCATCTCATTTTCAGATGATGAGATTCCATCCGGAGGAAGAGGCCGAACAAAGGCATTACACATCACTACGTATTGCAAAGGGCATGCCCTACCAAGTGTATTGATCGACAACGGATCGGCCCTAAATGTGATGCCTTTGATTACATTAAAGAGGCTGCCAATGGATACCTCTCATATGAGAGCCTGTCAGAACGTGGTCCGAGCATTTGATGGGACCAAAAGAGAGGTAATTGGCAAGATTGAGGTGCCGCTAACGATCGGACCGGCCACCTACAATGTTGAGTTTCTAGTGATGGATATCATATCTTCCTATAACTGTCTTTTGGGAAGGCCATGGATTCATCAAGCAGGTGCAGTACCATCCACTCTGCATCAAAAAGTTAAGTTTGTTATCGACGGGGCCTTAGTAATCATTAATGCTGAGGAAGATATCGTGGCAAGTGTGACCACGGATGCCCCGTATATTGAAGTAAACGATGAAGGTGTAGAATGCTCATTTCTCTCCTTAGAATTCGTGAATGCCACATTCGTAGCAGAAGGAAAAATGATTCCTAAACCCCGACTATCCAAGTGCACCAAAATGGAGGTCAAGCAAACCTTGGGACGAGGCGCTAAGACTGGAAGAGGGTTTGGGAAGCATTTACAAGGAAAGATTAATCCAGTCATTCTTATTTCAAAATTAGAGCAGTTTGGGCTTGGTTTTCAGCCCAATTATCATGAAAAGAGGAAGGAAATCCAGAAGAAACGGGAAAGAAGATTAGCCAGGTTGACTGGAAGCGAGTTTCAACGGGAACCAATGGTATTCCCACCTCTGTATCACACATTCAAGTCAGGTGGTTATGTGTTTGAGACCACCTCATCCGATTTAGAAGTGGCTTTGAAAGATTTGAATATCAATGTCGTGACTACAGAAGATGCGGACAACGCCAATAAATCTGAAATCTACCCTCTGCCACCTGGGTTTGTGCCTAGCAACTGGTCGGTGGAAGAACTACCTATGGTTTACAAGAGTCTTTCAGAGTAATATTCGAACTATCCCTATTTGCCTATACCCGGGGCAATAGGTTATCTTTTGTAAGGGTGAATAAACATTGTTTTAAATTCAATAAAAGATGCAAATTTTCTTCATGTCAAACATTTTTCTTATTTCATTTCTTCTGAAACCATTTTTTCAATACTCCATTATATTCTCTTTCAAATTTAATTTTTGATTGTTTCGTGTGGGATATTTTCCTCTCACACATACACATTTTCTTTCCTTCAGGTCCCCAGATAACGATAATGTAGGCACTGATGATCCTGATCCGGAGGTGGATTTTGAATCGGCCATTTGTCTTGGGGAATTCGATGAATGCGACAATGAGGAAAAGTGTAACTTACCTACCGAATTATTGAGAATGGTAGAAAGAGAAGAGAATCAAATACTGCCACATGAGGATAGAAAGGAGGTTAAAATCGGTACAATTCTTTCAGATGAAGCAAGACAAAACTTGATAGTCTTACTTCAAGAGTACAGAGATGTGTTCGCTTGGTCATATCAAGACATGCCGGGACTAGACACAGATATGGTAGTCCACAAACTGCCTATCAAACTAGAATGCAAACCCGTGCAGCAAAAGCTGAGGAGAATGCGACCAGAAATGCTCCTTAAGATCAAGGAAGAAGTCAAGAAGCAATTTGATGCTGGTTTCCTCCAAGTGGCCAAATATCCGGAATGGGTGGCCAACATCGTGCCTGTGCCAAAGAAAGACGGGAAAGTACGCATGTGTGTCGATTACCGGGACCTTAACAAGGCAAGTCCTAAAGACAACTTCCCTCTGCCACACATTGACACATTGGTGGACAATACAGTCGGGAACCCTTTCTTTTCATTCATGGATGGATTCTCAGGATATAATCAGATCAAGATGCATCTTGAAGATATGGAGAAGACCACATTCGTCACAATATGGGGAACTTTCTGTTATAAGGTGATACCCTTTGGATTGAAGAATGCTGGTGCAACATATCAGAGAGCTATGGTGACCCTGTTCCACGATATGATGCACAGAGAAATTGAGGTTTACATCGATGACATGATTGTCAAGGCACAGACCGAGAATGAACATGTCGAGAATTTAAGAAAACTCTTCCAAAGATTGAGGAAGTTCCAGCTGTGACTGAACCCGAGCAAGTGTACCTTCGGGGTAACATCTGGGAAGTTGTTAGGATTCGTAGTCAGCAGGAAAGGGATTGAGGTTGATCCTGATAAAGTTAAGGTTATCCAAAATCTACCTCCACCACGAACACAGAAAGAGGTCCGAGGTTTTCTGGGCAGATTGAACTACATAGCACGGTTCATATCTCAGTTAACCGAAAAATGTGACCCAATCTTCCGACTTCTTCGAAAAAATAACCCCGGAGCATGGGATGAAAATTGCCAGATTGCATTTGAAAAAGTAAAGGAGTATTTATCTCACGCTCCAATCCTGATGTCCCCTATCCCAGGCAAACACATGTTCTTATATCTATCTGTATTCGAGAACTCAATGGGGTGTGTCCTGGGTCAACATGATGAGTCTGGAAAGAAGGAAAAAGCCATATATTATTTAAGCAAGAAGTTCACCGATTGCGAGGTCAGATATCCTCCTATCGAGAAGGTTTGCTGTGCTCTAGTCTGGGCTACAAAGAGACTCAGACAATACATGTTGTATCACACTACATGGCTGATCTCTAAGTTAGATCCTCTAAAATACATGATGGGTGTACCTGCTCTATCTGGAAGGTTAGCCCGATGGCAGATGCTATTGTCTGAATTTGATATCGAGTACGTAAGCCAAAAAGCAATAAAGGGAAGTGCCATATCAGATTTTTTGGCAAGCAGAACCGATGAGAACTATGAGCCGCTAAGCTTTGACTTCCCAGACGAAGACTTGATGGCTATCACCTTAGAAGAGGCAAGTACTTCTACCTACAGTTCCTGGAGAATGCATTTTGATGGTGCATCAAATGCATTAGGACATGGCATCGGGGCAATACTGATTTCCCCAGAAGGGAATCATTACCCATTCACTAGCAAATTGAATTTCGATTGCACCAACAACATGGCAGAATATGAGGCTTGTGTTTTGGGAATTCGAGCTGCAATGGGGCAAAATATCAAGACCTTACGGGTATACGGAGATTCAGCCTTAGTAATCTATCAGCTCCGTGGAGAATGGGAAACCAAGGATGTAAAGCTGGTAGAGTATCGGAAGCTAATAATGGATCTACTCGAAGAGTTTGATGAAGTCACCTTCCACTATGTGCCGAGAGAAGAAAATCAAATGGCTGATGCCTTAGCTACCTTGGCAGCCGTATTCAAGGCTGGTGGGGAGTCTGAAATGATGCCAATTGACATGCAATCGTATAAGTACCCGGCTCATTGTTACCAAGTCGAAGAGGTGAAAGACATTAAGCCTTGGTACCATGACATTCTGCAATACATCAAGAATCAGAGTTATCCAGAGGAAGCCACCGAGACTGAAAAAAGAACCATTAGAAGGATGGCAGCTGGATATGTCCTTGACGGGGATGTCTTGTATAAGAAAAGCCATGACCAAGTCCTATTAAGGTGTGTAGATGCAGAAGAGGCAAAAATGATAGTGGAAGAAGTACATAACGGAGTTTGTGGAACACATGCAAATGGGCACATGATGTCAAGACAAATAATGAGATGCGGATATTTTTGGTCAACACTGGAAAGTGATTGCATCAACTACGCTAAAAGATGTCATAAGTGTCAGATTTACGGAGATAAAATAAATGTTCCACCTCATCCACTTCATGTGATGACATCACCATGGCCTTTTTCTATGTGGGGCATGGATGTTATCGGGCAAATCCATCCGAAGGCTTCGAATGGCCACCGTTTCATTCTCGTGGCAATTGATTATTTCACCAAGTGGGTAGAGGCTGCTTCCTACGCTAGTCCACTATTTGCAAGTTTTTGAAGAAAGAAATCATATGTCGGTATGGTTTACCTGAAAGAATCATTACTGATAATGCTACAAACTTGAACAACAAAATGATGAAAGCTGTTTGTGAGCAATTCAACATAAAGCATCATAATTCTACTACCTACAGACCAAAGATGAACGGAGCAGTAGAAGCAGCAAACAAAAACATTAAAAAGATAGTGGAGAAAACGACTGAGACCTACAAAGACTGGCATGAGAAATTGCCTTTTGCTTTGTTCACTTACCGAACCTCAGTACGAACCTCGACTGGGGTAACTCCATTTTCACTAGCTTATGGAATGGAAGCAGTACTACCCATTGAAGTAGAAATTTCGTCATTACGGGTCTTGACAGAGGTCAAACTGGATGATGCAGAATGGGTACAATCTCGATACGATCAGCTGAACCTGATAGATGAAAAGAGACTGAAAGCCATTCATCACGGTCAAATCTATCAGAAACGAATGATTCGGGCACATGACAAGAAGGTGCGCCCGAGAATATTTCGTGAAGGAGACCTAGTGCTAAAGAGAATTTGGCCAATCCATAAAGATTACAGAGGAAAATGAATGCCAAATTGGGAAGGACCTTATGTCGTAAAAAAGGCCTTTTTCGGAGGAGCCCTTGTCCTTGCTGAAATGGACGGACCAGAACTGCCACATCCTATCAATTCGGATGCAGTCAAAAAATACTTCGCTTAGGATGAAAACTCGAGATGGTATCCTAAGTCGAAAAAGAAAAAGAAAAAAAAAGAACAAAAAAGAGAAAAATGTTTAGGGTGAAAACCCGAAAGGGCACACTAAATAGAAAAAAGAGAAAAAAAAAACAAAAAAAATAAGGTGGGTTCAAGATGAAAACCTGTAAAGGGCGTCTTGCAACCAAGGATGGGTCCAAGTTGAAAACCCGAAAGGGCGATTTGGATATTAATTCAAGAAATCCAGACATCCCGGCATCTGAATCCTCTACAAGATTAACGAGTCGGAGAAAGGTTGCACTTTCCTGAACATTGTCGCATCTTCAAAGATCCCTCGGCAAAGGTTGCGTTCAAGGTCACTTAACGGCTTATCAGTTCAACAGTACCCACATTATCAAGATCTAAGACATTCATTCACACTTCATCATATATTCATTTTCCAAAATGTTTGTCATTTGTTCTTTTTCCCTTATGAATAAAGACAATCTTTTCTCTAAATCAATTCCTTTTGAGCATCTTGGGTTGAATTTAAACCTAATGATTTATTTACTTTTGCAAAAGATAATTGTATATTACTGTACAAAGACTCTTTGAAAAGTACAGGTACTCGGAAAGTCGATCAAGGCTCATGCACATAATTGAGATGGTCGATAACCATTTTCCAAATCAAGGATAAAAAATATCAGATTTAAATATTTGAAGAATTCAAGATCGGGAATTAGAACTTCAAGATTCCAGAATCAAGACACAACAAGACAGGCAATCGGAGATCGAGATTTCTCTCCAGAACCCAAAATAGCATATGTTGCATATGCATTTTAGGCATACCTAAGAGCATTGCATCCATAGCATCGCATATATGCATAATTTTGCAGGTTCTAGCTAGATTCAATTTCAACTTCACAACGAAGGATATTGGACTCGAAGCAACACCATTTACTGAAGATTGGATTTCAACTTTACAGCGAAGGATATCCAATTCAAAGCTCAACTCCACAGCGAAGGGGCTTCCCAGTTTCATTCAGAGCCAATTTCAACTTCACGACGAAGGATATTGGACTCGAAACATCCGCGATTTCAACTTCACGACGAAGGATATCGTGCTCACAAACAACATTGGATTTCAACTTTACAGTGAAGGATATCCAATTCAAAGCTCAACTCCACAGCGAAGGGGCTTCCCAATTTCATTCAGAGCCAATTTCAACTTCATGACGAAGGATATTGGACTCGAAACATCCAAGATTTCAACTTCATCACAAACAACATTGGATTTCAACTTTATAGCGAATGATATCCAATTCAAAGCTCAACTCCACAGCGAAGGGGCTTCCCAATTTCATTCAGAGCCAATTTCAACTTCATGACGAAGGATATTGGACTCGAAACATCCACGATTTCAACTTCACGACGAAGGATATTGTGCTCACAAACAACATTGGATTTCAACTCTACGATAAAGGATATTTGATATGGACGAAATTTGTGTCTTTTAATCTTTGCCCTATTGTCGTTACACGATAATGAGCAAATAGGGGCAGCTGTAGACACTTCATTTCGCCCTGGCCCTTCTCTAAGCAACTTGCTGCCATCACTACCCCAGAGCGTTAATGCTTGTTTCCTACCAATCCTACAGACGCATGTGATATCTGATCTAAAGTATGATCAGATTGCAAATTGTTATTTTTTATGTAAAAGCTATGTAAGAAAATGGCTATAAATAGCCGATTGAAATGGAAGAAATGGAGGGGGAGGAAGAATTGTAAAAGGGATTACTCTTGTTTTTCAGAAGGGGATAGTAATAAAATACAAATTTTTTTCAGCAATTCCTAAGGTAGTTCAGTTTATATTTCAGTTTTCTTTAAAAAAAAATTTGTTCAATACGAATGCAATTAATAATAAGAATTTTAGTTTGTAATTTTGTTCGTAGTTAACGTAAATTCCACGAGTTTAAAAAAATAATTAAAATAAAAATAGAGAGTTAAGTTACCTTGCTGCAGTACGTCGGAGTAGGGGTGTCGTCGTCGTCGGGTCTAGAGTCGAGTGGTTGGTGTGGCTCTCGATTTCACTGGAAATTTGGGACTCCATGGATGCTCTGCGTGAAAGAAAATGAGAAGAAGGTTGTGGGTTTGATATGTTACAGAATAAAAAATGGGAAAGGGGGTTTTATTTGGGGTTCACGTGTTATGGAGTTAATTCAGGTGGGGGAGTGCTTTTAATTTGAATTTTGGGTTAACCTCATATAGGATCCTTTAATTTATTGTCATCTTTTATAATGGTCTTTTTTTGTTTTGGTCTATTTATGTTTAAGTCACTCTATTATCGCTGTTTTAAAAATCAGTCAGTAAACTTGTGTGGTTAATCACGTCCAGGTCCCTCTAATATTACATTGTTTTTACATTCTAGTCACCGAAGTTCTATGTTTTTATTTTATTTCACTTTAGGTGCTTTATTTTCGTTATTTTCAATTCGATCACCAATATGTTATATTTTGTGATGATTTATGCATGTAACTTTCATTTCCTTTATTTTAGTCACTATTAGTTTTTGATTTAGTCACTAACATGTTATATTTCTTGTTTTGTTTATTTCTAATTTTGCCACTTTATTTTATGTCTATTTACTTTAGTAACTATTTATTCCTGATTGAGTAGTGCTTTTTTTTTGTATGTTTATCTTTGTTTATTTCATTTTAGCTATTATCTTATGTATTCTTGTATTTTATCCAACATAATTATATTTTACTATAATTTGGATAATCATGTTATTTTAATTTTATGTTTCACCACTATTTTTTTACTTTATTTTAGTTTAAGCATTAATGTTTCAATACTTTTATTTTATTCCCGTTATTACTTATTTTGTTGTTTTCTTATTAGAACTCTACTTTGGTCATTATACTTTCAAATACTTTATTTTAGTCATTATTTTACATTTGATTTAATCATTGTTTGGTATTTTAATTTTCTGTTTCGCTATTTTAGTACTTTAAATTTCTATTTTTTATTTAATCCCTTAATTTTATGTTTTTCTTTTGTAGCTTATTCCTATAATTAATTTGATCCATGAATTTTAATCCTTTCCAATTTAATTTTTTTTTTAATTCGAATTTTCTTTTATTCTTTTTATTTACTTTTTTTTATTTAAATTTTATTACTAACTCTTTGTGTTTGTTTGTTTTAGTTTTTTTACTTTATTTATGATCTTTTTAGGATAATTTCAATCAATCAAAGGTAAGTAATTTGAATCGAATTTTTAAATTTTAATTTTAATTTTAATTTTTGTAATTAAGACAACCGATAAATTAAATGGTACCGAAAGGACAGTTCAAGGGTGCTAATCCTTCCTTGACTGTAACCGACTCCCGTGCCCGATATATTTCTGGTAAAACGCAGATCAGTTAAGATGGTATCCGATCAACCTAAATATTTTTTTTATGATCGGTGGCGACTCCTAATATTTTATTTAAGTCGAAGCCCAATTCCGGGCCCACCCGAAAGGCGGTCGAGACACCTTTACTAACGAGTTTCCACGCCACCCGCTCCTCTCTACTCCACGACGGTGCGCACGCAAAACCACATGAAATCCGGGGAGTACTCTAATTTTTTCTCTTGCACTTTAATTTTCGTTTTGAGGCAAAACGTTTTAAGTAAGGGGGAGTAGAGTGTAGGATTGAATTTCCCTTTGATTATCTTTATGTTTCGATGCTAGTATGTATTGGTTGGATTTGTCAAAAATTTCATTGATTGTCTTTGTCTTGTTGAAATTTTTTGGAATGCTATGCTTGTTTGGGAACACATGATTATTTATGTTAGGATGTTCTTGATAGCGAATAACATGAATTGTGATAAGTTGGTGTTTTTGTGATATTCCATGACTTCGTTGGTTGAAATGTGATTAGCTCAATGCATGAAACAATTTGGTGAGATTTGAGCCTTAACGAGCATATCATTTTCGCTTTCATTTTGTTTGATTGAGTGTGTCGAATTTGGCATTGGTATTCTAGAACCTGCATGTTAAATATTGTCAAGATTACACATGACCATAATGCTTAACGATGATTTGGGCACCTTAGGATTAATCATTCCGTTTCCCCACTAAAAAGCCTACCCATGTATTTTCCCCTTAGCTAACCACTTTTGAGCATATTCCCGCTTCTTTGTTTTCACCATATTCATAAACCCGAGCCTTTTTATTTTATCCCTCTTTACTACTTTTTTCAGGGCAAGTGAATAATTTTATCGTTGTATTCTCTATTGAAAAAAAAATGTTAGAAAGAAGAAAAAAATAGCAGTTCGAAAAAAAAGGTTGTTCGAAAGAAAAAGAGAAAAAAAGACATGAAAGAAAAAAATGAAAAAAAAACAACAAAAGTGTGAAAAAGAAAAAAAATGCATTTCGACAAGAAATTTGTTGTTTGATATGTCGTCTTTTTATCTTGTTGTGCTTATTGTTTTGATGGAGTTGAGATTATTATTTGTTAGTTCCTTGCCTTGAATTTTTAGTCTTTTCCCCACCTTTACCTAAGCCCCATTACAACCAATAAAATACCCTTTGATTTATACATTTTGTTCTTATTAGTAGTGGAGATTTGATTTACTTGCAGGCTTATGGTAATACCGTGTCAATTCTGACATTGAGAGTTTCTTTACCCCAAATACATCGAGTGATTTGAGTGAATCCCGGTAAGGTGTTGAGTTATGAGCATTGAGATTAATGAATGAATGGATATTACAATTGCACTTGACTTGCTCCAATTGGTGATGTTCAATTGATTGATTTCTTGACTTAAATAGTTATTGTGGTCTCTACCTTGCTTCCTTTAATGTGAAACTTGACAAAAGAACGTTTAATGAAGTTTTTGACTGATTTGGTTAATCATACTTGAGGACAAGCATGAGATAAGTGAGGGGGAATTTAATGAGTGTTCAGAATAGTTAATCTTTGCTCGTTATTTCTTCAATTTTGTGGAGTTATTGCTGATGATTTGGTTGTGTTATGCCTATTTTCGTGCAGATCCTTACTTTCCAGAATTAGTGATAAAACTGGCAAATTCTGCATTTGTTTTATTATTATTTGGTCACGGCTGGAGACATGGGCACGACGCGGTCTGACGTGGCAATTTCTAGAAGGTCCAGTCAGCGGCGGTTTCTAGAAGACTTCATCCACACGCCTTCTGGAAGATTGAAGAGTAAAGTTGCATTAGGAGACTAGTTTAAGTTTGAATTTAAATTTAAAAACAATTATCTTTTGTATTATTAAATAACCACTTGGGTAAGCCTAAACTTATCACTCAAATTACATTATTCTTTTCTCTCTAGTTTTATTAAAGTTTTCTCTTTTTACTTTTCAAGTTTTTTTCCCTTTTTTCTTTTATTTTCAAGCTTTGTTTTCAAAATGCTAAGTATGACTTTTGTCATGCTTAGCTAAACTTTTCAAAAGCCGAGGACTGTCGCGATGATTCAATTCCAACGGGAGAATTGAAACGGTCCCTTAATATCTTCGGAATATCTCTCTCAATCTCTGCGCTTATTTTTCAAAATCAAAACAATTTTCAAAATCAAAGATTGACTTTGGTCAAGAGGTTGTTACGATTAAATGTGTGGGAGGGAGATTCGACTTATAGAAAGCAATTCGACTTCCTGGGAACACACTTGGCGAGATAGTTTCTCCAAGAGGGAATTGAGATCGGAATTGACGGTTATAGAAGCAACAATCCGAGTCGGACGCTACGAACTTAAACGGTAATTGATCTACGACAATTGATGTCGTTATAATCAATTATCGAAGCCGGAATCAAAGATTGCCTTGGGTGTTCGGTATACAAGATAGAGTCATGGGGATAGCCCTTATAGACAAAGTAACAGACGTGAATCCCGAAGAGAAAATCTTATTCGATGATCTAAAGGAAATTGAATCAAAGCGAATCTTGAGGCGATTTTTACCATATTTATTCACAATCTTCATCATCCTATTTTTACTTTAATTGCTTTAATTTATTTACTCGTTTTTACTATTTAAATCTCATATTGCAAACCCCCCCCCCATTTTACTATTTTTCGCCTGGTTAAAAACTATTCAAACATAAATTTGTGATTTTCTAAGTCCCTGAGGATTCGACCCTTATTTCTCTATACTACGTATTTCCTTATTTATTAATTGAGAAAAAGAAATTTATTTTGACACCGAAACGACAGTTTTCAGTGTCAATACCGGGTTGCAATCCTCCATTTTGTTTCTTTTTAGAATTTCTTTTACATATGTTTCTTGTGACACAAAAATCCCAGTATTTTCTTGTCTAACCTCCAGACCAAGAAAGTACTTCATCAAACCCATGTCCGTCATTTCGAACTCCCGAGTCATAGTCTCTTTAAAATCTTTTATCATCTCCTTATTATTCCCCATGAATATAAGATCATCAACATAAAGAGCTACTAACAACAAGTTACCTTTTTCTTTCTTTACATACAATGTATGCTTGTATGGGCATTGAGTAAACCCATTCTTCTTGAAGTAAGTGTCGATGCGGGTATTCCAAGCTCGAGGTGCTTGCTTTAGTCCATAAAGTGCCTTCTTTAATTTCATCACCTTCTTTTCTTCCTCAATTTTCATGTACCCAGGTGGTTGCTCTACATACACCTCTTCTTCTAGCACACAATTCAAAAATGCTGACTTGACATCCATTTGAAAAAATTTCCATTTGAATTGAGCTGCTTGAGAAATGAGAAGGTGAATCGTCTCCATTCTTGTAACTGGGGAAAATACTTCATCATAGTCTATCCCCGCCTTCTGTCAATAACCCTTTGCAACTAGCCTTGCCTTGTACCGCTCTCTCTCTCTCCTTGAGCATTCATCTTCTTTTTGTATATCCATTTTACTCCTATGGGCTGACTTTCTTTTGGCAATTCAACCAGCTACCAAGTTTGGTTTCGCTCAATTGCTTTTATTTCTTCATCCATAGCTGTTTGCCACTTCTCATTATGTACCGCTTCTTCAAATGTAATTATTTCGGCATCCGCCAAAAGACAAATTAAATGTACCTCACTTGTTGAGTCATACAAATCTTGCATGCTTTGCATCCTTGGTTGTCTTGGCTCATCTTCATCATCAATTGTTGGTGAATTTGCCGATGTGTTTGTTGGTGTAATGATTGCACCGGTAGATGCTTATTCTTTCTCTAATATCACTTCCGTTGATTTTTCCCAATCCCACGAACTTGACTCGTTTACATGCACATCTTAGCTGACTACTACTTTCTTCTCTATTGGATCAAACAACTTGAAACCTTTTGTCTTTTCATCATAGCCGATAAAGATATATCTTTTGCTTTTATCATCGAGTTTGGTTCTTCTTCGATCCGATACAAGCGCATAGGCCACACTACCGAATACTTTGAAATGCAATACGGTTGGTTTTCATCCACTCCAAGCTTCTTGTGGTGTTTGGTCCACCAATTTCTCATGTGGGCACCGATTTTGAACATACACGACACATTGAACTGCATCTGTCAAGAAATCTTTAGGCGTGTCTTTACTCTTCAACATCGACCGAACCATGTCAAGAATAGTCTGATTTTTCCTCTCGGCCACACCGTTTTGTTGAGGTGAGTAGGGTGCGGTTAAAAACCTCTTAATTCCTTGTTCCTCACAATATTTCGTAAAGGCAGTTGACATGTACTCTTTGCCTCTATCTGATCGTAAAGCCTTGGTATAATACCCGATTGTCTTCTCTATTAACACCTTGAATTTCTTGAACACCTCGAATGCCTCAGATTTTTCTTTCAAAAAATAAACCCAAGTTTTCCTTGTGCAATCATCAATAAAAGTGATAAAATACCTCTTCTCACTGAATGAATTTGGTGTGATAGGACCACATATGTCAATGTGTATCAACTCGAGAGACCTCCTTGCACGATATTCTACCTTTTTAAAAAAAATATTCCTCGCTTGTTTGCCGAGTACACATCCCTCGCAAAATTTCTTGATGTAATCCATGTCAAGTAGCCCGTGTACCATATCCTTCCTTGCTAACTCTTTTGGGCCACCGTAATGCAAGTGTCTGAATCATAAGTGCCACAACAAGGCCTTATCCTCCATGTTGAGTTGCAAACATCTTTCTTGCACATTTCTAAAGTTAAGTTTGAACATTCGATTCGTGGCCATCTCCACACGTGCAAGCAACTGACTTTTTTTGTCCTTCAAGTGCAACATTCGGTCTTTCATGAAAACTGAATATCATTTCTCCAATAATTGCCCCATGCTAAGGATATTACTCTTCAAATTGGGCACATAATAAACATCCTCAATCGACCCTTCTTTACCATCTTTTTGAGAAAAACATATTTTACCTCAGCCCTTTACTTGAACCTTCGATGCATCTCCAAATGACACGTGCCCTTCCTCTATCTCTTGCATCTCTACAAAGAGGTATTTGTGCCCGCACATATGATTACTAGCGCCGGTATCAAGATACCACACCGTGTCACTGTTAGGAACGATATTTTTATAGGCCATCATGAGAACATTATCTTCTCTTGTCTCCTCTTTCGCGACTAGATTCGTGTTTTCTTCTACCTTTTTCTCGGAATAGCACTCCTTTGGATATTACCCATGCTTGCCGCAATTATAGCACTCGATATTTGATTTGCACTCTTTTGCATAATGCCCATGCTTTCCACAGTTGTAGCACTCAACATTTGAATGATTTGACCGGTTGCCTCTCCTACGACCACGTCCTCTACTTTGCCAATTTTGTTGGCTTGACTGCCCCTTCTCCTCATAGTATCCACCTCGACCGCGGCCTCCACCACCGTGACCATTGCTGCGATCTCCACAGCCGCGCCCTCTACCTCGAAAGTTTTGAGTATAGAGTACCTTTTCTTCTTTGATAGACACCTTGGCTTGCAGTGCTTCCTCAAGCGACTCATTCTTCTTTTTCTTCTTGCGTTGCTCATGTTCCTCTAGCGACCCAGCGAGATCGTCTATAGTTAGCTCCTTCAGGTCCTTCGACTCTTTAATAGCACATACACATTCTCGAAATCATCAGTTAGTGACCGAAAAATTGTCGTGCTCACTATCTTTTCAAAGTCCGACTCGTCAACCGCTTGAAATAGCACGTATAACGCTGTCTTATCCTTCATTCGTGTATTTTTCAATGTCTTGATTTCATTTACTGTCATATCATCAGTATTCTCTGGCTCGGTGAAACCGTTCTCGACTACTTCCCATGCATCTTGGGCCTCAAGTAGTGCTCGCATTTGAATGCCCCAGTTGTTGTAGTTGGCTTTCGTAAGTCGTGGTAGTGGCATACCCGACATTTTCCCGTAATTTGCCATTGGCTCTGATGCCAATTTGAAAGTATTTGATATATATTTCGGTGGAGGGAAGAGAGACACAATTCTCACAACAACTTTTTTATTATTGAAACTATATTTTTGTATTTTCTCTCTTACCTTCTTACATGAGAATACAAGTCTATTTATAGCCTTAGACATGACTCTTAAAATTCGTATTTAAAACAGAATTAAAACAACTCAAAACCAGAATACAAAAAAACACATTAAATTCTGACCCTTCACTACTAAAACTGCTATAACTTTCTCTAGAGAAATCCAATCTACTTGAAATTTGTTGCACCTGAAAATAGACTTCAATAGCTGTAATTTGTTAGGTTATACACCCATAATGGTTAACGTTTGCCCCTTCAAATTGTCATTTAAAAAATAGCCTTAAATCTGTCCACTGTGCAGTTACGAATTTAATGGCAAATTAAGTTTATTCACCAACAATCAGAACACCAAAACAGAAAACTGAAGCATTAGCTGCAGTTAGGAACAAATAGTTTCAATCTCTGTACTAGAGATTTTCCTGATTGTTATAATCGGGTACAAATAGTTTCGACTTTTATGCTATTTATATAACCTATCAGTTGTTTTGATAGAAGCAAATGAATAGTTTCAATCCAACAGCATCTCAAGGGTTCATCATCTTTTTATTGCTTTCGTTTTCCTGTTTTTCAGTTTTGCACAGCTCCGCCAGCATGGCTGTTTTCTTCTGCCAGTGAAAGGGTCATCTTATTCACCAGGTACAATCTCTAGTGAACTACTGTGACAGATTTCAATCATATGAACTATTGTTACAATGGTTGATGGATTTTCCAGGAGATAGCCTTCTTTGATACAGGTGAACTTTTGAGCAGGCTATAGGAAGATACACAGATCATAAAGAATTGAACTACCAATCTCTCCGAGGCCCTAAGGAACTTGTAGACTGCATTCATTGGCCTTGTTTTCATGTTTGCAACATCATGGAAACTAACATGTAATAGTTATTTTTAATACTCAAAACAATGGGAATGTCTCAGGAAAGGCGGGTTAATATACGGCTAATATACAGCATTACCGGATACATTAAAATATATTTAATAAATTCGGTTTAGCGGTACCTATTATGTTGACAACTAATAATATTTTTAGGTAGAAAATATGAAAAACTATTAAAAATTTTGGTAACCGGTAAACTTTGGTTATCGGTAAGTATCTATCCTTTTTATAAAAGTGTCCATACTTTTAACATATCAAGTAAATTTTACCGGTTTTGTCATAATGAATCTGGTTTTGTCATATTTTTACCTGTTATATTGTAAATTATCTATCCTTTTTATAAAAGTGTCCATACTTATTTCACTGTGAAAATATATTTATTATTATCTTTAGTTAATATTGTTAAATTTAAAATCTAAATAATATTTTATAAAATATCAAAACAATCAAATAATTTTTTATGTAAATGAAATTATTAAATTAATATTGTAGGTGGAAAACATGAAACACTATTAAATAAATTGAAACATAAATTACATAACTTTCAAAGAAGTATATATCATTTTTATAAAAGTGTCCATACTTATAAAAGTAGGTCTAAGTCATGAAGAAATATTAAAAAATTGTGCTACCGGTTCGTGTCGATCCAAATTAAAAATGTGTCGATCCAAAACGATATAACAGGTAAAACTATGACAAAATCGGTATAGAAATGATAAAACCGGTCAAGCGCTACCGGATACATTTAAAGTGTCGGTACTTTAATATAAGGATCGACACTTCGTGAATTTAAAAGAGAAGCAGTTTTAAATCCTATAAAGTGTCGATACTTTTAAAAAATGTATCGATCCAAAACGATATACCAGGTAAAAATATGATAAAACCGGTAACAAAATGATAAAACCGGTAAAACGTTACCGGATATATTAAAAGTGTCGATACTTTATATAAGGATCGACACTTTGTGAATTTAAAAGAGAAGCAGTTATAGCGCCTATAATGTGTCGATACTTTAAAAAATATATCGATCCACAACGATATAACAGGTAAAAATATGATAAAACCGGTATCAAAATGATAAAACCGGTAAAATGATACCGGATATATTGAAAGTGTCGATACTTTCGTAAGTACGTGTAATAAATTATCGACACTTTCAAAGAAATAGGTAATTATCCTTTCGAAAGTATCGACACCTGACATAAAAGTATCGACACTTTTGTATTTGTATCGATTAAATATAAATAACATATCCGATGAAAATAAAGGCCATAGCTAAATATCCTCTGAAAAAAGATAGAACGGACGAGTTTTTGAAATCAAAGCGTAATTGTTGCTGCATTTCAGAAGGCGTTTCTAAAGCGAAGTTTGTTTGTTTGTTGCTGCAGTCGAATCGAAAAGTATGTTGTCGAAACCCTAATTTTTTATTATTACAGTAATCGCGATAGGGTTTTTATGTGTTGTTTGGGGTTTTGGAGTAAGGAAGCATTTGGGACCGATTGCAGGTAGAAATAGATATTCAAGGAAAAATATAAATGTCGATACTTTTATTAAATATTATAGGTAGAAAATGATATTATAGGTTGTATAAATGTGCCGACACATTTTGGTGTGGCCATTCAAATTCTTTTGAAGAAAACCGTTTTACCACAAGAGTAGATATCTATATTTGTATATTGAATAAAGTGTATGTAACAAAATAATTTGATTTGCGTAAACTGATATATGAAGGAAAAATGGAGTCAATGGGTTGGAAAATTGTTGGTGGAGCAGATGACTTTGAAATTGAGGCCGAGACTCGAAAGCAACCAAAGGGTGGATATATGTACTTCTAGTAAGTATCAATGTCCTTTTGTTATTATTGTTGAAATGGTAATTGGATTAAAGTATCGATAAACTTTAAATTGATTACAAATTTTAAATGTTAACAGTATGGCCGAATGCAAAAGGATGAAGGGAGATGGCACACAGAGCGGTTCGGTATGTAAAATGAAATTGACATTGAGTAGTATTAGTATTTAGTGTTAATGTATTGATTAAGAAACGTTTATGTTTAATATTAGGTGAAAAAAGATGTGAGGTCCAAATGGAATTCAATGAGTGATGCTGAAAAGGAACCTTACATCACACAGTCAAGGAATGATAGTAAAGAATACAAAGAACGGAGGAAAGCACATGAAAATAAGGTATTCATTAAACTTGTAAATAAGTTGATACAAAATATATAAGAACTATAACATTATATATTGTTAAAAAATGTAGGAAGTGTCGACAAGATGCAGCATTAAAAGGGTGAATTTATTAATTAAACACCTTAATGAGAAGGGTTAGTTGAATGTGCTGGGAGAAATAGGTTTTGGATCGTTGATCGGAGTAAGGGATCGACCTATTCGGAGGGAATTGTGTCGATCCTTGATGGCACAATTTGACGTCAGTCAATGTATGGCTAAGTATGGTGATTATTCATTCCCTCTGGGGGTATCGACTGCTGCAGCCGTCTTGGGGGTACAAAAACAAAGGCAAAAGTGTTATAGAAGTCTGTAGGAGTAAGAACTGGAAAGCACTTGCCTCCAAATATGGTTTGAATCATAAGGTGACATATGCTGAAGTTGAAGAGGATATCAAAAGTGGATCTTACAGGGGGGATGAGCTGAAGGCCCGAGTTCTATTGTACCTTGTCGGGATATTTCTTTGTCCAACGGGTGATACGTCAACGAACAAGGAATATATGAAGCTCATTTGCGATGAAGGCTTGAAGGGTGAATTCAATTGGGCTGAATATATCCATTCGAGATTGATTGAATCAATAATCACCTTTAAAAAGGGCAGCCAGAGATACCTCAAAGGGTGCATAGCAATCTTAGAGGTAAATGAGTTGAATCACTTTTTTGTGTTTTTATATAAAAATATAAATTTTATTATAAATGCATGTTGCACTGTTCGATTTTTGGTCGGGCTGTGAGGCAGTGCCGGCTTATGAAAGAACCGGAGTGGCACGCATCCGTGCATGGGGGAAGGAAGAGGTGGTTAGAGTGATGGTGAAGTTGAAGTTGGATAGAGGGAAGAAGCAAGAAATGGTAATAAATGTAATTAAATAATATTAAGAATATAATCAATGTCTTAATATTGTAATTTAATTTTGAAGGTTATTGGCAAGGATGTAGAGGAGGCAGTGGAGGCAGAGGAGAAGAAAGGAGGGATGGTTGTATTGGGAGATGACGGTGAGTGGGACGACGGTGAGGGAAAACATAGTAACTTCGACATTTTGATGTCTGAATTGGCTGATATCAAAAAAAATCCAATTTGAAATCATGCAAAGACAATCAAGAGTCGAAGAGAAACTTGATCGAGTCGTAGAGAAACTCGAGAGAGTCGAAGATACACTTGAGAGGCATAAGGGGGTAGTGGAAGGAAAAATAGATGGAGTGGTGAAAGAAGTAGAGGTGTTGAGGGGTGAAGTGGTGAAAGAAGTTGGGGTGTTAAGGGGTGATATTAAGATGGTGACGGGAGAAAAATTTGAGGGAGTGGTGAAGGAGGTTGTGGATTTGAGGAGTGAACTTACGGGGGTGAAGGGGGTGGTTGATAAATACTCGGATGAAGGAGCTCAATTGAAGGGTGAAATAAAAGAGATGAAGAGCTATATAGAAAAAAAGTACGATGAACTGAAAAAATATGAAGAAGAAAAGAGGGAGGAGGAAGAAGAAGAGATGGAAGGAAGTCGATGTCATTTA
Organism: Hibiscus syriacus; assembly: GCF_006381635.1. Taxonomy (NCBI): domain Eukaryota; kingdom Viridiplantae; phylum Streptophyta; class Magnoliopsida; order Malvales; family Malvaceae; genus Hibiscus; species Hibiscus syriacus. Next base: position 628,106 of record NW_024063122.1, read on the forward strand.
TACACCGGAGAGTGTTATAGCAGCAGTTTTGGATTCGGAATGTCCTGCACCCCAGAAGAAGAAGCAGAAGGTAAGTTTAATAAAAGAATACTTAATTTGATTTTTATTATGTTGGTGTGACAAAAATTTGTATGCAAAATTGTAGGTTGAAAAAGCGGATATTCCAAGCGGAATTGATGACATCGAAGCTGCAATTTGTGATTATTTATGGAATAGCGAGTTAGAATCGGGGTAAGTGAAATATATTGTTTTGTGAGTGATATTTAAATATTTCATGACAACATATTAATCCTAATGATTCATACAGATATTCTGTAATCTCAATGGGAAATCAATTCGCTACTGTATACGACGTTGCAACGTTGAAGCCTACGGAATGGGTTGGCGGTGTGGTAAGTAGAAAGTAGAAAATGTTAAAACTTATTGAATATGTTCTGATTGTGTAATTAATTTTGTTAGGTTATCGATTTGCTCGCCTGGACCATATGCTACGATTCTCAAAAGTCACTCCGGAGGATTGGCTACCTTCCATACCTCTTAGTGGTGAGTTAAATTAATAAATATTGAAAAGTAGTGTTATAGACGGTAAATTAATAATGTTTGTTGCGTAATTACAGCAACAGGCGTTGGATGCCAACAACAAAGAAAGTGTTGAGAGTATTTCTACCTTCTGGGGTGTCATATTGGATAACTATGTGAAATTCACCGACTGTGAGAAGGTAAGACACCATACCAATTGCAAATGATGTTTTCGGATATAGAATGTTGAATTTTGTCAAATTGGGTGTGAAATTTGTTGCAGATCATGATCACAATAAACTACCATAATTCACATTGGTATCTGTTGGTGTTGGATATGGTAGATCGTGTTGTAACAATATATGATAGTATGTTTACAACTGAAGCAGCTAAACAGAGAGTGAAGGATGCTAAGAGATTGGTATGTATGTATGTATGAAAGGACATTATGTAAATTATAATGCATAATTTTTTTGGTGCATAACTTCTTCTATTTTAATGCAGATTAAAATATTAGATTCTTATAATAAGAAACGCATTTGGGTTGAGTCCTGTGGATCTCTAGGAAAGTATCCCTTGAAAAATTTCAAATTTGTGGAGCATAAGAAGAATAAGCAATTGAATGGGTATGAGATGTTATCACAAATAGAAAGCTTAATTTATGCAGTATCCATCATAATTGACATGTGTGGTTTTCAAATTTTGTAACAGATATGATTGCGGCATGTATGTGATGATGTGGATGGAATCGATCGGTTCTACAGGGGCAACTGGTGATTTTGTAAGTGGATAGAAAAAATCGTTTGTGGTAAAATTGTTAAAAGTCGTAGATTGAATGTTGTAGTTGACAATACTTAACGTTCTGACAATTTGAATATAGGTTGTTGGAGACTGGGATCGATCGCGAATATTAAACGATCTCGTAAGCCACAATCAAAATGAACGAAGACAGGAGATAACAAAAGCTGCAATATTACATAAGAATAACAAAAGGATGCAATGATGTAAATGTAGGGTTAATTTTGTATAAGATTTATAATTTTGTATACGATTTATATTTTTGTATGTGAATATAATTATGAATGAGATGAGAAAAGTTAGCAGTATGTTGTTGTACATGTTTCTTATACACATTAAGGGTCATGTTGATACTTTGAAGTAAAAGGCAAATTTACCATAAAGTGTCGATCCATATATAAAAAGTGTCAATCCCAAAAACATCGAAAACCAAAAGTATAATGTAATATGTAATTTTTCAATCTAACCGGTACAAGTCTACCGGTTTTATGAGAGAATATGTCTAAATAATGTGTCGACACTAATATAGTTTGTGTCGATATTTTTTTTCCAGAATGAATGGAAAACAGGGTGCACCCATAAAGTGTTGATCCATATATAAAAAGTGTTGATCCGAAAATCATCGAACCCAAAAGTATAATGTAATATGTAATTTTTCAATCTAACCGGTACAATTATACCGGTTTTATGAGATAATATGTCTAAATAATGTGTCGACACTAATATAGTTTGTGTCGATATTTTTTTTCCAGAATGAATGGAAAACAGGGTGAACCCATAAAGTGTCGATCCATATATAAAAAGTGTCAATCCCAAAAACATCGAAAACCAAAAGTATAATGTAATATGTAATTTTTCAATCTAACCGGTACAAGTCTACCGGTTTTATGAGAGAATATGTCTAAATAATGTGTCGACACTAATATAGTTTGTGTCGATATTTTTTTTCCAGAATGAATGGAAAACAGGTTGCACCCATAAAGTGTCGATCCATATATAAAAAGTGTCGATCCGAAAATCATCGAACCCAAAAGTATAATGTAATATGTAATTTTTCAATCTAACCGGTATAATTATACCGGTTTTATGAGATAATATGTCTAAATAATGTGTCGACACTAATATAGTTTGTGTCGATATTTTTTTTCCAGAATGAATGGAAAACAGGGTGAACCCATAAAGTGTCGATCCATATATAAAAAGTGTCGATCCCAAAATCATCGAACCCAAAAGTATAATGTAATATGTAATTTTTCAATCTAACCGGTACAATTATACCGGTTTTATGAGATAGTATGTATAAATAATGTGTCGACACTAATATAGTTTGTGTCGATATTTTTTTCCAGAATGAATGGAAAACAGGGTGCACTCATAAAGTGTCGATCCATATATAAAAAGTGTCGATCCCAAAATCATCGAACCCAAAAGTATAATGTAATATGTAATTTTTCAATCTAACCGGTACAATTATACCGGTTTTATGAGATAATATGTATAAATAATGTGTCGACACTAATATAGTTTGTGTCGATATTTTTTTTCCAGAATGAATGGAAAACAGGGTGCACCCATAAAGTGTCGATCCATATATAAAAAGTGTCGATCCCAAAATCATCGAACCCAAAAGTATAATGTAATATGTAATTTTTCAATCTAACCGGTACAAGTATACCGGTTTTATGAGAGAATATGTCTAAATAATGTGTCGACACTAATATAGTTTGTGTCGATACTAATTTAAATATCAAGTGTTTTTCCACCGTTTACGATATATAGTACTCTTAATCGAGAAACCCTAAACATAAAGGCAAGCAGGCAGATCTTCCTCTTTCTTCTACCGTTATCATAAGTGACGATCAGATATTCAGGTAAATTTATCGATATTTTATGGGTTTGATTGATTTCTATATTGGAGTTTTTATCCTGAATGTGTTTGTGTTCCATTGTAATAGGGGTAGCATCCAACCAAAATGGCTCCAAAACGTCAGCGTCAGAAGCGAGGTCTTTCTCAAAGCTCTTCTCAACCCAGTTCTTCTCAACCACCTCCTTCTGTAACAAACGATTCTTCTGAGGAAATCAGGTCCTTCGAAACTCTAAACTTTAGATCCGACATGGAGAAACAAAGATGGCAGACGAGTTTTAAAGTAAGGAAGATTCGTCCCGAACGTGTCATTGACCTGGGTTTCTTGTTTGATGATAAATATGCATTTAGTTTTAAATCCACATTTACATCTTGGGGTTGGCTTGAATTCCTTGGTGTAGAACCAAGATATTATCCCAACCTAGTTAGAGTCTTCTACAACAATGCTTCCTTACAGCACGAGCCTAATAAGACTAATATAATAGGAATTAATACACATGTCATGGGGAAGGATATATATATATCTCCAGAAACTATTGCGGAGGGTTTAGGTGTAGCGAATACAGGGGATTCAGATGAAAATGGTGTAGATTGGTCTACAATTAAACGGGTTACTAGAAATAGCCCAATTCACCTCGATGTAGAGTCGAGAGTATTTCACAAAATGCTCACATGGTATATCCGGCCTAGTGGGGGAAAACATTCAACGCTTCGAGACAGCGATTATTGGTGGATAGCAAAGTATAAATCCAAAACGGCTCCAAACATTGCAAAACTCATATTTAATACAATTGTATATATGGTCACAAAGGGAGCAACAATTTCAACTACACTACCATATGGATGTGTCATCACCCATCTGTTGAAGAAGAAGGAAGTTGATTTTTCGCATGACGCCCCTGTTCGATTAACCCGCAAGATTGACATGGTATTTATTAAAAAAGCGGGATATGATTTTGTTGAAAAACTCGGTTGGAAGCGTGTCAAGGAGGTCGGATTAGATCAAGAGAGGGAGGAAATGGACCCCGTTGGCCATGAAGAAGAGCAACCAAGTGGAGACGCAATGATGGAAGAAGCTCCAGTTGCACAGGATGTCACAATTAAGACCGTGATGGAATACATGGTCAATTTTCGGGAGCATATTGATTCCCTTGTGAGTGGAATGCGATCCGATATTTCATCATTGCAACGTGAAGTCTCCATGTTGCGTAACGAATTACGTCAACAACATCAAACGAGTTAGGTAATTCATTATCTATGTTTCTTAACATTTACACGTTCTGAACTTTATTTTATTTTCTTTTAACAGATGTGGACAACCAAGCGGTCGCAGAAGATGAAGCTGACGATGAAGATGACGATGATGATGACGATGAAGCTGGCGATGAAGATGATGACGATGATGATGATGATGATGATGATGATGATCCAAACAAGTATATCGTGTCTGCAACGCCGCCTTCAAGAAAACTTTTAATTTTTGATCTCAATGGTGTCCTTGCCTACATCCCAAGACTGCCGGCAGGTTTTAATTCTATTCTTTTGTATCCATTATTTTAACATATAAGCGTAGAACTTTATGCAATTTTTCTTCATGTTGTAGATGTTGTCCTCAGAAGAGGATTATTTGAATTTATGCAATTTTGTGTCGACAAATTTGTTGTTGCCCTTTGGTCTTCAAAGATGAGGTTAGAACATGTTTGAGGCAATTGAATTACTGTAGTCAAAATCGTTAATATACATTTGAATGTTAACATTCAAACTTGATTACAATCTCAGGCATAACGTCGACCGTGTACTTGAGAAACTACCTGTATTTTCCGAGCATTTTCTATTCGTGTGGGTAAGATGAATGTCATTACAGTTTGCTGACTTTTCGTTGTCTATGATTCCTACATATTTATGTTCGACTGTTTGTGAACAGGATCAAAAAAAAATGCAAAACATACGATTCTGTTACCTACTGTAAAGATCTCAATGATGTTTGGAACGCGTGTCCAGATTTTAACGAGCTAAATACACTTTTGGTCGATGATTCAGCGGAAAAAATGATTTATAATCCGGTAAGTTGCATTTATGCAATATGTTTTTCCAGTTGAACAGGTGTTCAGACATTGATTATTTTAACAACTTATGTGTTTATATAGAAATACAATTACATATGTCCACATACCTTTGACGCTGCTTCCCATTCGAACGACAAAGCTCTAGGTATGACACAAATTTATTCATGCTTATGCGAATTTAATTTATTGTTAGTAAAATTGCACCTCATTAGTTTGATAATTAAAATTATTTATGTATGTCCTCAGAAAAAGGCGGAAACATACGAGAGTATTTGGAAATTTGTTGAAGGCCTCTAATGTTCCGGACTTCGTTAGAAACAACCCTTTTTCATCGGATTAATTTTGTTTGTCGGTTCATTATTTGAACATTCTTGTGTATTTATATTTTGGTCTAAATATTGTGTGTATATTTTCATTAATTATTCCATATTTGCTTCTATGTGTACATATACATTTGAGTGTCTATACTTTTTTAATATATTGTAAAGTATCTATCCTTTTTATAAAAGTGTCTATACTTTTTCCACTGTGGAAAACATTAATTTAAGGTTATCTTTTGAGTGAGTTTTAAGATATTAATTTAGTAATTATAGGCGTCTAATGATTTATTTTTACGTTACGGTATATTATTATTAAATTAAAAATTCTTAATATTATTTTATAAAATATCAAAACAATCAACTAATTTTTTGTGCAAATGAAATTATTAAATTAATATTGTAGGTGGAAAACATGAAACATACTTAAAAAAAATTGAAACATAAATTACATATCTTTAAAAAAAGTATCGATCCTTTTTATAAAATGTATGGACACTTTCAACATATTATAAATATACCGGTTTTTTGCGCGAATAGGTCTACAACCTATATCGACACTTTTTAATCTTGTGTCGGTACTTTATGTCCAGATTGGAAGAAAAATGTGTCGATACATTGTTAAAAGTGTCGACATTTACACATCGGAACCCATAATTATAATGTAATAGATAATTTTGTAATATAACCGGTATAAATATACCGGTTTTATGCGCGAATAGGTCTACAACCTATATCGACACTTTTTAATCTTGTGTCGGTACTTTATGTCCAGATTGGAAGAAAAATGTGTCGATACATTGTTAAAAAGTGTCGACATTTACACATCGGAACCCATAATTATAATGTAATAGATAATTTTGTAATATAACCGGTATAAATATACCGGTTTTATGCGCGAATAGGTCTACAACCTATATCGACACTTTTTAATATTGTGTCGGTACTTTATGTCCATATTGGAAGAAAAATGTGTCGATACGATTTAAAAAAGTATCGACATTTACACATCGGAACCCAGATTTATAATGTAATAGATAATTTTGTAATATAACTGGTATAAATATACCGGTTTTATGAGCGAATAGGTCTACAACCTATATCGACACTTTATAATATTGTGTCGGTACTTTATGTCCAGATTGGAAGAAAAATGTGTCGATACCATTTAAAAAAGTGTCGGTAATTTTAAGTAACGCGGTTTTTCTTCCTTCATTCAAAATATTTATATGTACATACAATAGGAGTCATGTTGATACTTACGATATATTATATGGAGATCGTTGTCATTCCATTCCGTCTTCGAAAAAATCAGTTGATGTAGGCTGTGTGCTTGTACTCAAACTGAGCTTGACTTGAGGACATGTTAGTTTGTTATGCCCCTCACCGTTGCAGTACCCACATCGCCTAATTTTCTTCTCGACCTTGTTCTTCGGCACTTCTTTTCGCTTGCGTTGTTTTCGTTGAGGGTCACGAACATTGTTTACTACAATGCTCTGGTTGACTGAATGATTCAAACCAAACGAGTTTTCTAATTCTTCTATTAGTTTTTTCATCTCATCTCTTGCGGTTTTGAAAGACTCGTCTGTCTTTGATGCAATGTAGCATAACCTACTTGACGTTGAACGTAGAGCAGCGAACCTTGCCATTTGCATCACTTCTGGAGACACATTCAAATCAACATAGCTGGGTGCAGAAGCCTTCGCATCATTAGTCCACCTACTTTGAATCAAAGTCCCGGGTAAATATGTGTAGTCCAATTGCTTCAAAATGTGAAGTTGATGGTGACACGGAAGTCCAACGGTCTTGAATTTTTTGCAGGAGCAAATTAGAGTTTTCGTACGAGAATCAAAACTAATTTCAAATTTCCTATTTTTTTCTGCGTACTTTGACAAAATATAATGTTGACATTCATCTGATAAGGACTTAATCTCTGCCTCAATCCGGTACAATGTCTCTCGTATAAGTTCATCTTGGAACACACGAAAAGATTCACGGGTAAAAATCGCAGCGGCATGGCTTTCAAGGTCTACCAGTTTTGTGATCTGGAAGGGCTTCGTATGGGAACTTAAGTAATCCGCTTTCAACTCGTTCATACGCATTCTACTAATTCCATCTTCAATTGCACGAACAACATCTAAATATGTCTTCTTGTGTTTCAGTGCAATAGCTAGTGAAGCATTCATAGACTCGCACCTTTGTATTGAGCGAATATTGGCAAAGAAATGACCGGTTAGATATGCTTGTGCCCATAAGTGTCGTGTATTTCCCTTCTCAATCACCCATGGATGCTTTTGGACGTTGAATTCTGAAACAATCGAACGCCATTGAATATCAAATTCCTTGGTTGTCCACCAGGAAGCCATGCATTTTGAGAATGTTGTTGTAAACTTTGGGTCACCAATGTTAGCTTGTGCATTGCGAGAAAGATGCCAAGAACATAATCTGTGCTTAGCATAAGGGATAACAGATTTGATAGCCCTCTGCATTGCCCTATCCCCATCGGTTACAACGGAAATAGGTGATTTATTCATCATGGCTTCTAAAATATTCTGTAGCACCCACTCGAAAGATTGAGACGTCTCGTCAGCGATTATGGCAGTGGCAAACACAATTGTGTTATGGTGATGATTGACATCAACAATAGGCATAATTGGTCGACCATACAAATTATCTTTGTACGTTGTGTCGAACGCAATTACATCACCGAAACATGTGTAATCCGATCTCGATGTAGAATCCGACCAAATAAGATTATACAATGCCCCCGATTCGTCTACCGAGTATGTCATAAAAACCCGGGATCATCATGTTTCTTATAATCAAAGTAGGCAATAAGCGCATTCACATCCCCATCGACGATTTCCTTTGCTTTACCTCTTTGAAGTGCATTGTAGAGGTCTTTATGTGTAAATCCAACATTATGATAGCCCCCTGCCTGCTGCGTTAAATAGTTCATTACTTGTGACGTGCCAACACCGACCTCTTTCAATGTTGTTGCCTCATCGATATCAGCCTTACTTACAGCTCTATTAGAACGCATAAATGGTGTCATAGCAGATGTGCACAATGCATGATTATGTTTCTGATCAGACTTACTTATAACCCACTGATCGTTTGTATTTGTTGCTGTAACTACGACTCTAGCCTTACATCCTGTTCTTGTGACTGGCGTATGAGCACGTTGATGATCAACAGTATTGACTTTTGATACTTGAAACCCTTCTTTGGAACAACAAAATTCTTGTGTCTTCAAATTCCCTTCCACGTCAAGCCGTGTTGTTCCCTTACGTGCACTAAACCCATGTTCCCGTACGAATCCCTTGTAAAAGTGCCAAGCTTGATCACGTGAACAGAAGAGCTGACCAACCAATCTGTCAGATTCATCAACATTATGTACTTCATGGCATTCCTCGGTTGGCTTAACATTGTCTACATCAGTATTATCCATGGCAAAAATTTTGTTGTGCAAGTTCAGTGCTCCAGGAGTTGATGGAGATGTAAGCAAAGGTTCATTTTGAACATGTTTCAGTCGTGCTGCTTTCAATAGGATGTGGCATTGGTAGTGGTAGTTAAAGGGTGGGTACACCATTAAATTCGCAGTACATATTTAGGTATGTACAATAACTACAAGTATATTATCATTAAATTTAGGTATGTACAATAACTACATATTTAGGTATGTTTGTTAACTACATATTTAGGTATATACATCTTTTGAGTGAGTTTTAAGATATTAATTTAGTAATTATAGGCGTCTAATGATTTATTTTTATGTTACGGTATATATTATTATTAAATTAAAAACAATAAACATATATATTATATATTTATTATTATCTTTGGTTAATGTTGTTAAATTTAAATTATAAATATTATTTTATAAAATATCAAAACAATCAAATAATTTTTTGTGTAAATGAAATTATTAAATTAATATTGTAGGTGGAAAACATGAAACACTGTTAAAAAAATTGAAACATAAATTACATAACTTTTAAAAAAAGTATCGATCCTTTTTATAAAAAGTATGGACACTTTCAATATAATAGGTAAACATATGATGTAATAGGTAGCGCTTATATAATGTAATAGGTATCGTTTATATAATGTAATAGGTAGTGGTTATATTGTAAAGTATCTATCCTTTTTATAAAAGTGTCCATACTTTTTTCACTGTGGAAAACATTAATTTAAGGTTATCTTTTGAGTGAGTTTTAAGATATTAATTTAGTAATTATAGGTGTCTAATGATTTATTTTTTACGTTACGATATATATTATTATTAAATTACAAATTCTAAATATTATTTTATAAAATATCAAAACAATCAAATAATTTTTTGTGCAAATAAAATTATTAAATCAAATTACTTTATTCCAACCATGTGACAAGTGTGACAACTCCATCAACTCACAACTCAGCTTTGAACTCAATCAATATTGTCTTTTAGCTTGATGGTTCATAAAGCATGTTACTTGAACAGTATGAATCAATTATGCAATTTTCATGTTCAATTTAACACTGCATTTCAAATTCATTTCATATGTAATTGGAGTTTGAATTTAAATTTCAATTTGAGTTTGAATTTCAATATATATTTCGGCTCCACTATAAATATTAGCCCAAGCCAATATGCATGTTATCATTGATTATTCCTAATTTCCATTGTTTTTTTTTTCCAACGTTTAAACGCGAGGGAAATCCCGACCATTGTATTTTTTGGTCAACTTTAAAGCGTCAGAAACGTTTCGGGCGTATGATCTGGGTGGTAAACAAATAGCAACTAAAATCATAAGTCCGAAATGCTTCTGAGTACCACCCAAATCATAAGTCTGAAATACTTCCGATGCTCATCAAAATCCAAAGCTCATATGGTGCCAAGCAAAAGGAAATCAAAAATCTCATATGATGCCAAGCAAAAGGAAATCAAAATCTACAACTTGAGTTTGAACATTGATATGATATGTTCAGTTGTTATCATGTTGGGATTTTCTCGTTTTTGATTGCTTGGATAGTTGTTCTCTTGCTTCTTCAAGTGTCCTTAGCTTGTAATTTATAGCTTGGAATGTGTTTGATGTTGTATATATTATTATTAAATTAAAAACAATAAACATATATACATATTTATTATTATCTTTGGTTAATGTTGTTAAATTTAAATTATAAATATTATTTTATAAAATATCAAAACAATCAAATAATTTTTGTGTAAATGAAATTATTAAATTAATATTGTAGGTGGAAAATATGAAACACTGTTAAAAAATTGAAACATAAATTACATAACTTTTAAAAAAAGTATCGATCTTTTTATAAAAAGTATGGACACTTTCAATATAATAGGTAAACATATGATGTAATAGGTAGCGCTTATATAATGTAATAGGTATCGTTTATATAATGTAATAGGTAGTGGTTATATTGTAAAGTGTCTATCCTTTTTATAAAAGTGTCCATACTTTTTTCACTGTGGAAAACATTAATTTAAGGTTATCTTTTGAGTGAGTTTTAAGATATTAATTTAGTAATTATAGGCGTCTAATGATTTATTTTTTACGTTACGATATATATTATTATTAAATTAAAAATTCTAAATAATATTTTATAAAATATCAAAAAATCAAATAATTTTTTGTGCAAATGAAATTATTAAATTAATATTGTAGGTGGAAAACATGAAACACTATTAAAAAAAATTGAAACATAAATTACATAACTTTAAAAGAAGTATCGATCCTTTTTATAAAAAGTATGGACACTTTCAATATAATATAATGTAATAGGTAAATTTGCAATACTATCGGTATAAATATACCGGATTACTTATAAAATAGGTAAATATAAGCGCTACCTATTACATTATATAAGCGCTACCTAGTATGTTATTGTACTTTATAATATTTCCGGTTAAATAATATAACATAACCGGTATAAATTTTAACCGGTCAATTGTTTAACCGGTCACGCCGTATATTAGCCGTTTTTTAGGCGCCGCACCGCAGAATTACCCACAAAACAATGTTTTGAAGTTGCACTTAATCCTACGTAATCTTACCTTGTTTATATGTTCTAGTGCTGGCTTTGGCTGTTGTTCCTGTAATTTCTGTTGCCGTTCGCCAATTTGGTCGCTTTGTTCGTGAACTTTCTCACAAGACTCAAGCTGCAGTTGCAGCAGCCTCTTCAATTGCTGAGGTTCGCCTGCCATTATAAAAAGCAGTATGCAGAAAATCTCTGTTTGTTTGAATTCCTGGAGTCGAGCCAAAACCAGTTGAGCCATTATACAAATCGTTTTGTTACATACATATACGTATACATATTCATGTGCATATACATGTGGAACCTTCAAACATATTTGCAGAACACAATTTCGAGCACTATTCTATCAATTATTGAGATTTTGATTGCCATAGTATCTTTTCTGCTGTTGTTTGAGGATATACTAGAAACTAGGAAGAATGTACCATGTATATTAAGATATCTTCTATCTATTACTTGGAATCAGGTGTGAGAGTCCGATAGGGGCATGTGTCTGACATGGACAATGTTCATTTTTTCCTTGAAGTTTTTTCCATGCATTTGAAGGGTCCTTAAAGGGTCATTATCGCCACACCTATGTCTGAAACCAACACTTAAAGCAAAAATGAAAAATCAAAGCTACTAGTATCCTATGCTCCCTTTTGTTGAAAATCAGATACAAAGTTCTTGTATTTTTGTTTAGGAATCATTAGGAGCAATTCGGACAGTGAGATCTTTTGCGCAAGAAGAGTATGAGATATCTTGTTACTCTCTGAAAGTAGAAGAGACAGTGGATCTTGGACTTAAACAAGCAGTGAGTTCCCTAGTGTTATTCAATCCCTCTTTTTTCCCCTCCTCCCCTGACCGATGCGGCAAATAATCTCATCTCTGATTGCAACAGAAAGTGGTTGGCCTCTTCTTTTGAGGCCTAAATGCTGCATATACATTGTCAGTTATTGTGGTAGTTATATAGGGAGCTAATTTGACAATCACTGGTTTAATGAGCCCCGGTGCTCTAACGTCCTTCATTCTTTATAGTCTCACAGGTGTGGCCCTTGTTGGCTATATTTATGAATAGAAATGTGTGTGTGTGTATTTCATCATCAAGTTTTCCATCCGTTGTGCTGGTTTTCTACTTTAATCAATTCGTTTGGGCTATTCGCACTGGCAGTTGGATCTTCCGTGTCCGGACTCTCAGGGTTATACACTATCGCAATGAAAGCTACAGGAGCCAGCAGGCGTGTCTTTTAGCTTCTGGATTGAGCCTCATCGATGCCGAAATCGGGAAATAAGTATCCATTGGGGTTAGTTCGCCCTTTGTTAACGATTCTTTTATATGAATATGATTGAAATCGATGGTGAATATCAGTTTCAGTCATGGATTGTGTAAATGGAAGTGAGTGCTAAAAGTGACAAAGCATCATTCTTTTGTTTCAGTGATCAAGATGGAGAAGTTGAGTTGGATGAGGTCTGGTTTGCCTATCCATCCCGTCCTAACCATATGGTACTCAAGGTATTCATCTGTTCGTACTTATCCTAGCAATCACGCAATGTCCTGATATGAATGATCTTTGTTTACTATTACGTGATGCATTCAGTTTTTTTCAGGGAATAACACTTAAACTGCAGCCAGGATCAAAAGTGGCTCTTGTTGACCCTAGTGGTGGAGGAAAAGTAATACCCTTATCCGAAGCTTTCACACTGTTTAGAAACATTTTCGGCTTATTTCCGAACACCATTGTTGTGGAACATTATACCATTTACTGTCTGCTGCAGAGCACGATAGCAAGCTTGATCGAAAGGTTTTATGATCCAATGAAGGGAAAGATTCTATTGAATGGGGTTCCTTTGGTAGAAATATCACATGAATATCTTCACAGAAAGGTGGTCTTGATTTTCCTAACTTCTCAAGTCAATCCAACAACCTCATAGATTTGGGGTTGAGAGTCATATCTCAATACCATGTCCTGGTATACGTCGGATGTGAATTCCGAACACGGGTACATCGTAACTCAGTTTGTGACTATCTGGATAGCATTAGAATATGATGAACATCCTTCTTTGTTGTTCTGATCAGCATAGTAAGCCAGGAACCAATCCTTTTCAACTGCTCGATAGAGGAAAATATAGCTTACGGATGTGAAGGCCAAGCCGATATTAATGATATCGGAAACACACCAGTAAGCTTTTTTGCATCTTCAAGACTATTACAGTCTATAGGAACCACTATGACATTTAAATGTTGAGAAATTGCAGAAAATGGCCAATGCACTTGAATTCATATCGAAATTCCCAGACAAATATCAAACTCATGTCGGAGAGCGTGGAGTACGGCATTCGGGGGGACAGAAGCAGAGGGTAGCGATAGCAAGAGCGTTGCTGATGAATCCGAAAATTCTCCTATTGGATGAAGCCACAAGTGCTCTGGATTGTAATACCCCAAATTTTGGCTAGTGACTAAAATGTAAGTTTTAAAAGTTTGGTGGCTAAAGTATAAACTTGTAAGAGTATATGGACAAAAAATGTAATTTTTAAAAGTTATATATTTTAGCCTGTAAATGAACATTTTGGCTTAAAACAAGAATTTTTGCGATAATCAGATTTTCGGTCCGAGATTTGTGTTAAAAGCTATAAAGTGATAAAGTTTAGTAGTGAAATCGGATAATCGGATCGAACTGAAATTTTACAAAAATTTGAAGGATGTTAGAAAATGGTTGGAATATTATTCTTATATTTTAGATAAGAGAAATTTAACTCATATCAGTATAATTTTTCATATTTGTTTGAACAGTTGACTTTTAGTAATTAAAATGTAATTTTTGAAAATTGCATGGCCAAAGTGAAAAGTCAAAGTCAAGTTGATTTATATTTGACCAAGGAATACTTTAATGGAGAATAAGACAATGACATTTGGTAATTATCAATATTCATTAATGGTAAAAATGGAATTTTCTAAGAATTGAATTTTAAATTCAATTAAATTGGTTTAGTGTAAGTGTATTAATTATTAAATACTAGAATAATCAAGATAAACAACTTATTTTCAGCCATTTTCTTCCATTTGTCCGAAACCACCAAGCTCACCAAGGTAAGAATTTTATTTTGATTTTAGAAGTCATACACTTGATTTTTGGATTAAGCTATTAGATAGATAATTAACCTACATTAAATTCTCTATCATTTAGTACCAATATTTCATGGTGAGGATGATTATGTATTGAGATTGAAAGTTAGGGTTTATATAGGGTTTATGGATTTTGAAGAATTGATGAAGGATTTTTATGTTTTTGATGTTAGTGATTAATCATAAAGTATGATGATTTAAATCATGTGTAAAGCCTTATGTTAGGCTTGAACAAATCAGGGTTTATGGAGATTGAATGGATCTTGATTTAATTTGATGTTAGGATGATTGGAAATGCATAAATTTAATGTTAGGAGGTTGAATTCATGCTTCAAATTAAATGGAAATCAAGCCCTAATTCACTTAGGGTATTCGACCATTAGGGAAATTTAGGGGGAGATGTTGAAATAATTCCTATGGTCTTGTATTGATATTAGAAGTGTTTCATGTGACTTAAAGATCAATTTGGACCAATTTGGAAGCTTGAATAAGACTAAGAGTTAATATACAAGTTTTGAGAATTGTGAGACATTATTGCAAGAATGAGATATTTGAAGAGTTCAATGCTGATTTTTAATATTTGAAATGCTGAAAATTTAAGTTAGAAATTTGATTGGAACCAAATTGCAAGTTTGGTAAAGTTTAAGGGTAAAATTCGAAGGGTCTCAATATTATAGGGACTTGATTTCAAATTTATTAAATGTGAAGGTATCATTTGGGTAAAATATTATAATAGTGCAAATTTTATGGACATGCTGACTTTTAAGTTCATCTATTGAGTTGGGATCAAATTTTAAGTTTATAAAGATGGATGGTCGAATTCGAAAAAGACTAAGAAAGTTTAGGATGAAAGTGCAAGTTTTTGAATGTTAAAGTATTGATTTAGGAATTTTGATAAGGTGTTGGAAATTTTAGAGATTAAAGTGCAACGATCTAAATGGTGAGGGATTATTATGAATTTATTGGAAAAGTTAAGGTGAATTCTAGAAAGAACTCATAATTAGTGGCTTTATTTTTTATTTGGCAAAAGTTGAAGAGTTGATAATGGAAATAAATACTTATGGAATTTAAGGAAATATTTTTGAGAAGTTTGAAATTACGATGGAATTACGATTTAACTTTATAATGATTTAAGTATCAATTTTATTTCTATCAAGTTTTATAATTACTTTTAGATTATGTTAGTTTGATACTAACATGTAGTATGAACATTCTATGTTATTATATGATGTCGTCAGACCACAGTAAATCTAGTGATTCGAGTAGCTCGAAAGGGAAGGAAAAAGTTTGAGATCGAGAAGGTTATTGTGGAGAAGATTCGATAGCAAGACAAAGGTGAGTGCATTTAATTTGTATTTATGTTATCGAACAAATATTGACTTGTGATGAGCCAGTGTCAGAATTACTACAATAAAAAGTGATTTCTAATGTTATATGAATTGTGAATCTAGCCTATATGTTTATTTATTAAGCTTATAGAATTGGGGAAAAGAATTAAGGATGCAAACTAAGGAAAGTTATCTAGAAATCCATGATTCAAACAGTAAGTTTAGAAATTCACCATAATTATATAGAAATGATTAGAGGATGAATTTTATACCGTTGGATTCGTATATCAGTCTAGTTTTGTCTAAAATAAACATCTACTAATTTCGAGGTGTATAAAAAATTATGAATTTTTAATCAAGAATAGGTCATAAAACATGGCAACAGATTTCGCTCAAAACGGTTTCTGTTAGTCAACTTTGAAAATTCGTTATAAATTGTACAAGTTGAACTAGAAGAATTTCCTTATATGGTTAGATTCTTATTCGAGTCTAGTTTGCATAGGTATTAATGGAATAATTTTTAAGTATGTATATTAATACAAAAAAATATTTTTTTGAAGGTAGTGCAAACTACCAGAGCATGAAATTTTGATAAAATTGGATAGTTGAAGCATTGAGAACAAATGATTAATTCTAAAGCTTAGTGAGACTTATATTTTGATTTATTAATCAAGTGTCAAAGTGGATTCAATTTACTTATTTAGCTATTTTGATTGAGGATGACTTGTGATAAGTCAACCTCGCATTACTTAAAGTATGTTTTCTATCTTAAGTATGGATTGTTATTTTCATAATGTTTATTTATGTCCTATGAATGTTTAGGGTACGAATTACCCAAATTAAGATTTTTATGAGAATGATTGGAAAATGATTCTGAATTGAAATATTGATTATGAAACGAACAATATATAATCTAAAAGTCAATTGTATGTTGCATTGAGAGTCGTAGGTACAATTGGCATGACATTAAGTGATTACTTATCAGTTATCAATTTCCAGTTATATGCACCGTTGGTGCTCATGTGATTATTGACACTGAAGTGCCTAGTGCGCTCCTTTCAGTTCTACTCACGTCCTTTATATTCTCATAAATATGTATTGAGCTATAAAAATAAACATGAAAGTTATGAATGACGTTTCAGTTAATAGAAATCATGATATTATTATTTTATTAGACAGAATATGAAAATGAAATGAAAAGTTCTAAAATATGTACGAATGACTAGGATGTGAATTTTTATGTTATTTGATATTGATTTACATAATTTTTGATGAAATCATGAGAGGATGATTTTTAGGTTTTAAGGGAAAATTAGATTGATCAGCTAGGTTCGAAAGTTTTAATGTTTTTATTTAAATTAAGTTTCATGTTATAATACTTTACAAAAAATTTATATTTTATATCATTTTAGTTATGTAGTTGTTTCACTAAGTTTTACTTAGCGTATGATGGTTTCATGCTTAGGTTCGAATACAGTAGATGACATAAATTGAGGAGCTTTCTAGCATCTTATGGGAATCAAACCTATCGACAATATTAGCAAGACATCTTAACTTTGACTTATTAGTGACATGTACATTATAATTGTTGGGTTGCTTTATCAGATTTATTTTATAAAGGGTCTGTAATAGTAATTTAGGACTGTTTTAATTTTAGATAATTTTAGCTATAATTGTATTTATGAATGAATATTATAAACGGTTTTAAAACAAAGTTTTAAATCAAGCAATATTAGACAGATGTATATAGATATGAAACAACATGGAATTGCCTAATTGCTGCATAGAAATTAGCCTTGTTTGGAACAATAAATTATTATGTTATGACTATGCATGCAAAAGAAATTACAATTTTTTGTAAGAAAAGGGTTTTTAAACCGCAACAAAATTTTAAGCATTTATGTTCAATAAATGTCTGTTAAGTTGATGTGACATCTTTAGTTCGTATTATGAGACGTATACAGACTACGAGTGTTACATGGACGCCGAAAGAGAATACCTTGTGCAAGTGAGAATATTGCATTATCCATATCCGAATCTTATTCATTTAAGAAACCATATTCTTAAATTGTTTAGTTCATAATTCTCGAGTCCTTTCCTCGTTCGAATATTGCATAGGAGCCATGGCTTCTCTGAATCTTATTGAAGAAACTGTGTTCTTAACTTGCTTAGTGTAAACACTAATTTTTTCATTTCATTTTATTATTATAAAATTATCATTATTATTCTATATTATATATATATATATATATATATATTATTTAAATAAATATTACAAGGTCCAACTCTAGCCCATTTTACAAAACATGGATGACCCAAAATGGTCCAGGCCCAAGCCTAACCCTAATGATACAGGGTTTGTATCATCTCATATAAACCCAGCCGCCATCAATTCACAGCCGTTGGATCTGGCCATGATCCAACGGTCCTGATGCTTCCAGAAGTAACCCTAGGGTTATGATAACCCTATGGACCACGCGCAGTCGCCTCCACGTCCAGCCGACGCTGCTGCTGCCATGCCTCAACCCTCACCGAGCTTTCCAGAAGCCAGTTGTCCCACCACATCAATGCTCTATGGTGAGTCACCGCCATAGCTTGGTGACTCATCGACAAACCTCTCTAGGACCGGTCCAAAGGCAACTCGATGGTGGCCTATAAATATGGCGACCGAACCTGCAAAAAAATATATATATATACAAACAACGACAGAGGGGAAGACAACAAAAACTAACACGAAACGAAGCAGGAACTACAACCACCGAGAGCAAATCAACACCAACACAGCAACATTCAACAACCATCAACCAATCGGAAAACAAAAAAGAAGAAGATAAGAACTTATCAGAGCCCAAAAGTCGTCTGAAATCACCGAATTTCAAAGGTAAAATTTTAGATCTACGAGGTTCAGGGAAATTTTAGAAAAAGGGGAGGCTGGATGTCTGCGACGGAATAAGGCGGTCGGCCGGTGACCATTCTCCCTCCGGTCGGAGACTTTTAGAGAGAGGGCAGAGCATTTGTTCATTCTCTCTCAGTTAGAGAGAAAATAAGAAGAGAGGAAATGAGGAGAATGGTCTGAAGGGCTGGCCATTCGGGGTTTATATACCCCTCCCAACGGTGTCGTTTTGGGTAGGGGGTATATGCGTAATTTTCCTATGGAAAAATCATACCCACAATACTCCAGGTTTTATAAAGTTCTATTTTAGTTACTGGAATTGAATTTTCATGCATTTTGATTTTGTTTTCGAATTTTATTTATTTATAATTTAGTCATTATCAGTGTTTATATATCTTTATGTTAGATATTAAATTTAGTCCCTTAGGTTTTAATAATTATTATTTTAGTCACTAGTTAATTAATTAGGGTAAATTACACTTTTAATCACTTAGATCTTATAATATTATGAATTAGGGTATCTAATTTTAATATGTTATAATTTAGTCAGTAGTTTTAATATTTTAATTTATTTTTAATTACTAATTTTATTGTTTTTAAATATGTAAGTTTTAATTTTATTTATTCATTGTTTAGTTATATTTTAATTTAAATGTTTATTTTTAATTAATTATTATTACTATTATTATTATTATTTAGTCTTATATATATATATATATATTTGTTTAAATAATAATATTTATTTATTTTTAATATCAAATAAAAGGGCAGTCTTAAAGCAACTAGATGTCCTATTCTGGTATTTTAAATAAATAAATATCTTACTTATAAAAACCAGAAAACACATATTGTTTTATTTAAATTATTTTCTTAGAAAAATAATCATATTTTAATATTTATATATATTTTTATATTAAGAAATGGGATGTCTTAAAGAACATCTGTAAGTCTTTTTATGATATTCTTAAATAAAAATCCTATTTTTATAAATTATATATATTAATTAATTTATTTTAATTATTTTTATAGAAATATTTTATTAATATTTATTTATTTTTTAATATTAATAAATATGTTGTCTTAAAGCAACTAGAAGTCTTTTTTCTGATATTTCTAAATAAATAAATATCTTATTAATGTATGTTCTTAAAATTATATTAATAAATTTGAAATAACATAATTAATAATTAAATATATTTTAAATTTTTAAAATTTCTAATAGTAGAGACAATTTATAATTAATGAATACCAATTTTGGGCGTTGTGGGAGTGCTAATCATTCCCCAAACGTAATTGACCACGAATCCCTTTTTATTATTAAAAAGAACGAATTTTTGGTTAAAATACAGATTAATTTATCTTTTAACTGATGTTTTCTTAAAAAATCTTTTAAAAGATAATTTTTAGGTATTCGACCTACCTGACCCAAAAGGCCGATGGCGACTCCTTAAACATTTTAAAAACCATTTATTCACATCACTTTTCCAGTCAAGTAAAAAAAATTGTGCCCGAACGAAAACCGGTTACGACACTTAGGCCATAATTTTCGAGTTCTCTCATATTTTGTGTAGGATGCCATGGATTCTCTGATGAAAGGAAGAACCGTTGTAGTGATAGCTCAGTTGCTATCTACGGTCCAAAGTGCAGATACCGTGGCGGTTGTTTCCGATGGACAGATTGTTGAAAGTGGCAATCACGAAGAGCTTCTTAGCAGTGATGGTGTTTACATTGCATTAATTCGGAGACAATTACAAGCACCCAAAACAAACTTGTAGTGTTATGTTACCCAAAAAAAATGTGTTTTTTTCCTACTAAAAATTCTAAAATTTATTTTGAATTAATCATTTTATTCGAATAATACATACATAATTATTCTATATTTTACAAGTATGATAAGATAATATAATATAGATTCGTTGGTATTGATTTAAAAGGATGGATTGTTTCATATTGTGAAAATTGAATCCAATAATTTTAACTTATTCGACACATTATCAAATACTCATAAAATCTCATATTAATCGAAAATTAACTTTTATAAGTGATTAAATATAAGTTTCGTACTCTAAATTAGTGATTGATTGAACTAAGATCTACCCACGGAGGTTGCAGGGTAGGAATGGTAACGGGATGAGTTGGGTTTTTGTATATATATATATATATAATATTAATCGAACCAAACTTTATTTATTTTATGTAAATTGATTTTACAGGAAAATGTTTTTCAGTATTTTGGGTTTTTGTATATATATATATATATTAACCGAACCGAACTTTATTCATTTTATATAAATCGGTTTTACGAAAAAAGTTTTCTAATGTTTGATAGTTGTAATTGGTTTTACGGAAAATATTTTTCAGTGTTTGACAGTTGTAATTGATTTTCCCAATGAAATTCATTTTCCTAATTCCTTTGTATTTTTTGTAAAATGTTTTACCATCTGATTTTTCGTAAAATATTTTCCTAACTTTTCACTTCAGCGTTTAAGCACTCAAAAAATTATTATTTCATTTATTTAATATTAATTTAATATTATTATAATATAATTTAATAATATTAATTTTTAATATTATATTAATATATACTCAGATATATTATAATAATTTACGATATTATATTTTTAATTTAGTAATATATAATAAATTATTAACATAATTGATATTATCTAATATTTTTATAAATATTATTAAATTATTAATAATGAGTAATATTAATTTATGCATTTAATATTAATATAATAATTTAGTACTATATTAATGAAATACTAATAATTAAAATTAAGGGTGTTCAAATGGTTAATTAAGTCACATATCGAATTAAATTATCATTAACCGAAAAAACTAAACTTTTTTAATCAAATCGATTTTAAATATTAACCAAACCGAACTTTATTCATTTTATGTAAATAATTTTCTATAAAATTAATTATAGTGTATCAAATAATTAGTGAAAATGGTTTACATAATATCATTAAAACACCGTAAAATAGTTTCCGAAAAATTGTTTTCCAAAAAAATGTAATTCATTTTACGCAAAATAGTTTTAGATAATTTATTTTACGTAAAACAGTTTTCAGGTAATATATTTTACATAAAACAATTTTCAGGTAATCTATTTTACATAAATTGTGTATTGCTTATGACCTCATTAAAAAGTCTCCCTACTCTTAAATGTAGGGAAAAAATACACCCACATAAAGGCACAAAAGGATACACGACAATTTTAAACTCGGTACAAATTACCCCAAGACGTTTTCCCCCCTAAAGTTTAAATCGTTACCTCATTTTCCCCAATCTGTTACTCTGTTAAAAAAATACGTGGGTAAATTACATATATAGTCACTCAACTATTCGTGCGGTTCTATTTTGGTCAGTCAAGTATTTTTATTTTCAAAATCATCACTAAACTTAAGTTTTTTTCGTTTGGGTCACCCAATTCGATTAGATTTATTTTTTAAAATTACAATATATATGAATTCATTTATATCACATATTTTTTTACTCAACACATAAATTTAATGTATAATAATATATAATATTATAACTTAAATAATATACAACATATTTAGTTGTTTGTAATTAATATTTTAATAAAAAAATGTTAAATATTAAATTATAATATTTACATTCCTATAGGTTCAACCTTTCTTCATGTATATGGTAAATAAATTAGAACCAATATTCTTCCAATTAAAAGAAACCAATTGAAGCTTGAACATTACTTAACATTTTTGTTTTTTAAGAAGAGCTATATAATACACTAGGCTGAATTTCCACTCGAGTTTAAAAACAAACCAGAACCATGCAAATCTTCTATCTAATAATTAGAAGAAAAGTATGTTATATTATGATGTAAATCAGGCCACCTTAATTGTTCTATGTCAAGAGATTCGAAGGAAAACATAATAAACTCACCAAAACAATTTTTTTGAAAAGTCACCAAAACATTAGAATGAGCAAGAACACATGATTTTTTGTTGGTGATAATACAAACATCTTGTAACCCCCTAGACGGTAGATTCGAATCCAGGCGGACACATGTCGTATATAGAGATCATTTTCAGATTCAAAACACACTTAAAATTCATTTCAGTAAATAAAATATGAATAATGTAAAATACGAATATATATATATATATATATATATACTAGAAGTTCATATGGAAGCATGGTCAAAACAAAATATCGGTATGCAAATATACACAGATGACAGTAAAACACATATCACCATAATATAACAGAGATGACGTAGAGAATATACAATGGTACAAAAATGGAGAATGGTCGAACCTCCTGATGCAAAGTCTGCTAGCCTACTGTTGGGTAATATCTGAAAAGTTAAAAATTAAAGAACGAGATAAAAAGCCAATGTACTTGTGGTATATAAAACATACAAATAAAATATTTTGATAAAATTATTTTATAACAACATGCTCTTTAAAAACATGAACACTACCCCCATTCAAACACCATAATGTATAGGTTCCCCTGAACCATAAACCCACATGTACGCCCGGCAAGGACCTTATGCTAATAGCATAAGGGCATGCGGTAAGGTCTTAGCCTGTGCACAAAATAGATGAGCCTACGGTAAGGTCTTACAAGTCAGAGACTAGGCCTAAAATACTTCATCCAATAATACTACCAATGATAGTAAATATGCATGAATTCGGTAAGTTAATTTAATAAAACATCAAAACATGTCATTTTTTTAGAATCATATACATAAATACGGCTTTTAAGTATCCTTGACTTATATTTTCCGAAAATGAAAGGTTGAAGAGAGAGAATATTGGCTTTCCAGAAATGGAAATTTGCTAATTTTGAGAGGGTTTTATACCCATCAAAAGAAAATGGTATAATTATGTCATAAGTCTTTGGCTTTTAAAACTTTTTGATTTGGGTTCAAATTTAGCTAAAGTTTCATTTTGGAATTTGAATTTTGGCAAAATTTTAATTTATTCCTTAGAATAAAAGTAAGAAAAATTTAACACCGAAATTAGGGTGTGACAACTCACCCCCTTAAAAGAAATTTCATCCTCGAAATTTACCTGGTCTGAACAGATGAGGAAAGTGATTCTTCATCGACTCCGACGATTCCCAGGTAACCTCTGCGGAACTGCGGTTGCTTTGTTGAACATTAACCATCAAAATCCGCCTTGTAACATCCCAAAAGGTCGGGTTAGTGACTAAATTGTAAGATTTTGAAACTTCATGTCTAATTTTGAAAAATTAAAAAGTTTAGGGACTTAATTATAATTTCTTTGTGTAGAACTAATTAGCAAAGAAGGAATGATGAAAGGGTATATTGGTCAATTGATAGGAAAATGAATTAAAAATTCATTTGGGATGTTTTATATGGCACGTGGAGTTAGAAGGAGAGAAAGAAATATCAGATAAGTCTAGAAGCCATCTTCCTCCTTTCTTCCTTCTTACACAGTGAGCTCCATAGCTAAGGTAAGAATATTTTTAGTTGGTTGATTCTTATAATTTATGAGTGGTTTTGATTATTGGAGCATTAGAAAAGCTTATAGAAGCTTAAAGAGAATAAAAACCTTAAAATATTTACAAGTTATAAGAGATTGAAAATAAAGGGTTTTTAAGTGATTTGATAAGAAAGAGTTAATAGCTAGATTTTGAAGTGAAATTTAACTTGTCATGAGTTGAAATAAAAAATTTAAAGTGATAGAAAGGATTAAGAACAAAGTTGAATATTTGGTATGATTTTTTTATTTCAAGTGTTCTAGATAGATACTGATGTTAAGATGAGTTAAAATGATATAAGATGGTTTGAGTGAGTATAGTTGAGTTTGAAGTATTGAAAGGAGTTTAAAGTACAAAGTTTATATAATTTTTGGTAATTTTATGGTTAAATGAGTGTATTCTAGGTAAGGGGTATCGGTATTGGATGAACAATACTAATACATCAAAGAAAAAATATGTGATAATTAGGTATGGGTATCGATACTGGATGAATAGTATCAATACCATAAGGTAAAAGTGGATGAATCCTTCAAGCAATATCGATACCGAAGTAGTAGTATCGATACCAGGGGTATCAATATCAATGTTTAAGTATCGATACCATTTTTAAATCTGAATTCTATAATGTTAAGAGGGTATCGATACCACAGTAAGGAAGTATCAGTATTGTACATCGGGTACCGATACTATTCATATATAATTGGTGAATTTAGTGCTTTGTTTAACTTATGTTATCAAGGATCTATTCTATTAATTCGAATTCTAATATTTATATCAATCGTATAATTGTGTAGATATTGAATGCAAGCAAGTTTCAGAAGAATTGACAAGTTAGAATTGATCAAGATAAGGATAAGTGTATTGCTTTGACTAGTGAGGCTAAGGTAAGTGCATGCTAGTATGAAATATGATCGTATGGAAAGAAGACTTGCGATAAGTCTATTTCCAATGTTTGATGGCATGATTTCATGAATACAAGAATCATAGTGATGGTTTATATGTGTACATGATGTACAAGTATATGTCTATATGTAACATGCATTCTTAGACATAATCTATATGGATATATGAGAAATTATATAAACTATGTGACTATGAGCTAGGTGAGTACATATCTATGTGATAATCTATGTGATATTATCTACGTGAATATATTAAAAAATGATATGAGCTATGTGAAATGGTCTATGTGACTACGTGAACATGTCTATATGATACTGAACTATGTGAATAATTGAAAATGTAAAATGTGTAAATGGTAAAGCCCATAAGTATGTGATTTGAGAGCTGTTGAAAACATTTTGATGTTTCGATATAACAAATTAAGTATAAATGAACTTTAAGATTTTACAAATAATTTTTAAAGTATATTCGATTCAATTATTCGAATATCAAAATATTACTCCAAGTCTTTCAAAGATCAATTTCAATCCTTACTAAAGTGTAAAATTGTGTTTTAAACTTAGAATATTTTTTAAACAATTTTACAAAGTATTTCGAACCAAAATCGAGCCAAAAATCAATTTTTTGAAGGGATGTACCGATGTACACTTTGATGTATCAACGCACACCCTATTTCAAATGCATTTTGTGTACCGATGCACAGCCATGCATCGATGCACTCTTGAATTTATTGAAACATCGAATGCATTTTGTGTACCAATGCACAAACCATGCATCGATGTACTCTTGGCTCTTTTGAAACATCAAATGTAATTAGTGTACCGATGCACTCCTAGTGTACCAATGCACTAAGTCTTATAACGGTCGAAATATTTGAATTTAACACCTAGTGTACCGATGCACGATATTAGTGTACCGATGAACACACACTCCCAACTATTTTATTTAATTATTTTCACACAATAACAGCTCTATTGACTTCACCAATGATCCCCAACGTTCAGAAGTGATTCAAGGTGTATTTAAACAAGCTTAAGAGCCATTGATCAACAACAATAAAGGAGAGAAGTTAGAGAATCAAATAGAAAGCATCAAACCTGAAGTTGAGCATTTCAAGCCAAATTTTCATTCAATATTCATGTTTGCTTTCAAAAACACTTATTGTGCTCAATTTTATTATTCTTGAGTGTTCTTTATTTGTTCTAGAATTGTGCAAACATCTTGTCTTGTGAGAATTTTCTGTAAGTTTGCAAAATTTGTATTGTTCTCTTTGGGAGAAAGTTTTCTTAAGAATTTTGGGTATAATTCTTGAGGGATTTGTAAGGTTACTCTTTTTCCTCAAAAGAAAGACAAATTAGTGAATTTGTGGAAAATCCTTAGTGTGGATAGCTAAGGTAGTGGATGTATACTTTGGTTGAGAAATTCGAACAACTCTAAATCGCTGTGCAAATATTTTCAATTTTCTGCAAAAGCTTTCACCAAAATTTTTATTGTCAATTCACCCCCTCTTGGCTATTTCGGCGATCGATTAACTCAACAATTAGTATCATAGCCTCACTCATTTGAAGGTTTAATCACCTCTTGAGTTTATTCGGGAAGATTTATATCGATAATCAAGTCATCAATGGCCTCCACTTCAAACTTAGACTTTGGTCTTGATTCAATGCCCGTCAACAAGCCTCATTTCTTCAATGAAGCTAATTATGCTTATTGGAAGAATAGAATGAGGTACTTCATTCAAGCAAGTGACATGAGAGCATGGAATATCATAGAAGACGGATACATCATACATTCCACTCCTTCAAGATCGTGGAGTGAAGCAGAGACAAGAATGTTCCAGCTAAACTCAAAGGCCATCCATATTATTTTTTGTGCTCTTGGACAGGATGAATACGAGAGAGTTTCATCTTGTACAACCGTCAAGGAGATATGGGATAAACTACAAGTCACTCATGAAGGCACAGACGAGGTAAAAGAATCTAAAATTAGTCTCCTAACTCATAGCTATAAAAATTTTAGGATGAAATCAGATGAAGATATCAAAGCTATGACGGATAGATTTTCAACGATTGTCAATGGCCTCAAATCATATGGAGAAATCATTCCAAATGAGAAGCTTGTAAGGAAGTTAGTTTACTTTCTTCCGAAAGCTTGGCAATAAAAGAAAACGGTAATCATTGAGGCTAAAAACTTAAAGTCTTTAACTCTCGAAGAGTTAATTGGTTCACTCCGCACTCATAAAATGATGCTTATAGATTAGGTAGACCTCGAGAAGATTAATGAGCCAAAGAAGAATACGGAGAAAAAGAAGAACGTGGGAGTTGTTCTCAAATCCACAAAAGATATGAGTGATTCGAATGAAGATGACGATGATGAGGAAATGACATTATTTGCCAAATGGTTCAAAAAATTAATGAGGCCCATCCAAGGTAGAAAATTCAAACGAAACGAAGGCTTATAAATGAACCAAAGGAGAAAGACCTTATTATTTGCTATGAATGCAAAAATTCGGGTCATGTCAAATACGATTGCCCACAATTGAAGAAGAAGGGTCAGTCTAAGAAAAAGCATAAGGCACACGTGGCTACATGGAGTGATGAAGAAGCTTCCGATGAAGAGGAACAAGAAGTAGCGAACTTATGCTAAATGGCCATCGGGGAAAACTCTCAGGTAACCTCTAACTCATCTAATTTTGAGGATTATTCTTTTGATGAGTTAGTAGAGGAATATACTAAGTTGGCTTCGGATTATGATAAATTATTTTTAAAATACAAAAATGATATTTCAAAATTAAAAAATGAAAATAATCTCATATCCAAGATCAACAATGATCTTGAAAGTAAGATCAAAGAATTACAAATCAAATTAGATGAATTTGAAAAGAAAAATACCGATTTGCATAACTTACTTTCAAGAGTAAATGACGATCATCAAAATAAAATTGATGATCTTAAAGCTTCTTTTAATAAAGTTAACCAAAACGTTTTGAAAATGGAGAAAGTTCAAAAATCAACTTTGATAGAAAAAGTTTTAAGAACTACATTCATAGAGGTCTCCAAAGAACCTCTAATGGAAAAATCGTTAGAAGTATATGGGTTCCTAGAGAACTCATTACTACTAAAGATAAGGATATCCTACACAAATGGATACCCAAGGGGACTAGGATATTAGAGACTAATGAATATGGACCCAAAAGAACTTGGGTACCAAAAATAAAAAATTAATCTATGTCTGTAGGGAAATGAGCATTGCTACAAGGCACGGGAAATAAATTCAAACTCATGGTACCTTGAAAGTGGATGCTCAAGACACATGATCGGAGACAAGAGCCGGTTCATAGAGCTTAATATCAAAAATGGAGGAGAGGTGACTTTTGGTGATAATTTAAAAGGTCACATTGAAGGTATATCTACTATAGGTAATACCTCTTCCATACAAATTAAAAATGTTTTATATGTGAATGAGTTAAAACATAATCTATTGAGTATTAGCTAATTATTTGATAAAGGATACAATTTCTTATTTGAAACTAATGGTTGTAAAGTCATTGACATTGCATCTAATCGGATTATGCTTGTTGGTCATAGAATAGGAAACATATACATGGTGCATTTAGATTTTATAAATATGACTAATTTATGCTTAGTTGCTAAGGATGAACATGATAGTTGGTTATGGCATAGGAGACTACAATGACTAATTCAATGAGGGTTAGTAAGAGGGTTGCCAAAACTAAAATTTGATAATGATAAAATCTGTGATGCTTGTGCTAAAGGAAAACATAGAAGATCTTCCTTTAAATCCATTAATGATGTATCAACTAGTAGAGTATTACAATTGATTCATATAGATCTTTTTGGGCCAACTAGGACTACTAGCTTGGGTGGAAAACAATATGCATTTGTCTTAGTAGATGATTATTCTAGATATACATGGGTTCTATTCTTAAGTACTAAAGATGAAGCATTAGAAAAATTCTTCACATTTTCAAAAGTAATCCAAAATGAAAAAGGTTACTCCATAACTAGTGTTAGGAGTGATCATGGAACTAAATTAGAAAATCTTAGATTTATTGATTTTTGTAATTCTAATGGTATGAGCCATAATTTTTCAGCACCTAGAACCCCTCAACAAAATGGAGTTGTTGAGAGAAAAAATCAAACTTTAAAAGAAATGGCTAGAATCATGCTTTGTGAAAACAATTTGCCAAAACATTTTTGGGCGGAAGCCACAAATACCGCTTGTTATGTTATTAATCAAGTAATGATTAGGCCTATTTTGAAGAAAACTCTATATGAACTTTTCAAAAATGAAAATCCTAATATTAGCTATTTTCATCCTTTTGGATGTAAATGTTTTGTTTTAAACAATGGTAAAGAAAATCTTGACATATTTTATGCTAAAAGTGATGAAGGAATTTTTATGGGTTATTCTTTAAATTCTAAAGCTTAGCGAGTATTTAATAAAAGAACTTTAGTTGTAGAAGAATCTATACATGTTGTTTTCGATGATAATCCCCTTCCGAAAAAGGATTCTTGTGTGAATGATGATGTAGGTAATGCAAACTCAAATGACGTTAGACATGACGTTGGAGAACCATCATCAAAGGAAGAAGTAAAAGATGAGGAAACTCATGATGTTCTCGAGAATCCAACCATTGAAGAAAGGGAAGTCTCTTACCCAAGAGAGTACAACTATGTCAAGGATGGTGAAATTATAGGTGATCCATCCAAAGGGGTAACAACTCGATATTTTCTTAGAAATATATGTAATTATGTTGCATTTATCTCATGCATAGAGCCTAAGAATATCAAAAAAGCATTAGATGATGAAAATTGGATTATGACTATGCAAGAAGAGTTAAATCAATTTGAGAGAAGTAAAGTATGGACATTAGTTGAAAGGCCTAGTAATAAATCTATTGTAGGTACTAGATGGGTATTTAGGAATAAGCTTGATGAAAGTGGTAATATAGTGAGAAACAAGGCTAGACTTGTTGCTCAAGGCTATACTCAAGAAGAAGGCATAGACTTTGATGAAACATACGCTCTCGTAACTAGAATGGAAGCAATTAGAATGTTATTATCATTTGCATGTTTTAAAGAATTTAAATTATATCAAATGGATGCTAAAAGTGCATTTTAAATGGTTTTATAAAAGAAGAAGTGTATGTGGAACAACCTCCAGTTTTTGAAGATTCAAAATTTCCAGATCATGTTTTTAAATTGACAACAACTTTATATGGTTTAAAACAAGCTCCTAGAGCTTGGTATGAAAGATTATCAAATTTTTTAATTGAAAAAGGTTTTTCAACAGGAAAGGTTGACACTACATTGTTTTTAAAGAGGAAAGGTAAATATTTATTAGTAGTTTAAATTTATGTTGATGATATAATATTTGGTTCTAATAATGATGCTCTTTGCCAAGAATTTCTAAGCTAATGCAGAGTAAATTTGAGATGAGCATGATGGGGGAGCTCTCATATTTCTTGGGACTCCAAATCAAGCAAAGAAAAGATGACATCTTTATCAATCAAGCTAAGTACGTCAAGGATATGCTCAAGAAGTTTGGTATGTAAAATGGGAAACCTCATGCCACTCCAATGAGTTCTTCTACAAAGCTTGACAAAGATGAAGGAGGTAAATGTTTGGATGTTAAATTGTATAGGTATATGATTGGCTCTTTGCTTTATCTAACCGTAAGTAGAGCGGACATTATGTTTAGTGTTTGCTTATGTGCTAGATTTTAATCATGTCCTAAAGAATCTCATTTACTAGTTGTTAAGAGAATCTTTAGATACCTTAAGAACCCTCCTAGTTTAGGACTTTGGTATCCTAGAGACTCTAACTTTGGCTTGCATGCCTTCTCTGATGTGGATTATGGAGGATGCAAAATAGATAGGAAAAGCACCTCCAGTACTTGCCAATTCCTAGAAAATATGTTGATTTCATGGTTTTCAAAGAAACAAAATTGTGTTGCATTATCTACCACTGAAGCGGAATACATTTCAGCCAGTAGTTGTTGTGCACAAGTTTTATGGATGAAACAACAACTTTTAGTTTATGGAATTGAAGTAGGTACCATACCTATAAAGTGTGACAATATTAGCGCTATTTGTCTCACTAAAAATCCCATCCAACACTCTAGAACTAAGCACATTGAAATTAGACATCGTTTCATTAGAGATCATGTCACAAAAGGAGATATAATTCTAGAATATGTTGATACTTTGCATCAATTAGCGGATATTTTTACAAAATCTTTAGATAAAGAAAGATTTTGGACACTTAGGAGAGAATTAGGTTTAACTGACCTGTCTTCACTTAGTGTTTAAAATAATTTTAGCATATTTAATTAGTTTTGAAAAATGCTTATAAAAATAATATTTTTGATTGCATTCTTTGCTAATAATTAGGGGGAGTTTATGATTCATAGTGAAAATTAATTATATGTTCAAATAATGTTTAAGAATAGATTTGATTGATTGAACATAGTTAATTTTCGATATATGAGTTGCCAATACCACTAGAGCTAATTAATTTAGCATTTTAAGTGTTTAAAACGAATTTTTGACATTTTTGTGCATAATGCATCGATACACTAGAGAGTGTACTAATGCATCCCTTGAATGTGCATCGATTCACCATGAAGGTGCACCTATGCATTCCTTGAATGTGCTTCGATGCACTAATCTGTGCATCGATACACCCGTCGGGTTTTAGGCTTAAATCCCTAAAAATCTCTCATTTTCTCAAAACTCCTAAAACCATATACTCACGCCGTTCGAAACCTCTCTTACCATACACTCGAATCTTGCTCTTTTTAACCCAATTCAAGTCATAATCTACTTGATTTTCAACTCCTAAATCTGGTACATTCATTAAAAATCGTGCAAACAACATCACATTCTCACAAAATCCGAATTTCTCAAGGTATTTTTCTAAAACCCCTATTTTATTGATTCTTGAACTGAGAAGTAGTTTTGATTAGTTCTAGGTTGAACTATTTATCGGGTATTGATCATATAATGTTTATAAATTAGATTCTACAACCAATTTCATCAAAAACACAAGATTTTTCAAAAAAATTTCAAAAATTTTGAAATAAAAATATTTTTTCCCGAAAATCATTATTTTAATTGATGTTTTTGATTTAATTATGCTATTTGAAAAATACATATTAATTTTCAAACATTGTTTTCCAAATAGTTTTTCAAAAACTTTGCCCATTATGATTTGGTTTAGAGAACCTTGAATATTGCAGACTCTTTTGAGTTTTGGGATTGATTGAAATTGCATACATATGTTTCAAATTTGCAGATTACCATATCTATTCCGATTTCCTTAACCATGTCTAATCCTAAATGCCCTAGGACTTCATCAAGCCGTTCAACCCAAAACCGACCTCCTATTCCTCCACCCAATCCAAATCCAAACCCGAATGATCCAAATATGACCATTCTCAATTCATGTTTTAATCAACCTGGTCGTAGAGAAAACCTCTACCATAGGTATCATAATTATTTTGAGTCATACAAAATCCGGGAAGAGCTTATTCCTTCGATCCAAGCTATGGAAGATATGAATTTTCAATATATTCCTATCCTTAAATCCTAGAAGTTTGATAAATTGTTTCACCTTAAACCTATTGTTTATCATCAATTAGTCCATATCTTCTATTCCAATGCGGTATGTGTCCAAAAATGAGCGTCGAACCGAAACCATAAGAATTCGATCCTATCTTTTAGGTCAATTTGTTTATATCGATTCTGACACAATTGCTACCAATTTTGTATTAGATAACATAGGTTTATATAATGAAAAGGAGACTGTGGCATCACCGTATAAATCTAAGGATAGTGTAAGTACCTTAAGAACTCATCACGATCGATTCCTACATTTGATGATCTCTTAGTGTCATAGATTTATGGTGGATACATTGTATCCAACATAATAAGAAAATTAATCTTCCACATATCATCTTTAGTGAGTTAGAAGATACCGTAAACACTGTCCCTTCTAAGAATGTAGAAACTTTAGTTTACGGTTATCTCCTCAGTAATCTATTTATCAAACTTGGGGTTAGGGTTTTGCTTGATATTCCCATCCATCTCCAGAACCAAATCAATCTCACTTCCTTAAAGAAATCGGGATGGAAAAAGAATGAAGAAAATGGCCAATGGGTTCGATCCAATGAGCAGACACCGGGAGCTAGTTCTTCAAGAGCTCCACCTCCACCGGTACTTGCAGCGGACGATGATCCAGAACTTCAAGAGCTTTTTCAACATATAGACGATCACGTACCAGATGATGACTCGGCACAACAAGAGGATCAAATGTCTCCATATTTTCGATCATTTTTTGGAGTCATTTGATCTAAGGTTTGCATATACAGAGTCCCACTTAACTGCTATGGGGGCTCAACAACAGGAGAAGAACGAATGATTAGATGCACTCACACTCGAGACGCGAGCACGTTATCCTCCTCCTCCCGATCCTCCTATGGATTAGACCTTGTCTTGCTTTTCTTGGATTGGATTTAGAACCTATTGTTAAACATTTTGATGTTTTTGGATTGTTTTATTTTGGATGTTTGAATTTGTTATGGATATTGGATGTTTGACCTTAATATATATATTTGGTTTGTTTGAATTTTTAATTTGGTCTTAATTAAGTTTTGCATCATTTACATATTAGATAAATATGACCAATTTACCATTGCACATTGTTTATGAATATTGAATTAAGAAACTAATGGCTAAACTTTCTCTTGATTGTGATCTTAGCAACTTAAACTTTAATTTTCTAAATATCAATTGGCTAAGTTTTTCAAAAATCTTGTTTAAAACATTTATAGAGTCTTTTTGATTTAACAAAAAGGGGGAGAATATAGTAAGGGGAGTAATTTTTCAAAATTGATTTCAAAAATTATTTTAAAAGAAAATTTTAAAATTACTCAAGTGTTTTGTTATATAAAAAAAGGGGAGATTGTTGAAAACATTTTGATGTTTCGATATAACAAATTAAGTATAAATGAACTTTAAGATTTGACAAATAATTTTTGAAGTATATTCGATTCAATTATTCGAATATCAAAATATTACTCCAAGTCTATCAAAGATCAATTTTAATCCTTACTAAAGTGTAAAATTGTGTTTTAAATTTAGAATATTTTTGAAATAATTTTACAAAGTATTTCAAACCAAAATCAAGCCAAAAATCAATTTTATGAAGGGATATACCGATGCACACTTTGGTGTATCGATGCACACACCCTATTTCGAATGCATTTTGTGTACCGATGCACAACCATGCATCGATGCACTCTTGAATTTATTGAAACATCGAATGCATTTTGTGTATCGATGCACAAACCATGCATCGATGTACTCCTGGCTCTTTTGCAATATCGAATGCAATTAGTGTACCGATGCACTCCTAGTGTACCGATGCACTAAGTCTTATAACGATTGAAATATTTGAATTTTACACCTAGTGTACCGATGCACCATATTAGTGTATCGATGCACACACACTCCTAACTGTTTTATTTAATTGTTTTCACAAAATAATTGCTCTATTGACTTCACCAATGATCCCCCAACATTCAGAAGTGATTCAAGGTGTATTTAAACAAGCTTAGGAGCCATTGATCAACAACAATAAAGGAGAGAAGCTAGAGAATCAAAGAGAAAGAATCAAACCTCAAGTTTGAGCATTTCAAGCCAAATTTCATTCAATATTCATTTTTGCTTTCAAGAACACTTATTATGCTCAATTGTATTATTCTTGAGTGTTCTTTCTTTGTTCTAGAATTGTGCAAACATCTTGTCTTGTGATGTTTTTCTGTAAGTTTGCAAAATTTGTATTGTTCTCTTTGGGAGAGAGTGTTATCAAGAATTTGGGGTATAATTCTTGAGGTATTTGTAAGGTTACTCTTTGTCCCCAGAAGAAAGATAAACTAGTGAATTTGTGGAAAATCCTTAGTGTGGATAGCTAAGGTAGTTGACGTAGACTTTGGTTGAGAAAGTCGAACCACTCTAAATCGCTATGGAAATATTTTCAATTTTCTGCAAAAGCTTTCACCAAAACTTTTATTGCCAATTCACCCCCTCTTGGCTATTTCGTCGATCAATTAACTCAACAAGAGCTAAGGGTATAATTGGTATACCAAGAGTCGAGGGTTCTTTGCTGTCCTTCGGGACATTTCTACGCGGTCCTTTAGGACATCTATGTGGTCCTTCGGGACATTCTATGTGGCACTTCGGTGCATTTTAAACAAGCTGTGATGACAACATATGCGCACAACCTCAATGCACTCACATATCTTTAATTCTCAGAAAAGTACCATCGGCTATTAAAAGAGATATCATAAATAAACTGTATGTGATGTGTTTTGTTTTGTGAAATGTATTATGATTTCTATATTATATGATGTTTTACAAATATTAAGTATAAAATTATATGTTTGAAATGGATTAATGATAATGATGTATATAATGATGTTGATGATGATAATGAGGGTATATGTATATGTATACATTTGGTTATATGAAATGCTTTATAGTTTTTGTATGATATTATTATATGAAATGCTCATGTGTTGTTAAGTAATTAAGATTTTTATTATATACTTTATATGCCTCACTAAGTCAAAGACTTAGCGTGTGAGTGTTTTACACGTAGGTTCTAAGAAGTAAGAGGAGCAAAGTTAAGCAAGTCAGGTCAGCTTCTCCTTTCCGAAGATCAGATTAGAATATAATTGAACCGTATGGATTTGATTATACTGAATGTAGTTGGCATGTAATTAAAGATTTGAATCGGATATGTTATGATAGGTTTTGTAAAACCATATGTTTTTATTTAATATAAATTAATCAATTTTATTTTAAATGTGAAATTAAATTTTTTGTTATTCTGTAAAAGTAAATGATTTGAAAAGTCAATGTGACACCTCAGATTGGTCAGATATGAGTTAGGGCTGTTACACACCTATTCCGAATAACTCTCTCATCTCGGTCTAAAATATGAACATGTTCCTCCTCATAAGACAGATAGGTCTTAAGTCCACCTCATTAATCCGAATGACATGACTTGGGTCCAGACGATATCACCTCAGCATAGAAACATGAAAAACATCATGGATACGACTAAACTAGAGAGGTAACTCAAATTGATAAGCAACAGGTCCGACTCTTTTCAGGATATGATACGACCTGATGATTCTCAAACTCAACTTACCCTTACGTCCTAATCTTAGTACCTTTTTCCAAGGAGACACCTTAAGAAAAATTTGATCTCCGCCCTCAAACTCAAAAATTTTCCTTCTCTGATCAGCATATGACTTTTGTCTAACAAATGCCTCATCATGAACAGTCCTAATCCTTTCAGTCGCTAACTTCGTAGCCTTCTCCTTCGCTTCCGGTTGGCTATCCACATGGACGAGGGAAAGGAAATCGTTAGTTCGGAGCTGTTTCTGGGCCAGGGGCTCAAATTGCATATGGATAACGCCTGTTAAAATGGGTTTCTAGGCCATCACACATTATGCCTACGTCTTGAAAAGGTCTTTTTTGCCTCCTGGACTAACTTTGGGCCCAAAATCTTCCTATCATACAACTCGATCCAACATATAGGAGTCCATACAGAGCCTCGTATGGTGTCATGCGAATGCTGGCCTGGTAGTTATTATTGTAAGCAAACTCTGCTAGTGGTAGAAAGTTCTCCCAACTACCACGAAAATCAATCATACAACCTCATAACATGTCTTTCAGAACATGTATTACCCTATTAGACTGACCATCAATATGTGGATAAAAAGTTGTACCGAAGTTTAGACGAGTACCCAGACCCTCATGCAGAGCCTCTCAGAATCTAGAAGTAAACCTTGGATCTCGGTTAGAAATGATAGATAATGAGACACCATGAATTCTGACAATCTCAGAGATATACAACTTAGCGAGCTTGTTCAGAGGATAATTAACTCACACTGGAATAAAGTAAGCTAAGTTAGTAAGTCTACCGACAATCACCCAAACTGAATCCCTTTTGGAATGAGTCAGAGGTAACCCAGTCATGAAATCCATCATAATCTACTCCTATTTCTACTCTAGAATTTTGATAGGATGTAATAGAATAGATGAATGTTGATACTCTACCTTGATCTGTTGACAAGTTAGGCACCTCGCAACAAAAGCAGAAATATCATTCTTCATACCAACCCAAAAGTAAAGCTCCTTAAGGTTCTTGTACATCTTTCCTCCACTAGGGTGCATAGCATAAGGGCTACCTGAAAAATAGTTTGTCTTAACTCATCATCCATAGGAACACAGTAACGGCCATGAAAGCACAAAATGACATCCTGGTCAAGAGTATAATCCAAACGTAAACCCTGCTCAACTTGCTTGATAAAAAAACAATGAGCTATCCAGAAGTTGTTTATACTTAATCTCATCACCTAAGGTCGGTTTAATCTGTAACTCTACCAATAGACTTCCATCATCATATAAACTCAACCTGGTAAACAATGCACTCATATCAGACACCGCCTTACGGCTCAAGGCATCAACTACCGCATTGGCCTTACCAGGGTGATACTCTATTTCATAATCATAATCCTTCAAAAGCTCTAACCAACGAAGCTAGAGCATAACGACTCAGTCTAATAAACTAAATCTCATAGTCCATAACAGGTATATCACCCAGCACCAAGCTCTGAAACTCCTGATGTTATTCTTGTAAGTATCTCATTTAGATATAGCGACTTCAAAAACGTCCCTTAAAAAGGTCCCAAGTCAACTAATCTCTCGGGATACTCCTGGAAATTGAATTCCACCATCTCATCGCTTTTATCCTAAGCAAAGCTAGTGTTCCATTCAACTTCTACTCAAGCCTCAGCTCTATTTCGTCCATAATCCTCTTAGTGTCCTCCAACTAGTACTCAATATATTTCGGAGGTCCCCTAGTCATGCCCTTAAATAGAACCACTCCAACAGCCACTAGAGACGTAGATATATCCACAAAAAACATATTAGTAAGAGTTCTAACTGCCCTATGAAACATGCGATAAACAACTCTGTCTAGAGCACCTTGATCCATCTCAATATACTTGTCCTTAGTAATGAAATAGTTTCTCGCCGGTGTAGTTGGATCCTCACGGAAAGTGGACGGATGGACATGCAGAGTAGGAAGATTACTGGTTAAATTCGAATCCCCAAAATAAACAAAAGTCTGAGTCACTCGCCCACGACCACGGCCACGGTCTGTCCTACGACCTTGAGCACTCATCAAATCAAATCAAATTGGCTCTACAGAAAGAATTTAAACCTAAGTTAGACTGACATCAGAAATCTTAAATCCATTTTAAACTCATAAAACAATGTAACACATTGTTTGTAAATATTAGAAAATATATTTTTAAAAATACTGTATATGAACTCATCACAATCCGAGTGTGTAAAATCGAAAGCTCTGATACCACCAAATGTAACTCCCTAGATCTGGCCTAGACGGTAGACCCAAATCCAGGCGGTCACATGTCGTATACAAAGATCATTTTCAGATTCAAAATGCACTTAAAATCAATTTCAGTAAATAAAATACGAATAATGGAAAAATACGAAAATATATAATAGTATATATATACGTATATCACCAGAAGCCCATATGAAAGCATGGTCAGAACAAAATATCGGTATACATATATACATAGACGACAGTAAAACACGTGTCACCAAAATATAACAAAGATGGCGTAGAAAATATACAATGGTAAAAAAATGGGGAATGATTAAACATCTTGATGCCAAGTCTGCTAGCCTACTGTCGGGTAATATCTGAAAAGTTAAAAATTAAAGAATGAGCGAAAAGGCTCTGTGTGTTCCTTGCGGTGTATGAAACATACATATAAAATATTTTGATAAAATTATTTTATAACAACATGCTCATTAAAACATGAACACTACCCTAATTCAAACAGTAGAATGTGTAGGTTCCCCTTAACCATACACCTACATATATGCCCGGTAAGGACCTTATGCTAATAGCATAAGGGCATGTGGTAAGGTCTTAGCCTGTGCACAAAGCACAAGTTCCTGTGGTAAGGTCTTACAAGTTAGAGACTAGGCCTGAAATACTTCCTCCAATCATACCCCAAATGATAGTAAATATACATGAATTCAGTATGTTAATTTAATAAAACATCAAAACATGTCATTTTTTAGAATCATATACAAAAATACAATAACTAGAGATCATGCCAGAATATACGGTAAATCAGATATCGAAAGTCAAAGTATGCAGTAAAACATATTTCATGCAGTCAAAATATTTAAAATTTTAAAATAGTTCAGACAGATGATTTAAAACAGTACTGTAACATCAATAGGAACACACATATACCGATATGAGAAGTTTGCGATAGTAGCCTACTCTCGGGTCTGCTTTTCACGATCAATGAAAGAAATAGACCATACGAATCGAAAAAACCATCTCAAAATCCTAACATAAGATAAATAATAAACTTTAATTAAACAATTTACAAAAACCTAGGAGCCACTCTCGCAGAACGTGCAACTTGCTGATTTGTCAAACAAGAAGTACCAGATCTGATCGACCCTTGGTCAGGTGAATCATGGTACCTTCATGAAAATATGATCTCATATTAATTCCATAATTAGATCCCAAATAAATAAATATAAATGCTAAAAATACTAAGTATTTTCGGATTAACGGGCTCAATTTGAGGCTTTCGGGTCATAATTTTGCAAAACGAATCACAAAATCGGACTCAGGACATCAAAAACATTAAGAGGGAGGTTTTCGGAAAAAGTCAACTATGGTCAACGGTCAAACGTCACGATCAGTGGTGCGGTACGGTCAGCGGTGCGACACGACACAAGTCGGGTCAGTGCGGCTGGACCGGTTCGAGTTGGGCAAGTTCAGATTTAGGTTTGGGCTAACAGTGCACGGGTCGGGTCGGATCATCCAGACAGGCCAACAAGTCAAACGGTTCGGTCGGATCGGGTTAGCGGGTCAGTGGATCGATTTGACCCGCTTTTAGAAACCCACCTAGCGGTGGCCCTTCCTCACGAGCAGTGACAGCGAGTTCAGGCTTTTCTGAGGTCGAAAAAATATGAAAAAAATTATAAAAATTATTTAGAAGCATTTTAAGGCACTTACCAACCTTAGTTCACACTTGTGGATGACGAAGAGCCTAATTACACTTTTTCAAAAACTTGTTATCGTTCACAACTCATCACGCCGCCACCGACGAAAACAAAGAGACCACCGTTGGACTCGGGATGACACAAGGACTTCGTATGGACGGTGTCAACAACAGAGCTTTGGTCGAAAGTAAAACGACATTTAAATATAACTGGCTTATGTTTTCAAAAAAAAATGGAAGGTTGAAGAGAGAGAAGATTGGTTTTCCAGAAATGGAATTTTGCTGATTTTGGGATGGTTTTATACCTATCAAAAGAAAATGGTATAATTATGTCATAAGTCCTTGGCTTTTGAAACTTTATGATTTGAGTCTGAATTTAGATAAAATTTTATTTTGGTCTCCAAATTTTGCTAAAATTTTAATTTAGTCCTCATAATAAAAGTAAGAAAAATTTAACTCCGAAATTAGGGTGTAACACATCTGCATCATACATTTCCTTGAAAAGGTTGTCCTATGTATCCTTTGTTTCTTTCAGGGCAAAACTACATTTACGAGGCCTCTTGGAATACTCGATTTTTGTACAAATTTTATTAGGGAGAGGTGGTGGTTTTGGAATGTTAGAGTTATCGGATGCAAAGGGAATAGGAACTTTCAGCACAAGTAAAATATCAGCTGGATTTGCTTTCTCTACGCATACATTTGAAGATTTAAAAAAGGGCTCATTAGGTGAGGATAGCCATGCAGAATTAATAACTGGT
Organism: Hibiscus syriacus; assembly: GCF_006381635.1. Lineage (NCBI taxonomy): Eukaryota > Viridiplantae > Streptophyta > Magnoliopsida > Malvales > Malvaceae > Hibiscus > Hibiscus syriacus. The sequence continues at coordinate 669,340 of NW_024063122.1, forward strand.
AGAGCCATCAAATAAAACTTCTTCCCATAACATATATTCGCTAAAGTTACATATAAAACCAAAAAATGAGAATAGAACAGCCAAAAGTTTTACATTGCCACAAATAAAATAAGAAGAATGACAAATCATCAAAAAGAAATCTGCATAAAATTTTATCCAAACATGTATATTCACAAATGGATAACTTAATATTTAATATTTCTTTTATTAAAATTTTAATTACAAACAACTAAATATGTTGTATATTATTTACATTATAATATTATATATTATTATACATTAAATTTATGTTGGGTAAAAAATGTGATATAAATAAATTCATATATATTGTAAATTTAAAAAATAAATCTAATCGAATTAGGTGACCAAAACGAAATAAAAACTTAAGTTTAGTGATGATTTTGAAAACAAAAATAGTTGACTAACCAAAATAAAATTCACAAGAATAGTTGAGAGACTAAATATGTAATTTACCCATGTGTTTTTATCGGAGTTAACATATTGGGACAAATGTGGCAACTATTTAAACTTTAGGGGGACAAAACGTCCTAAAAATATTTTGAGGTGTAACTCGGAAGAAAGGATATAGTTTAGGGGAAAAAGTGTATTTAAGCCTAATTAAAATAATAATAAATATAGGGGTATTATAGTAATTATTTATAATTTATTTAAAAAAATTACACCATTACTCCTAGGTCGAGTTGAGTTGGAGTTTTTTCACCCTTCACTTTACTCGATTCGACCTCACTTCCATAAAACAAAATTGACTCGAACCTATTTTTTTAAAAGATCTAACCTCATTAAACCGATCAGATTAAAATCTGTCGATTTGAGATTAAATTACTTCTTAACAACATGTTGCGTTTGTCAATTGAATTCATCCAAAATGCCTAAATATTCTTTTAAGATTACATTTGCCTAATATTTTCCTTTAAATGCAATAAATCATTAATTTTTCTTATGGTGGTCGATAAATTAAAATCTTAAGAATGTCTTCTAAAAATTATAAAATTAGTGAAGACATTTAATTTTTTTAAATTTCGATCTATATCGTCCATCGTAAAATGGTCTTTGTCACGATATTATAATTTTTTAAAATACGATAATTGATTTATAAATTTACTAATAAAAGAGTGACATGGTGTAATTTACCAAAAAAAATAACAAATATTTTCTAACGGAAACTTTTAAATCCGTTTGAAATTTAACGACAACAATCTATTAATTGTTATTTGTTACAATCGATTAATTGAATGATTTGATTGCAATCTCTTCTTAAAATATGATGACCGATTTGTAAAATTACTAATAAGAGAGTGAGCTATGGTGAAATTTAACCAAAAAAATCAACAAATGATTCTTCATTAACTGAGTTTAAAAATTAAGCGATAAAATAGAAACACCAATGAAACTCATAAGCAGAAATCACATCCAAAACTCAGAGGAAGAACCCAAAAGGAAAAGCTTCGATTAGGGTTTATAAGCCCCACTAAAACACCTTTGTTTTCCCCCAAAACAATGCTCTAAACTCTATAATCATCAAAATCCTAGGGTTTTCCTCTCCCACTTTTTATTGGTAAGCCACCGTTGCTATGATTAGTTTCGGCTATTTTCATTATTCATTAATTTAGTTACTTCGATGCTGTTCTTCTGGTTTAATTATATAAAAGACTTACCTTCTTAATTATTGTTATTTATGTTTTATATTTGCTATTTGATTGCTGAGAAAGTCGATGGTAAAGGATCGGTAACGAAAAGTTTGAACTTAGCTTTTGTGGAGTTTTCGTATGGATTTGAATTGAAATTTGATTTCTCTTCCAAAACGTGGCCTTTTGAAGCTTTTTTATTGAATGCAGTTGAATTATGTAAGTTAGAAAGGAAAAAAAATAAAAGGATTTTGTTTCCTTAATTTGTGACTAAAGGAAGCAATTTGATTTTTGAGCGGATATATAATAATGCTATATTGTGTTTAATATCGAAAAGTTAAATGGAGTTTTGAACTGCAATTCGAGCATTTGTTTTAAGGGTTCATTTTATTCAACAATGCATTTAGGGCTTTCTGAAGTGCAATTTGTTGTCGTGTAGTGTTATTCTGCTTCCATGTTGGATCTATGTTCTTTTGTCTGTTGAGAACTGACTTTTACTGAGTTGTTAACTTTATAGGTTTATTTACTTTCTGATTTCAATGCGATTTTCCACAGGTAATTTCGAGACTTGAGTTGTAGGTCATACCAGTGCTACCGACTTTTGTTCTAAAACTGTTTGGTTAAGTAATACTATTTTTTAGATGTATGCTCAAGAGAATCAAAATCCTCAGCCTGGGCAGGGTACTCAAAAACCCATGTCTTCTCCTTATCAACAGCACCTGCCGGGTCCACCTCCTCTACCTCAATTCCAGCTAGGCCCTTCAAGCTTTACATATCAACAGCATGGTCCTGCTGCACCTCATCAAATTCCACCTGGTGGTAGGTTGCCAAATACAGGTCAATCTTATCTATACCCACCTTTGCAGGTTCACGCAGGTGCGTCATTGCCTCCTCTGTATCTGAGTACTCTACAGAACTCACAACATAATTCACAGTTAGGTACCCAGAATGCACTTAATATGCCACAGCCAGTGCTTCCTCCTATTAGTACATCTCACCCAGAAGTTTCACAGACCCTGCCACCTCCCCCGCCACCTCCTAGAAATTTACCTCCTCCTCCACCTCCTAGAGCATTACCTCCTCCACGACCTCTTAGAGCATTACCTCCTCCACCACCTCCTCGAACATTACCTCCTCCACCACCTCCTCCACCACCTCCTCCTCAATCTCAAGGGCAAGTATTTTATAGAGCACCAATGAATCCACCTATAAAATGGTCGGGACTTCAGCAGTTGTCATCACATCCACCTTTTCCTGCTACAACGAGTTTCTTCACTTCAGCTCCACTTGGAAGCTTCATACACTCAACAAGCACAAATCATCATACTGCTCCACTTCCACCCCCACCCCCCACCCCCACTGCCACCTCTACCCTCCTCTCCACTGCCTATCCAACCATCTCCTCCACCTTCCACCTCTGTTTCCATTTCATCTTCTAAGCCTGCCCAGAATGATTCCAGCTTGCCCCGTAATCTGGATAATGATGGGTCTAAGTTAAGTACTTCAGGTTCCATGGACGAAGCAGTGACTCCAAATCAGGTCAACCCTGATTTAATTGCAGATGATGACTCTCTGAATAAGGTTGGGGGAAATGCCTGCAATGTGAGTTTTATGGTTGGAGATAAGCTATCATTACAAGAAGGTTTGAACGTGGATGTATCTTCCCCTCATCGTAAGCCAACAGATAAAAATGTCGTTGAAAGGATTAAAGCTTTATGCGCGTGCATTGCTAAGAATGGTCCTGATTATGAGGATGTGGTTCGTAAAAATGAACATAGCAATCCAGAGTATGCATTTCTGTATGTTGATGAGCCCGGAAGTGAGGATGCTATAGCGCATGACTTTTTCCAGTGGATGAAAAAGAAAAGTATTTTGACCTGTAAAGTAGATGAACAGAGAGACGATTCATCTTTGAGGCCTTCAGAAAACGTGTCTCCGGAGCAACCCTGTCCTTCGGTGATTGCAGCTGTATCTCATTTGCCTGGTGATTCTGACATGGAGATGGAAGGTTGGCATTGTTACTATGATTGTTCTTCCTAATGTATACAATCTCTTTATGGTTTTTAAAGTTAAATCTTTTAAGTTTATATAAAAATTGTCCATTCACATGTTACGAGCTCCAAAAAGAAACAGTACTGATCTTTTTGGGATAGACTTTCTTTTGAACTTATTAATGGTCATCGTAAACACAACAGAGAAGAAATTGTATTTCATTCCGCATATCACTTTATCTTATGAACTGTATTCTTAAGTGTATTTTCTAAGCATCTGTTTACCGTTGTATGCTGTTCTTTTTTTTTTATGTTTGTTTATATATTCTGGTTGGTGTTTTCAAGATGATATCACCCAAATTGATGAAGACCAGGGAATGAATAACTCATCCAAAGGCCTGAACAGTCACTGTGATATCTACAACAGCATGATTAATGTTGAAGAGCAGTACTGTCACCCAGTGCAAATATCAACAGATGGCAATGCAATCAAGGACATTTTATCAGAAAAAGAATCAGCTGCTGGTAGTTCAAGATTGGTTAAAGAAGGTCAATTTAATATATATTTGTCGTATTAATCTTTTTTATGTTCTCTTGTTTCTTGCTTTTTCAATATATATAGCTGATGGCTCCTGAATGCAGTTATTACCTGATTCTGTAATTTCCCAGAATGTTCATTGAGATGTCTTTATGTCTTGTAATTTTCTCTATCTATTGTATATTTCGTGGTTTTAAGAGCTTTTTCCCTGTGCATATTCAGATCCTAAAGGTATAAATGCTAACCCAATGGCATTTGGTGCATCTGTTTCCAAAATTAATTCAATCAAGTCAACTGTACCTTCTAAACAACCTCTTGTCACAAGTTTGGATAAATCAAATACTTCTGTTCAACTTGCAGAAAGTGGCTGTCCATTCAGACTTATACAAGACTATGCTTCTGATGACAACTTAGAAAATGTTGAGGTTGGTTCTAGTGTTGATAGCGATAAATTACGAAAGGAATCTAGTCTAGAGGAAGAAAATATGACTCTTGGTTCTCAACATAAACTGGACAAGTTTGGGCGTTTGATCCGGGATGGTGCTAGTGCTAGTGACTCAGATGATTCTTGCGATATTGGGAAGTATAGAAGGGGAAGACCTCAGAGCAGAAATCAGAGCCATTCATCTCTAGATAAAAGGAGAAGAAGTCCAAGGAAGAGAAGGAAGAAGCGCAGCCTATCTCGCAGGTTGTTGGTTTGTGGTTTTGAGTTTGTCTTATTTTTTAATCGATCTTTAAGAAATTTGACTTCTAAAGAATGTTGTATTTCTTACGTTGTAGTTCTTGTTTATGATCTGTGGAAAATTTTAAATTTGTTTCTTGTTGTTTTAGTTGGTCTTCCAGAAACCGGAGAAGCAGGAGCAGGTCTCCCAGAAACCGTAGAAGCAGGAGCAGGTCTCCCAGAAACCGGAGAAGCAGGAGCAGGTCTCCCAGAAACCGAAGAAGCCGGAGCAGGTCTCCCAGAAGCCGGAGAAGCAAGAGCATGTCTCCCAGAAACCGGAGAAGCAGGAGCATGTCTCCCAGAAATGGGAGAAGCAGGAGCAGATCTCCCAGAAATCGGAGAAGCAGGAGTAGATCTCCTAGTTTTCAGCACACAGATGAATTCTGTGGTGAAAAGAAGAGACGAGTGAAGGGACAGATGCCATTATGTTTTGACTTCCGTCGAGGGAAGTGTTACCGTGGAGTTTCTTGTCGTTATTTGCACCACGATCCTGGAAAGAGTTATGAATCAAGGTGGCAAAAGAGCAAACAACATCTGGAGTTGCCTCATACTTCTAGGACTAATAATGCCTGTGAAGAGATCAAGCAGAGCTCTGAGAAAGGAGAAGATTCTGGTGATGGAGTTGTTCATTATCAAGATATTCGGTCCAATGAGTATCACATGGTTAAATCTGATAGATCTAGAGACACCCCGACCTCTTTATTTGAAACAAACTTGTTAGAAAAGCAGGAAGGGCCTAATGCTGCCAGTTATGAGAATTGTCTAGAAGCAGCTGCAGAATCTCAACACCTCTCAACTATGGATTGCTCATCAGTTGGCAAGACGGATACACTGAAGTCTTGTGCTAATGCTTCTCAGCAAGTACCTGCTTCTTCGTTCAGCCCTTTAGATCCAGTGTGTCAAAATGCTAATTGCCAACCTCAACAATCAGATAACTCATCCATGTCTGATTCTTTACCGTGTAAAACATCTAAATCGTCGGTAGATATGCTTCCAGACAGTAATGTTCATCCACATTCAACGGAGTTACATAACCGTCCTTGCCATATATCCTCCCCTTCTGTCCTATGCTCTTATGGTAAAGATAATGCATGTGTGAAAGAGCAGCAAACTTCATCTTCTATGCTTCAATCTTCCAGGGAAAGCTTTCCTTCTTACATTTTACCTAGCCAAGAGTCTTACTTTGCTCTACAGCCAAATTCTTCTTTGACTTCCTTACCTCCACCTCCACCTCCACCTCCACCTCCACCTCCACCACCATCAGTGGATTCAACTGTAACTCCCTGTGTTTCTTCACATTTTCGGCAGAGTTACCTTCCTCTGAGGAATGATTTTGGTTCCCAGATTCTCCAAAGACCTTACCTTACTAAATTGCCTGCATGTTCTCAATCTGATGGGTTTCAACAGCGAGCTTATCTTCCAATTCAGGATGTTAATCAACCTATCTTGCAGGCTTCTTTACCTGTGTATAACCTGCCCGGAGCTCCTAGTATGTCAAGAGATGATGGTTTAACACAACCTCCAACACAGAATGTTATTACTTCAAATTCCTTTTCCCAGAGCAATATTCATCCTCATGCTCTACCCTGTTCAGAACAGTTGCTGGGAAACAAAATGCAACCATTTTCCTCTGAGATTGTGCCACCAGGTGGACTTTCTTACTCATTTTCATATATTAATCCCTATGCACAGCAGCAACCACCACACAGTTCACACCACTCTACAATTGATGGTATTTGTAATCTTGGTGGAAAGATGAATTCTTCATTAAAAGTTCCACCAAATATTGAGGACATCCCACCCCACAGAGTTGACATTGGAGGATCAAGTAGATCAATTCCTAATCCAAATGCATCGGCTCTTCTTCAGCCTATGAATACCAATTATGATTCTGATGTTCTCTGGAAAGAAAAAGATATAGCCTACAATAGAATTCCTTTCAGTTTGGCTAATGATTCAGTTCATGAGAGAGGTATTGTATCTCAACAAGCAACATTGTCACCCTATTCTTCCAGGGCCTTTGGGCAGAATTTTCATAGAACAGGTGGTGACCAATATGATCCACTCATTGATAGCATTGAACCATCTTCAAGTTTATTGAGAAAAAACAATTGTATTCAAAAGTTGGAAGTAACAGGTGACTCTGACATTGTGTTGGGGCTTACTGGTTCTGACAAGCCACTGAATGTGGGGAAAAACAATCAGAGGAAAGATGCTGCAGCTGCTGCTTCTGTGGTAGCTGCAGGGAAGGAGGAATTTGGAGAGACTGCTGATGGTGAAGTTGGGTCTGTTGAGAGTGGAAGCCCTAGTAATCCAGTTGAAGCTAACATGGCTACTAGTGAGGTTGAGATTGACCAGATAAAGTCTCCGGGGAAGAGCAAGAAGAGCACAAATTCCAGATCGATGAAGCATTTCAAGGTTGCCCTTGCACGTTTTGTGAAGGAGCTTTTAAAGCCATCATGGAAACAGGGTAATATGAGCAATGAGACATTCAAGACTATTGTGAAGAAGACTGTTGATAAAGTATCAGGAGCTATGAAGAGCCACCATGTGCCCAAATCTCGTGAAAAGATCGATCGTTACATCAAATCATCTCAGCAGAAATTGACGAAACTTGTGATGGTAAATTCTCTTTTTGTTCCCTCCTTGCAGTAATTAGCATAACAGCGGCATCAATTTACAGGATATTGTTCTGCCATTTTGTTTGTGTTTATTATGTTTCATTTTTGTTGGATTATTGTACTTTCTGTTCTGAGAACCCATGCTTATAATCAACCACAATCTTCCTTATAGAATAAGTATTTTGCAATAGAGAGCACATAGTAGTGTTTTATGAAATCTAGCCTTCTAGTGAGAAAAGATTGCCGTTAGGATTGGCTAAAAGTGTAGCCTAGGCCCTACAGTAAAAGATGTACCGATTCCCTTTTTTTTGTGCCAGTTCTGAGCAGAATCAGTGCATTGGGTTCAGCCGAATTTTAGCTATATTAGTTACAGTTTATTCTATAGTTTTTGGTTCAAGAAATCAAGTTTGGGCTTTCCTTTCATGAAGTTCCACACAGCTTAAACTTTTGGTTGAAACATTTATTCGTAGACTGCCTTACATTTTCAGTTTGGTATCATTATTTCCTCATCATTGCAGGGTTATGTTGATAAGTATGTTTATGTGTAAGATGGCATCGATGTTGATCCAAAACACTTTCATCAACAGGTGAGTTTTCTTTCTTCCGTACCTTGATCTTGACTACTATCCCCTGCCATTGAAGCTTTTGCGAGTTAGTAATTCATTTTGTTGCAGTGGGTCGAGAAAAAGACAAGAAATTTTTGAGTTGGTGGTGCTAAAAACTCGGTGTGTATAGTTTTGTAATGTTTGGATAATTTTATGAAGAAAAAAAAAGAGGTGAAAATGACGAGATACGTTACGTTACGTTACTCGAATTCAGATGCGAGTCCGACACACATGCTTAAAAGAATTGAGTAAAAAAAATAATGTTAGCTGCCTGCATATCTTCAATATTTTTTTCATTGCTGGAACTTTGATAGAATTCATTAGCCAATTGTGGTGTTCATTAACTTTGCATTTAAAAGGATAAATTATTAATGTCAAAGCGATTAATAATTTATTTAAAAGATGGGTAAATTAAACATTTATTACCTAGACTATTAGTTTTGCTCTGTTTTAGTATTTAAATTTTCAATTTTTTCAAAATCATACTTAAAATTTATATTTTATTTCATTTTAGTTCTCATCCATTAAAAACTTAACGCATTTAGTACATATACTATCAATTTTGGTATGTTTTAGTTTTTAAACTTTTAATATTTTTTCCAAATATAATATAACAAAACTTAAGCTATGTATAGTTAAAAAAAAATGAAAGTTTGGGTATTAAAACAGATCAAAATTGATTGTTTGGTTACTAAATATATAAATTTTCCTAAAAAATTTGGAAACAAAATTGACTAAAATTTATATCAAATTAATTAATTTATTAATAATTAATTATATTTAATTAATTAATTTAAATTATAAATTCAGTGATTTAAAGGATTGTTGAACACTTATTGTCAAATTGTTGTGTGTCCTTGAAATTACAAATTAATTATGAAAACAATTAGAAAATCACTGTTCGGTGTGATACTAAAGAAGAAACGTTTATGCACGTCCTCCGAGAATGCACAACAGCTCGCATGGTCTGGTAGACCCCGGTTCCTGGCTCCTCCTTGGTAGCCTTTGTAACACCCCAATTAAATCTCAATTTCAAAAACCCTAGGATTTGGGGATTTTCCTAAATCACTAAATTAATTTCGGTGACTAATTTGAAAATAACAAAACTTTTGTTGTTATTTTGTGAACCCTAATTAATTTAAGGACCCACCTTGTTAATTACCCAATTTTATTTTATGTTGGACTCTTCCCGATCTCCTATTTCAGCCCCTCTTCCAAATCTTTTCTTTTTGGAAAACCTAGCAGCAACCATCCCTCCCACATCGCCGCGTCACCGTTTGTCTCCGAGGTAAGGTCATTGGCCATCGTTTAAGACCCCCATCGCAACCCTGTCCACTAACGTCGTCGTTGAGCGACGTTGGGTTGCGAAACCCGTGTGTTTTGCTCGCTAAATCTTCACTGTCGTCGCCTGGTTTTGGCCGTTGGTGGCCACTGCGAGTTTGAGACCTCGTCGGAGAAGGCCTTAATGGCCTGGGTTTAGGGGTGGTTATAACCGACCAAATCAAATGTATTAGTTCGGTTAATTTAGTCTACGAACGATTAATATTTTTTTAATATTCAATTAACGATTAATTTGATTTGAAATCGATTAATTAACTAAATTAACTAAAATTATTAAATATTATATATAATTTTATTAAATACATTCTCTTAAAAAATATTAAATATATATGTTAAGCTCAAACCTATTAAGAATTAAGATCCAATTATTTTTTAACCACACCCGACTCATTAAATTATCAATAGATAATTAAATTTTAACCCAAATAAAAAATACTTCTATTATATTCAAATTATCTAATTAAAGAATATATTAAAAAATTTCGTTTAGTTCGGTTAACCGATCGAAATAATCGAATTTTATTCGGTTCAATTAATATTTTCAAAAAAAATTCGTTCCGTTAACGATTAAAGAAAAAAAGTTCAGTTAATTCAGTTAATGAGAATTTCGTTATGTCGATGACCGAATTAACCATTTGAACACCCCTACCTGAGTTTATGGCTAAACGGTCTCAGTTGGTCGTGGAAGCTCCTGTCGGCCCTGGTATCATTGCTATAGTTATATTAACGTTTCTGTATGTCATCTTTGGTCACGGCAAGGCCGACCATGATGGCAGTCGGGCGACGTCCGATTTTTCTAAACTGGCAACATCCATATTCGAACCAAAACTCCACTGTCAATTCTCCGATTCAAACCGAAAAAATGTTTATTGCCATCGTAAAATTATTCCTAAATTCTGAAATTTAGTATCGGAATATGAAATCAAACATCGTGATTTTTGCAGGAAATTTTGAATCGGGAGCTGACTTACCACCTCCACTGTTATCCATGAACTTCAAACCTATCCATATAACTCGTGTTGAACGTGAGTGATAGTTGTTATTTTTAGTCGTCTAGATGTGTAGGTTATTTAGATTATTTACTTATTTATTTAATTATTTCCGTATGTTCTGATTCGGGTTAATCCACTGTCCGGGCTGATCGTGGAAAAGATTATTATTGTCTTTAACTATTTGTCGAGGTGTGTCTATCTATTCGGTGTTACATTATTTTATTTGGTTGATTGAAAATTGATTGAAAGCATGATTGATTGTGATAAATATAATTTGAAAATGTCATGTGGTTGTATTGAATTATTGGAATCAAAATATGTGCTTAGGAATATTTGTTTATATAATATCTTTATTCAGATCGTAACTCAGGTATGAATGTCATTTTGCATGTCATATTAGGTTGGATTTTTATAGAAAAAGTTCAGTGCATTCACTTGATGGACTTTCGAATTCTGTGACCTCTTTCTTTGTGGCAGACCACACTTCATATGGTGTGATAGTAGTTAGTGTGGTTTTAGAGAACTCGCTCTTCGAATGTGTGACAGGTGTATGGGAGCATGATCATCGGCATAATATTTAAAATTATGCATATCATTGTTGGATTTGAATTATGAATTTTATTGGTTGATTCGAACTATGTCTTGAATTGTGAATTTCTGCATTTTAGAGACACACTAAGTTTAATAGCTTACACTCTCCTCGTAATTCTTTCAGATACTTGGAGGTTTACAATGTCTTTTTTAGATCTTATTTATGGTATGGACATTATTATCCAGATTTTCTATTTATGGTTCCACTAGTATTTTTATTTGTGAATTATTAATATTTATATTTATTTATTTGTCATGGACATTGGACTTTTGGGATTTTATTTTGACCATTGGATTTCAAAATTTGGTTGATACGCGGTTGTTTTCGGTTTGATTGATTAGTTGAATTAAATTGTTTTCCTTGATCTTTGAAACCAATAACACGAGGGATAAATTCGATGTTTTATTAAATTATTTTTGGGCTAATTTTGGGTTAAAACTTTCTTCTTCACTCCTTTTGTTGACTGGCTTAAACAGAACTTCTCCCACTGTTCGAGTTTAGGCAGACTTGAGTATCGCTGGAGACATATATTTGGGATCATTATTTTGAGGCTCTCAAAGTAGCGAAACTGCTTTGTCTTACATGGCCAAGTTTGATCTTCACATGAAATAATTCGTTCGACACTCTCGTAGGCTAAGGTAATTCAAAACCACTCGTGCTTTTCTCCTTGCAGGGATATCCATAGGCGAATACATCAGCAATTGTGTCCTCCTGATATCAGTGTGCAAGAAATCAATACTGATGGTGTCCAATATTGAAACTATGGCAGCTGCTGGGGGAGAAGTCCTTTGCAACAATGAAGGGAGATAGAAGATTAGTTTTTTTTTTTTCTGAAATATTGGTCGATGGTCAATCCTTCGTGCCAAGTTTTGGGCAATTATGGATAGTCTCACCCTGCAAAATCATATTGTTAGCACTGACATGACAAATTAAAAATATAATCAGCATGTGAACAACCAAAACTGTGTTGTGGTGAAAACCACTACTTCATAAACAAATTCACCCCGACGTGTGTAATCGCTGCGATAGGCGGATCTTCTCCCGAGGTTAAAACTGTCATTTCGAGAACTCGTACACCCGAAATCAGAGAGGACTGTTGATGGTACTGCTCTTCTAATAGCAGCAGAAAAAAAGAAGAAGCATAGAAAGCTTTCGATTGATAGGATTTGTGATTGTTGAGTAATTTGAGAAGCTAACATTGCTTCTCTATTTATAGGCTAAGTTCAGGGACAAAAACATCCAAGTGAAAATCATATATAAATATAATTTAATTTCTGAATTTAATCTCTGTTGAAACTACTGTCATAAACAAATGAACTTGACCCCAAAGCAGTCCAAATTTATGACTTAATTTTCAGCCATTTGTAACTCATGTAATTAATCTTGTAACCGACACAATAAACAACTCATTATTTACTTTGAACAGAGCTTGAATATTGTCCAGATACATTCAACGTTCATAGATAGAATTTCAGAAACTAACCATTATGATTTTAATTTTACAGAAATCATAAATCAAACGACAGTTAATTAATCAGTTGTTACCCTCTAAAATTTTGAATCGAACAGATCGTTGTGCATCGTTTAAATATAAGATTAAACTTCTTTCACGTTCTTTATTTTCTCAGAAAATTTCTCCAAAAAAGATAGTATTTGTGCGGATGTGTACAAAACACGTATTTACACGAGCCACGACCTTGACCTTGAGCACGAGGAGAGCCGAGCCGAGACAGCGGCGACACACGAGATGGTCCTTTGTTCTCTATCACTCAATAAGGGAGGGAAGAATGAATGTTGAAAATATTTTGATGTTTAGATATAACAAATTAAGGTAAATAAATTTTAAGATTTTACAAAAGATTTTCTAAGTATATTCGATATAATTATTCAAATATTAAAATATTACTCCAAGTCTTTCAAAGTAAAATTTCAATCCTTACTAAAGTGTAAAGTTATATTTTTATACTTAAAATATTTTTGAAACAATTTTCACAAAGAATTTCGAACAAAAAACGAGCCTAATATCATTTTTTCAGGTAAGTGTACCGATGCATGAATCCATGCATCGATGCACCCTTATTTTAATTGAACAGCGAATGGCTTTTGTGCACCGATGCACATATCATGCATCGATGCACTCCATATATATTAAAACATCGAATTGATTTTATGCACCGATGCACAAGCCATGCATCGATGCACCCAGGCTTTTTCAAAACATCGAAGTATATTTATGCATCGATGCACTATCAGTGTACCGATGCACTAAGGGTCCAACGGTCAAAATATTTGAATTTTACACATAGTGTACCGATGCACTAGCCTTATGCATCAATGCACCAGACGCTCCCATTGATTTTATTAATTGTTTTCACACAATAACGGCTCCATTGACTCCACTAATCATCCCCAATGTTCAGAATCAATTGAAAGATTATTTAAACAATCTTAGAAGCCATTGATCAATAACAAGAAACAACAATCAACAAGAATCAAGAGAGAATTAAAGAGAAAGCATCAAACCTCAAGTTTGAGCATTTTCAAGCCTATGTCATTCAATATTCATTTTTTCTTTCAAGAACACTTATAGTGCTCAATTGTATTATTCTTGAGTGTTCTTTCTTTGTTCTAGAATTGTGCAAACATATTTACCTTGTGAGTTTTTCATTAAGTTTGCGAATTTGTAATCTTCTCTTTGAGAAAGAGTGTTCTCAAGAATTGGGGTACATTCTTGAGGGAGTTGTAAGGTTATCTCTTTGTCCTCAAAAGAAAGAACAAATTAGTGAATTTGTTGGAAAATCCTTAGTGTGGATAGCTAAGGTAGTGGATGTAGACTTTGGTTGAGAAATTCGAATCACTCTAAATCGCTGTGCAAATTACTTTCAATTTTCTGTAAAAGCTTCCACCAAATTTTTAATTGCCAATTCACCCCCTCTTTGTAACCCCCTCAGACCGATGCGGATAGCCCGATCCGATTCGGGAAGTCACATTAGGGCCACCGGAGTGACCCACCGTAAAAATAGCAGAAATTTTAAAACTTTTTATCAGAACATGTAAACTTATAAAATCATTTATCACTATTTAAAAATAAAACAGATTTCCAAACTCGTATATAAATCAAAATACAATTACATGCCCCCTAATCACAAGTACCATACTCTGCAACCACGCCGGAAGAACTCCCTTACTGAAGTCGATAGATACACTGGTACAATTGTTTTAACCTGAAAAGGTGAGTAATAGAGTGAGCTTTGGAAAGCTCAGTAATACATAACTACCAGATGATGCTACATGACATGTAGATAAATGGAAAGCCATATAATTTCCTTATTGAATCATAAGTATACCAGCTTGCAGAATAATTTGGGGTTCCCTTAGAAGTTCATCGAGTAGAAGCCATGAATCTCAGTTCATAAGAAACCTTTCAAAGTATGACATTTTCAGGAGATCGAATAGGATGTCTAGTGTGTTCCAACAGTATAATAAAATCATAATAGGTACAAATCATAGTCCAGTAAATCTCACAATTTCGTAAAAGAGTTTAACTTTTGAAAATCATAGTTTAAACCCTTTTCTGGTACACCATCAGTAGTTCCCAAAAATTATTTTCCATATAGCTTACTTTATGCACATAGCAAAAAGAAAGCCGACTTAAGGATAGGCTCTGAAGCTTGTATCCTTAAGCCCAAGTCAATAAGTCCATATAGCTTACCCTAAGCACACAACAAAGGAAAGCCGACCTAATGAAACATCTTGGGGCCCTCAAGAGTCACATTAGGCCCAGTTAGCTTGATCAGAGCTATTCCATCGTAATTCAATTCCAAAATTCAATTGCACCGTGACATAAATTCCATAAATCCAAAAACATGGTAATCATATACCATTTCAAAACAAAAAATTAGATAGCAGCCATATTCCATAAATTGTCACATTAAATTGGTGCATCCATAAAACAATAACCAATGAATTCGGTGTACCACATATTAAAACCAATAAAACAGTTCAATAATAAGTAGGGAACACACTAGAGAATCCAAGTATTTTCAGAGGCCATTGTAGTTATCATTTTGGATAACATGAAACTTATGAAATTTGATCGAATTCCAGGAATAAGGTCCTATTGAGGAGAATCGATTACTAACCGATCTAGCCAGACATTTAAGGTTGAGACATTAGAATCCCACTATATTTTCGTGTGCATTAGGAAAACGTTCAGGAACCTTTATACATAATAATTCTAAATTCATATTTACTGCAAGTGATTCCATTACCCAAACAATCATCAGGGGTATTCATGAATATACTTTGAATTCATAGGATTTCAGCCCAATTGAACCAAATGAGATATTCAGAATCTTTTCCTTCTGCGTTACTTGTTTTTTTTTCCAAACATGACCGAAGTGATTTTAGATGAAATATAGAATCGAAGATTCAAGTCATTTACAATCTACGACTATCGATCATATTATCAAACAACTCGAGTTACACAACTCTCAAACTGATGCATGTCAACAACTCAATTCATTATCCTTCCAATGTATTCACTCTTTAATACCATAATGCAGATACATAGATCATCCCCATAATCATCACTGAATAAATCTTCCAACGGTCTTTATTTCATTTCCACGTTTCAACAATGTCAGGAAATACTGACGTACTTGATCCATGGCTCATAACCCATAATGACAATTCATCATGTAAGTTCAACAGTGTTTCCAAACTCATCAAATCACCTATTTACTCCTCAGTCATTGAGGTTACTTAGTTCGTTTAGTAAGCAAGTCTATCTCGGTTACTTTAGAGTTTTCCAGAATAATTCAGACATTTCTGAATTTCAAATACATGTTGTACTTCCTTTCAGTTCAATTTAGTCATATAATAAAGTCATTCTGGTATTCGTGGTTGATTTGTCTCACGAATACCCACTTATTAGTACTGTATGCGCTCTAGAGTTTAGCTGAGCCAAGTACTTCCAGAATTATCATCGCTCCAAATTTGAGAAGACGAACAAACATTCAAGTGGTAACTATATCATTCAGGTAATGATATAGCACTAGCGTTGGTTGATCACTTAAGTTGCATTCCATAATTTTTACTGGTAGCACAACATCCATGTTTATTTGGATTTCTTAATTAATCCAAGACATTTACTTATTATAGGTCATAAGGGTATTTTGGTCATTTTGGTGCTCAGTTTTATTCCATTCATTTCAGAGCTCAAGGGTATTCAATCATTCTTGAGCTTGGTGAAATTCTTGGTCATTTGCATACTAGAGGTATTTTGGTCATTTCCATACTAGGGGTATTTTGGTCATTTCACAGATCCATTGTATTACAATCATTTCCTTCTATCCGATCTTATTATTAAATTTAAACTTATCATTTACTTCAATCCTTTCAAACAATTCTCACAAAAGAGAATCATTGATAAATCATTCTTCAGGTATTTACTTATAACTCCGATATTTTCAGGTCAAGTGTCTTCTCAGATTTTACAAACGGAATATCATGAATTTTTCTGCACAAAGACAAGATCTTAACAATTAAATTCGTACTTAATCGAGTTAAGTACAAATCCTCAAAGTATTTTCTCCTTCAGGGTCAACTCGGATTATTTTACCTCTCAAGGCATTTTCGTAATTTCTTAACCAGATAATTTTCGATATTAGCTCTTAACGAAAATAATTATAATTTAAAGATCCTATGGTCAATTGCTTTCCCGAACATTCTCTAATCTTTAAATTATTCCTTAACAAACTTCTAGCATATTGCGCAAACCCTTTTTGGTGTTAAAACCAGTTATCCAAATTTTCTAAACAAAATCATTATTTCTTATGCACATCTATAATTATATCGGATCAATATATCTTTTCAGAGTTATTAACCAACTTCCAGGGATAATTCTTGTTATCCTACAACATAAGGGTATTTTCGTAATTTTTCACTACGGAGTATTCTCATAATTTCATCATCCAAGTACCTTTATAGAGATAAATTATAATTCACATAGTCAGGACTAATTCCTTTATCACTCAATAACAGAACTTGTAATTCAAGAGAGTCTTAACTAATTTATCACTTAAATTGTATTCGGTTCGAATCCATCCATAATCAAACAGACATGATAGACCAATCATATATATGTCCATGTATTTATCCATTATCAACATGTTCCATAAAGCATAAAGAGGTAGTAAAGTATTACCTCGATTTCCGTGCAATATCGATCGATCATTTAAATTCCATTTGAACGCCCTCGATCTTTAATTCAACTTCCAATATTTTTCCCACGATCCAGGCCATAAAAATTACTAACTCGTATCCAAATAATTTCCCTTGCCATAAAAATAACTTATTAGAATCTAAATAATAAAATGGGAACCCATTTGTTAACACTAAAAACTTTATGAGTCAATATAATTTTTAATTACTAAAATTAGGGACTAAATCGATCTTAATAAAACCATTATGCCATAATCATAACAATATAAAAGCTAAGAGACAAGGTTGAGCTTTTAACACTTGGATGTCTTACCTTATAATTTCCCCTTTTCTACTTTAATAACAAACCCCCAAATTCACGTGCTGCTCCCTTTTCACTTTCATTTTCAATTCTTTTTTTTTCTTTCTTCCTCACATAATCTTTATTTCCAGACTTAGAATTTAAGTCATTTTCTATTTCTCTTAGATATCTTCACCGAGCTCTGCAAATGAAACAAGGAAGCTTCGTCGGCCGACAATCAAAAGTCGATGACCACCGCGTCGGTTACCATCTTCAGTCATCGTTCGAGACCCAAATCATACCATCGAAGCCGCCTCATTCTTCTCCTCACGGATCTTACCTCCCTTCACCGAGACTCGCGATGGACATTTGTAGATACAGTCACGGCATGTCCGCCAAAGGTGTAGAGTATGTTGGCAACTCCGGTGAAGTTGAGGACTATCTTTGTTGGACCACTGTGTGTGACAACCTCAACCTGGCCGTGAATAAGGGCAGCTATGGCCATGTACCAGACCGTATTAGTAATCATTCCAATACCTATAAAAGACCAAATCTGGTAGTTGTGAAAGAACGATATGAAAACTGTGGTGGCACATCAAACTCCAAAAATATAGGTCCATATCCTTTGTCCAATTTATCATTAATATAGAAAATATTGCTTACACAAGCAATGAGTTGTATGACAGATCCGAATAAGATGAAACTATAATTTAAAGCAAGTCCAGCTGCCTTCCAGTATGGTCCCAGCAACCCATCAAGCATTTCTAACCTCTGGATGATATGTTTTTTTTAAATTAATTCCCATCACTCATATCTTTGCTTGGATTCATTTGTTCCTTTATTAATGAGTTGGTCTTTTTTCTTTCTTTCTTTCCAGTTGGCATGTATTAAAAATAATACAAAGGCTTTGATGGATACAAAAGCTGGCCGAAAGTGAGAGCCCGAAGCAATGGATTCCAACCATGGCTGCATTATCCTTACTTAAAAAATATATCTCATATGAGTGGCCCTCAATTGTTTAATAAAATAATAGTATAATATAACAATTATTAGCCAACCACACTTCATATCATTTAACAATAATAAGCTAATGTATTCTAGAAATCTCTTAACTTATAATAATCAAATGAGGGAAAATAATAACTAAAGTCCATGAATTTTCTCCATAATTCTTTTGAATCCAATACTTTATCATTTCTAAAATTTATCCCCTAAGTTGGGGTGTGACACTCTTGGCCTATTCCATTGATTGATTAACTCAACAATTGGTATTAGAGTCTCATTCATTTGAAGGTTTAATCGCCTCTTTAGTCGATTCGGGAAGAGTTACATCGATAATCAAGTCATCAATGACCTCCACTTCAAACTCCAACTTCGGTCTTGATTCATTGCCCGTTAACAAGCATCCTTTCTTCAATGGAGCTAATTAAGCTTATTGGAAGAATAGAATGATGTATTTCATTCAAGCAAGTGACATGGGAGTATGGAATATTATAGAATACGGATACATCAAACCTTCCACTCATCCAAGATTGTGGAGTGAAGGAGAAACAAGAATGTTCCAGCTCAACTCCTAAGCCATCCATATTATCTTTTGTGCTCTTGGACCGGATGAATACGGGAGAGTTTCATCTTGTACAACCGCCAAGGAAATATGGGACAAACTACAAGTCACTCATGAAGGCACCGACGAGGTAAAATAATCTAACATTAGTCTTCTAACTCATAGCTATGAAAATTTCAGGATGAAACCGGATGAAGACATCAAAGCTATGACAGATAGATTTTCCACTATTGTCAAAGGTCTCAAATCATATGGAGAAATCATTCCAAATGACAAGCTTGTAAGGATGTTAGTTTACTCTCTTCCAAAAGCTTGGAAATCAAAGAAGACAGCGATCATCGAGGCTAAGAACTTAAAGTCCTTGACTCTCGATGAGCTTATTGGCTTTCTCCTCACGCATGAAATGATGCTTAAAGAAGAGGAAGACCTCGAGAAAAGAGTCGAGCCAAAGAACGAAACGGAGAAGAAGAAGAACATGGGAGTTGCTCTCAAATCAAAAAAACATGAGAGTGATTTGGATGAAGATGACGATGATGAGGAGATTACATTGTTTGCCAAACGTTTCATAGAAATGACGAGGCCAAACCGAGGAAGAAAATTCAAACGAAATGAAGGGTTAAAAAATGAACCAAAAGAGAAGGACCCGATCATTTGCTATGAATGCAAAAAACCGGGGCATGTCAAATATGATTACCCACAATTGAAGAGAAAGGGTCAATCAAAGAATAAGCACAAGGCTCATTGGCTACATGGAACGATGAAAAAGGTTCCGATGAAGAGGAACAAGAAGTAGCAAACTTGTGCTCGATGGTATTAGGGGAAGATTCTAAGGTAACCTCTAACTCATTTGATTTAGATGATTTATCTTATGTTGATTTATTTAAGGAATATAATGGGTTGGCTTCGGATTATGAGAAATTGTTTTTAAAATATAAAAATGATATTTCAAAATTGAAAAATCAAAATAATCTCATATCCAAGACCAACAATGATCTTGAAAGTAAAATAAAACATTTGCAAATCAAACTAGAAGAGTTTGAAAAGAAAAATCCTGATTTGCATATTTTACTTTCAAAGGTCAATGATGATCATCAAAAGAAAATTGATGATCTTAAAGCTTCTTTTGATAAAGTTGGAACAAAACGTTTTAAAAATGGATTAAATTCAAAATCCAACTTTGTTAGAAAAAGTTTTAAAAACTACAATCATAGAGGTCCCCGAAGAACCTATAATGGAAAAATTGTTAGAAGTATATGGGGTCCTAAAGAACTCATTACTACTAAAGATAAGGATATCCTACACAAATGGATACCTAAGGGGACTAGGATTTTGGAAACTAATGAATATGGACCCAAAATAATTTGGGTACCAAAAAAAAAAAAAAATCTATGTTTGTAGGAAAAGGAGCATTGCTACAAGGCACGAGAAACAAATTCAAACTCATGGTACCTTGATAGTGGATGGTAAATACACATGACCGGTGACAAAAGCCGGTTCATAGAGCTCAACGCCAAAAATAGAGGAGAGGTGACTTTTGGTGATAACTCAAAAGGTCACATTGAACGTATAGGCACTATAGGTAATACCTCTTCTATACAAATTAAGAATGTTTTATATGTGAATGGATTAAAGCATAATCTATTAAGTATTAGTCAATTGTACGATAAAGGATTCAATTTCATGTTTGATATTAATGGTTGTAAAGTCATTGACATTCTAATCAGATTATGCTTGTTGGTCATAGAATAGGAAACATTTACATAGTGCATTTAGATTCCATATATATGACTAATTTATGCCTAGTTGCTAAAGATGAGCATGATAGTTGGTTATGGCATAGGAGACTAGGACATGCTAGTATGAGTGTTTTGCAATTGTTAATTCAAGAAGATTTAGTTCAAGGGTTGCCTAAACTAAAATTTGATAATGATAAAATCTGTAATGCTTGTGCTAAAGGAAAAAAAAGTGAATTTCTTTTAAATCCATTAATGACGTATCCACTAGTAGGGTATTACAATTGATCCATTTAGATCTTTTTGGGCCATCTAGGACTACTAGCTTGGGTGGAAAACAATATGCATTTGTATTGGTAGATGACTATTCTAGATATACTTGGGTTCTATTCTTAAGTACTAAAAATGAAACATTAGAAAAATTCAGCACGTTTTCAAAAGTAATCCAAAATGAAAAATGTTACTCTATAACTAGTGTTAGGAGTGATCATGGAACTGAATTTGAAAATCTTGAATTTACTGAATTTTGTAATTCTAACGGTATTAGCCATAATTTTTCAGCACCTAGAACCCCTCAAAAAAATGGAGTTGTTGAGAGGAAAAATCGAACTTTAGAAGAAATGGCTAGAACCATGCTTTCTGAAAACAATTTGCCAAAATATTTTTGGGCGAAAGCCACAAATACCGCTTGTTATGTTATTAATCGAGTAATGATTAGGCATATTTTGAAGAAAACTCTATATGAACTTTTTAAAAATAAAATGCCTAACATTAGCTATTTTCATCCTTTTGGATGTAAATGTTTTGTTTTAAAGAACAATAAAGACAATCTTGGCAAATTTGATGCCAAAAGTGATGAAGGAATTTTTCTGGGTTATTCATTAAATTCAAAAGCTTATCGAGTATTTAAAAAAACAACTTTAGTTGTAGAAGAGTCTATACATGTTGTTTTCGATGATAATCCCCTTTCGAGGAAGGATTCTTGTGTGAATGATGATGCAGGCATTATAAACATAAATGACGTTGGACATGACATTGGAGAGCTATCATCAAAAGAAGAAACGAAAGATGAGAAAACTCATGATCCCCTCGAGAATCCAACCATTGAAGAAAGGGAAGTATCTTACCCAAGAGAGTACAACTATGTCAAGGATGGTGAGATTATAGGTGATCCATCCAAAGGGGTAACAACTCGATCTTCTCTTAGAAATATTTGTAATTATGTTGCATTTATCTCATGCATAGAGCCTAAGAATATTAAAGAAGCATTAAATGATGAACATTGGATTATGGCTATGCAAGAAGAGTTAAATCAATTTGAGAGAAGTAGAGTATGGACATTAGTTGAAATGCCTGGTAATAAGTCTACTGTAGGTACTAGATGGGTATTTAGGAATAAGCTTGATGAAAGTGGTAATATAGTGAGAAACAAGGCTATACTTGTTGCTCAAGGGTATACTCAAGAAGAGGGCATAGACTATGATGAAACATACGCTCCCGTAGCTAGGATGGAAGCAATTAGAATGTTATTAGCATTTGCATGTTTCAATGAAGTTAAATTATATCAAATGGATGTTAAAAGTGCATTTTTAAATGGTTTTATAAAAGAAGAAGTGTATGTGGAACAACCTCTTGGTTTTGAAAGTTCAAAATTTCCAAATCATGTTCTTAAATTGACAAAAACGCTTTATGGTTTAAAACAAGCTCTTAGAGCTTGGTATGAAAGATTGTCAAACTTTTTAATTGGAAAAAGTTTTTCAAAAGGGAAGGTTGACACTACATTGTTTTTAAAGCATAAAGGTAAAGATTTATTAGTAGTTCAAATTTATGTTGATGTTATTTGCCAAGAATTTTCTAAGCTAACACAAAGTGAATTCGAGATGAGCATGATGGGGGAGCTCTCATTTTTCTTGGGACTCCAAATCAAGAAAAGAAATGACGGCATCTTTATCAATCAAGCTAAGTACATCAAAGACATGCTCAAGAAGTTTGGACTGGAAAATAGGAAATCTCATGATACTCCAATGAGCTTATCTACAAAGCTTGACAAAGATGAAGGAGGTAAATGTGTGGATGTTAAATTAAATAGGTTAATGATTGGTTCTTTTCTTTATTTAACCGCAAGTAGACCGGACATTATGTTCAGTGTTTGCTTATGTGCTAGATTTCAATCATGTCCTAAGGAATCACATTTACTAGCTATTAAGAGAATCTTTAGATACCTTAAGGACACTCCTAGTTTAGGACTTTGGTATCCTAGAGACTCTAGATTTAGCTTGCATGCCTTCTCTGATGCAGATTATGGAGGATGCAAATTAGATAGGAAAAGCACCTCCGGTACTTACCAATTCCTTGAAAATATGCTGATTTCTTGGTTTTCAAAGAAACAAAATTGTGTTGCATTGTCTACCACTGAAGCGGAATACATTTCAGCCGGTAGTTGTTGTGCACAAGTTTTATGGATGAAACAACAACTTTTTGATTATGGAATTGAAGTAGGTATCATTCCTATCAAGTGTGACAATACTAGTGCTATTTGTCTCACTAAAAATCCCATCCAACACTCTATAACTAAACACATTGAAATTAGACATCACTTCATTGGAGACCATGACACTAAGGAAGATGTATTTGTAGAATTTGTTGATACTTTGCATCAATTAGCGAATATCTTTACAAAACCTTTAGACAAAGAAAGATTTTGGACACTTAGGAGAGAATTAGGTTTAATCGACCTATCTTCACTTAGTGTTTAAAATAAGTTTAGCACTTTGAAATTAGATTTGAAAATGCTTATAATAATAATATTGTTTGATTGCATTCTTTGCTATTAGTTAGGGGGAGTTTATGATTCTTTGGTGAAAATTAATTATATGTTCAAATAAAGTTTAAGGATAAAATTGATTGATTGAACATGATTAATTTTCAATATATGAGTTGCCAATACCACTAGAGCTAAATTATTTAGCATTTTAAATGTTTAAAATGGATTTTTGACATTTTTGTGCATAATGCATCGATACACTATTAAGGTGCATCGATGCATCCCTTTGAATGTGCATCGATACATCATGAAGATGCACCGATGCACTCCTTGAATGTGCATCGATGCACAAGGCCATGCATCGATGCATCCGTCGAGTTTTTGGTTAAAAATCCTATTTCTTCTTTATTTTCTCAAACTCTCTTAAACACTCTCAAACTGCCGTCGTTCCTCTCCCTCTCCTCATTCTCAAAATTGCTCCAAAACCTATGTTTTTGATCGAAAATCATTCATATTACTTCTCCAAATCCTGCTAACATCATTAAATCGTGCAAAACAGCATCACATTCCACTCAATCCGAATTTTTCAAGCTATTTTTCCAAAAACCTCTATTTTATCAAATTTTGATTTTAGAACTAGTTTAGATTAGTTCTATGATGAACATTATATCGGGCATTGATTATAGTATGATTCTAAACTATATTTTTCAATCAATTTCGTCAAAACAAACAATTTTTTCAAAATTTTCTCTGAAATTTCGAAATAAAAAAATTTATTAGTTAAAAAAAATTTATTGATGTTTTTGATTTAATTGTGTTATTTTTATGAAAACTATACGTATTATGATTTCTCAAATATTATTTTCAAATAGTTTTCAAAATCTTGCCATTAGTATTTGGTTTAGAGAATCTTGAATTAATACGGACTCTTTTGAGTTTTGGGATTGATTATATTGCATACATGTTTTTAAATTTGCAGGTTACCCATCCAATTCCGATTCCCAAACCATGTCTAATCCGAAACGCCCTAGGACTTGTTCGAGTCGTTCTAACCGACCTCCTAATCCTATTCCTCCTCACCCTCCAAATCCAAATGATCCCAATATGACCATTCTAAACTCCTATTTTAATATGCCTGGTCGTCATAGAGAAGAACTCTACCATAGGTACATGGATTCTTTCCGAACATACAAAATCTGGGAAGAACGTATTCCCTCTATTCAAGCCATAGTAGATATTAACTTTGAATACCTTTCGACTCTCAAATCCTAGAAGTTTGATAAACTGTTTCACCTTAAACTAATTGTCTATCATCAGTTGGTCCGTATTTTCTACTTTAATGCGCTATGTATTCAAAACGAGAGTCAATGTGGGACTATAGAAATCAGATCTTACCTTTTAGGACAATATATTCATATTAACTTTGACACTATAGCTAAACAGTTTGGGCTAGATGACAGTGGTTTATATAATGAGAAAGAAACTGTGGCATATCCCTATCTTCCTAATGCTAGTGTTAGTACCTTACGTACACATCACGATCATTTTCTGTATTGAATGATCTCTTGGTGGTTTCGACCATCTGGAGGTAGGTACTCCACTTTTCGTGTCAGAGATTTATGGTGGATACATTGTATCCAACATAATAGAAAGATAAATTTGCCACATATCATTTTTAGTGAACTAATAGATACCATAAATGTAATCCCATCCAAACATGTAGAAACTTTAGTTTATGGGTGTCTACTTAGTAATCTTTTTATCAAACTCAGTCTTATAGTCTCTCTTGAAAATCCCATCCCTCTTCAAAACCAAATCAATCTCACTTCCTTGAAGAAAGCTGACTGGAAACAAGATGAGGAGACTGGCCAATGGGTTTATCGACCCAATAAGCAAACTCCGGGAGCCAGTTCTTCACGAGCTGCTCCTATCTCTTCTCGTGCTCCTCCTCCTCCTCAGGCACCGGCTGCTGACGACGATCCTTAGCTTCAACAGTTTATGCAAGATATTGACGATCACGTACCAGACAATGAGCCAACACTGGATCCAGCACAGCAAGAAGATCAAACGCCTCCATATTTTTGATCTTTCCTAGAATTGTTTGATATGAGGTTTGCATCAATGGAATCTCAGATAATTGAGTTTCAACGGGAGATGCGTGAACGTATGGATGCTCTCACTCTTGAAGTGCGAGCACATTATCCTCCTCCTCCCGATCCTCCGATGGAGTATATCCTTGCTTGTCATGCTTTCTTGGTTTTAGAACTTGGATTGATAAACATTTTGTTGTTCTTGGATTGTTTTTATTTTGTATGATTATTTATTTGGATTTATATTTTGGATGCTTGGATATTTGAACTTAATGCATATTTGGTGTGTTTGAAATTTTTTTAATTATTGTATCATTTAGCATATGACCAATTCTTACCATTTCACATTTTTTATTATGAATATTGATAGAACTAATGGCTAACCTTTCTATTGATTCTGATCTTAGCAGCTTAAACTTTAAATATCTAAAAATCAATTGGCTAATTTTTCAAAACCTTGTTTAAAAACATTTTTAGAGTCTTTTTGATTTAACAAAAAGGGGGAGAAGTGTTAAAGTAAGGGGGAGTAATTTCAAAACTTTATTTCAAATTTCAAAACTTTATTTTAAAAATCTTAAAATTACTAAAATGTTTTGTTATATCAAAAAGGGGGAGATTGTCGAAAACATTTTGATGTTTTGATATAAAAAATTAAGGTAAATAAATTTTAAGATTTTACAAAAGATTTTCTAATTATATTCAATATAATTATTCGAATATCAAAATATTACTCCAAGTCTTTCAAAGTTAAATTTTAATCCTTACTAAAGTGTAAAGTTGTTTTTTTATAATTAAAATATTTTTGAAACAATTTTCATAAAGTATTTCGAACAAAAAACGAGCCTAAAATCAAATTTTTAGGTAATTGTACCGATGCATGAATCAATGCATCGATGCACCCTTGTTTTAATTGAACATTGAATGGAATTTGTGTATCGATGCACATACCATGCATGATGCAC
The DNA here is from genome assembly GCF_006381635.1 of Hibiscus syriacus. Classification (NCBI taxonomy): domain Eukaryota; kingdom Viridiplantae; phylum Streptophyta; class Magnoliopsida; order Malvales; family Malvaceae; genus Hibiscus; species Hibiscus syriacus. The sequence goes on from NW_024063122.1 coordinate 696,005, forward strand.
ATACCATGCATCGATGCACATACCATGCATCGATGCACTCCATTTATATTAAAACATCGAATTGATTTTATGCACCGATGCACAAGTCATGCATCGATGCACCCAGGCTTTTTCAAAAAATCGAAGCATATTTATGCATCGATGCACTATCAGTGTACCGATGCACTAAGGGTCCAACGGTCGAAATATTTGAATTTTACACATAATGTACCGATGCACTAGCCTTATGCATCGATGCACCAGACACTCCCATTGATTTTATTAATTGTTTTCACACAATAACGGCTCCATTGACTCCACTAATCATCCCCAACGTTCAGAATCAATTGAAGGAGTATTTAAACAAGCTTAGAAGCCATTGATCAATAACAAGAAACAACAATCAACAAGAATCAAGAGAGAATGAAAGAGAAATCATCAAACCTCAAGTTTGAGCATTTTCAAGCCTATTTCATTCAATATCCATTTTTGCTTTCAAGAACACTTATTGTGCTCAATTATATTATTCTTGAGTGTCCTTTCTTTGTTCTAGAATTATGCAAACACATTTACCTTGTGAGATTTTTCATTAAGTTTGCGAATTTGTAATTTTCTCTTTGAGAAAGAGTGTTATCAAGAATTGGGGTATATTATTGAGGGAGTTTTAAGGTTATCTCTTTGTCCTCAAAAGAAAGAACAAATTAGTGAATTTGTTGGAAAATCCTTAGTGTGGATAGCTAAGGTAGTGGATGTAGACTTTGGTTGAGAAAGAACAAATTAGTCAATTTTCTGCAAAAGCTTCCACCAAATTTTTAATTGCCAATTCACCCCCCTCTTGGCCAATTCCATCAATCGATTAACTCAACAATGAACTCCATAAATACCCATATCAGTGGTATTTCTCACTCAATGTGGGATGTTTTGTAAGCATTCCAACATTCTCCCACAAATGCGAAAGAATTCTTCTGAAACTAAAAAAATAACCTTTTCAAAAGAGTAATAGAGGAATTAGTTGCTTAAGTACTAGTGAACGTATCTTGAACTAGTATATAGTGATAATGAGCATCATTCTCTTAGAAAAGTGAAACTAGTCTTAAACTTTCTAAGATAGTGGTAAACTCATAACACACAACTAACCCCTTCATCCATAGATGTCTTTGATGTGTAAGATAAATATACAAAAGTGTATATTTGGCCATCTTACCTCAAGATTTTAGTAAGTGTACTAGAAAAATGACCCAAAGTTTTTCATAGAATGTTTCTAATCCTTCTCTCTTTCATAGGTTATCTCAACAAAAGCCACTCTAAAACCGGGCTATAAAATAATTAAGAGCTTTTTACAATAGCTTAACCTCTTAAAGGCTATAGTGATTTTCTTAAAGTACATTATAGACGAACCAACCAAACTTTGGGATAAGAAATTATTAAGAATAAATATTCAACCTCATTAATAGGTGAATTTGATATGTCATTCTCACTAGGACCATCCAAACTTTTAGATTTGAATTCATTGAGAGTTTTCATAAAACTCAACCTTTCTAGCAGTAAGGTCATATTGTCTTTCTCAATTAGGACAACCCTCTCAATTCTGGGTTATGAACCTATTAAGAATAGATATTCAACCAAAGTCAATAAATTCATCAAGTCTTTCTCACTAAGACCACCCAAAACATGTGCTATGAATTTATTAAGAGCAATCATGCTCATCCTGTATATGTACATTGTTCCTCATAAGGATATGTAGATAAAATTGTACATTATGAGTCTTTCCATGGTTTCGTTTAACAACATTGAACTTAGATAACTAATTTGGGTATCCACCATGAATTCCTCAACCAATGGGCTTTAAACCCATCATCCTCGACAAATTTAGGACCAGTTTCATGCTTAACCATTTGGTAAGCGGATATGCTAGGTTCCTTTTTGACTTCACATACTCTAAAAAGAGTACTCCATTCCTTATTAAGTGTCTAACAGATTCATTTCTTATGTGAATGTTCTTTTTTTTACCATTGTAAGCTTGTCCTTAGCCACACAAATCGCAGCTTGTGAATCACATCATGATGAAACTAGAGGAATTGGTCTTCCCCACAATGAAATTTCGGTAATAAATTTCTGAGCCACTTAGTTTCTTACCCAACTAAATCAAAAGCTGTAAACTCTAACTGCATAGTGGAAATATCAATACAGGTTTGCTTCACAATTTTCTACGAGATCGCTGCTCTACCTAAAGTAAAAACATACCCACTCATAGAGCTTACTTTATCATTATCAAAAACCCAGTTGGCATCACAATATCCTTCTAAAATCACAAGATAGCCAACAAACTCAAGTTTCCAATCCATCATACCTTTAAGATACTTGAGTAAGCGTCAAAGAGCAACCCAATGTTCACCACTTGGGTTATGAGTATATCTACTAAGTCTTCTATGTAGGCAATATCAGGTCGAGTATAGGTCATTAAGAATACTAGTCTTCTAATTATTTTAGCATATTCAGTTTGGGAAGTGATACTTCATTTATTTTTAAAGAGATGTATGCTAGGGTCATAAGGAGTTCGAATAGGGATGATATCAAAACTATCAAATTTATTCAACACTTTATCAATATAATGTGTTTGATTTAAGGAAAATCCCTTTTCAGTTTTGGTAACTTTGACTCCTAAGATTACATTGACTTCTCCCAAATTAGTCATCTAAAATTTAATAAACTAGAAATTTTTTGTTTTGTTAATGGACTTAATGTTAATGTTGAAAATTAACATGGCATCAACATATAAACTTATGATGACACAATCAGCATCAAACATCCTCGAATACACACATGCATCCAAACCATTCACAACAAAACCAAAACTAAGAATAGTTTTGTGAAATTTATCGTATCAATATTTAGGAGATTACTTAACGCCATAATAGGCTTTTTAAGTCTACACACTTTGCCTTCAATACCAAGTTTCTCGAAACCAAGAGGTTGCTCCATATAGATCTCATCATCTAGATCTCCATTCATAAATGTAGTCATTACATTCATTTGATGTACGTGCAACTTATGAATAGAGGATAGTGCAAATAATGCACGAATCGTTAAGATTTTCGTTACATGAGAGTAAGTATCAAAGAAGTCTAAACTGAATTTTTGAGTGAACCCTTTGACAACTAGCCTTTCCTTGTATCTCTGGCTAGAGAGTAAGTATCAAAGAAGTCTAAACCAAATTTTTGAGTGAACCCTTTGACAACTAGCTTTGCCTTGTATCTCTGAATATAACCATCTGGTCTGAGTTTCTTCTGGAAGACCCATTTGTTACTGACAGTTTTAAATCTTTTAGGCAAGTCAACCAATTTCCAAGTATGATTAGACATTATTTATTCTAGTTCATCATTAATAGCGCTTTTCCAGAAACTAGCGTCAATAGATCTTATAGCTTCCTCATAAGTCTTAAGATCCTTATTTAACAGAAAGACTTTAGCTATTGGATCGGATATGGAGTCTAAATCATTTATATTAGAATAAAGGAAGTTATAAAGTCCAATCTAAAAGATGTCTCAACACTTTGTCTTTTACTAATTCTAGGCTCAAATTCAACCTCTTGAGAAGTCGATGCTGCAGGTACACTAGAAGAAGTGGATGATAATTTTTCTATGTTTGTTTCTTTATTTAATCTAGGTTTCTTTAGAGGAAAAGTATCTTCAAAGAAAAAATCATCCCTAGATTCACAAATAGAGTAGTCTTGTAAAAACATGAACATGTACGCAACATTGTTTGTAGTACACCCTATAAACACTGCATCAACGAATTTGGGACCGATGGTGAACTTCTTAAAGTTCGACAAGCCCATTTTAGCCAGAAATCCCCACATTTTCAGGTACAATAGATTTGAAGCGTAACCTTTCCATAATTCATATGGAATAAAATCTAATTTCTTGTGGGTACTCGGTTTAAAATGTGATTGGCCGACAGAATGGCTCACCCCCACATGTTTTTAGATGACCCAAAACTTATCAAAAACGAATTCATCATCTCTTTTAAATTTTTGTTTTCTCTCTTGGTTATACTGTTTGATTAAGAAAAATAGGGAACATAAGTCTCGTGAATTATGACATTCTTCTCACACACATCTTTTAAGAAATTTGATCCATATTCACCAACTCTATTGGATCTAACCCATTTAATTCTCATAACTGATTCTCAACTTCTGCCTTATAAATAAGAATGAAGTTATTAGCTTCATCTTTAGTTCTTAGGAGATATACTTTTGTGTATCTTGAATAATCATCAACAAAAGTGATATAATAATATTTTCCTCCTTTACTCTCAGTGTTTCTAAAGTCTGTTAGATCAGTATGTAGAAGTTCAAATAGTTCAATTTTCTCTTAAAAACAATCTTAAAGTGAGGTTTAACATGCTTAGCTTCTACACAAATCTAATATTTGTTAAAGCTAGTTATAACTAGTTTAGGCAGAATATTCATTTTTATCAATTTCTTTAAAGAGTGAATATTCACATGTCCTAATCTAACATGCCACATATCAAGAGTTTCAATAATGTAAGAATAAGTGGTAGTTTTATTCTCATTAAGTTGAGTTTTTATGACAAATAAACTCCTATTTAAAAAAAATATTTCCCAACATAATCATTATTTCAGGAAAGTACAAGTTTATTTGCCTTAAAAATTAACTTAATGTCTTCCTTATTCAAAAGTTCGCCACTTATTAAATTTCTACACAAGGCATGTACATACAAAACATTATTTAGGGCTAAAGTTTTACCAAATGTCAGCTTGAGTAAAACTTTGCCTTTTCCTAGCACTTCAGAACTGCTAGAGTTTCCCATGTATACATGTTCACCTTCATCCCCATCCTCGAACTCGATGAAAAACTCATTTCTTGCATAGAAATGTATGGAAGCACAGGTGTCGACGACCCATTCAACATTGTTTTCCACCAAATTTACCTCTGAAACCACTGCTGAGATGACATTATGAGCATTTTTCTTTGCAACGTTCAGATGTGGTTTGTTCTCATTCTGGCGGTCTGAATGATGTTAGCACTGGTAAGCTTTGTGGCCGACTAGATCTTACACGTTACACTTGAAGGATTTTCCTTCAGCTTTGGGCTTCATTGGTTTTTTGAAGTTGGTGCCCTTATGAGGTTTCATATTATTATTCTGATTCCATCTTTTTGCAATCTTCTTGAATTTAGACCCTGAGATAACACTAGACTCAACCAAGTTAGCTTTAAAGGATAATTGAACAATAGATTTAGTAACCTTATCTTTCAAACGGTTAGCCTTCTCTATCTTTATGTGGCCCACCAACTCCTCAAGTGAAATGTCTCTTTATTTTTTGTTTGAGAGAGTTACCCTAATTAGACTTGGATTTAGGTAGCTTCTCGATTAGGAAATTAGCTTGCAATACTTCGTACGTTTGCATTCATTTGGAAAAAAATGTTAGAGATCAAGTTTTCGTAGTCATGGACTTGATCCATTATCAATTTGTTATCGGTAATCTAGAATCTCAGCCACTGGCCAACGACGTATTTCTTGATGCCCACATTATCAACGACGTATTTCTTCTCGAGCGTAACCCATATAGTCTTGGCACTCATTTCTGTGAAGAATATGTCAAACAACTTGTTATATATGTGGCTTAGAATATGGCCTCACACCGTCTTGTTTTCTTTCTCATATTTTTCAGCAGCAGTGACGGCAACATCATTGAAGGAAAAAATAGTGATGAAGTCAGTCATGACCTCATCACCAGTAGCAGTAGCAACACTTGTAACTATACTGGTCACCAGAGTAGTAGGTGGTGGCTTCAACAACACGTAATCTAAATCAAGTTACTTGATTTACTGAAATGTCTTATGTTATCCAAGCATATACTGAAATAGTTTTCAGCTATCTTTCCATTGAAGGTTCTGCCTGACAAATGGATCTTATAGCCTATCCTATGTGATGTTAATATTCTTGTAACCGTTATCATCTTTTGAAGAGGTTTGATCAATTGAAAGCTGCTTCTCTCTTTTGTAAGTACACCAATGGGTTAAGTGCTGTGTAAGATTTATTCATCTCATGATGTGGATTTAATGCAGGGCCGAAACCTGTGTACAATTACAAAATTCAAAACCCTTGAGAATGAGGATAAACCGTTAGTTTTGAAGGAACTTAGAAAATTATAGGATAGTCAATTACCTAACCTTCCATGGAAGAAGGAAGAGTATGATGAATCAAACACGCTTTTGTTGGATGATTCCCCTTATAAGGCTTTGCGAAATACTATGAGCTAAACTAGTTTCCTCTATGTGCTTATGGCTTATTTAACACTTTTTAGATTGTTGAAATTCAAATGATGCTCTAATGCTTTCAATCTATTCATTGGTAGGCAAATACTGCTATATTTCCATATCCTTACTAATACACGGACGCTGCAGATTGTTCATTAGGTGAGACATGAACTAAATGTTTTAGGGAATTACAGGTACACAAATAGATTGACCACGATACAATATCTAAGCCTTCAAAGGGGGATATTATTTATCTTATATTTTTGGCCTTTTCACGGTATAGAAAAAGCAAAAATGGATTGTTTATCCAGGTCTACAAAAATATTATAAATTATATATAATAATAATAATAATAATATTATTATTATTATTATTATTATTATTATTATTATTAACAAAAATATTTATATTTTGTAGGCTAAATTACAAGCCCAACAATTACAACCCGAAGCCCAAATCATTGGCCTAGTTCCAGAACTCGGTTCTAGAAACCAACCCCAGATCCAACTCGCACTAAATCTGACCCGACCCCTTAGGGTTTTTAAAACCTAACCCTATGAATATCATACAGCTGTCACCGCCTGTCATTGCTACCACCGTCGATTATTTTCGCTGCCGTCGACAACTCTGGCCACACAGTGACACCCATCCATCAAACAGTGACCACTTACAGTGTAAGATATCAAAACCCAAATAAAAATATTGAAAACAAATCACCCAAAATCTCGAGGGGATTTAACAGAGATCAGAGACATTATCCATTAAAGAGGACAGAGGAGAAAGATAAAAAGAAAAACAAGAAAATAGAAGAAAAAATAGAAACATTTTCGGGGAAGGGAAACCAGAAGAGAAGACAGAGAGAAAGAGAGAGGATTCGTGGAAGAGAAAACAAAAAAACTACCTCTCATTCAAACAAGACACCGAACCAAACTAGAAGAAAAGCGAGAGAAAGCAAAAGAAAAAAGGAGAGAAAAACAAAAACAACCAATCAACCTATTAGGATCCAAAACAAAGAAAACTAGAAAAAATAGAGAAAGTGGTTTCTCACCGAGGTTCGAAGCAAGTCTAGAACTCCAAAGGTCACCGGCTTCTAGTATCTTCGAAAGGTAACAAGCTAGATCTAGGAGTTTATGGGTTGTTTTAGGCTAAATAGGGTTGGGTTTTAGGTAAAACAAGGTTAGGTTTCGGTTTTAGGGTGGTGAGATGAAGCTTTCTGGTGGTTTTCTCTCTTTCCACCCGTCGTACGTCACTGTGCCGACCTCCGTGGGCCACCGTGGGTGTCGTCGGTGTAAGGTGACCCTTTCTTCCCCGATGAGAGAAGTTGAGAGAGTTCACAAAACACTTTTTCCTCTGGTTTTTTGAGATGAAGCAAATGAGAGGAGTTGAGAGCTGTCGTTTTACCCCACAACCCCATCCGTGTTTTCGAGTTATGGGATAACTACATTTTTAGTCCTCAGGGTTTTGTAATCTCATATTGAAGTATTTATGAAGTTTCACTTTATTTGATTTTGAGTATTCATGTTTCATTATTTATGTTTTAGTCCTGCTATTATATGCCATACGATATTTTGTTAATGTTTGACTTTAGGAATGATATTTGTAAATTTATTATTTTAGTCACTATTTTACTTTTGGTTTAATTATTATTCGGCCTCCATGTTTCTGGTTATTTTATCTTACTCTTTAATATTGTTTAGGGGTTATTTTCACTCCTAATACCTATACTATTTAATATTTTTGATCTAGGGAATCCGTTCGTTTATATTTGCTCTTTTAGCCCTCTAAATTTCTATTTATGCTGTTTTATTCCTTTAAATGAATTTTTTTGCTATTTAGTCCCCTTAGTTTCTATTTTTTCTATTTTCGACCTTTAAATTCCTATTTGTACTATTTTTGTCCTTTAAGTTTCTATTTTTCCCATTCTGGTCCTTGTAATTATAAATACTTACTTTTTGATCATTATATTTTGGGTTGTAATATTTATTTGTATTTATTTCAATGCCTTATGTATGCATATATTTTTATGTTACGTATTCATTTGTATCATATGTAAATAAATATGCTTAACTCTATTTATTATAAATATTGTATTTTATATGTCTCCAATCATATTTGTTTCCATTTCCTTAACTATTAATGTTATTCGAATAGTTTTGATAACGATATTTGTAGAATGGGAGTGGAAAGTATCACTTGATCGAAGTGGTACAATCCCATATGACATTTGAAAAAATGCGAACTTGAAATAAACCGATTTCGTTTTGTTAATTATTAATTCGTTTTATTTTAAGTTGGACAATGTAATGGATATTTATAATTATCCATTTTATTTTATTTTATGGTGATGTTCAATTTATATTCTATTTGTGTTTTTAAAAAATCAATGAGTGTGGAATATTCTTTTACAAATAAGAAATAGTCGAAATAGCTTTCCTGAAGGATGATTGTGAATTTTAAGATTTCTTATCGTGTAAAAGGATTTTCTTTAAATAGTTAATTCGAAGCAAATTAATTAAATCTCAATAAACGTATCATAGTTTTACTTTATATTCTATTAATCATTTCCACCATTTACGACAATGTGTAAACAATTCAGTACCAGTTTTTGGGCGTTGTGGGGTACTTACTCTTCCCCACATGTAACCGACTCACGAATCCTTTTAAAACAAATCTTTGGTAAACACAAACCAATTTTTCTCTTAAAAATGATTTTTCTTTAAAATAGTTTTAAAAGACGTTTTTAGATACTCGACCCACCTAATTCAAAGGTCGATGGCGACTCTATTCAATTTAATTCAAATTAATCCAAAATCCACCAATTTTATAAATTAAAGTCATAACTGTTTTTTTAAAATAATATTTAATGGTTTTTTCAACAAAAAAAAATGGTTATGACATCTTGGTGACTATGCTAGGGACCTTTTTTTTAGAGAGTCAGGCTGTAGGTCGCTTATAAATTGTCGTTTGGTGGAAAATATGAGTTCGTTTCTTTAGTTAACTTATGATCCGTTTATTGAAGTTTTTAATTGCTTCATTTTTAAATTGTCATACTAACATTTTAATTTTTTCTTTCAGCTCTGTCCTAGTTTTTGTCCAGTTTTTTCTTTTTCATTTTTGAGTCAAAGGTATGTACGTTCCTCCTCACACACATCACGTGCATTTGCATAACATAAGCTCTAGACATGAGCTTTGATCCAAATTAGTTGGGATGAATGCTTTACTATCGTAAGAATTTATTCTTCGTATGAGTTTTAGCAAATAACCCATGGGATACATACCTTATACCTTCGTAGGGATTTATTCCTCGTATGGGTATAAGGAAGTGAATCCCCTCGAATTGAACTCATTCCATTCAAAACATGTAATGGGTGAGGATCAAAGGCTTGGTAGCCCAAGGTGGCACCGACATCAAGGAAAATTTGAGTACCTTTTTTCTGTTAGAGCTGAGACCATGCATATAGTGAACCATAGAACAGTCACCTTACGTATAGTTACCGAACCTCTGTCCGTCAGCAGGTACCCAAAATAAGCGTACACAAAGGAGGAGTGTTTCTAAACCTTTTTTTTTTCTTTCTTTTTTCTTTTCGAATAAAAGAATGTGAACTAAATACCATGTGATTAAGATTAATTTCTTGAAAAATCATTTTGGGTAGATAGCATGTCCGTGTAGGAATGTTATTTAATTAAAGCATGTTTGGGTAGATATCTTGATGGGGTAGGTGTTTTATTCATCCTTGAATAACATTTTTATATGTATCAATTGTCTTACATGTACTAACTAATTTCTTTTCTTTTGTTTGTTTACACTAACTTATTTATTTTCTTTTGTTTGTGTCATTTTTTTCGTTCTTCTTTGCATTTTATTGCATTGCATTGTCATGACATAATGCAAAAATGTTGATCCACAATGGGATATTCAAAAGAAAATTATTATAAGAAGAGGTAAAAGTTTTCAATCAAGCAGTCGCATATACAAACATGCACCGAAGGTTAAAAGAAGTTCAAAGTACAAGAATGAGACTTGCTAGAAGATCGTGCAACAATCGAGACTGAAATGATGATCTACTGAACCAGGAGTAATCCAGTAGTAGATTCTTATCTACAATCATTTCATCGCTAATCACCAAGGAGAGACTCACTGATTTCAGCATCATACGGGGCATTAACGGAGTTAGGTTATAGAGCATTGAGGGATAACATTTTCAAATATGGAGATCCGAGATAAAGCAGTGGTCCACTTCAAACTCAACCATCAAAGCGAAGGCATGTCTGTAAAGTGGATTGTCTTGTAATGTGAAGGTTTTTATATCTGGTGAAAAGTGTTCTACGATATTCATTGTTGGGATCATTATTTTTGCATATGCATCTGCATTTGCATCTTTTCATTTTGCATCTGCATTTCATTCATTCAAGCATTTTCGCATACATCATTCATAAAAACATGGAATTATTCATGAAGGATTCTATGAAGTGGTCCTAACCACATTGAGAATAGAATCAAGATGTTGAAATTAGTACGGTGGGAGCCTGTTCAGCTTGTTGTAGGACTGAGCCTTCCAGGATGATCCGAGAAAACAGTCCCCTTATCTTGAGGACTATGATGTTAACCTCGTGTGCAGTTACCACTTAGAAAGCTCCAAACATTCCACTAAAAAACTGTAAGGCACTAAAGCACAAGATCCAGAACCTGATGGATTCAAGGGCATGGATAATCGAAGAAAGATTGGGTCATTGCATCTACCAATTACACTAAGATCATTGTTTTGTTTGAACTCATTTTTGTTCTTTCTTTAATATTTGCTTAAATATTTTTAATCTTTGATGATTAAATTTATGCTACCTTCTAAGGTTGAATAATTGAATGAGTTTTAATCTTTAGTTCTTCGAATATCAAATGAATTATAGATTCTCTTAATTCTTCAAGAATTATGGATTTTTGACATATGGAAAGATTAGACTTGTCTTATACCATCTAAATCCCAAAAATAAAATCTCTCGATTCTTTACCCGAAATAATTCATGGTCACTACCATATTTTGACATTCCCTCTCTTTGAAACCTTGAAACATTCTTTTCGACCTTAAAACATTGCATTTATCTTTTTGATACATAAAAATTCATACCAATACCTTTCGTTAAGCCAATAAAGTCATTATCGTTTTCTTATACGCAAAACCAATATATTTTTACCAATAAAACCTGAAGACATTGAGTACAAGTTCACTTGAACATGAACCTTCCTATAAGAAGACACAAGATGGAGCATCTCGAATCAACTTCCTGAAGATGAGCTTGAACAATTGAGACATGTTTAGAGCAAGAAGTAGAAAAAATGAGAATTAATTTGAAATAATTCTATCATACATTAAGTACATTGTTTTCATATGAATAATATTAATACTGAAAAACTATTCCCCTAGGAATATCTCTTCTGCAAGGACTTCAATATATGAAATGATGAACATCATTCTTTCTTTATCCCTTCACAAAAGGAGAAAATATATCAATTGTGTCCCCTTTGAGCTTAAATTATGTTTTCTTCTAATCCAACCCTAACCAAGGATCACTCTCCACACTGAGGGGTAAAGTGGAGGAAATATGCTCGCATGAGTGGAGACATTGATTCAGATGAGATATCGAAAGGTGGACCAAATACAGAGGGAAAATATAAAATCAAAGTAGAGAGAAAAGTAAAGAAAAAGAAACAAGCAAAAAAACCAAAAAACAAAAACAAAGAAAAAGCGAAGAAAAAAGAAGACAAGAAACAATTGCAAAGAGTCCCTCAACTCAAATGAAGCATCGATCTTCAAACCATAAGATTGATCAAGCGCAATCATTCCAGAATCACGTCACTCGAAGATCATAGAACATAAAAAGAAAGACACATACTAGCATATTCAAATTGGGCAAGATAAGATTAAAAGCATAACAATGAATTGATATTTGGTTCAATAACCCTTAAACACTTGTTTGGGCCTATTTATCCCTTTCTTTCATAACCATGAACAATATCCTACATTACGCGCCTTAAAAGTATCTTCTAATCATACATGGGTTTCTAAACAGAAGAGACTATCTTTAGATTTCATCTCGCCCATTAGGATTAATCTTTTATTTACAAAAGGTTTTCTAAAATCCTCAATGCATGAAAAAATAACAAAGGGGGGTTCAAGACGTAAATTTTGAATAACTTCTTGAAACCAAAGGAGGATTCGAGCTGAAAACCTGAAAAGGCAGCTCGAATATGAAGATAGTGTAGCTATTTCATAGAAGGCGATCGCACAAATCTCTTGATAAGGCATCACACAACCCAAATAAGATTAGGAGAGCTGGGAGTTGGAGAACACTTCCAATAGATGAGTACAGAAGATACTTCTTCATATCAGTGAACATCAAAGAAATGAGAACATCATACATTTGACCAAAATAATAACCTGAGACTTTTTTTATCATTTCCTTACTTAACCATACCTCAAAAATAGCATTAATCTTGACACTTGTCAAATAGCTATAATTTATTGAAGGATTAAAAGTGTAATTAATTCTTTGATATCCAATGAACTCTTGTTTTATGAGTTGTCAATTATGAAACCTCGAAAGGGGCAACATTATCAAGTTTTTTATTAAACATTTTTTAAAACTCTTTTAATTGATATTTTTAGACTTTTGAAAATAAAAGAAGAAGAAAAACACTTTTCAATCAAGACAAACTCTCTGAAGTAGATCTTGGTAGTTGACATGTGGCTCTCAAACCCAAAGCTCATGCTTAGAATCAGTGCTGAAGCAAGAAATGATGAATGATGGGCATCTTTGGAGATTCAACATCGAATGTTGGGACATCTTTGGGGATTCAACATCCTAATATGAACGATTAGATCGTCTGAAGGCCTTTTCTCCACCAGTAGGAACAAGCAGACTATCAGTATCATTCGATGTTGTTTCTCTCGAAACAACTTTTGTCTCGCTTGAGAAAATTTATTTCTAAACAAATTTCCTCTCGCTTGAGACATTTTTCCTCTGAGATACAAATTTCGAGTTTGTATCACATGAAACAAAGTTGATCTCACTTGAGATTATTTTTCTCAAAACAAACTTTGTCTCACTTAAGACAGTCTTCTTTAAGACAAACTTTGAAATTGTTTCTCTTAAAACAAAATTTTGTCTCTCTTGAGACATTTTCTTTTGAAAAAACATCTTTGAGTCGTTTCCCTCGAAACAAATTTTGTCTCTCTTGAGACAGTTTCTCTTGAAACAACCCATCTTTAAGTCTGTTTCCCTTGAAACAAAGTTTTGTCTCTCTTGAGACAGTTTCCCTTGAAACAAAATTTTGTGTCACTCGACACATTTTCTTTTAAAAAATCATCTTTGAGTCGGTTTCTCTTGAAACAAAAATCCCTAAAGATGGCATGCCATCCTCATCGCGAAGGAACAGTGTCATCCCCTGACTAGACCTCCTCATCACGTAGGAGTCTTGTCACCCCAAGATAACCAGTCGTCCTCATAACGTAGGAACCGTGTTATCATCCCTAAAGATGGTCTATTATCCTCATCACGTAGAAACCGTGCCATCTCTTGATCAGACCTCCTTATCACGTAGGAGCCGTGTCACCCCTAGATAACAACCGTCCTCATCGCATAGGAATCGTGTTATCAACCTCCCTAAAGATGGTCAAAAACTCTTCATCAAGTATGAGCAGTGTCATCCCCTGACCAAATCTCCTTATTACGTGGAAGATGTGTCACCCTCAGTCGACCAGAACTCTTCATCACGTATGAGTCGTGTCGTCCCTAACAATAAACACTATCAAATTTCAAACAAAAAAAAGAGAACCAGACAAAAACTAGTTGTCTTTTTTGTCTTTTCCCTATTCTTGTTAACGCAAGAATATGCAAAAAGGGGTAGCTGTAGACACTCTTTTTTTCGGGTCAACAAAAATATTATTATATATATATATTATAATAATTATTATTATTATTATTATTATTACTACCACTATTATTATTTTATTATTAACAAAAATATTTAGATTTTGTAGGCCAAATTGTAAGCCCAATAATTACAACCGAAGCCCAAATCACTAGCCCAATTCCAGAACCTGGTTCTAGAAACCAAACCCAGATCCAGCCCAGAGCATATCTGACCCGACCCCTAGGGTTTCTGAAACCTAACCCTAGGGATATCATACTGCTACCGTCGCCTGTCATTGCTGCCACCACCGATTGTTCCCACTGTCATCGATAACTCTGGCCACACAATGACACCTATCCATCAAACAGTGACCACCTACAGTGCAAGATATCAGAACCCAAATAAAAAATGGAAACAAATCACTCAAAATGCCAAGGGGATTTAACATAGAGATTTAACAGAGATTTAACAGAGATCAGAGACATCATCCATCAAAGAGGACAGAGGCGAAAGATAGAAAGAAAAACGAGAGCAGAGAATAAAAAACAGAAACATTTTCGGGGAAGGGAAACCAGAAGAGAAGAAAAAGAGAAAGAGAGAGGATTCGGGGAAGAGAAAAAAACTACCACCCATTCAAACAAGACAACGAACCAAACTTGAAGAAAAACGAGAGAAAGCAAAAGAAAAAAAGGAGAAAAAAACAAAAAGAACCAATCAACCTATTCTAATCCAAAAAAAAAAAGAAAACCAAAAAAAAATTATAGAAAATGGTTCTCACCGAGGTTTGAAACAAGTCTGGAACTCCAAAGGTCGTCGGCTTCTAATTGCTTGGAAAGGTAACAAGCTAGATCTAGGAGTTTAGGGGTTATTTTAGGTTAAATAGGGTTAAATTTTGGTTTTAGGGTTTAAGGTTTAAGGTGGTCCTTTCTTCCCCGATGAGGGAAGTTGAGAGAGTTCACAGAACTCTCTCGCCTCTGTTTTTTTAGATGAAGCAAATGAGGGGAATTGGGAGATATTAGGCATGGGTTTGGCTATAAATACCCAAGTCAAAGCGCATTCGTTTTGCCCCCAACCCCATCCGTGTTTTCGAGTTATGTGATAACTATACTTTTAGTCCCTAGGGTTTTGTAATCTCATATTAAAGCATTTAATGAAGTTTCACTTTATTTGATTTTGATTATTCATGTTTCATTATTTATGTTTTAGTCCTGCTATTATATGTCAAATGATTTTTGTTAATGTTTGACTTTGGGAATGATATTTGTAAATTTATTATTTTAGTCACTATTTTACTTTTGGTTTAATTATTATTTGGCTTCCATGTTTCTGGTTATTTTATTTTAGTCTTTAATATTGTTTAAGGGTTATTTTCACTCCTAGTACCTATACTATTTAATACTTTCGATCTAGGGAATCTGTTTATTTATATTTCCTTTTTTAACCCTCTAAATTTCTGTTTATGCTATTTTAGTCCTTTAAATGTATATTTTTTCTATTTAGTCCCTTAAGTTTTTGTTTTTTTTTTCTATTTTGGACTTTAAATTCCTGTTTGTACTATTTTGGTCCTTTAAGTTTATGTTTTCCCATTTTGGTCCTTGTAATTATAAATACTTACTTTTTGATCATTATATTTTGGGTTGTATTATTCATTTGTATTTATTTCAATCCCTTATGTATGCATATATTTTTATGTTATGTATTCATTTGTATCATATGTAAATAAATATGCTTAACTCTATTTATTATAAATATTGTATTTTGTATGTCTCCAATCATATTTGTGTCCATTTCCTTAACTATTAATGTTATTCGAATAGTTTCGAGAACGATATTTGTAGAATGGGCGACGAAAGGATCACTTGATCGAAGTGGTACAATCCGATACGACATTCGAACAAAATGGGAACTTGAAATAAACCGATTTCATTTTGTTAATTATTAATTCATTTTATTTTAAGTTGGACAATGTAATGGATATTTATAATTAGCCATTTTATTTTATTTTATGGTGATGTTCAATTTATAATCTATTTATGTTTTTTAAAAAATCAATGAGTGCGAAATATTCTTTTACAAATAAGAAATAGTTGAAATAGTTTTCCCGACTGAGGATTACGAATTTTAAGATTTCTTATCGTGTAAAAAGATTTTCTTTAAATAGTTAATTCGAAGAAAATTAATTAAATCTCAATAAACAGATCATAGTTTAACTTTATATTCGATTCATCATTTCCATCATTTACGACAACGTGTAAGCAATTCAGTACAAGGTTTTGTGCGTTGTGGGGTTCTTACCCTTCCCCACACGTAATCGACTCCTGAATCCTTTTAAAAAGAATCTTTGGTAAACGTAGATCAGTTTTTGTCTTAAGAAATGGTTTTTCCTTAAAATGGTTTAAAAGACATTTTAAGGTATTCGACCTACCTAATTCAAAGGTCGATGGCAACTCTATTCAATTTAATTCAAATTAATCCAAAATCCGTCAATTTTCTAAATTAAAGTCATAATTTTTTAAAATAATATTTAATGGTTTTTTTTTCAAAAAAATGGTTATGACATTAACTATATGGAACAGTGTCATTGCACTGCCAGTCGTGATTTTTCGAGCCATTACCACAACTCAGTCTCAGTTGACCTTTTCTTTACATATATAATCGAGTTTCGTTTGCTTGTACTCTGTAAATATTCCTAGTGATGGTATAGTTATGTTTTGGTATTTGAGTGTACTCTAATATTTAAGCAGCATGGGGTGGGGAGGGGGGATAAAATTGAAAAACAATGACAAAGCTGACAGTTTTATGAATCATTTCCTACGCAAATGATATCGGTTCATGCAACAGAACCTACCATTTGGGGTTGCATTGAAGGTCATCTGTAGTGTACCTAAATCCTCCTCCGGTTTATTATCCCTTGCGTCTTCCTTTTATTGAAATTGTCATTGTTAAATAATGTATGCAACAGCACCTGAAGGAGATCTTCGGAAGTATCTTGAACGGTTAGCTGAAGCAGAGAATGTTCAGCAGTTCACTGAGCAAAATCCATTAGGGCAACAGGCCATCACAGAGACTGATCCACATTGGGATTTCTATTCCAAGGTCATAGAAGACAAGTCGTTGCAAGCTCGGTAATTCCCGTCCAAATCCTTCATTTTTAAGTTAGCATATGGTGATTGCTGCTGATGATAAAACCTTAACTGGCCTTTCATAGTTCACATTGGAAGGCTCTTTTTGAGGTGGTCTCCCTTCTATTGATAACTAAAATACCAGGAACGATGTTGCTTTGACTCTTTATTTTTTATCGGAGTATTCATGTTCGATATATATTAGGACGTAGGGATATGATTCTCCGGTGACTTCGGAAAACTCTTTGACGATTCTTGTTCTCTTTTCTTAGTAAAAATATTTGTATCTAAAATAATTCATTTGAAATTTAGTTTTTTTAGAATATTAAAATTTGTGACATGATTTTAAGCAACAAGTTATTAAAAGAGCATAGCAGTTATGAAGTGGAGCCTTCAATCTAAATATATGGAAAATCTGGAGGGACCCCCACCCCTCTTGACTTATCGTATTGTGTTACTGTTGGGCCTGGCATACAGCTAAGAAAAAGGGTCCATTAAATCCGAAGTATTTACCGAAAATTATTGATTTTTTTTATTTACGTGTCAGACACCGTTAGAGAAAATATTACGGATCTAGCACCCTTTACAGAAAGGTGTGGTTCATGACGTTGATGTAGCGCCACGCGTTGAAAGGCGCGACTCATGATTCGCGCCTTACGTCAGCTGGTGCCACATCAGCGTAAGGGGCGGTTCATGCGCCGCGCCTTTCATAATTAAATCTCAACCGTTCACACTCCCCCACCCATCCGCCCAAACCTCATCCCTATCCTATAAATACCCCTCTCAATTATTTTCACCACATCAAATCCTCTCAAACCATATCAAAAATCAAATCCTCTTAAAGCTAAACTCCGGTCAAATTTTATTTAGAAGGTAATATATTATATTATATTCCACTAAATTAATATTTTAGTATTTTATTAAATTATTTTATATTATTTTTTTGCAGTTATAAAATGGAAGGTGATATGCTTCTTTTGGATGGAAATCATATCTCATGGCATTTTGCTGATACGATAACATTTTTAAATTCTATTTTAATTTAAATTATTAGTAATAATTTATTTATTTATTTATTATTAGTTTATATATTAATTTTTGTAATTATTAATAATTTTAGGAGAGCGGCCGTATATTAGATCATTTTATTTGTAACCTTAAGGTAGAGATACAAACCCGTGTCTGGCCGTATTTAGTCGAGGCTGGATTCGATTACGTAGATAGATATGAAGGCCACTGTAAGATAGAACCAAACCTGATTTCTGTATTAGTCAAGCGGTGGAGACCGAAGACACACACATTCCATCTTCCGTGCGGAGAGTGCACGATTACGCTGGAGAATGTTTCCATGCACTTGGGACTTCCGATAAATGGGGACGTGCTTTCAGGGGTGGCGCACGGTAACTGGAATTCATTGTGCCAGGAATATCTAAGAGGTGTCCCGCCAAATTTTAACGGTGGTCGGATTCCGTTAAATTGGTTGGATGCAAATTTCAAGAATTTACGTGAGGATGCCTCGGAGGATCAAGTAAAAAGGTATGCACGTGCATGCATACTACAACTGATAGGAGGGATGCTGATGTCGAACAAATCGCATAACCAAGTCCACTATATGTGATTGTGGCATCTCACCGGTTTTCATCTGGCTGGAACACTGAGTTGGGGCTCAGTAGTTTTGGCATTTATATATAGGGAAATGTGTCAAGCTACCGACTATATGAAAAATGCTATCGACAGATGTCTCCTTCTACTGTAGTCTTGGGCATGGTATTGCATGCCCTTTTTTTGTCCTGTTGTAAAGAACCCGTTCATATTCCCGCTATTATTGAGGTAATTACAATACTAATTTCGTATATTAATCATTTTATCTAGTATATAATAAAAATTATTTCCTTGAATAGGTGATCTATTGACATGAAAAATCATCGGGATTTACCTGATAAATTATAATTAATGAGGGTACTAATTCATCAGAATGCTGGCACAGAGGTATGTATTTAAATGTTTGAAAATCTATTTTGTATTATCGTTATATAATTAGATTATTATTTTGATAAGAATTATATATATTTGTTTTAGTTTGAATGGGCTTCTTATTGTAATGATGATATGAGGATTTGTATCCCACATGAGTTACGGGGCCCATTAGATGTTTGGATGGTGGTGGTCCCTTTGATCTATTATGCGATTGTCAAGTGGCACCCCACTGATTGTGTGCTCTGACAATTTGGTTTTGTACAATCAATTCCGGAAGCACCTCAAAATCTCAACGAGTTGCATAACACTAATCGACGTAGTAAAAATGATGTGGATTGGCAGTTGAAGCATTATGAGTGGGTCGTGATATGGGAGTATCGACGTAGGTGCATTTCATGTAGAGAACCCATTTATGTGGACCAATTGACGGTTGCAGATGGTTATTACGAGTGGTTCAACAATAACGGGAAACCATTCCTGCTTTCCGAGGAAGCACGAGGATGAAGCATATATCGATGTCGACAGAGACGTGCACCGTCACAACCCCATCATCCCCC
Organism: Hibiscus syriacus; assembly: GCF_006381635.1. Lineage (NCBI taxonomy): Eukaryota > Viridiplantae > Streptophyta > Magnoliopsida > Malvales > Malvaceae > Hibiscus > Hibiscus syriacus. Next base: position 715,833 of record NW_024063122.1, read on the forward strand.
GACTCGTAGACGAAGAGTAGGTGCTTCTGATTCGTCGTTATTTGTAGCACCAGAACCTTCACAGCAACCTCCGTCTGCAACGATGTACACCCCACAGCTAGTTTATATGGGTCCGCAGCTATATCAGATATCGCCACCACCGTTCCCATACCATATGTCGCCACCGCCACAGAGTTATATGACCCCTCCTGGAGAATATTATGGTTCTATGTTTGCAGATCTGACTTGGGGTTCATATGTTGGTTATTTGGCAGGTCCAGCCTCACCATCGATGACCGCCACACAGATAGAGATGAGCATGGGTCAGGTATTTGGTCCACCCGACCCGAGAACAAAGAGTCCTCCACCCGAGACCCGACCCGACCCGACCCAACCAAAATAAGTTTTTACCCAACCCAAACCCGACCGACCTGAAATAATAATAAAAAAATTTATTCAATAAAAACAGTGATTTAATTGAAAAAATAATATATAGAGGGGTATTATTATAATGATTCCTAAATATATTAGGTAAAATTATATATGTTTTTTACGGGTCGCGTGGGGTCGGATATTTTTCACTCTAAATCCGAACTCGACCCAGCTCGAACCAGAATTATTTTAAAAAAATTCGACCCAATCGGGTCGGAACCCATCGGGTTCGGGTCCCATGCCCATCTCTACGCACAGACACCTCCTGTACAATTTTCTCACTCATCGATGCTTGTGTTTTCTCAGTTTTTCCAGTTTTCTATGAGCGGTGGGATAGTCAGTCATACACCTCCAGGATCCTTATTCTATGGAGGTGCTACATATTCATCAGTTCGTCATCAACAAAATGTATCTGCTCCTGATGACGATGACGACGACGACGATGATGATGGTGGTGATGATGATGATGATGACAGTAAGGAGTCAGAACAAGTTATACGAAGAAATCCTCCTCAAGACAGACATGCACAGCCCTACAAAACACATTCAAAACGCAGACATCAATAGATTCAAATATTTTATTATATTTGTATTTAATTGTTTGTTGGACAAATAATTGTAATTTGTTTTTAATTATTTACTATTTAATACTTAATTTATTTTGTTAATTTTGTTTATTACTTAATTCAAGCTAATGATGCTGATCATTTAGTTCTTTTTAATCCTTTTATAATAATAATAGTAAATATATGTATCAAAGAAAATTGTCTTTTAAAAGTTTTTTGTATTTAAAATTATATTCAATTATCGAATTGATATTAGTTTGATAAAATTTAATAATTGTCTTCGTTAATTCAAAATCAACAATTTTTTGTTATCGTCGTTCTATTGACTCGTGCATATATGTGAACAAATACGTGTTTTAATATATATATCACGTGTCATGTCTTTTTAGAGTAAAACTCGTATAATTTTTTAAGTTTCTCACCTATTATCTCTTTTATTTTAATCACATATAACACCAACGTTGAATCTCGTTATACCAATAAAAATTTGTCATATAAACCATAGCTTTGTCAAAAGAAATCTCATTTTTCTTAATAAAGTTGTTTCAATATCATTAATTTAAATAAATATAAAAGATGCATTAACTTAATAATTGTAAAGCTAATAGATGTCAAATCTTTATATTTATCAATGTTGATGGATAATTTGACTTTGAATGGTTCTTCTTTATCGTTTTATTGTATCATTGTCTTGTTTAATTAATTAGTGATTATCAAATGACATTAACTTGAAGTAAATGTGAATTAAATTACAAGAACTATTCTTTGATAAAAACAACTACATCAGTTCCATATCAACGGTTACTTGATGACAAAAGATATGGACATGTTTTTCTACTGTGTCCTGGGTTTCTACAATGCCCATATCTTTTGTTTTTTTCTAGATGTTTCTCAAATATCCATATCACAATGAATTTGAGTGGATTTTGGAAGACCTCGATCTCTCAATAAAGTCAGATCTTGTACAATTAGAAGCCAATTCTGGACCTCATTAGGGTCTTTCTCATTACCTATGGGGGGAACTCAAATTCGTATACCTTAAACACTTCTGCTAGTAGGTATACAGAATCTACAAAATGGTTATAGTCTTGACGGGTATACAAGCAAGATGCTATCACATGAGAGCATTGATACTTCAGAGCTTGAAAAACCCACAGTCGCACCATCTGTCTCGTAGATTTACAGTTAACGAGTTAGGTACAATCCCTTGAAGAGGTCGCAACATCTCTGTGACACGAAACAATTCATGCGTTCTAGAGAAGCTTGTTATAGATATTTCTATTTGATGCAACAATTCTTTTTTGTAGATCTGTAACTAATATAGGGTGATAGACATGACCGCTTTGCATCCATGTCAGAGCTTATCCCCCGAGCTTCGAAAAAAATACTCCCAAACGAAAAAATGTCATTTTTACCAAAGCCATTACAGGAAAATGAAGAGCCCCCTTTAAGGTCAAATTGATTGCCTCAACCAAGTTGGTCGTCATGTGTCCATATCGATATCCACCATCATATGTGTTTGTCCACATTTCTTTACTAATGAGGCTAATGTAATCGTATCATTCCTTGTTCTTCGCCCGCAAATCTTGAAGCATGGATTCAAATGTTTGAGGTAGTAGTTCGTAACCTGAGCATAAAATATATAACATACTAACTTTGTTTCTATAAAAAATGAAAATGATTGAAAGAAAAAATAATAGCAGTTTCACATACCCATGTGTACAAGTAATTAGCTCTTATCATTCTTCTTGAACCTTCTATGATAGTTCGCAACAATGTTTCGGATGCAGTACCTATATTGGACATAGGGTGGTTGCCATATTGGACCCAAATACTCCATTGCAGCTTCGATCTCTGTTCCGCGATTTGAAATAACAGATTTTTCCCTCTTGATAACATGTGAGCGTAAGTTTCGGAGGAAAAAATCCCAAGAATTTGTATCTTCTCCTTCAACAAGGGAAAAAATAATTGGAATAATGTTGCAATTACCATCTTGGATAACTTTCAATAGTAAAATTTGCTTGTATTTTCCATACAAGAATGTCCCGTCGATTTGGACCACAGGCTTGTAGTGTTTCATAGCATTAATGCACTATGGGTAAGTCTAAAAAAGCCTATAAAAGTGGCATCGATAGCGAAGAACTCGATCATTTTGGTATGCATGGAAAGTTTCAAAGTCCACAACTGTCCTAGGATTCAACCTCCGCACCACCCTAAATTAACTTGGTAGTTTGTTGTAAGATGCATCCCATTTGCCGTGAAGTTTTCTAATCACACTCTACTTTGCCAACCATGCTTTTCTGTATGAGACGGAATACCCATATTGCAATTATATAGCTGAAATCAACACAATAATATCTATATGAGACCTTGCTTTTACCATGGGCATGAAGGCTTGGCAGATCATTTCGAAGTCCAAGTTGGGATGATCTTGGTTGATCCCTTCAGCACAACATATGTGAGGACCGTTGTATATCGTTAGTTCCCATATACTTTTTTTCCACTTCCTCTTCGATACGCGAACCATCCAATTGTATCCGTTTTCACGTTGGACACAGTGGCAGACATACTTTTCGGTCGTAGAGCGGTCGACTATGTACTGAACATAATAACATATATTGTAATTTTTTATTACCATCATCGCTTCTTCTTTGCTTCAAAACTGCATGCCTAACTATAACTCACCATTAATTATTGATTAGTTAAATTCATACTCACCGAGATTAGGCATATCCGCAAATTCTAGCTCATACATTACACCATAATCAGCTTCATACATGTGTGTTGTAGGTTCAGTGTGTACCATATTTGTGGGAATTTCATCTACATCATCATCATCATCGAAGTCTATGTTGAACTGCGGTGATTCTAGGTGAACGAATAGTTCAATCTTAGCACCATCCACACCTGGCTCATGAAGTGGTTCTTCTTGTGGAGATGAGGGTTCCTTCACACTGTCCGCATTTAGGTCGAACAACCTGGTACTTGCATGCATTCCCCTTGAACTAGAAGGCATCTCGACATTGACATCTAAGAAGCTCGCAGTAGAATGACTCCCCCTAGAGCTTGAAGCCATCGTGTCAAATGAAAACTGCACAAATTGTTACGTCGAGGGAATCTCCATATTTAGGTCAAAGAAATTGGGAGATGAATGTCTTCCCCTTGAACTGGACGCAATGTTGCCATATAGATTGTTTATGGACCCACCTCGGTACAGATAGTAAGGAGTTGCTGATGAATGTCTCCCCATTGAACTTGATGGGATGACTCCATGATGTGGATTTCCCATTATGGCGTTAAAATCATTACATATTACTGTAGTTGGACTGTCAACTTGATCAGCTTGTTGAGCCAGCCCATAGTGGGAGCTTAATGATACACCCCGAACAGTACGCACTTCAACAAACTTTGCATACATCTCCGTATCGGCGTATAAATAATTATTTTGAGAATCAACCATCATTTCAACATCATCATCGTTCGATAGTTTGAACGCTGTATAAGTTAACGGAAACACCGATGTTGGAAATCTGTATTGAAGCGACAATGGTCTTCTACTACTTCCAGCATGAACCTTCCTTGAAATCTTCGTTATCAGCTCCTCAAGAGTTATGTTTCTCTTTAAGGATATTTTAACATAATGATTTGATACGAATACAACGCCGGTTTCATCTTCCCAAATTTCTCCATCATAGTAAACAATAGCTGAAATTCGCGTCATTCTGAGAGTTTGAAAGGGAGACAATCTTATATATGCAAAACAAAAGTTAAAATAAGCCTATTTAAATAAATAATATATTATTTAAAATATAACGCAATAAATTTTTTACAAATAAACGTAAATAATTTAAATAATATAATTTTATATTATTACCGTATAGACAAAAATGTTTCGACGTATGATCCCGCTTTCCAATTTTACAAACACAAAAATTAATAGAAAATAATTAACACAATAATTGTTTTCAAATAATCATATATAAAAAATATTATATATTAAAAAATTATGTTGAACTATGTTTTGATATAATAATTTATGGCAAAATGTTTTTAGACTTGAATTGAATTTATTCAAAGTTTTCAAAGTTTACAAAAATAATTCAAAGTCCATTTAATTTGGAAGTGAGCACAAAAATGTTTTTATGAATAGTCCATACTGTATGAATAGTATTAATACTATCTGAATAGTACCGATATTGTGTGCACAATAATGAACAATATCGATGCTAAAAAATTCCAGAATGCAAAATGGGTATCGATACCTCTACAGTAGTATCGATACTACTACAATAATTTCAAGCCTAACGGTCTTAAAATTCAAATATTACAAAGGTAGTACCGATACCCATTGAAAGAGTGTCGATACTACTTGTTCTGGGCAGTTTTAGTTTGCATAAAATGAATCCCCAACGGCTATATGCGACTTCAAACTCATTCCAACTTATAAATACATGTTCAAGACACTTGAAGAAGTATGAGAACACCTATCCAAGCATTCAAACACAAAAGAAGAGTTTTTCAATCTTATTTTTCTATTCTCTTGTAAATATCGTGTTCTTGTGAGCTTAAATTTTATATACACCGTACCTTTGAAAGGTTTTCTTGTTTACTTCTTTTATCCTTTTGTAAAAGGAAAGGTTTTAGCTGAGCCCTTGAAAAACTAGGGATAAGGTTCTAGTTTAGCCCTTGAAAAACTAGGGAGTTGTAAAGGTTATCTCTTTGTCCTTGAAAAAGAAAGAAAAATTAGTGAATTTGTTGGAAAATCCTTGGTGAGGAGCTAAGGTAGTGGATGTAGACTTGGTTGAGAAGTCGAACAACTATAAATCGCTTTGCAATTTTCTATCTTTCAATCTCTTTACTCCCTAAACACAAGAACCATCTCAACCCATCTTGGTGAACCCTTTCGGTTTTCGATTTGAGCTTCCGCAAATCCCAACAATTGGCATCAGAGCTTAACTTGTTAGAAGACTTAACATCCTTGAGATGATCCTAGAAGACGCTCTATCAATTCCCGACACAACCGAGAAGATGTCTTCCACCTCCGGCTCATTCCACATGGAAGACTCCCAACCGATCGAAAAGCCTCCATACTTAAATGGAGCAAACTACTATCATTGGAAGAAATTAATAAAGTTATTCATGAAATCCAATGATCTTGATGCATGGGAGATGATCAAGAACGGCTACTATTCTCTAAAGAATAAGGAGAAGAAGTGGAGTGACCAAGAACAGAAGAAAGCTCAACTTAATGCCAAGGACATGCACATGTTGTTTTGTGCATTTGGTCCAGATATATATGAAGGAATTTCTTCTTGTTCAAGTGCCAAGGAGCTTTGGAATAAGCTCAAAAAGCTTCGTGGAAACAAGAAAGAAGAACCAACAAAGGTGGTGTCTCTAATGGCTCGTGAAGAGCCCGAGGTATCTTCTAACTCAAATGAATTTAATTCATATTCTTTTGATGAGTTACAAGATGCTTATAATAAGTTGTATTTGGCATTTGAGACCATGAATTCCAAATATACGAAATTAATTTCAAAACTCAAAATTGAAAATAAATCGATTTTGAAAGCAAAAGTTGATTTTGAAAAAAAAAATTGAAAAATGATTTAGAGCTTTCAAAAATAAAAATAAATGATTTAGAAAAAGAAAATTTTGATTTAAAAGTTAAACTTGAAAGCTTAACAAAAGAAAAAGAATTAATTCCTAAAAACAACTTATTATGTTTAAATGGCAAAATGCTCACATTGCCATTTTCATGGTCATAAGGAACATACTTGTCCTTTGAAGAAAGAAAAACGTTTTAAAATTAGACAAGTATGGGTTCCCAAGGGAACAAGGGGCGTTGAAACTAACGTTCAAATATACAAAGCAATTTGGATACCAAAATCTACTTAAATGTCTCTTGTAGGTGTGTGGGAGCAATGGTGATGAATATGAAGAAATCAAGATGCTCTAGCCACACATTGGAAAAGGAATGGGTAACCTCTAAGCTTAATGCTATTGATTTTGGGTATTTGGTTGCTCATTTGGATTTATGCATGCATGAGTTTTGATCTTAAATGGTTATGTTTTGTTTTTCCTCTCATGTATGTTAAAAAGGTTTTATGATGAAAATTTTAAATTTTTAATGATGTTTCATAATTTTTAGTTCATCATAATGAATTTTGGTCAAAATTGGTTTTAAATGCAAATGATGTATCTCTAACAATTGATATCAACTTTTCAAATACTTTGATTTTACAAATTTTAAATTTTTAACCTTAATTTTTAAATGTTTATGCATGTGATTTAAAATGTAAATGATATATCTCTAACAATTGATATCAAAATTTTCAAATGCATAACATTTTTGGAAAACTTTATGCATATGCACTTAATTTCTACAATTGGTTATTGCATCAAGTATTTTGGACTTTGTATATTGAATTTCATGTGCTACTAACATGTTTGTTATTCTTTGTTGAAATTCAATTTTGTTTAAGTGTCAAGATTTTTAAAGCTAAATTTTTTTTGGAATGCACTTTTTGAGGGGAGTTTGGATTTTTCAAATAATTTTTTTAAATGTCAAATATACCACTTACTCTCAAATGTTATTTTAGAACTTTAAAGATTGAATTATTTTTTATATAACAAAAATGGGGAAAGTATGGTTTGAAAAATTCAATTTTTTTAATGAAAAAGGGGGAGCTGAACATTTTTATATATTTTCCAACAATTGGTATCTTTTCATTAAGTATTCTATTAAGGGGGAGTTTTGACAAAAACTATTTTTCAAATGTTTTGTTATATCAAAAAGGGGGAGATTGTTGAACTATGTTTCGATATAACAATTTATAGCAAAATGTTTTTTGACTTGAATTGAATTTATGCAAAGTTTTCAAAGTTTACAAAAATAATTCAAAGTCCATTTAATTTGGAATTGAGCACAAAAATGTTTTTATGAATAATACTGTACTGTATGAACAATACCTATATTGTATGAATAGTACCGATACTGTGTGCACAATAATGAACGGTATCGATGCTAAAAAATTCCAGAATGCAAAATGGGTATCGATACCTCTACAGTAGTATCGATATTGCTACAGTAATATCAAGCCTAACGATCTTAAAATTCAAATATTACAAAGGTAATATTGATACCAATTGAAGGAGTACCGATACTACTTGTTCTGGGTAGTTTTATTTTGTAGAAAATGAATCCCCAACGGCTATATGCAACTTCAAACTCATTCCAACTTATAAATATATGTTCAAGACACTTGAAGAAGTATGAGAACACCTATCCAAGCATTCAAACACAAGAGAAGAGTTTTTCAATCTTATTTTTCTATTCTCTTGTAAATATTGTGTTCTTGTGAGCTTAAATTTTGTAAACACCCTACATTTGAAAGGTTTTCTTGTTTACTTCTTTTATCCTTTTGTAAAAGGAAATGTTTTAGCTAAGCCCTTGAAAAGCTAGGGATAAGGTTCTAGTTTAGCCCGTGAAAAACTAGGGAGTTGTAAAGGTTATCTCTTTGTTATTGAAAAAGAAAGAAAAAATTAGTGAATTTGTTGGAAAATTCTTGGTGAGGAGCTAAGGTAGTGGATGTAGACTTGGTTGAGAAGTCGAACCACTATAAACCGCTTTGCAATTTTCTTTCTTTCAATCTCCTTACTCCCTAAACACAAGAACTGTCTCGACCCCTCTTGGTGAACCATTTTCGGTCGTCGATTCGAGCTTCCGCAAATCCTAACAAATTACCTTACAACGAAATATCGAACGAACTTCTGAATCAAAGATAAGAGATTGTTGGGTGATGTTTACGGGTTGAGAGCGTATTTTTTATAGCCGGGGGAAAAGTTTAAAAGTCGAGAAATTCGGATACAATTATGAAAGGCGCGGATCATGAGTCGCGCCTTTCAACATGTGGCACCACATTAGCGTAAGGCGAGGTTCATGAGTCGTGCCTTTCTACGAAGAGTGCAAGATCCATAATATTTTCTCTAACGGTGTCTGACACGTAAATAAAAAAATCAGTGATTTTTCGTTAAAACGCCATTAAATCCATTTAATGAATTAATTAATGTTATTATTTTTTTCGATAATTTTAATGGTCTAGTGGTAATAGTTATTCTGTGTTTAATTTAAGTTGATATAATGGGTTTAATCATTAATGTCATTAATAATGTTATAAATATTAATGGGACCACTCGCTGGATTTAATTGATGTTATTATTATTGTTGTTGTTGATAATTATGATTTTTACTTGATGGTTGTTGACTCGACTTGTCTCGTCTTGCCATCCTCACAACCTTTTTATTGTTATTATTATTATGAAATATTATTATTATTATTAATGAGATGATGGATTATGGTTGAAACGGTTTTTCCTTTTCAAATAAACAATATAATTTGCATATTATTATGTTAGTGTTATGATCATGTTTAATTATATGTTTTAATTTTTTTGGCAAAGTTGCTCACATATTGTAGTGGGAATTTTTTCCACATAGTACACGATCATTTAAAAAATTTGCCAATTTTTTTATGTTATTTTCATGCATTAATAAATTTTATTATATAAAGTTCAAATAAAAAAGTCAAACCCGAAAATATCTGAAATAAAAAAATTACTTATAATTATATATTTGTATTTCTTTTCTTATTGACAGAATATCGGATAAATAATAATATAAATTATAAAAGTATTTTTTTAATTAATCATTGGTATTTGATCTATTGACCAACTAATCTAGATCGGGTACCGCAGAGGTGAGGGCGACCCTCCCAACCCAGTTTGCTCCATTCGCAAACGCCAGGATTCGAACTCCTGACCTTGCTTAAGAGATCTAGTGCCTCATTCCACTAGACCAATTGATTGTTGGTCTAACCAATAATTTTAACTGTCAATATAATTAATTCACATCATAATAAAATTATGTAAAACATTTGGTTTCATATAACAAATTAATGTTACATCAATATAATTTTAATGAATAAAAATAATAAATTTTAATTTAAATAAAATATAATTAAGTAAATATAATTATTTAAATATATTTACATTTATAAAAAAATATTATTATGTTTAACGTAAAATAAACCCGAAACTGATTCTTGAAGTAAAATTCATGTGACTTGTCTTTCATGAATTTCCAAATTGACAATTAATTAAACATTCTTTTATTCATTATCTCTTTTCTTAAACAATCAATTTATTACAATTAATATCTCACCAAGTACCTAATCTTTGACTTGAGTAAGACGTTTAAACTAAAGACGTTTAAACTAGGGATGGGCACGGGGTCGAACATGACTGACTCGATCTGATCAGATTTTATTGAGTCAATTTTTTTTTATAAAAGAATTGGGTTTGGGTTAGATTGAGTCGGGTAAGATTTTTAAGAGGTTAAGTTTGGGTCAAATCAGGTTTAGATTTAGGGTAAAAAATATCCGACTCGACCTGTCTCAAAAAATATAATTTTACCTATATATATAAATTAAATTCCTATTTTTATTGAGTAAAAGTAAACTTTTTAATAATATGTTGTTTCAGATCGAGTTGAGTCACATTCGGATTTTATCTCATAAACATGGGCCAAGTTCAGATCGAGTGGGGAGTGTATAATTTTTAGATTAGATCGAATTGAACGAAAATCAGATCTAACCTGATTCATGTCAATCCCTAATTTCAACATTATAGTGAATTTGTAAATGAAATTAAAAAAAAACAATTGCTTAAAATTCGGATAACTAGATGAATCCAATTTGAATAGACTTAAATTTATATTTGTTTAATTAATATAAACTACTCTTGTTTTTAGTATTATTTGTAATAATAAATTATACTTAAAAATAAATTTTAATGAATTTACACATTAATCAATTTGGATTAACCTATCAATAAATCATATACAATTATATCATATATAAATAATTATAGGAAAAACTTTGATCACCTCTCTATCCGATCATGGTGATGTACTCAAATATTATTTGAGTAATTTAGTCATCAAAGTTGTAATTTTCCAAATAAAGAAATTAGAAAAGAAAGGACCTAACCTTTTTTTTTTGTTTCATAATTTTGATGTGTTAACCTTTTCTCATTAGATCATCTATTGGTTGGTTTAGTGGAATGAATTATTAGATTTATCAAGTAAGTTTTAGTGTCACTACTAGAAAAAACCCCTTTAATGACACGCATTGCGCGTCATCTATAGGTGCGGATGACAAACAAATGCCTGTCGTTGAAGCCACCGACATGAATCTCAGATGACACACAATTGTGCATCATGAATTTATGACGCGCATTTATGACACGCATTTATGACGCTCATTGCGCGTCATTGAAGCCCCCGTCATAAATTAAGATGACACACATTTGTGTGTCATAAATTTATGACACGCATATATGACTTACATTATGTGTCATTGAAGCACACGTCATTAAAAAAGATGACACACGATGTGTGTCATGATTGTATTTCGTAAATTATTGTTATATATATATATATATATATATTGTAGATTGACAAATAATCAAACTAAATCACATTTAATGCCTCATAATACTAAATATATATATCATATTATATATAAGCAATCCATTTGCATAAAATATATTCACATTAAGTTACAAACATAATATCCATCACCTATGGCTATTTGAAAATAAAAAACCAAGAATGTTCTCAGATTATCACAAGAAGATACTAACATATTATAAGATCTTAGCACATTAATTTTACTAAAATGGTGCTAAACGATATGTGCATAGATCAACCTGAGCAAGGTCACCAACAACAAAAGTCTCGGAACAACATAGATCAACCTCTGGGTATGTAGCAATTAGAGGGAATACAACATTTCCAGCACCACATCCAAACTGATTACCAAGGTCACATTAGTTCTATAATATATAGAAACCTTACATGAGAATTTAAGAACCTTAGACAAGAATGGAAACTACTTAACACACACTATAAGGAACAATAAAGTCAAGTTCTACCATATATAGTGACCAACATTCAACAAGGTTTGCCACACCATTTACTTCAACAATAAGGGCATCTCGAATAAGATTACCATACCATTTAGAGGAATAAAATAAGAATTCATAGGGAAAGCAGAAATGTTAGCACTATTCTCATTTACTCGAACTCAATTAAAACAAGTCCATTTCCAAATAACCTAACATTAACAAAGAACTTATTGTGGATTCAAACTCAGGAAAATAGTATTAGTAGGCAGTCTATTTATTTACCAAAAAATAGATATTGAACGGATAATATGTAAGTGAAAATGTTAAGTGATTTACCTCCAAAATAACTTTTCTTCTGTTTCTTAATAAAAAAAATTAGTTAAAAAAGGAAATAAATAACCTTGAAGAATTAAAAAATCAAAAACAAAGAGAAGAAAATAGTTAGCTTCGACTCATAGAGAAGTATTGATCCCATTCCTTGCCGATCTTTAAAAAACTGAAACGATAGGAATTAAACAATTTCAAAATCACTATACCAAAGAACATAATAAAATTCCTGTAGCAGTGGTTCTATATAAGTTGCAGCTTTTCGAAGTGATCCCAAAAAGAATCTTGCTGTTTGTCACAACCATTGCTAGTACAAAGACTAAACCAAAATTTAATAACATTCGATCCTCAACCTTAGGTATCTATTATAGCATTTAAAATTATTTAACAGCCAGTCCAAAATCTGGGTTTGGGGAGTAGATGTAGTGCATTTAAGTAATAACACAACATCTCAACAATGACCTTAGTAGATATAAAAAGGGGTGAAAACAACTTAAACAAAACTGCAAGAGGAGTAACTTTATCTTGATGTCGCCTGTAGAACTGATCCCAATACTTCTTAGCATCTCTTTCATACTTAGCTACAAAACAAAAGATCGAATTTAAAGCACCGTGTATCGACTAAATGCAGGCCCATAACTGTGAGTAAAAGAGATCTCTTTCATACTATCCTGCATGGATAAAACATAAAGGATCATCTACAAATAGAGAAGCCTCTTGCAGAGATTGTACATTTTACGGCATCGATAAAAATGTTTGGAGGGATAGAGAGATAAAAGAGGCGATTAGAAACCCTCCCGCCCTGCATGAGCAGTTTATCGTCAGCAAAAAGAACTGAATTTTCACATTATAAATAAGGTGCGTGCAGAATCCCCTATGGTACTAGATTTTGAAGAACACTTGCACTTAAAGTACCATTGCATGACCCATAACTAAAAAAACGGTCGAAACTTGAAACCCTCAATATCCACAAATACATTCAATTGTAAAGAGATTATAAATAACAAGTCGGCATTAGCTCACTATTCCCGTTAACCGGATCAAAAATTCATTACCTCATGCTCCTTGAGCTTCTTGTCCAACTATGCAAAATTTTCCCCGGAATCATACTGACCAGAGTGGTAGAAACATCTTTTAAGAAATTCGTCCATCTTTTCACTGCAATTCTCCCTGTATTTACATATCACACCCATTTATAAGTTCAATAATCAATTAAAAGAAACAAACAATGAAATCTGCAATTGGATGCCTATAAACTTGAAGTTGCAAACAAAAGATAGGAAAACAGTTCACCTTTTATCGATCCTACAAGTAAGGGTCTTGCTCACCATATTCCTTATTTCTGCATCAGTCATCTTACTCCTCGAATATCCATAGATGGTAAAGTGCTGCAACAAATTAACCCATATTTGTTCGAGCACAAATTAAGTTACATCAATCTCCGGATCAAAGTTTCAAGTAGTTTAGAAGACGATACTAATGCGAAACAGACCTCAGGAAGACAACCTTCATAATAAAGTGCAAAAAGTGCAGGGAATATCTTCTTTTTCATAAGATCCCTGGAAGCTCCGACCACCGTGATACTGACAGTTGACTCGTTTTCATTGATATCAAAACCTGCTTTTTCATCCCATTCCTTTGAAGATGTAACTGACAACAAGTTGCCTTTTGATACATTTATATTATGGTTAAGCATGTAACATCTAGCATTAAATCTAAACTAGCAAATTGAAAATCAACAATACATGGAAGTTCATAACTATGTTCGTGTAAGAAAAACAACAAAATAAGTTGGATTCAAGCTAATTGATAGTCAAGTTAAGACTTTTCCTCAATCCAAACAGAAAAATGCAGATTCCCCAGAATTTTGCATGCATTCAAAAGAAGAAAACAACAAACAAATTGAAAATCAGAAACACACACAAGCATGGGACTAAAACTTATAAGCTAATAACTTTGCTCACGTAAAAGAGAACAACACAACTAAATCAACAATATATTGTGGTTCAAGAAATTGATAGTCAAGACTTTCCCTCAATCCCAAACAGAAAAAAATGTAGATTCCCCAGAATTTTGCTTGCATTCAAAAGAAGAAAACCAACAAATTGAAAACCAACAACACACACAAGCATGGGACTTAAACTTATAAATCAATAATTTTGCTCGTGCAACAGAAAACAACACAACTAAATCAACAACATATTATGATTCAAGCTAATTGATATTCAAGTTAAAACTTTTCCTCAATCCCAAACAGAAAAATGCAGATTTCCCAGAATTTTTTGTGCATTCAAAAGAAGAAAACAACTAACAAATTGAAAGTGTGTCAAAACTAAAAGAACCCAGATTACGAAGTATGTTGTTGGTGCAAACGCGAGTCCTCCGAAGAAACCGAGAAGACCACCGAAGAACGGGAAAGTAATCCCGAAGAACATCGTTATTGCTGCAATGAAATATGTGATGCATGAACTTATGTTCAAGTAGGTTGAAAGAATCAAAGAGTTTTGGTTTTACTTACCAACATAAGAATTGCGAAAAATGAATCGGAGCATTTGGGAAGGTGCGAACAATGAATCGAGGGGGGAAGAAGCGGGAAATGATGAAAATAATGGGGGGAATTAAAAGACGACTTTTATAGATGGCACACAATTAAAAGTGTACTCCGTGTTTTTGCAAATTTTTTGGATTATGACTATATGACACACAATATTGTAAGTCATAAATCGTTCAGATTTTAAAAAACATGACATTTTTTATGACACATTTTTTGCAAGTCATAAATTAGCGTGTCATCGTTCGTGTGTCATTAAATGTATATTTTCTTGTAGTGTGTTCAAATTTTAATATATGAACAAAGTAAATTAGATTAAGATATTATTCTTATAATAGATTATGTACATTACACAATATATATATATATAGATTAATCAATAAATCAAATGTACATGATTTTATTAGAAAAATAAAACTAAATTTTCGTTTAGTCCAAATCAAACTTGATTTTAATCTTGGTTTTTGAAAATTAAATCCTATCTAAGTTAAATTATTTGTTATTTTAAATATTTATGAAGTTGTGTTTCCTTAATTGTCAAATTGCAATATTTTAGTCAAAAGAGAGAGGGGGAAAAACAGATTTTAACAAAAGATCTACACATGTCTAAATTTGGTAATTGATATAATAGCTTGATTTATAATAATTTAGGTTGGTTAGTATGGTTTGGATTATTATTTTTAAGGGTAAATTTTCTAAAATGTGATTTGACTTTACACTGTATATCAATTTTATTGATTTAATTTTAATATTAAATTTTATTTTTTTAGTTCAGTTAAAGCATTAAATTACAAAATCATTAACATCTAAATGATGTTATAATTTTTATTTTTGATATATTCTAAATTTAATTCCAATTCTATCAAAGGGGAGTAAAAGAGAGTGCTCCTAATGGGTCTAGAACTCATGACTTTAGAGAATATGAGAGAACAAAGATGAACAACTTAGTTAACCGACCAAATGTGTTTGTCTTTGATAATTTTATATTGATGTGGAAGTTAAAAAAATTATTTCATCTCATCATTTTATTCATTAAAGTTAGTTTTATTTATCTATTTTTAGTCATTGAGGAAAATCATCATTCTTATACATAATTTGCGGTCATCCTAGGTATCGATAAACTTATCTCACAAAGGTAAATATAACTTTTTTTTCTCAAAAATCCTATTTAATCTCATCTTATCTCATCATCTTTTATCACTTTCATCATTTTTTTTTATTTTTTATTTTCTCAAAAAAAAACCTCTTTAATCTCAAAAAGGTAAATATAAAAATTTATTATTTTTTTTAATTTGAAGGTTTTCTCAAATTCGAGAGATTTTAGGTCTTTGTTAAAAAATTTGAACAATTGGAAGTATTCTAAAAAAAGACAATATACCTCAAAATTAATCTATTCATATGATTATCGAAGAAGACTAGAACATTAAAACACGAAATCTTTATATAAAATTTGAACAATTTTGAGGATATTTCATAGAAAACCAATATGGGGGTGTCGTAACCAGACTTTTAAGGGGTTGATTTTTACGATGATGAGGTTTTTAAAATGTTTTTGTAAAGTATGAGAGTTGTCACCAATCATTTTTAAGGTTATATTGGAACACCTAAAATACATATAATTTTGGTATGTAAAATAAAAAATTAGATATGAAAGTCAGTTACGCGTAAAGAAGGATTATCACCACTCACAGAGCCCAAAAGTTGGTACCTAGTCGATTACCCTATGTTTTAAAATTGGAAAATTTGAGTTCGAGGCTGTATTTATTTTAAGACCCATTATGTATGCAAATCGAAAAGGGTATCAATTTATTAGGACACATAAAAACTACCCCGAGCACAAACAAAAGTTTGATTATTAATTCAAATAAATAAACATTGCCTTAATAATTTTAAAATCATGATGTGGGGTTTTGAAAAAAATGTTGATTTACTTCAGGAATCAATAGTGGTCACCCCTGGGCATAGTGCGAAATATACACTATTAATCCCCTAATAAATAAACATTGTGTTATTTTGAAATTGAAATATGCAATTAAACAACCAATTATTGGACCTTATTATACTAGGTGAATTAATTAAGGTTTCTCACTAACTAAAGAACCAAATTATGAATTTAGAGAACTCAAGGATTAAACCTAAAATGTGAGCTCTAATATTAAAACCTAACCAATTTTAACAATTTATTAGATCGAATGACTAAAATGGAACCTCAAGCATAAATGTAAGGACCAAATTAAAAAATCTCCTAATTTAAGGACTAAGGTGAAATTAAACCTAAAATGAAAGCTCTAATATGAAAACCTAGTCAATTTTATCATATTATTAGGACTAATAACTAAAATGGAACATCTGATATAAATGCGAGGACCAAATAAGAAATTCTGTTAATTTAAAGACAAAAGTGAAATTAAACCAAAAATAAAGGCTCTAATACTAAAACCAAGTCAATTTTATCAAATTATTGGGCCAAATAACTGAAATGGACCCTCGAGCATAAATGCGAGGACCGAATCAAAAATTCTCCTAATTTAAGGAACATCTTTGCATTGTTATTCAAACTTTCTGAGATACAAAGCTATATGCTAAGCTATCAA
Source organism: Hibiscus syriacus (assembly GCF_006381635.1). Taxonomy (NCBI): domain Eukaryota; kingdom Viridiplantae; phylum Streptophyta; class Magnoliopsida; order Malvales; family Malvaceae; genus Hibiscus; species Hibiscus syriacus. The sequence continues at coordinate 733,247 of NW_024063122.1, forward strand.
ATTGCGAATTATGGTTGTCTGAAGTTCCATTTCTTGGACTTGTATTGTAAGTAGAAGGGATTAGAGTGGATCCCAAGAAAGTACATGCCATTATTGAATGGAAAACTCAAAAGAATATTTCTAAGGTTTGGAATTTCTTGGGACTTACTGGTTATTATTGAAGGTTCCTAAATAACTTCTTGATGATTTCCTCCCCACTTACCAAGTTATTAAGAAATGATGTACTATTCATTTAGACCGATTATTCGAAGAAAGCTTCGAGATAATAAAGAAGATGGTGCATTAATTGCAAAATTGAAATTAAAGTCTACACTATTAAATCGAATAAAGGATCTTTAAAGAAGACGAGAAGTGCATGTCAAGGATTGAAAAAGTGGAAAAAGTAGAACCTAAAGACTATGAAGTTAAGTCTGATGGGTTCTTATACTATCGAGGAACAATTTATATCCCAAATGATGAGGAATTAAAGAAAGAGCTTCTCTCCGAGGCGCATTAGTTGACTATGCATCCTAGAGGAAGCAAGATGTATCATGATTTAAAGAGTCAATATTGGTGGCCAGACATGAAAAGGGCTATAACTAAGTTTGTTTCTAAATGTCTGACATGTCAACAAGTTAAATAAGAGCATCACGTACCATCGGGATTATTGCAACCGATTTCCATTCCTCAGTGGAAATAGGAAAGAGTTACAATGGATTTGTCACATGATTACCTTTGACACCTGATAAAAAGGATTCAATCTGGTGATTGTGAATTGATACCAAGTCAGCACACTTCATCCTAGTTTGAACTGATTACTCTATGGATAAGTATGTTAAAGTGTAAATTAAGGATATTGTTCGACTACATGCAGTGTTGGCACGATAGTATCTGACAAAGATCCAAGGTTCACTTCAAGATTTTGGAAATCCTTACATAAATCCTTAGGAACTCAACTTAACTTCATTGTTGTTTTTTGTCCTCAGACGGATAGGCAATCTGAACGAACTATTCATATTTTGGAAGATATGTTAAGAGCATGTTTGATTGAATTTAAAGGAATCATGGGAGAATTACTTGCCTTTAGCTGAGATTTCTTATAATAATAGTTATTAGGTAAGTATCAAGATGACCCCTAGGAAATATCGAATTCCTTTGAATTGGTACGAGCTTGAAGATCAGGATATTGTGGGTCCTGATCTAATTAAGGAGGATTGAAGACAAAGTGAAGATTATTCAAGATAATCTTAAAATTGCAGTCGATCGACATAAGTCTTATTCATTTTTAAAAATAAAGGAGAATATATATCATGTTGGTGATAAAGTATTTCTTAAAGTATCACCGTGGAGAAAGGTACTACGATTTGGACGAAAAGGGAAACTGAGCCCGAGATTTATTGGTCCTTATGAGATCATGAAAAGATTTGGTTTGGTAGCTTATCTATTTTCGTTACCTCCGGAAATGGATAAGATTAATAATGTATTTCATGTGTTAATGCTTCGAAGGTATCGTTCAGATCATTCACATGTTATCACATCGAAAGAAATTGAGATTAAATCAAATTTGACTAATGAGGAAGAAGCTACTTGGGAAACCGAAGAAGAAATGAAAAAAAGCAATATCCTTATCTATTTAAATCATGTATGTGTTGAAAAATTTAGGATAAATTTATTAAGGGGGAGAATCGTAAAACCCCAAAATTTTAGCTAGTGACCAAAATAAATAAATTGAAAGTTAGTGGGCAAAGTGTAAACTTGAGAAAAGTTTATGGACTAAGTTGTAATTTTTAAAATTATGTATTTTAGTTCCGTAAATGAATAGTTTACGCCAAGAATGAAATTTTGTGCCGCTTAGATTTTTGTACGGAGTTTATATTAGAAGCTATAAAGCGATAAAGTTCTAGAAATAATCTAATCGAATCGGAATTTTGAGATATTTTGCAGGATGATAAGATAAGGTTAATAATGTAATATCCATACCTTAAAATGGTAGTATTTAATATGTATCATTGGATTTAAGTTGATTTTCCATGTTAATTATTGTATGTTTAATGAAAAATAGCAAGATTGTAATATTAAAAAAGTATAAAGGCAAAGTTGGAAGTTATTAATTTATTGGTTCATCTTTGACATTTTGATGAAAAAAAATTGACATGTGGATTGGTAATAAATATGAGATTATAAGGGAAAAAGGTCATTTGGCATTAAAATGAATTTTTAAATAATTTTATTTATTTAAAGGACAAATGGCTTAGATAATTTAATTAGAATTTTCAAGATTTCTTCATCCAAAATCCTCCATTGTCGTGAGCTACATACAAGGTAAGAAAACATTTTCTTTTCAATATTCAAGTCGATTCCTTAAGAATTTGGATGAAAGCATGAAATACAAAATTGTTCTCCATGAAATTCTTTATTATTTGGTACCATTTGTTCATTCTTTCCATGCTTGAAATCCTAAGTTCTTGAATTTGATGGAAGAAGGGATGCTAGGTTTTCATGTTTTAAGGTTGGATTATGATGTAGTTGATGTTGTTGAATCATTTCCATGCTTGAAAGTGATGAAAAATAATTGGAAATGGTTTTTGATAGGATAAACCAGTTAGGGTTTTATGTGAAAATTGGAAGTTTGAATTGAAATTGATATGATATTTATTGTAAATGCTTGGAAATGTTGTTTAAAAGTTGAATTCATGCTTGAATCAAGTTGGTAATCAAGATTAAAGTTATCTTTGATATTCGACCATGGTGAATTAAATAGGGAAAAATTATAAAAAAAATTATAAAAGGGTTATAAATGATGAATGAGTGATTTTACAAGCTTTAGAATGGTTTTTGGACCATTTTGGAAGTTTGTAAAGCTTAAGGAACGAAATCACAAATTATAGGAAATATGGGTTTGAAATGTAAATTGATTAGAAGTTGATTTGTAACGTTTAAATGTATTATTGGAATGCTTGAATGTTTTGTTAAAAGCTTGTACTTGAAGTTAATCGGAAAGTGCCTATTTTGCATATTTTGGAATATTAGGATGAATTCTAAAATAATTTATTTTGATAATCAAATTGCAAAATTGGAATGCTTTGTGAAGTATTCGTAAAATTAAATATTGAAGTTGAATTTTGAAGTGTTAAGATTGGTATTGATTAAATAAAATGGAATTAGTATCGAGAAAGTGTTGATAGAATTTTTAGAAAATTTTATGCTAATGTGTGCCTATGTTAGTAAGATAATAATATGTACTTTGAAATGTATGTTTTTTCTTCTTCTTTTTTGTAAATGGTGTTTCTATAGATCATAATCAAAATTGAAAGCAAAGTAAGCTTAAAGCTAAGGAAAAAGTTCAAGAGTGAAATTTGGATTGCTAAGAAAGGTTTGCATCCTAAGAATACTAGATGAGTGCATTCTTACTTATATTTTTATATGTATAGTATGAGGAAGACTTGCGATGAGTCAAGCTCAAATGTTTTGGAAATGAAAAACATTTGAATCGTATTATGATATATTTTCATAATGTTTTACTAAATGGTGTTTGAATGATTTCGGGTATGAACTGTATAATGCACTATTATATGTTATTTTGATGTACTATTCGATATTGATATCTTTGATACATGGTTAATATATATGATTTTCATAAAAGGCCCATTGTTTGTCATTGAGAGTCATTGGTACAATTTGCATGCCATGAGGTGGAGTGAGTACTGATTTTTTTATTGGTACATACGTATATATTCTACTGGCACTATACGTGCATTATAGAGTTCATAATGTTTGACACTGTGATATTCATGATTACCGATCACTGGTATAGTGATGTTGTGTTCTACAGTACCTATACATCTGTCTGGCACTAAAACTGCAATTTATTTACTGGCAGTAAAATTGCATATTGCGCACTCTCGTCCGACTCACATACCATGCATTCTCATTTGATATACATCGGGATACGATTTGAATGAAATTGGAAAAGTGCATGTTTGATTAACTCGTCGAAAGTAAATCTTTTATCAAATAATTTTAGTTTGGCAAAAAATGCATTATATCTGAACTGCTGATTTGTAGATTACAGTATGAGGAACTAGTTTTGAAAGCTAGCTTTATATTATATGTTATTACATGATATCCTGATTTATATTTTGCTATATACTTATATTTTGACATATTTAATTTAAATTTATAAAATGCATCATTAAGTGTGTACTTATCGTGTTATGATTTTTACGTGTAGGTAAATGAAATCGAGTGGAGTAAGAAGTTTAGTTTGGCATCAATTATCGAGAATTATCTACTGGTATTAGTAATGACATCCCACTATAGTTTTTTATTTTCTAGTTGGCGTGTTTATGTATAATAGGTGTCCATAATATTTTAATATACTTATATTTTAGAATAGGTTTGTAGTAGATAATATGTATGAATTTTTAATAAGTAATATTTAATTGTACTAGTTATGAATATGAATTTTCTAGTTAATATGCGGTGAATTAAAATTTTTATTACTATTGAGATGAATTTTAATTTAAGTAATTTTTTGACAGTTTTACATGTTCTATGATATACTTATGAACTGTTTGGTTGTTGCATGAAATTTGATATGATTTGGATGACGAAAATGTTATTATTTTTTTTCATTTTATGCGATTAAATAATTTTATGATTAATATTAGTGAATGATTTTAAAAGAAACAAAATTTTATTGATTTCAAATTAGAATTGTTTTAAATATTTTATGTGACATCTCTAACTCGTATTCTAAGACGAATTTAGGAAAATGGTGTTACACAAGCTGAGCTAGTAATATCAGCCTCAATTTTGGCCAACTTGCATCTTACTTCTTCATATAGATCTTCAGATCTTTCTCCATGCGAGCTAGTTTATCGTCAGTTTCCTTAGTCATATTTCTGGTACCATACTGGTGTGGAGTGTTCTTGCTACTAGTAGAGGCCACTACGATTGAAAATCTTTACCTTATTATTAGATGTTTTATTAAATGAATAAATGTTTTAATGTATGTTTTTTAAAATATATAAGCAAAAACAATACAAATACAATGCAAAATGAATGTATACAAGAGGTATTGATCCCAAAATAATTGTTCATAAAATAATTCTCGAAAAAACTACAATGTCTTAGTACATTGAGAAAGCGAACATCAAAGATTACAAATAAAATCTAGCCCTAACTCCTTGCTGCTCAACTCGTATAAGTAACTGGATAATGCGTCGTTCTTCATTAAACTCTGCACCACGAAAATCCTCAAAACTTCTGCTTCTTTCCCTATAATAAAGATTTGTCGAGCAAGCTCGCGGCCGTTAGCTTCTCCTCTCATCATTGAATCATGTTGAGTTCGAATCGTTTCCCCAGCTCGACGAAGCATGTCTCTTGCTTCAGTATCAGTTGGAGGCGTGTTTTCTTCAAGGTATTGCATGCGCTCATTGCATCTTTGAAGATTATTCTCTAATTCAGTGATCCTAATTTTCAAGGCCTCGTTTTATTCTTAAACCATGTTCATAGCTGACACGTGAATCAAATCAGATCATTTCATCTCAACTATCTTATTTCTTAGTGCTTCGTTTTCCTCTTGAAGACTCAAGTCATCGTCATTATATTTTCCTCAAAAAGCTTCTTCTAAATTAAGGATTTGCGCTTGAAGCTCTTTTATTTGAGCTGTCTTTGACCCAGCTCCTGCTTGGCCTCGTCTTGTTGTTCATTCGGCTCCTTGATCTGAATACCATCTCGTTGTCTTCCTTCTTCAATTTTTCTGCCACGCCTGTATGTTCTTTCCAACTTTATCTTCAATTCCTTCGTAGTATGGTGTAAACCTTGAGCTTTTAGATTGAAAAAAAAACTCTCTTTAGTCTTTATCCACTGCTTCAAAGTCTTCTTTGGCATTTTGTTTCTATTTCTTTAAGTGGTTTATGACCTTTTCTCGTTTTTCTACTTTCAACTTCACCATAAACCTTTCACTGTTAAATTTTCTCTGTTCAGTCTCCTAATCAATGTTCATCATCTTTAACTCTTCTCTTAGCAGCTCAGCCGAAGCCGAAGCCTTCCTCAATCGCTCAACCATTGTAGATGATTCTCCAAATCGGGTCTAAGAATGTTTTTATTCATTCGATTACTTCCCCATGACTCGTACTCCTAATTGAAGGTTCAATGATCTTAAATGAGAGTCGGTGAGGATTTTTTCAGGCAATGAAAATTTGACCTATGTAATTAAGGGAAGAGAAAGTAATTTCAGAGGAATTCAGACCATGAGTAGGTGGGATAAATTGTCGAGTGTTGATTTGCCTTAAAACCATCAGCACAACCCAATCATAATCCCCACATTTGAATAGAACCTCTTCTCAAGGTAGCTAGTGCATCCTCCAAACAACATCGGTATCCCTCAGATTTTTCAAAGCATCGACCCAAACCTTCTTCTCAAAGTGATCAGGAATTTTACGACATTCAAGGAAATCCTTTAGAGGTGAGTAGTCTAACTGAAAGCTTTGTGTGCATTGCCCTTTTACCTCCCAAGAATGGCTCAACCATAAGACCATTAGTAATGGCGCACATCCTATGAATGTTCCTCTACCAAATCACCTATACTCATTCAAAGATCGGAGTATTTCTGTAACCCCCTAGACCCGACCTATGCGTTTCGATTAAGTCTAGTGGATCACATTATGATTCTTAAAGACATTTTCTGAAACCGTTATTCAATCAATGTAAAATCACATTATAAATGTCATGAAATAAGTTATACCATCAAAACCCAACTTGTAAATATAATACCAATAAGTAATAATTAATTTAAAACAGTCTTCAAAATCAAATCACAATAAACGAACATAATAGCAAAAGTGTCATCATCCTAAATGATACTTTAAAATAAGGTCCATGTCACCAAAATAAGTCACTAGCAAGATAAAACATTACAATCAGATAAACTTCAAGAGATATGTTGATCCTCCAAGTGCTCGAACCGATGTATCTACCAACAGTATCTGAAAGAGGAAAACATTTTCGAAAGGTGAGCTAGGCAGTGTGTCCCAATATTACCTAAAATCACAATAGGTACATTAAACAAATCATAGTCAGTAAATCTCATAAATTCATAAAAGAGTTTAACTTTTGAAAATCATAGTTTAAACTCTTTTCTTGTACACCATCAGTAATTTTCAAAACTATTTTCCATATAGCTTACTCTAAGCACACAGCAAAAAGAAAGCCAACCTAAGGATAAGCTTTAGAGCTTGTATCCTTAAGCCCGTAAGTCCAAGTCATATACTTACCCTAGCACACAGCAAGGGAAGCCAACCTAATGTATCTTGGGGCCCCAAGAGTCACATTAGCCCATTCTGTTTATTAGTTTGATCAGAGCTATACTATTGTAATTCAATCCAAAAGTTCAATTGCACCGTGACACAAATTCCATAAATCATCACATTAAATTGGTGCATCATAAAACAGTAACCAAAGAACTCAGTGTACTCATATTAAAACCAATAAAACATTCAGTAATATAGGGAACACACCTCGATAATAATTCAAATAGTTCTACTGATTGGTTTCACCCACGCTCTGCTACAGTTTTCGAACCTATTTTATAATAACACTATATTACTTATGGGTAACATAAATTAAAATTAAAATCTCTTACGGGTAAATACTGGCACGTGGTTTTAATTGATCTAGAAGAGCTGGGTCGAGCTGTCGAACGATCCAGAGAGTCTCTTGTACCTTCAAACAATAATAATTTATCAGCTTAAAATCTTACTTAATTGTTCAAAGCTAAATTCTTAGTATATAAGCATTTTTGGTTTGACTATCATTTGGAGGATTTCGGGTTTGAATTTGGCCAAACGGATTGCGGAATCGGAATCAGGACGTCGGAAAACATAAAGTATGTCTTTTCGAAAATTTAAATTCTTGGTCAAAGTCAAAGTCAACCACTTTGACCATCGATTTGGAGGCCTTCGGGTTCGAATTTGGTGAAACGGACTTCGGAAACGAATTTGGGACGTCGAAAACTATCAGAATAGGTATACTCAGAAAATATTTACGGTCGTTTAAGGGTCGGTCAAAGCCATTTAAGGTTCTGGTCAAAGAAACTCAACGGTCAACGGTCGGGTCAACGGTCGGGTCGGGTCGGGTAAGACCGGTCAAAACTGGTCAAACCGGTTTTCCAGCTGTTCACTCTCCCTGCGGCGGCGCGTGTGGCGCGTGAGACGTCCTCCAGGGCTCTAAAAATCACGGAAAAATTTCTACAAATTATTTTGAGCGATTTCGAGATACTTACAACGATCGGTTCCAATTTTTGAACGGCGGAGAACTCGATTTTAAATTGGGCGAAACTTTGACTGCTCCACCTCCTCACGCGCCGCAGTCGACGGAGACCAAGGTTGACACCGGCGGACTCGAAACGGCACAAGGAACACGATGGTGCAGGAGGTGTCGTAAACGGAGTAACGATCGGTGATGAATTTGAGATTTTCCCGGCAATCGAGCTAAATAAAACGTCGAGACTTTGACTGGAAATTCCCGACGTTTGGCAGCGTTTCGCTTCAATTAATTTGAAGGGTTTGTTCCTCGCTCGATGATGAACACAACGGTGATTTCAAAACGACGATCGGAATTCGGACGACGTCGGAATTGAGGTTGGAAACTGGTGTAGGGGAAAGGGAATTTCTGAATTGGTTTTCTGTGTTTTCACGCAAAAACCAATTCATTTCCTTTAAAAGAAAAATCTGCCGACACTCAAAGGTATAACTCATGGCTTGTTCATTGAATTTTCTTCAACTTCTAAAATGGACTTCAAATTTTCAAAACTTTCAATTTAGTCCTCATAATTTACCAATTTTCACATTTAACCTCTAATTTCAATTTAATATTATTCTAAATTTTTCCGGGTTGTTACAATTTCTGCCAGAATAGTCAAGGCGGGATTTTCTCTATTCTCTAAAACTTCAAACAGATCTATCATTGCTACATCGATGTGGCCTAGCACCTTGGGAAAAATGAGCATACCATAAACTCCTAAAGAAAATAAATCCCTTTTCTCTTCGATGGTGTTGCTCACTATTACTATTCTCAGAGCCACCCAAGAAATTCCCACATTTTAATTCTTACCTTGAGTGTGTTCAGCTACCCATTCCTTGGTCTTCCCTATGAGTAACATGTTTTTGTCAAGAAGGCCTTAGGTCTCGTAGTCTTGGTATATATTACCCTGCTAAACATACCATTCTTCCCAAATTTGTCTCAGCTCTGACCAATTATTTTGTATGACATGAACACTTTCTCAGATAATTTAGATCCCTTATCAACAGCAAGATTGTATTCTGATTGAAGTTGCTTCCATTTTGACCACAGATTAATCATCGAAATTCTATCTAACCCATCAAAAGACATTGTCATTCCAAGAACCTTCTTCTATGATCAGCTATTTCAGGGATCAATATCTTCTATAATATGTCATGTTTATACAAAAAATGAAACACAATAAAGTAAGTAACAAAACAAAAGAAAAAGAAGTTAGTAAAATTAAAATGATAATTAGAGGAAAATGAGTTAGCAAAATTAGGAATAATCATATATAACTCATAAATAATACTGTAAATAAATAATATGGGTTAAAATACACAAATGAATTTAAAACCCTAACTGCATGTATTCTAGTTCTCTTAAGGTTTCCACATGGATCTAGAGAGGTAGGCTTACTAAATTCTCTAAATGACGATTCGGTTCTAAAAAGGATTCACAAATTGTCCCCATGACCGTCTAAGGTAGATAAGGACTTTGATCTTGGTCTACTACAGACATTGCAAATTGAGTTCAGTTCATGGGATCACATCACTAAATGCCTATAAAGGAAAACAATATCCTTGCAAACATAAAAAATGCTTTCCAGAAGTACTCTACCAGACCTACACAAAGAAAACCATTATTCTTCAGTGGTGTGGCATTTTCCCTTACTTGGGCGAGATGGGATAAAGCTTGGATCTAGCTTATGATATGCAACAATTCTAAGTATATTAAAACAAAAACCACTTGTAAACAGAGAGATTTTTTTTAATTTTTTTAAAAGAACAAAATGGATCACAAACTAAATAAACTCGAACTCAAAATTTCCAAATCTAAAATATAAAGTAACAAACTCATGGCTCGACTCTCTTTTTTTGTTTTAAAATAAAAGTTTATAGTAGAGTCGCCAAGCTGTCATAACCGGACTTTTAAGGGGCTGGTTTTTATGATAACAAGGTTTTTGAAATGTTTTTGTGAAGTATGAGAGTCGTCATTGATCTTTTTAAGGTGAGATTCAAACACCTAAAATTGGATAATTTTAATAATTTTTTACTAAAATATAATTGTTTTGGTTTGTGAAATTAAAAGTCAGGTTCGAGAGTCAATTACACGTATGAAATGATTAGCACCCTCACAGCGTCCAAAAGTTGGTACCTAGTTTATTTTCATATGTTTTAAAATTAAAAAACTTCAGTTCAAAGTTTTATTTCATTTAGGAACCATTATGCATGCAAATTGAAAAAGGTATCAATTTATTAGGACTAATATCACTTACCCTCGAGCACGAGTAGAAGTTTCATTATTAATTACAATAAATAAAATATCACCTTAATAATTTTAAAATAATGATGCAGAGTTTTAGAAAGGATATTGATTTATTTTGGGAAACAATAGTGGTCACCCTCGGGCACTGTGAAAGATACACTATTAATCCCATAATAAATGAATGTTACCTTATTTTGAAATCAAAATATGCAATCAAACATCCAATTTTTGGATGTAATTATAGTAGGTGAGTTAATTAAGGTTTTCCTCTAACTAAAGTACCAAATTATGAATTTAGATAACTCAAGGATTAAACCTAAAATGTGGGCTCTAATATTAAAACCTAACCAATTTTAACAATTTATTGGATCGAATAGAAAAAATAGAACCTTGGGCATAAATACGAAGACCAAATCATAAATTCTCCTAATTTAAGGACTAAGGTGAAATTAAACCTTAAATGAAGTCTATAGTACTAAAACCTAGTCAATTTTATCAGATTATTGGGTCGAATAACTAAAATGGAACATCGAGCATAAATGAGAGGACCAAAATAAATATTATCCTAAATTTAAAAGTTTAGGGACTAAAATTTAAGGAAACTAAGTTTAAGGATCAAATATATAATCTAAGTAGTTAAGCTATGACTTGCCTAAAATTTAAAAAAAAATCAGATTAATAAAACGACTAAATTAAATTGAATTAAAGATTAAACAAATCAAGTAGAGGGACTACAATGAAATGAAATCAGAATATAAGGCCTTAATCACAAAAATGCAAAAAATTAAGTACTATAACTTAAATAACTGAAATTAAAATACTGAAAATTTAAAAAAGGCAAGAATTAAAAGGTACTGAAAATTAAAATGTTGAAATTTAAAGACAAGCAGTTAAAAATGTAGAAAATTAAAAGGCATAAACATAATAACATGAATTTAAAAATTGGATAAAATTAAAAGTTAGGAGTCAATTTTAATTTTATTTGGATCGTAAATAACGTGAGTCAGATTCTGGGATGGGTCATCAGGAGGTCGTAGAATTAATTTAGTGTGAAAAATTCAAAAGTTAGTGGTTAGAAGTTATAATTAAATTTTAATCAGATCATAATCATGAAAATAGACAAAAACAGTAGGTTAAAAAATGAAATAAATTAAAAAAGGGAGATTTAGTGACCAAATTGTGTAAACTAACTTAGGGGGGCCTAAGTAGGGATTTACCCAAAAAACTAAGTATATATGTCATTTGTTTTTTTACCATTTTTCGGTAAACTTAACCTAAGCATAAAAAATTCCTTTTTTTCCTTTTTGAAAGATCTCTCTCTTTTCTTTTCTCAATCGATAAGATCAAATCCCCCAAAATCTCATCGGCCACCATTCGTCAATGATCATCTCATTTTGGATGACGCTAAACGCGGTTGGGAAAGGCCAAACGACTACCAAAATGAATCTAAAGCCTCTGTTTTTTTTCTTATAGTCTCTCTTCGACCGAGAGCTCCCAAGACCTCACTACGCCATACATTGGCCCAGTTCATTCCTTTGATCACTATCAACGGTGGTTGGGAAAGTCCAAACCCTAATTTAACAAAACCAAACCTCAAAACCTCTTCTCTATCCCCAAATCAAACCTCGAAAACCATATACAAACCCACTAATCGCGTCAAAAGTCCCCTAACTTCTTGACTTCTCGACTCCCTCACTCTCTAACGATCTCTTTACTCTGATGGACAACTAGAACGACTCCGGTACACTACTCTACCCCTCATCTCTTTCTTTTATTTTGAATAAAAAAAACTGGAAATCAAAATCGAAATGAAAACCGAGGTGAAAATACCTTTGAAATGCTTGTATTTCCTTTTGAGACTTTTTTGATGTCGAATTGCCAACCCTTTATATGTATTTTTTTAGGGGTTTTTAACCCTTTTTTACAAGGTTTTTATTAGAATAGAAAATACAACTCATCATTCTGTTTTTTAATTTGCTTGCATGGTTATTTACGAGGCAAAGAAATGGTTGATTTATTGTTGTGCTACTGGGACCACCGATCGGGCACTTCACGTGGCCATGAGACCACTGTTAACGTGAAAATGAGGCCAAGAGTTTTGGTGATACGGTCGAGATGTGTCTGGGGTTTGACCAACACTAAAAATGATCTGGACTGTTGGATCAGAGATTTGATTCAATGGTGAGTAACTCGACGACACAAGAAGAGCTGAGACATTAGGTTTCTCCCAAGTTCTAAATGTTTGTGCTTGTTAGGCTCCAGTTCAGATATTTTTGAATTGAGATTTTGATATAACAATAATTTGTAAAATTAATTTTGGACTTAATCAAAATTTTTAAAAAATTATAAAAAATAATTCAAAGTCCAAATTAACTTGAAAATTATGTTTTAAATATTTTTTAACTTAGTCGAACCTTTTCAAAAACTTACTCGATTTTCACGTTTTAAAGTTAAGTTTCTAAGGATTTTTGTCTCAAATGATCGATCCCCTAACAAAAGGACCGATTCATTTGACCAAAGAATCGATCCCCTTGAAAAATGATCGATCCCTTTAATTCCAGTAGGTTTGGGATCTATCCCTTCACAAAAGGATTGATTTGTGAAGGAAAAGGATCAATCTCTTCACCAAAAGGATCGATTCTTCGATGAAAATGATCAATCTATTACCCTAAAGGATCGATCCCTTTCTTGCAACAATCGAATTACTTGAAAAAAGGATAGATTTTTGTATGAAATGGATCGATCCTTTTCCAAATAATTCAAATGTCACAAGAAAGAGATCGATCCTTTTCATTGAGGGATCAATCCTTTTTCTCGAGGGATCGATCCTTTTGTGAAGGGATTAATCCAAAACCTACTGGAATCCAATGGATCGATCCTTTTTGAAAATGATCAATCCATTGGTCAAAGGGGTGATCCTTTTTCTAGGAGATCGATCATTTGAGCCAAAAATCCTTGGAAACTTAACTTTGAAGTGAAAAAAATGATCGAGTAAGTTTTTTGTTGAGCTTATATTTTGATACAACAAATATTCGTAAAATTGATTTTAGATTTAATCAAATATTTCAAAAAATAATTCAAAGTCCAAAATATCTTGAAAAATATGTTTTCTAAATTGTTTTATATATGTGAAATGTTTTTGAGTTAATCAAAACATGTTTAAAGTGTTTGAAATATGTTTAAAGGTTTTAAAATATGAAAAACACTATCCAGTTACTATTTGGCACTATTCATGACACTATTCATATATGAGTACTGTTTACGATTTCGAAACTTCTATAAGAGTTTTAAAACTTTGCACCCTGAAACTATTTTAACTACCCGATTTTCTTTAAATGTCATATTTTTAAGTAAGATATTCAAAACTTTCATCAAAGTTTCGAAACGTTTCCCAAAGTTTTGAAACTGCATGTGCAGGTGGCCTTTATTGCATGTTTTTAAAGCTTCCAAAGACTATTACTCATCCCCAATGGTCATAAACGGCTAGCAACTCACACACAATAAAAACACTCTAAGGACACTTGAAGAAGGTCAGTACACCTATCCAAGCTTAAAGATCAAGAGAAAAAAGTATTTCATTCTTATTTTTTTTATTTTCTATTCTATTTACTGTATTGAGCCTTATGAATATCTTGGTATTCATTCTTTGTGAGCTTAAATATTTGTAAACACCTACCTAGTGAGGTATTCTTGTTTACCCAAATCAAACCTTGAAAAAGGAGAGTTGTTCTAGTTTAGCCTTAGAAAAACTAGAGGTTTAAAGGTTACACCTTATCCTTGAAAGGTAAGAACAAATCAGTGAGTTTGTTAGAAAATCCTTAGTGTGGAGCTAGGGTAATAGATGTAGACTTGGTTGAGAAGTTGAACCACTATAAATCATTGTGCCAAATTTTCTATCTTTTATTACTTCCACACCAAAGATTTTTAAAGGCCAATTCACATCCCCTCTTGGTGGTTTTCGATTGATTGATCAAGGTCAACAATTAGTATAAGACCAAGTCTTTATCGATGGTTTAACAACCTTGAGAAGGTCGTTGAAGAGATCAATGAACTGAGAAAGATGGCTTCCATTTCTGGCTCATTCTACATGGAGGACTCCCAACCAATTGGCAAGCCTCCATACTTCAATAGGGCTAACTATGATTATTGGAAGAATTTGATGAAGCTATTCATTCAATCCATTTAACTTGGAGCATGGAAGATAATGATGAAGGGATATTCTTCTTCAATGAAGAAGATGAAGGAGTGAACAAGAATGGAAGAAATTTCAACAAAATTCTATGACTATGCACATTTTATTTTGTGCACTTGGTCCCGATGAGTATGAACGAGTTCTTTCATGTTCAAATGCCAATGAGTTATGGGATAAACTTGAAGAATTACATGGTGACAAGAAATAACAACCATCAAGTTCAAACCTCATCTCAAATCCAAAGGTTGTATGTTTAATGGCTTTTGAAGAGCTTAAGGTATCTTCTAACTCAAGTGAATTAAATATATATTCTTTTGATGAGTTACAAGATGCATAAAATGAATTTATTTTGGAATTTGAGACCATGAATTCCAAGTATAATAAATTGATTTCTAAATTCAAAAATGAAAATGATTTTCTTTTGAAAGCAAAATTAGATTTTGAAAAACAAAATGAAACTTTGAAAAATGAATTTTGAGTTTTCAAAAATGAAAATTGAAGGTTTAGAAAAAGAAAATATTGATTTGAAAGTTAAGCTTGAATACTTAACAAAAGAAAAAGAAATAATTTCTAAAAACAATTCATCTATTTAAAAAATGGAAAAATGCTCACATTGCCATTATCATGGTCATGATATACATACTTGTCCTATTAAAAATAGAAAACATTTCAAAATTAGACAAGTATGCGTTCCTAAGGAACTAGAGACATTTAAACTAACAATCATGGACCCAAAGCAATTTGGGTACCAAAAACCAAGTGAATGTCTCTTGTAGGTGTGTGTTGGAGCAATGGTGATAAAGCTAAAGAATCTAAAATGCTATATTCACACAAAGAAAATGATAGGTAATCTCCAACCTTAAAGACTTTTGATTTTGTAATTTGATTGCCTATTCTATGGTTTTTATGCACGTATGAGTGTTGAGCCTAAATGTTTACATTTTTTTTCTCGTGTATGTTGAAAATATGTTATGGTGAACATTTTTTGTTAAATGCTTTTATAAATATTTTTATTCATCATAATGAATTTTGGTCAAGTTAAATTTTTAATGTTTTAATGATTTTTTTCAAAATATCTTGACATTAATGTGCCTTTATTGAAAACTATTTTTAAAATAAGTAATATCCTTGATTTATTGAATAATTTTAAAATTTGAAATCACATAAAGCTTATGATGCCAAGCTTGATAATGTTTTAAAATCTCTTTCAATTGGTATCATTTAAATGATGCATATTGGTTTTTCTAAAAAAATGATGCATATGTAAAAAAATTTTAAATATTTTTCTTAACTTGCATATGCCGTCTTTGACATCCTCCATACAAACAATTAGTATCATATTTTTTCTTGCATATTAGTATCCCGAGCTTTATCTTTAAAAGTTTTCTTGAGATGTCTAAGTAAGGGGTAACTATAGAAAATTATTTTAATAGATTTGCGTGAATGCAAATCAAAATCATGCAAATTTTGATTTATGAAATATATTTTTCTATTGTATGATTATATAGTAATTAGTTTGAATGTTCATCAATTGATTTTAAATGTTTGAATCTTGATATTTTGATGAAATTCATTCTTTTACTTTTTCCATATTTGCATATATATATATATGCTTAGCTTTTACATCTTTAATATGCAAATACAAATTGTTAAACGTTCATGCATATGCTTTCATTAACAATTGGTATCCATATTAAATGCAAGGCATTGTGTAGTGCTTTATGCATATGGGATTCAATATATCATTCTTAATTATTTCATAAAGTATAACAAGTCTTGGATTTATTGAATTTCATGTGTTATTAACATGTTTTCTTATCTTATTGAAATTCAATATTATTTTTAAGTGCATAAGTGTTTTTGTGCCAAAACTTTTAATGGAATGCTTTATTAAGGGGTAGTTTTTTTTAAATGATTTATATGCTTGATCTCTTTATTTTTTTAATTAACTTATTCTCCATTGTTGAATTGTTTTTTGATATTACAAAAATGAGAAGTAAGTGAAAAATTAAATTTCTCAAAGAAAAAAGAGGATCTTAAATATTTTTTTTAATAAATTCTCTTATTTAAAATATATTTTTCTAAGGGGTAGCTTTTGTCAAAAACTTTTTTTTCAAAAAATATTTGTTATATAAAAAGGGGAGATTGTTGAGCTTATATTTTGATATAACAAATATTTTTAAAATTGATTTTGGACTTAATCAAATATTTCAAAATTAATTCAAAGTCCAAAATATCTTTAAAAATATGTTTTCTAAATTGTTTTATATATGTGAAATGTTTTTGAGTGATTTAAAACATGTTTAAAGTGTGTTTAAAGTTTTTAAAATATGAAAAACACTATTGAGTCAGTATTTGACACTGTTCATGACATTGTTCATACATGGGTAATGTTCACATTTTCGAAACTTCTGTAAGAGTTTCGAAACATTAAACCCTAACACTATTTTAACTGCCAAATTTTCTTCAATGGTCATATTTTTAAGTAAGAGTTTCGAAACTTTCATAAAAGTTTCAGAACCTAAAACGACAGTGTCTTTCGAAGTTTCGAAACTTTCACAATAGTTTCAAAACTTTGATTAAAGTTTTGAAACTTTCCCCAAAGTTTCGAAGTTGCATGTGCATGTGGCCTTTATTGCATGTTTTAAAGTTTCCAAAGGCTATAACTCATCCCCAATGGTCGTAAACGATAGCAACTCATTCCAAACAATAAAAATACTCCAAAGACACTTGAAGAATGTTACTACACCTATCCAAGCTTAAAGATCAAGAGAAAATAGTCTTTCATTATTATTTTTTCCCATTTTCTCTTGTATATAGTGTGTTGAGCCTTATTGAATATATTTGTATTCATTCTTTGTGAGCATAAATATTTGTAAACACATACCTAGTGAGGTATTCTTATTTACCCAAATCAAACCTTGAAAAAAAGGAGTGGTTCTAGTTTAGCATTAGAAAAACTAGATAGTTGTAAAGGTTACACCTTGTCCTTGAAAGGTAGGAACAAATTAGTGAAATTGTTAGAAAATACTTAGTGTGGAGCTAAGGTAGTGGATGTAGACTTGGTCGAGAAGTCAAACCACTATAAATCATTGTGCCAAATTTTCTATATTTTATTACTTCCACACCAAAGATTTTTTAAAGGCCAATTCACCCCCTCTTGGAGGTTTTCTGTTGATCGATTGAGCCCAACATTTTTTAAAAGGATCGACTAAGTTGGAAAACATTTAAAACATATTTTTTCAAGTAAATTTGGATTTTGAATTATTTTTGATAAAATTTTGACAAATTCGATTAAGTCCAAAATTAATTTTACAAATTTTTGTTATATCAAAATCTCAATTCAACAATCTTCCCCTTTTGATATAACAAAACCTTTTCAAAAATTGTTATTGAAAAATGCTCCCTTTTGAAAATTAATAAAACAATTTGAGAATTTGTGAAAAATTTAAGCTCCAATTTTTAAGTTTGAAAAATAATTTTTCATTTTATACTTACTTCTCATCCCTTTTTATTATCTCAAAAATAATTCAACAATGTTAGTATCATATAACAATGAAGACAAAATAATTAAAATAAGCTAGAATCAAGAATAAACATATTAAGGTGCTAAAAGCATAAATATCCCAAAATATCAAATGCATATAAGTTCAAATATCCAACATGAGAATCATCCAAATATCAAATAAACATAGGTTCAAAATACCAAACATCAAAAGTCAAATATCCAAATGTAGCAAAGTCTAAAGATATGAAAATAACATGATATGCATGCATGAACTAAGATGGTGATGAAGAAGGGAAAGAAAATCTATCAAGCTGATGTTGGACTGCTTGATGGACTTGGAGAAAACCAATAGACTGAAGCATCCTCTCTCCTCAAAAGTTCAAAAGAAATCCATGAGAGGGATCGGGTTTATATGAGCCGCTCTCTCAAGCTCCTCTATAACGTTGTCATTACGTGCATAATCTATATGTTCATCTCCATCGTTATCATCATTTATATACTCTTCATGGCAACTACAGACCCAACGCATGGATCCCTTGGGCTCTTCTATGTAGTCGATCTTCACTATAGTGCTACGACCAATGGTCCTCTTATCGGAACAAAATGTGTCTGGCTCGTAAGATGTATCGATATCGAGAAGCTCAAACAAGTGACTGAGATACATTCCATAGACAAGGTTCGATTGAGCCTTCAATTCGATGACACTCACGATATCGTTAAAGATCATACCAACAAGGTGAAGTGACAACTCATCATTTTACTTGTCAAATAAAATAGCCTTAATCTTAAAATAAAATAAAGAATAGTATAGAGATTAAGGATTAATCCGTAGGGAATATGGAATTTATGGATTGATTTTTGTTCCAAGGCTAGGCATGATCTGCAAAATAAAATAAAGAGGGGGTTTTGTTTGATTGAAACTAAAGAAAATAAAATTGAAAGGAAGTAAAGTTGAATTAAAATTCTAATTATAAAAATCAGCCTCTGGCTTTCGCTTTGCCTCAAATTCCATCAATCATTGAAATAGATCTTAGCTTTGAATTCATGCCAGTTAGAGTCTATAGGGCCCAACTCTGATAACTTGTTTTTCTCTCAATTGAATCGACAATCTAAGACAATCTTTGATTGAAAGTCCTTATGTCTACTAACTGCGACAATCGTTAGTAGTGCCAACTCGATTTCAAAGCTTTAGAAAAACCTGACTCGGATAGTGTCTCACTGAGAATCGAATCCGATCTCAGTTTCCAATAGTAGATCGCCACTAAGTGTGTTCCCAAGAAGTCAAATATGTTACAAGTCGATCATTCCTTCCAACTATCAATCGAAAACATTATCAATCCAATGTGCACTTTTTGAAAAGAAAATGTTTTTGATTTTTAAAGGATGGTCGATTAGTAATCATTGATTCTAGAAAACTAAGAATGTAACCCGAAGGGTATTATGTACTTTTCAATTCTCACGACCGAAATTGATTTATTCCTTTAGCCTTGGGCTATGCAAAACTTAGCTAAGTATAATAGAAATCATATTTAGAATTTTAAAAGAAAAATAATTAAAAAAAAAGTAAAAACTAAAGAGAAAAGTGAAAACTTTTATAAAACAAGAGAAAAGGAAAAAAAAAGAGAATTCAAGAAGTGAATGATGATTTGAGGGTTACCCCAAGAGGATATTTATAGTCCTCAAAAACCCTAAAAACCCTAAGAGATGATTAATAAAATATTGCAAAGACAATTCCTAAAAATCAAAAAAAATAATTCCTAATAAATTGTAAAAGATAATTCTCATAATTGTTTGAAATAAATTTAAAAAATAAAGATAAATCCTAAATTCACGTCTGGATTTACGACTGAGTCTTCTGCTTGCACAAAAATGCTGACTGGATCTTCTAGAAGTGAAGCCATGCCCCAAGTCATGCCCACTGGTTCAGTCTTGATTCCAAAAAAATAAAAACTTGCACAATTCATCCCTTTTAGTATAGTTTTTGGAATCCAATGTCCTACAATAGAAAATAAGATAAAATGCCTAACTTAGAAACATAAACCGATAAATAAAAGATTAATTAATAGTAAAATAATAACTAAATTAAGCACTTACCATGAAGCTTGAGATTTTGTTAGATGCAAAACATCCATCAATAGTAGCTTTCGTGGACAGTGGAAAATTTTGTGCCACGAGCACGAATGCAATGAGAGGCAATCAGATGAAGCAAACGATCATGAAGGGAGAAAAGGTGGTTCTATTGTTTAAAAGGTTCATATCGAAAGGAAAAATAGCCATTTTCATTGTCATCGTCGGTAAGAGGGAGGTTAAAGGTTTGGACGATGAAGTCGATGGAAATGGTGATGGTATGACCCATAAGGTAAAAACAATGGTATGATAATTAGTACCATCATGAGAAGTGGAAGACACATGAACATTCAAATAATAGGCTCGGACCAAAGAAGGTAAGTAGTGCCATGCAAGTTAAGAAAAGTAAAAAGCTTCATGTCTTTTAAATGTTGCTTATAATCCAATTTTTCTAAAAACTTAAAATAAATTTTTCGGATTTCCATAATAGGTTGATAAGCAAAAAGTGAGTCAAAACTCTCATGAGCTTTGGTGGATTTAAAACATTGGTCAATCCAAGAATCAATTTGAGTGTTGCTTGAGGATTGACCCTTTGAAGCCATTGTTTTTCTTTTTGGCATTTTTGAAAGATTTGAAGAAATTGTGAGTTTAAAACAAAATATATTTTTAAAGGATGCAAAAAAATAATTTAGGAAGAATTAAAAACAATTTTTGGGCATGAAAAAGACTTACGAACGAATGGCTTTGAAGGTGGTTTTGATTGGGGACTTTTATCAAACACCTTGTGGTGTAAGATAAAAATTTGAGATTTTTGAAAGATTTGGTTATGGGTAATGCCAAGTAATAAACAATTTAAAATTTATTCTCTAGCCACCTAATTCAACCCAATTTTGTTGAATTTAAAAATTAAAAAGTTAAAGTTGTATGAATCATACCAAAATATGATGATTCATCTGAAATAGTGTTAAGAATCCTTGAAAGGAAGTTTGAAGAGTGATTTCACGCAAAACCCATTTGGAATTGATTTGATTTTATGAAATTTGTAGTTTGAGACGATTTTGGGTGTTTGAGTTCGAAATATGGCTTGAATAGGGTGATATGCGGCTTAATAAAGTTAAAATAGGTTTTCTACACACATTTGGCCTAAATGGATTGATCTATCACAAAAAGAATAGATCTCTTGTGCATTAAATGCTATTTTTGGTTGTAGGTAACAGCTATAATGATCCCCAATGGCTCCAAATGGCTAGAATTGATGGATAAGGTATTAATTGAAGGTCAAAGCTTCCCAAGGTCAACAAGAAACATATTGAACTGACCTACCAACATCAAAGTATTCCTTTGTGTTTAATGTTTCAAATTCTATGCAATAAACACACTTATGAGCTATATTATTTATTTTGCTCAAGTGTGTATTAGGTGAGTGCTTAAATTGTACAAACATATTTGCCTTGTGAGGTTTTCTCATTTTTTTTTCTTTATTTGTATTTACTTTTTGGGAGAGTGTGTACTCAAGGTTTTGGAGTATAAACCTTGAAGTATTTATAAGGTTACATATTTTCCTGAAAGGTAAGAAAATCTAGTGGATTTTAGAAATCTTTAGTGTGGATGCTAAGGTAGTGGATATAGACTTCGTTTAGAAGTAGAACTTGTAACACCCAAAACTTTTATTAAGAACTAAATTGAAATAAAGGAATTACGCATATCTAAGGTGAAAACAAAGGAAAAATAGGACCCTTTAATGAATTAATTTTCCCCAAAAGTTAAGATATTTTTACTTGGGTGATTATGAACCATTTGATTGGATGGGGGTTTCCATCTTCAATTTAGACCATTGGATCTAAAGAATTATATGGTTGTCATTTTGTTAGAAAATAAGTTTATATATGGAAATAAAGAGATGGAGAAAATTGAAAAGATTATATTCTTCTTATTTTGTAAGAAAACGTGAAAAAGAGAGGTAAGGTAAATTCTCTATCTTTTCTTCATTTCCTCCATTTCTAGTTAGATTTGATGTTAGCTTGTTAGAGATAAAAATGTTCATCTCCTTATTTCCTTTAAGTTGAATAAAAGAATGAATATATTGAATGATTGACATTCAAACCCTAAGATTGTCCATGAAAGTTCTAGTGAGAGAGTTCACGGGTTTAGATATTTTGATAGAATGAAGAGAGACAAGTGATTTTCTTTCACCTCTAATGTTGTATTTTCTTAAGACAAGTGAAGAAATCAAGTTATGGGAAATGTAAATCTTGGAGGTTAGAGACCAAGGGTAAGAGTCTCCATGCTTGTCTAATTATTCATGTTATATCTTTGTGTTTAAGGATGTTAGAATATATTTAGTGACTTTGAGTTGATTTTCTGCAAAGAGTCTTGGGGAAGATCAAAAGGAAGAAGAGAAATGTAATTCTTTCAAGGGAGAAGTGTAAGATCTTTAGTGAAAGTATTGGATGCTTGCTTGAGGTGAGTATCCCTTGGACTTTGGATTGTTTCATGATTGTCATAATATCAATGCCTTACTTGTCATACTTGGATATTTGATTTGAGGTTTGAGTAGTAATTCCTAAGAGCCTTATTTTGGAGATAAATTGATTAGGTAAAAATGTTATGAGCATGCTTAGTTTACCCTGTTATATGATGATTGCACTATTAAAACCAGATTTAAGGTTGGAAATCAGGTTACATATTGGAAAACATATTTCAAGTTGAAAATTAGATTTTAGGCTGGAAACCAGATTTTAGGTTGGAAAATAGATTTCAGGATGGAAAATAGATTTTAGGTTGGAAACCATATTTCAAGTTGGAAACCAGATTTTAAGTTGGGAACCAGATCCCTAAGGGTAAGTCTATTATGAGTTATTGTTGTAATTATGTGACAAAATTTAATTGGTGTAAGTATATGATAAGTTCTCTTCTAGAAATATATGTCAAATTTGACTAGTGCATACATGTTTAAGTTAGTGTTGAGATTACGTGTTACACTTATTGATGTAAGTATATGGAATCTCTTAATTAGTTATATGTCTAAAATAACACAAGATAAATGAATAAGAATACTCGTTTAAGAATAACAGTGATTGGAGAACCCTCCATGTTGATATATTTAGAATACCCTATTTGTAGTAAATGTTTTATGGAATTTATTAAGGATTAAAATACATATTCTATGATGTATAAAGGATTGCCATGTTGCATACCTTGGTGCATAATATTGGGAAGGCTTAAGGCAATTCAACCATTCTTTATTATGATGATATATGATGATATGGAGGCTTAAGGTAAGTTATTGATTACGTGTAAATGTGTGTGTTGTGGTACGCAAATCTGTGCAAGTATACACAATCAATGTAAGTAATATAGTCGTGAATGAGTATTGTCTCCATAGGGATTGGAGGGCATTTAAAAGATGTTATAGTAAAAAGGTGCCACAAACTAAATCTAAGTATCTAAATGTAATGGTATAAACAAAGGAAGAATATATTTGTGGCAGATGGTATGAACAAGTGGAAAAAGTTTGTTACGACAAGAAATTTTTAGTGAAGTGAACATGAATTTTGTGTCATGACAAGAAAAATATGCAAGAGTAAACAAATAACAATTGTTAAGTCAAAACTTAATTGCAAGAGTAAGTAAATAAAAGTTGCTAAGGCAAAAAATTTATGAACGCTTGAAATAGGCTGGCAACCTCACACAATCAAGCTTCTATGGAGTAAATGGTTGGACTTGCTATGGCGAGAAATTATTCTATGCCTGGATGACCGAGTACCCTATGCCTATGCTGCCCGACAGGATTTACTAAAGTGTTCTCAGGCTATCTCTAGTAAAGAACATGATAAACTTTTGTCCCGATAATACCTCTCAGCGTAAACTATGAACCTAGCTAATCGATTGAGTGCTATCCCTTTTAGTCGATTGAAACTCTCTCCTTATCTCTAAGGTGGATTAAAACCTCACCATCTCGGATTAGTTCCTTTGTTCACGTAGATCTAACCTAACTCTCTCGATATTAGGTATCAACACTTAGAAAATGGCTATCTCTGAAAATCACTTACAATGACTAAGCATGTTAGGCTATGGAAAATGGAAATCTATCAAGAGCTCTTACATTGCAATGACATAAAGTTAAAACAGTGAACAAAACAACATTAAACATGAACATACTAAAAATCATCCATTAACATGAAATAAAATATCAATCATAAAAAATCCAAAAAATCCAACACCAAATAGATTAGTTCATGGTTTGGCTAAGTTCAAACAAGATAACCCTTAAAAGAAGCCAACAAATATAATAAAATGGAAAGCAAATGAGAAGGAAACTCCCAAAATGGGGCTGCTGTCGTGACGCCTAGACCACCACCATGGCTACTCATGCAGACTAGCCTCTCTCGAGGGCCTAACTGCTACATCGACGAAGATCGGCTATGGAGGTTACCACCAAAATGAAAGAAGGAAGAATATAAAGAAAATATGGTACTACCTCCGAAAGCTCAAAATATGGAAATTCTAGGGATCCCTAAAAACATGGGCATCATTTTTTCTATTTATAGTTAGGAATTTATAGGGTTTTGTGCCCTTGAAATTCCATCATTTACCATTGATTTCATGACCAAAATGTGACAACAAGCCAACTGGTTGTGGTTCTAAATTAGCAGCAGTGGTAGGGGTTTACGTGAAGCTCATTGGATAGTTGGCCACGCGACGTCAGCTAATTTGTCTTGTACTGTGTCCAGAATTTCAAGAAAAACTTGTCGCGACAAAATTTGTTCCTCACGGTCATCGTCTTCAATTCCTTTGGCCCTCGCACAAAATTTCTCATGGTCAATAATTTCCTCATCGGTCATTTGCTATCACATGTATCATCACAACCAACACACAACCCTTCCCATCAACATCATTTTTATAAAGAAAAACTAGCTGAGGCAAAACTTTTCCACTACATTCAATAAATGTCCTAAATGCAACTAAAATGTTATGACAATGGCTTTTAGATAATCAATAACTTAAGTAAAAAGACCCAAAATGTAGTATTTTTACGGAGTTATCACACTCTAAACTTAAGCTATTGTTTATCCTTAAGCAATGGATAATTATCAACAGAAAATTAAAATGATATGGCAAAGTCTAAATCAGGACAGTCAAGTGGTATAAGATTTCAGCTCTCAGCAACAAGTTTGGCTTCAACATGCTAGACTAATTGAGAAGTCATGTACCTTTACCTATTTCAAGATCCTTTGCAAGTGTGTGTGCATGATTGTATCTAGTATATGCTTAACGAAATTAGAAAGTCCATAAGTAAGTTCTTTTGTTTTGCCAAGGCATAAAATTAGTCATTAAGCACAAAATTAATTCTATTTATTTAACACTTAAACTTTTTAATTTTTTCAATTTTTTTAGCACTGCACAAGGGGATTCAACCTATCACAACTACCATGCCACACTCTAGATGAATGGAGAATAGCTTCCATCATCAAGCTAGTAAGGCATAGTCATCCCGTGACTACATTCATTCACTCATGTGCTAAGGCTGCCATTTATCAAGGGGTTTCCAGGCAATGATGTCACACAGAGGAGTGTCCCTCTACAGTTATATCGAGGCATTTATTTGCAATTCAACATAATTCAAAATATTGAGGAGTTTAACTTATCCTTTCAAACATTGATATATCAATTTAGTTCATTACCAGAATTTTATGCCCAGAAATGCATAAGTTCTTTCATAAAAAATTTCTAAGTTCATTAAGCATAGAAAACATACAATCTTGTTCAAAAAGTCACAAAGAATCAAGCCCTAGGGTTGGTTCTATCCTCCTCAATAGTCATGTACATTAATTTCTAGCCATGGTAAAAAAAATTATCATCATCGGGCATCATTAACTTATTCCAAAAAACTAGCCTAATCCTAACTAATGCCATAAAAAAACCTTTTCTACTAAACATTATCAATGCAAATGACTAAGTACGAACGATACCTCCCCCAAACTTGAGGTATGCATTATCCTCAATGCATGAAATCTAAACTAAAAATGAAATGCAATGCAAGGTACATTTACTAACATCTACTTTGATGGTGGTGGAGTTGTTTTGTTTAGATTCATAATATAGAGAAGTTCAAACATGGTTGTCTGTCCTCTTTAGGCAATGCTTGGTCAGAGGTGTTGCAATTTGTTCCATGGCATTTGTACAGATGATTGGACATCATCAACAATGTCATTGTTTGTGCCAACAACAATTGAGTCTTCTTTCTAAGTGGGTGCAACATCCATAAGGGCTTTACCCTTGTCCACATGTTTGAAAGTCTATTCTTCCTAAAAAAAACTAATATTAAAAGTAAATAAAGAAATAAAGCAATGAAAAACAAACACACAAACACACAACAACAAAAATAATAATATTTTTGCCATGAAAAAAATTAATGAGAGTTGAAGGGATGCAAACTCCAAAATATCCTGAATTGATATGACAATTTTGTCATGTTCGATCAGAGCACCAATATAGACCAAAATGTCCCACACATAAAACAATTTCACCTTCAAAATATTTTACCCTGCATTTTGTGTCTTTCACATCTTAAATGTAGGACATTTGCAGTAGTCCTCTCTCTTTTAAAGTGATCTCCACGTGAAGTTGAATCGTAGTGGAATAGGATCTCTTTGTTATGCGTCTTCAACCTTTGAGGGAAGGCTGGTTGGGGGTCTGACTTCATCTGCTGTAGGTGGGGGAGAAACTTTTGCCTTGGCAATAAATTTTTCTCCATTAGTAGAGAAACTAGTTGAACCCTCATCCTTGTCTTTCTCCATAAGCAGTTCTTCTTGTACAACAAGTTCAACTTGACCTTTAGATTCTTCTAGTACAATGCCACATTGAAAAATTTCTTGCTTCTTTCCCCCATACTTGTCTTCTTTGGGTACCACTCCTCAGTGTAAGCACACTTTATTACTCATTTCTGTGAGTCTTAGTGACCTTAGTATCACAGGGAGGCTTCCTTGTGGGCGAGCATGTAATGCTTGGCGATTTGGCTCACTTGGTTCTCCAACGCTATCATAGATGGGCTATGACTTTACAATAAAGTTGCCTGACTTTGCAACAATATGCATTGGCTTTTAATTGTTGAAGAATGTTCATGCAACAAGGCCTTAGTTGAAGTCATAAAATCTTTTGTCGAGGCCATAAATTCTTCTAGAGAAGCTTTAAGGGAATTAGCATTTGAAGAAGATGCTAAACCTTTGTAAATATTTTTCCAAGACATATTTTTTGAAAACCTGGGGTTCAACCAAATTTTGTTGTTGATTCGAGTTATTGGCATTGTTGGCTCATTGATTCCCCAAAGAAAAATTTGGATGCTGAAGCTATCCTCGATTGTAAGTTTTCGAATGAGGGTTGTTTTTACCTCTATTGAAGTTTCCCATGCGGTTGGAATACTCGTGGTTGTCAGGGTATTCGTTCACATTATGATTGCCATGGCATAAAATACATGCAGAACTTGCCACCTTGACTTCCTTCACTTCGCTAGAACATTGAAGATTTTTCAACATATTATTAATGGTTAATAGTTGAGTTGAAATAGAGTCCTCGGAATCCAACCCAAATTTCCTTGAGCTTTTCTCCCTGTTCTTAGCCTTGAAGAAGAGAATTGATAGTCATTGTTTGATATGTTATCAAGGATATAAAATGCTTCTTTAGGTGACTTGTCCAATAAAGTATCGTTTTTCCCAACATCTAGCATCGACCTTGTTATAGCATTTATACCATGGTAGAACATAACAACTTGCCTCCAATCGTGAAATCCATTGTTGGTCCACTTGCGTAGGAGTCCCTTGTATCCATCCCAACACTCACACATAGACTCGTCATTAGCTTGAAAAAAAGATGCTATGGCATTCTTAAGATGGTTGTTCATATTGGGTGGATTATTCCAAATCAATTTTTTTAGCACAAGTCTACTCATGATTTTATCGAGCCGGAAGGTACTCCATTAAGCCATCCCCTAGCACGATCTTTCAAAGAGTATGGAAATAACTTCAATTTCAGTACATCTTCATGCACTACTTGTTGTTGAAAGGAGTCACAAACCTAAAAAATGCTCGAACATGTTACCTTGCATCCTCATGAGGTAAACCACTAAATTGCCCTATCAAGTTCAACATGGCGACATGACCGGTTTGAGCTCGAAGTTGGTTAACTGAATTTCAGGAGCTATAATACCATGTTTTAGGTCGTCCAAGGTGGGAACTAAATGATCTATAATAGTTCGTGGTATTGTAGCATTCCTTACATTTTGATTTTCCGTAAAATTTAATTTTCCAGGTCCTCCACTTTATTTTGAGCTTTATATATAATTCTTTGATCATTTTGAACACCTCTTTCTTGAAAGAAGAGTTGCTCGATTTTCAGGTTGCAAATGAGATAATGGTTTATTGGTTCTTCTACAAGTTATGCAACAACTCAACACCTGAAAAGGGTAAACAAAAATAACAAATAAATTCATACTAAAAAATAAAGAATTAAAATAATACTATAAAAACAAAAATTGACAATCCCCTACAACGGTGCCAAAAACATGATCGCGTATAAATGTGTGTGTTATGGCACACAAATCTATGCAAGTATACATAATAAATGCAAGTAATACAGTACTGAGTGTAACACCCTCGACCCGTACCCGACTCGGATATGACTCTGAGGTGTCACTTGATTTTTCAACTCTTTGACCTTTTAAAAATTTGACTTTTATTGGAAAAATGAAAACACATTTACAAAATATATAAGAGCATCTACAATTTAAAAATTTATAGTACATGCCAACCAAATTTACCATAACAAAAACACATACAATTCAAACTTTTCTGATCTGACAGTCTGAACCAGTATGTTGCCCTTTCCTTGCTTACTTGGCTTACACATCGAATCTCTTTGAACCTACGTGTGAAACAATCACACGCTAAGTCTATGACTTAGTGAGACATAATGAATATATTAAAGAAATAACATTTACGTTATTTTCAAAATAACATTAAGTACAAAAACACTATATTCTTCATAACTTATAACATATATTACTCAACATTGATTACTTTATAACTATTTGATACTTGATTTTACATTTCCTTAAATGTATTTCATATCATAAAATATCAAACTACGAATTTAATCATATAAATAATAGTAATACATAAAACTAACTTGGTAAACCAAATTTCTTTCACATAACCTGTGAAACAATATTTAGTATGCCCAACATACCTATAAATCAATATTTTTCCAAAGTATACATTTATTTTCCCAATATATGTCGAATGAGAATACAAGGTACATGAGTTGCACCTAAGTGCTAAACGAAAGCATAGGTTTTGTGATGACAACAACACTATACCAAGGTAACAAAATGGAAATTCACAAACTCATAATGAATACCATGGGTGCACACATAGTGCCGAAATGGTAATTCAAAAACTCATTATGAATACAATGGATGTGCACATAGTGTCGAAATGGTAATTCACAAACTCATTATGAATACCACGGATGCACACATAGTGCCAAAAGTACACATAGTACTGATACGAAAATGCAACATATGCATTAAAAAAATCGATCGATAACCATTATACACAAAGTATGTCAAAATGCACCTATTACTCTCAATGCACATACAATAGGCTTTTAAATCAATTTCGCATATTAAACATTTATTCAGAAACATCAATAGTTGTTAAAACAATATAAAAGTTCATCCATCTATTTTAGTATGCCCAACATACCTATAAATCAATATTTTTCCAAATTATACATTTATTTTCCCAATGTATGTCGAATGAGAATACAAGGTACATGAGTTGCACCTAAGTGCTAAACGAAAGCATAGGTTTTGTGATGAAAACAACACTATACTAAGGTAACAAAATGGAAATTCACAAACTCATAATGAATACTATGGGTGCACACATAGTGCCGAAATGGTAATTCAAAAACTCCTTATGAATACAATGGATGTGCACATAGTGTCGAAATTGTAATTCACAAACTCATTATGAATACCACGGATGCACACATAGTGCCGAAAGTACACATAGTACTGATACGAAAATGCAACATATGCATTAAAAAAATCGATCGATAAACATTATACACAAAGTATGTCAAAATGCACCTATTACTCTCAATGCACATACAATAGGCTTTTAAATCAATTTCGCATATTAAACATTTATTCAGAAACATCAATAGTTGTTAAAACAATATAAAAGTTTATCCATCTATTTTAGAGCATTTCACACTCTAAAATTATTCGTAAAATCATTTTTATAAACCTTATGAAAATATTTCAAAATACGATAAAACATGCTTTTATAAAAACATTCGAGGTTGACTCATCGCAAGTCATCCACATATCATATAAGTACATAATAAATGCACTCATCTTTGACTCACTTAATCCTTATACGTCAATTCGTTTAGCACTTGCTTTCAATCGAATCTACACATTAACATGATCAATATGAATATCGGAGCTCAATTAACATCTAACCAATTAACCTTTACTTAAGCAAAATGAAAAACCAAATTTAATTTTCCAGACTGAATAATATCGGTACTCTTCCTGTAGTATCCATACTTCTCTTCTATGGTACTGATACCTACTTCAGTATCGATACAATTTCGACATTCTGGAATTTCATCTTTACTTACAGTATCGATACCTTACCCTTGGTATTGATACCTTCACATCAATATTGATACTTCTTCAACCAATATCGATAATGTCCATCCGGTTCATACTATTTCCTTCAATTTATCCTTATAGTATCAGTATTGTTCTTCCAGTACCGACACCCTTACCCAGAAATCAACCATTTCACTTCGAAATTTACCCAAACTTCACTTAAATCTCTTATCATTAACTCTATTCAAGCCCTTAAACTCATTTACACTTATTACCACTAACTTATATCCAATAAAACCCCTTTAACATCTAAAATGTTCCTTTGAACTCTTGAAACTAACAATCATACTAATTTTTCAAACATATTCTCAATCATTTCTAAGACTTCAAATACCTTAATTAGGCCTTTGACAAGTCAAATATGCCTTTAGAATCAAGTTACTCACCAAATTTCATCATTTCACTTAAAAACCCGCCTTACTAATTCACCAATAAATCCTCAATCCTTTAACTTCTAAATATCTTTAAGCTTACTTACGTTTCTATACCACCCAAGGATTAAAAACCAACTCAAAAATGAAAGAAAACCCAACTTGAGAATTAACTCACCTTAGCAAGGAGCTTCATTAGGAAGAGGGGAAGAGAAGATTAAGATGAGTCTCTAGACTTTTCTTTTCCTTTTCTTTAATTCCGCACATTCTTAAATATCCATTTAAAATGAATTTTAAATTTTTTCATGCTAAAAGACCATAATGGCCCTCCATTCTTCACTCTTTGATGATACGTCATAAGCAAAAATTCTCAAATTAATCCTTGAACTTTTCAATTTATCAAAATTAAACCATTAATTTTAAATCCTTACACTTTAGTTTTTGACCTGAGGTTTGGGGTATTATAATTTTTCCCCCTTAAGAAAATTCATCCTCGAATTTTCATTGCACAAAGAGATGAGGAAGTAGTCTCCTTATGTCCTCCTTATGCTTCCCTTCTTCCTTTATATGATTTCTTCAAAAACTTTAACTAACTGAATTTAGGTTCTTTCTAGATCAAGTCAGATTGAACTTTTATCCATTCAAGTGCTATAATATAATAATGATCTAATCAATATCTCCTGAGTCTCGAAACATGAAAGACCTTATGAATCTTTTACATTTCTGGTGGCAATGCTAACAGATAGGCTACTAGTCCAATTCTTTTTTTGATCTCATAAAGTTCAATGAATTTAGGACTGGACTTTTTTTTGCGTCCATAATGAAGAATCATCTTCCAAGTTGAGACTTTGAGAAACACTTTATCACCTACTTGAAATTCAATTTACTTTCTCTTTAAATCCGCGTAGGACTTTTGTCCATTAGCAGCTATCATAAGATTATGTTGAATAATCTTCACTTTATCTTCAACTTCTTGGATCGGATTTGTCCCTATTAAGTCTCGATATTTCAATTTTAACCATCTTAATGGTGTCCGACACTTTTATCTATATGAGTCTTCATATTGAGTGATCTTAATACTTTACTTTAACTTGTTGACATGACAACCATTTAAAACAAACTCAATGATAACTCTTTACATCTTTTCTTTTAAAAATCCTTTATTCAATCTAGTAACAAAATGCTTTAATAAAATCAAAACATCGTCTTACTTTAAAAAAAATCACTTATTGAAAACTCAAAAAGTAGAAATATCTTTCGGTTTTGTCGTATCAGCCACTACCTTAACCTTTCATGGTTGCAGTTGATAAATATGTCCTCATTTTTCAAGAAATTAATCCATTTCCTGTCTTTTCACTCCTTCGAGTCAACATATACTTTTGACTTTTGAGATTATTATGGATATCACATCATTCACTGAATAATTAATGGTTTTCTATCAACAAAGTATCCCCAATTATTGCTAACTCAAGATCGTGAATCAATTAATTTCTTTCATACTTCTCTTATTGCTTACAGCGTAACTCCAACTTTTCTTCTTGTGCAAACACACACACACACATCCTATAATTATGATACGCATTTCCACCATTTTCTTGGCACTTAATAGATCCAATAAGTAACATGCCTATCCTCAACAACTTGGTCAGAGGAAATATAATTGTCTACTATATCTTTATCATCTTAATTGAGTCTACATGGCTAAGGAATACATCCTTAGAAAATCCACATTTACTATTAGTCAACTTAGCATACCATGCTCTCCATATACTTTAAACTCGATCACCCACTCCTTAACATAACTTTTAAAATCTAAATAATTTGATCGGACTAACCATCAATCTACGGATGGAAATAGTGCAAAATTAAATCGAGTTCCGAAGGCCTTCTTCAAAAAATTCAAAATCTTGAAGTAAACCTTAGATCTCATAAGATACAATTAAAATTGGCACTCCATGTAGTCTAACTATCTCCTTGACGTATAGTTTCGTATACTTATCTATTGAAAAATCAGTTTTAACTGAAATGAAATGCGATGTCTTTGTTAACTGCTCCACAATTACCCAAATTGTGTCCTTTTTGTTCAGGGTCAAAGGTCACCCCGTTACGAAATCCATTGAAACTCTTTCTCATTTCTATTGAGAACTGAAAATTGTTTACCTTTATTCCAAATTTATTTAATATCTTAATTTCAACATATCAAGATTATAAGCTACACCTCTTTAAAATCCTTTTCATACTTGGTTCTCTAAATCATTCACTTTAATTTCTTATGTCTTTAATTACCTTATCATATCCTATACTCTTATGTTTCCTTGATTTCCTGTTCTATCCTTAACATGTACTTATATATATTCATCTTTTATTATGATAAACTTGAATGTTACCTTTGCATTCCATGTACCATCTTCTTCTTCCAATAACCAATGGATGTAACATATTAATTTCCATAACTTTCTTATAATCCATAGAAAGTCATATTCTTTTTCTTTGTTTTACTTTTACTCATAACTCAGAAAATTTTCCTTTTTTAATTTAAAAACTTCCTTGTAACATATGTCATCTCTTTTTCTTCGTACTCCAATATCCTTCTCGAATGGTATGAAAAGCATCATCATACTACTTGAAATCCTTACTGATTTCCAAATTATTCTACTTTCCTAACTTTGGTAATCTACACTCATTTGTAAAGAATCACATTCTTTATTATTTCTTATATTCAGAATTTCTCCACTTGATCCATCAAAACTAAATTCAATTATTTATCTAACCATTTAAAATACGTTTTCCACTTCAACTTGTACAATTTCTGACGAATTTTCTAATCCAGTTTACATAATTTACATTTAAACCTAACTTTTTATTAACTAAAAATTCCTAATTCCTTATTCATTTTTCGAAATAAATTTCTCTTTCTTCAAACAAAACCCACTTGCTTTATTTGTATCATTTACCACAGTAGAATCATTTTGAAATATCCTCTACTACATTGCACTTATTCCTAAGGCTTACTTTTCCAAACTATCAATTTCCAACTGATCTTATTATTACATACTTTTTACTTCCTTGTTTCTTACTAATCCAAATAAATGTTGCCTCAATTACTAATAACTTGCTTAGTGGAGAGGAGTCTTTGAGAGTTTCTTTCACAATTCTACTCAAATATGATTCATACATATACTAGACTTTCTACCATTCCACCATTATCTTCTTTTGGAAAGTTAAACCATTAATCAAGATTCTACTTCCTATCTTTTCTTTATCTTAACTCTCTTTTTCAATCATCAAAATCTTGTAATCATTTCGAGCCTCTCTGAATCATTACTTTCAATAATATTCTATTAGGGCTTAACAATAAAGCATTTAATCTACAACCAAAATTATTATACATCCTTGATAGCGACTTATATGCTATTTATCATTGCCTTTATGGCCTGAAAACATTTAACCATCACTCTATATTGGAATCCTTGTTTTTCCAATTGAGTGAATTGTATTATCGTTTCAATTTAGTCTTTTACCTAATGGCAAAACATTCCTTTACCAACCTAAAGAAAATTTCGTACAACAATAATCCTTTTTAACTGATCAAAAGATTATAAATCCCCGGAAGAGGATACTTGTTCTTCTTTACTACTTTACTTAATGGACGATAATATGCCCATAAATTCATAACTTATCTTTCTTCCTACATCTCTTTCTAGAGGTAATTCAGGTAACCCTTACAAATAAACAATTGGATACTCTCAAACAATGAAAATATGTTTTAAGTTAACTATTAAAGTTTGAGTATCCACCTTATCCACTAATAAGGCGTAACAATCTTATAATAATAACTTAATAATAATTACTTCAAAAATCTCATTAGAAAACATGTTTACTCTCTTTATTACTTTAGTCCACCATACACTTGCTTAACCTCTTAGCAGTGATACTACTACATCCAACTTCTCCATTTCAAAACAATGGAAATAATCCAACAAAATTTTCTTATCACTTAGCCAAAGATCCGCAGAAACAAGATCTTCCTCAACTCATTCTTTAAACTCGGGTGCTCTTAAACTTTTTAACTCTTTTAACAACATTTATCCTAGGAATCAGAGAAGTACATGGTTGAAATCGCTTCAAAATCGCATCCAACGTTAGAAAAGTACTCCCTGAGGCGCCTGTTATTCACTTTGTTGAATACTACTTTTCTTATTCTCTGTTTCCCCTTTTACTTCGGAAAATCTCTCAGTCTTACATCTATTAATATCTAATCACTTAATCATACTAGCAATGACAACATACTCATTACACTTTCAAATCATAGATACTTATTATTTCGTTGGCATGTACAAACCAAACATTTTTTTACAGTCGACCGATATGTCTATTTTGAAAACTTGACTCAACCTAGGCTCTGATACCAATAAATGTAACACTCTCGACCCTTATCCAACTCGGATATGACTATGAGGTGTCACATTGACTCTTTGAAAATTTGACTAAAATTTGACTTTTATTAGAAAATGAAAACACATTTACAAAATATATGAGAGCATCTACAATTTAAACATTTATAGTACAATTCAAATTTTTCTGATCTAACAGTCTTCACCAGTATGATGCCCTTTCCTTGCTTACTCGGCTTACACCTCGAATCTCTTTGAACCTACGTGTGAAACAATCACTCGCTAAGTTTATGACTTAGTGAGTCATAATGAGTATATTAAAGAAATGACATTTATGTTATTTTCAAAATAGCATTAAGTACAAAAACATTATATTCTTCATACCTTATAACATATATTACTCAACATTGATTACTTTATAACTATATGATACTTGATTTTACATTTTCTTAAAAACATTTCATTTCATAAAATTTCAAACTATGAATTTAATCGTATAAATAATAGTAATACATAAAAACCTACTTGGTAGACCAAATTTCTTTCACATAACCTGCGAAACAATATTTAGTATGCCCAGCATACCTATAAATCAATTTTTTTTCCAAAGTATCCATTTATTTTCTAAATGTATGTCGAATGAGAATGCAAGGTACATGAGTTGGACCTAAGTGATAAACATAAGCATAGGTTCTGTGATGATAACAACACTATACTAAGGTAACAAAATGGTAATTCACAAACTCATTATGAATGTCATGGGTGCACACATAGTTCTGAAATGGTAATTCACAAACTCATTATGAATACCATGGATGCACACATAGTGCCAAAATGGTAATTCATAAACTCATTATGAATACCATGGACGCACACATAGTGCTGAAAATACATATAATACTGATATGAAAATGCAACATATGCATTAAACAAAATCGATCGATAACCATCATACACAAAGTATGTAAAAATGCACCTATGACTCTCAATGCACATACAATATGCCTTTAAATCAATTTTTCAGATTAAACATTTATTCAGAAACATCGATAGCTATTAAAATAATATAGAAGTTCATCCATCTATTTTAGAGCAATTCATACTCTAAAATTATTCATAAAAATAATTTTCATAAACTTTATGAAAATATTACAAAAACGATAAAACATGCTTTTATAAAAAACATTCGAGGTTGAATCATCTCAAGTCATCTTTATATCATATAGGTACATAATAAATGTACTCACCTTTGCCTCACTTAAGCCCTAAGCAACTCCTTTTCACTTTCACCTTATCCTTATACGTCAATTCGTTCGACACTTGCTTTCAATCGAATCTACACATTAACATTATCAATATGAATATCGGAGCTCAATTAACATCTAACCAATTAACCTTTACTTAAGTGAAATGAAACACCAAATTTAACATTTCAAATTGAATAGTATCGGTACTCTTCCTATAGTACCGATACTTCTCTTCTATGGTACCGATACCTAATTCAGTATCGATACAATTTCGACATTCTGGAATTTCATCTTTACTTACAGTATCGATACCTTACCCTTGGTATCGATACCTTCACATCAATATCGATACTTCTTCAACCAATATCGATAATGTCCATCCGGTTCATACTATTTCCTTCAATTTAACCTTACAGTATCGGTATTGTTCTTCCAGTACCGATATCCCTACCCAGAAATAACCTATTTCACTTCGAAATTTTCCCAAACTTCACTTAAATCTCTTATCATTAACTCTATTCAAGCCCTTATAATCATTTACACTTATTACCACTAACTTATATCCATTAAAACCCCTTTAACATCTAAAATCTTCCTTAAAACTCTTGAAACTAAAAATTATACTATTTTTTCAAACATGTTCTCAATCATTTCCAAGACTTCAAATACCTTAATTAGGTCTTTGACAAGTCAAATATGCCTTTAGAATCAAGTTACTCACCAAATTTCATCATTTCACTTAAAAACCACCTAACTAAATCACCAATAAATCCTCAATCCTTTAGCTTCAAATCATCTTTAAGCTTCCTTACGTTTCTATACCACCCAAGGATTAAAAACAAACTCAAAAATGAAAAAAAAAACCCAACTTGAAAATTAACTCACCTCAACGAGGAGCTTCACGGGGAAGTGGAGAAAACAATATGAAGATGAGTCTCTAGACTTTTCTTTTCATTTTCTTTAATTCCCCACATGCTTAAATACCCATTTAAAATGAATTTTAAATTCTTTTCTTGCTAAAAGACCATAATGCTCCTCCATTCTTCACTCTTTCATAATAAGTCTTAAACAAAAATTCTCAAATTAATCCTTGAACTTTTCAATTTATCAAAATTAAACCATTAACTTTTAAATCCTTGCACTTTAGTTACTGACCCGAGGTTTGAGGTATTAAAGTGAGTGATTATCATCTCCACAGGGATTGGAGGGCCTTTAAAAGATGTATAGAAAAAAAAGTGTCACAAACTAAATCTAAGCATCTAAATGTAATGGTACAAACAAAGGAAGAATATGTTGTGGCAGATGGTATGAACAAGTGGAAAAAGTTTGCTATGGCAAGAAATTTTAGTGAAGTGAAGTGAACATGAATTTTGTGTCGTGGCAAGAAAAATATGTAAGAGTAAACAAATAAAAATTGCTAAGGCAAAAATTAATTGCAAGAGTAAATAAATAGAAGTTGTTAAGGAAAAAAAATTTGAATGCTGGAAATAAACTGACAACCTCAAACAATCAAGCTTCTATGGAGAAAATGGATGGACTTACTATGGCAAGAAATTATTCTATGCCTGGATGACCGAGTACCCTATGCCTATGCTACCCGATAGGATTTAATAAAGTGTTTTTAGGCTATCTCTAGTAAGGAACTTGATAAACTTTTGTCACGGTAATGCCTCTCGGCGTAAACTATGAACCTAGCCTATCGATTGAGTGTTATCCCTTTTAGTCGATTAAAACCCTCTCTTTATCTCTAAGGCAAATTAAAACCTCACCATCCCAGATTAGTTCCTTTGTTCACGTAGATCTAACCTAACTTTCTCAATATTAGGTATCAACACTTAGAAAATGTCTATCTCTCGAAAGCTGTTACAATGACTAAGCATGTTAGGCTATGGCAAATGGCAATCTCTCAAAAGCTCTTACATTGCCACGACATAAAGTTAAAACAGTGAACAAAACAACATTAAACATAAACATACTAAAAATCATCCATTAACATGAAATAAAATATCAATCATAACAAATCCAACACCAAATAGATTAATTCATAGTGTGGCTAAGTTCAAACAAGATAATCCTTAAAACCAAGCCCAACAAAGATAAG
Organism: Hibiscus syriacus; assembly: GCF_006381635.1. Classification (NCBI taxonomy): domain Eukaryota; kingdom Viridiplantae; phylum Streptophyta; class Magnoliopsida; order Malvales; family Malvaceae; genus Hibiscus; species Hibiscus syriacus. Next base: position 772,383 of record NW_024063122.1, read on the forward strand.
AAAATGGAAAGAAAAAGAGAAGGAAACTCACCAAACGGGCTGTTGTCGTGATGCCTAGACCACCACCATGACTACTCCAGCAGGCTAGCCTCTCTCGTGGGCTTAGCCGCTGCCCCAACAAAGCTCGGCTATGAAGGTTACCACAAAAAGAAAAGAAGTAAGAAGATAAAGAAAATGGTGTTGCTACCTCTAAAAGCTCAAAACATGGAAATTGTAGGGATCCCTAAAAATATGGACAACATTTTCTATTTATAGTGAGTAATTTCTAGGTTTTTATGCCCTTGAAATTCCCTCATTTACCCTTGATTTCATGCCCAAAATGTGACAACAAGGCAACTGGTTGTGGTCCTAAATTAGCAACAGGGGTAGGGGTTCACGTGAGACTCATTGGATAGCTCGCGACGTCAGCTAATTTGTCTTGTACTGCATCCAGAATTTCAAGAAAAACTTACTGCGACAAAAATTGTTTGTCACGGTCATCGTATTCATTTCCATTGGCCCTCGCACAAAATTTGTCATGGTAAATAATTTCCTCCTCATTCATTTCCTATCACCTGCATCATCACAACTAACACACAACCCTTCTCATCAGCAGCATTAGTTTTATAAAGAAAAACTAGTCGAGGTAAAACTTTTCCAAAACATGAAATAAATGTCCTAAATGTAAATAAAATGTTATGACAATGTCTTTTAGTTTATCAATAACTTAAGTAAAAAGACCCAAAATGTGGTCTTTTTACGGAGTTATCATCTATCCTAATTATTCCTATTGATTATAGATTATACCGAGATGAGTGTATTGCATGCATTCTGATATTCTTATTTACCAAGTAAACTAGTTATAGGTAGTTGGTACAATGACATGCCTAGGATAAAGAAGTTGCATCTTTGTCTCTTGAGATCATTCACCATAACGGAAAAACTCCGTGACGGTGTTGACATTTCAATGCGTTTGGACCTATGGGTTCGTAGCACTTTAGTGCATTTGGACCTTCAAGTTCGTCTACTATAGCAGAGCGATTCTGCATTAGTACAACATTTTGGCCCGCATCACCTAGATAGACTCCTATTAGAGTTTACTTTGGGTGTCCTTGATAATATTGCATGATATACATGCTACTGCTAATAATGATCATATGCATGCACAAGCTAGTAATGGTTATATGCATGATATACATTCTCCTACTAATAATGATTATATGCATGATATACATGCACATGCTAATAATGATTTTATGTATGATATACATGTGCCTGCTAACAATGATCATATGCATGATATACTTGCGCTTGCTACTAATGGTTACATGCATGATATACATGTTCTTGTTGCTAATAATTATATGCATGACATTCATGTGCTTGCAAATAATGATTATAAGCATGATCTTTTACCTGTGTTGATGATAAAACTAAATACATTATTCAGGATAAGACAATTGTCGGATCAATACATAATGATGAGACTAATAGGATAGAACTACTTCATTGGATTAGAGGAATATCCTAGATTGGATCATTATTGTACCTACTACATAATGAACTTAGGGTTACTAAGATCACGAATATGATAGGACGGGTAAGGTAATTTGAGGAGAAAAGATATGGTATCCTTTAGACCTTAGGTAAGTATAATGAGCCGATATAATGAACCGATATAATGAACCGACTGATAATGATAAGACTATGAGAATGATTGATTAATGGCTTAAATTCATAAATGGCTGGCATGGTGACTTTATGAGACTCGTAAAATATAGTAGGGCCGAGGTGCATTCATTGGGCTTAATAGCTCACCTTTTTAATTATTACATCTACAAGTTCAGGTTTCGAGGATCACAATGGGACGACGATATCATCAGATGAGTCTTAGTGGGAGTATCAGAGTACAACGATGAGGACTTGAGTGGCTATGTAGAGATTATGATTTTATTTGAGTCTGTTGTAAATTGTTTATTTAAGTATTTTGGACAATGATGCATGAATGTGGAATTAGTAAAGTGATTCTATCATTGTTTTATCGAAGCCATTTCTATCTAAAGCACAATTCCAGTTTTCTGTTTTCTTTCTTTGTGCTCTTAAATATTTCTTTCATGCATTTCTAGGTGATTCCCAAGAAACTCTGGTATCCATGAAGGGGATTCGAATAATGCCTGTCATCGACAAACTGCTACGGTAAGTCTCCGGAAATATGGTCTGCATTTTTCTCACCCCCTCCTGTCCCAGCACCATTTTTATGTCATGTGAGATTGAGTGGATTTATCTTGACGCCTCGGCTGTGACTATGTTCACAAGAAACTCTCTGAAATTGCACGAGTACTCAAATTGCTTCTTTAGTTACGGAAAAGTTGATTAGCTGATGCCATTTTTGTATGGAAATCTGTCCGTACATTCTTTTGATTTCCAGGAAACGAAGATAAACAGAAGTGGGAGTGAAAAACAAAGGACTTCGACGGAATCTTTGAGAGCCTCTTTTTCGTCATCACGTTCATCTTCCTTCTCATCGCTGGAGTATAACAAGACGGCTCACCAAGAGGTCCCTTTCTCCGAAACTCCTCATGAGGAAATGGTCGTGGACCAACCTAGTTCTTCTCCGCATGTAGGATCTCAATGCATTGGCCTCCGAGATGCGGTCAAGGAGTCGATGTATAGAGAAGCTAGAGGACTATTGGTTCAAACAACAGCCAGGGAGGAAATTCCGGGTAGTATGGTGAAGCATAGAGATTCGCCGAGGACATTTCAGCTTCCTAAATCAGTGGATAGGTCTTATGGTGTCGGGATCAACGGAAAGCAAAATGTGCGTTATAAGTTGGAGTCTCTTAGAGTTCTTGCTAAACTTCGGGAAGCACCTTGGTACTACAAAAATGAAGCTAGGGAACTTCAAAGATCATCACATGAAGCAAAGGGTTCATGGAACTCAATTTCAAGGGACGATAACGCTCCTCAATTTTCTTATGATAGAAGAGAGGTTAATCATTTATCTTTCACGAGACACCTTCAAATCTGCACCAAAGCTTAAAGTTCTACCAAGACATTCTTTGGATAGTTGTGAAAGGTCAATGAGGGGTTCAAGTCATCTTATGAAAACTTTTCATGGTAGTGGCAATTTGGACGGCGGAGTTACTAACCCGCCCCAATCACCGGGACCCCAGAAGCGCCCTCCTAATGTTATAGCCAAGCTGATTGGCTTGGAGTCGTTTCCAAGTTCTTCCTCAGCCGGTGATGGTCAGTTAGGTGTTAGTAAAACCTGCTCGGTTGAAGATAACAATCCTTTCTTACGTTCAATAAGAGCAAGTGATCCAAGCAGGCCGACTGGAACTAACTCCACAAGAAGTTCATTGAAAGACCCAGCATCACCACGGTGGAAAAATCCTGATTTGATCATGAAACCTATTTCTAGTTCAAGGTTCCCGATTGAGCCAGCACCGCGGAAACATGTCCGTGGAAGTCGAGGCTCTCAGAAACAACCTCTGAAACATGTCAAAGTTCCGGTCAATAATCCAAATACTTTCCCAGTTTATAGTGAGATTGAGAACAATTTGAAAGATCTGGAGTTTAAACAATCTGGAAAGGATCTCAGAAATCTTAAACAGATAATAGAAGCAATGCAAGCAAAGGGACTCCTTGAGATCCAGAAAGAAGAACAAGCGGAAACCTTGGTGACTCAAAGAGACTACGAACCAAATGTACGAGCACTGGTCAGAATCCGAGAGGCCAGAAAAGTCCACAGAACACTCGCATCAACACCTCCTCTAAAGTGGATTTGGATGCTAATAGAACATACGAATCTCCTATTGTGATCATGAAACCTGCAAAACTTGTTGAGAAAATTGGTATTCATGCTTCGGAAGTAATCCCAATAGACGAATTTTCCAGTTTTCCCAAGGATCAAAGTGGGGGCCTGTAGATAACAAAAAAGGTTCATTAAATGGTCGAGCAACTCGAGATCGTACTGCCAGAGACAGTCTTAGCGATTCTGCTTTCAGCTCTACTGATAAGAGAGTACTGCACCAAAAGAAAGTACTGCAACTTCAGTAAAGAATTCTGGACAGGCAAGGCCGGTACTGCAGCCGAAAAAGCTTGAATCGGACAGGTGATCTAGTCCACCTAATGTACCACCTGATCCGAGCAAACCCAGAAGACAATACCACCGGCATTTGTCCGAGTCGGGTACCTCTGGTGGTAAACATAGACCAAAATCTCCCGACATGCTGCAGTGTGGTGACCAACGGAGTCAGGTAAGTACAGAATCGCGGATTTCTAGTCACCAAGGAGGCAACATTTCTCTGCAATCAGACATCAATATTACCTTGGAGTCAAAGTTAGATGCCGAAGCACCCAGTCATGAAAGATCTATCGTGATCATTGGTAGTCAAAGCCCATCCGTGAAGGCTCCGAAGTGTTCAATTTCCAGCATAATGCCAAAGGTGACATTTTATTTACAGTCTTTACAGTTCATTCAATTGTTTTTCTTTCCAGTTACCTTATATTACCATACATGATGAATGTTGAAAGTCAATGGCAGCAAATGGGGAAATGCACCGAATGCAATTTCAACAATTAGGCACCGAAAGTTGACAAAAGTATTAGAAAACAATTCCACCGATTTTCTTGTTGAAAATGTTCAAGAGTAAAATACTCAATTTAGTCCTTATATTTTTAGGGTATTTATAAGATTAGTCATTAAGCTTCAACTATAAATACCCTAACCCATTTAGCTTCAAAATCATCCCAAAACATTCTAGCTTTCTTCCAATACTAGAGAATTTAGAGAGTTTCTTGAGAGTTATTTTCTCCTTTTATCAAGAGAGAATTATCATTGTTTTCTCCTTGGTAGATCGAGAGAAGTTGTAATTCATATTTGCTCATAGTGAAATTCTTCTACCGTTACCTGTGGTTTTTACCCTATAGTATTTAGGGGTTTTCCACGTAAATTTTGTCTCTTTTATCTTTATTTTTATTTTCTCAAATTATCAGTTGTGATTTTGCTCTATTAGATAGTCGTCTTCCGCAACAATTGGTATCAGAGCCAGATTAGAGTGTGTAATATCTACTTATTGTCTTTGTGCTTGCCACCAAAAGGTGAATCCTCCAACATAAGAAAGTAAGAAGGTTTTACCCATTCTTTGAAGGTTCAGAGAACTATTCATGATAGTGAAATAGTGAGAGCTATCTGTAATAGAAGTTATGGCAACGAAATTTGATATTAAAAAATTTAATGGGAGAAATTTCTCATTGTGGAAATTGAAGATAAAGGATATCCTGAGGAAAGACGGTTGTCTAGCAGCTATCAGTGAAAGGTCGGTGGATTTCACTGATGACAACAAATGGATCGAGATGGACAGAAATGCTATGGCAAACTTTCATCTAGCATTAGCAAATAAAGTATTGTCAAGCATCGAGGAGAAGAAGACAGCTAAGGAGATCTGGGATCATCTCACAAAACTGTACGAGGCCACATCGCTTCACAATAAAATTTTACTTAAGAGAAAATTGTACACTATCCGTATGCCAGAATTTACTTCAGTGACGGAACACTTAAATACACTAAACACCTTATTTTCTCAGCTTACATCCTTAAGTTGTAACATAGGAGAACAAGAACGTGATGAACTTCTACTTCAAAGTCTACCGGATTCGTATGATCAACTCATCATCAACTTGACAAACAGTAATGTCACCAGTCTAGTCTTCAATGATGTTCCAGCTGCTGTTCTATAAGAAGAAAATCGGCGCAAGAAGAAGGAAGACATACTAGTAAATCTACAACAAGAAGAAGCGTTGACAACAATGAGAGGGAGGTCAACAGAACATGGCCAAAGCAGCATTCACAAGCATGGTAAGTCGAGGAGAAAGAAGAATTTAAAGTGTTGCAACTGTGGAAATAAGGGTCACTTGAAGAACGATTATTGGAGTCTAAATAAAAACTCTAATCCACAAGGCAATATCATAAACACTTCAGATGATGGAGATGTTCTATGCTGTTAATCATCAACCACCATGGAAGGTAGAAAACGATTTGCAGATATATGGCTCATTGATTCGGGAGCAATATATCACATGACCTCAAGAAGAGAATGGTTCATTTTGAACCTGTCTCAGGAAGATATGTGTATAGTTGCAATGATCATGCCTTAGAGATCGTTGGCGTTGGAACCATCAAGTTGAACATGTATGATGGAACAATTAAAGTTGTTTGAGATGTGCGGCACGTGAAAGGCCTAAAGAAAAATTTATTATCCTACGGATTGTTAGATAATAATGCAAGCAAGATTGAAACACATAGATGAATCATGAAGGTGTTCCGTGGAGCGCTTGTGGTGATGAAAGGCGAAAAGATAGCAGTAAACATGTACATGCTGAAGGGAGAGACTTTGCTAGAAGCAGAAGCCTCTGTTGCCTCATGTAGTTTAGATTCTACAATGCTATGGCATCAGAAACTTGGACACATGTCAGAACAAGGAATGAAAGTCCTTGTGGAGCAAAAGTTACTTCCAGGCTTAACAAAAGTATCACTTATTTTTTTTGAGCATTGCATAACAAGTAAGCAGCACCGGTTGAAATTCAACACATCAAATTCTAGAGGCAAAAGTGTTCTAGAATTGGTTCACTCTAACGTATGGCAAGCACCAGTTACATCCCTAGGCGGAGCAAAATATTTTGTCTCATTTATTGATGACTACTCCATGAGATGTTGGGTGTACCCTATTAAAAAGAAGTCAGATGTGTTTTCAACTTTCAAAAACTTCAAAGCGCGGGTGGAACTTGATTCTGGAAATAAGATCAACTGTTTCAGAACAGAGAATGGAGGAGAATACACAAGTGAAGAATTTGATGACTTTTGCAGAAAAGAAGGCATCAAAAGACAGTTCACAGTGGCAAACACTCCTCAAAAAAATGGAGAGGCAGAGCGGATGAACAGAACCTTGTTAGAAAGAACAAGAGCAATGTTGAGGGATGCATGCCTAGAAAAATCATTATGGGCAGAAACAATCAATACCGTCTGTTATTTGGTGAATCAAGCTCCATCAACTGCAATAGAGCTGAAGACACCAATGGAGATGTGGATTGGTAAACCAGCTGATTATTCAAACCTCCATGTATTTGGAAGTATTGTCTACGTGGTGTACAACTCCCAAGAAATTTCAAAGTTGGATCCAAAATCCAGGAAATGTAAATTCTTGGGGTATGCTGATGGAGTAAAGGGGTATCGCTTGTGGGATCCCATTGCCCGCAAAGTGATCATCAGCAGGGATGTTATCTTTGTAGAAGATAAACTACAAAGAAAATAAAACAATGATAGCGCTGAAAAGTCAGAGACTACACAGATACATGTAGAAAATGAGTTTGAACAAGGAGATTCTTCTGAAGTAGAACCAGCACATGATGAACAAGAACTAGAGAGTTCTGAAGCTCCAACAACTAGTCAATCATATCGTGTGAGAAGACGTCTCAATTGGCACTCATATTATGTTATAGAAGGTAATATTGCATACTGCCTTTTAACAGATGACGGTGAGTCATCAACATACCAGGAGGTAAGAAACAGCTCAGATGCTTCACTATGGATGATGGCGATGCAAGAAGAAATCGAAGCCCTTCATAAAAATAATACATGGGACCTTGTTCCACTACCACAAGGAAGGAAGCCAATTGGTAACAAATGGGTCTTCAAAATCAAGAGAAATGGTGACGATCAAGTTGAGAGGTATTGTGCAAGACTGGTGTTCGCGTGTTGTGAGTACTATAAAATATATTCAAATAATGTGCAAGTATACACAATCGCTCAAGTAATAAAGTGATGAGTGAGTATCGTCTCCACATGGATTGGAAGGATATTGAGTAAAGTTTATGCACTATTCTAAAGTAATTAAGTATAGCTAATGGTATTCACAAATGATTATGTTGAAGCAAATGAAATGTGTATGAGTAACAAAAGGAAATGTCATGGCAAAGGAAAATGGTAAAAAATAGTAAATAAATAGAAAATAAAATAAAAAAAAGATAATCCTCACGTGACAAGCTTTCAATGGAATGAATGGTAGGGATTGATCTAAGGATACTAAACTTATTTCTCAAGTATATTTAAGTTTTCTGGACTTCACTTACTCGACAGGGCTTTCCTAAAATGTTCTCACATGAACCTAACAGAATAGGATGCCAAGGCATCTGCTCTCACTCAACGATGTTGGAAAGCCTAACCTATTGATAAAGACACCCTTTTTAGTCATTGAAATCCTATCCTAGTCTCTTTCGAGATCTAAGGGATTAGGTTATAATATTCCTAGGCCGGTTCAAATCCCCTTGAAAATACCATAACCCATTGCTTATGAGGATCATATCTTGAGTTTCTTCCGAATACTTACAAATATTTTTAGCTTAGGATTCTTCCGAACACCTAACCTTCATCTAAGAAATGGACATTTACATGCCTCTTACAAGCCTAGATGGTGAAGCATTCACAAGCAAAGCAAATAAAGAACCAAAATAAACTTAAATATACCATTAAAAATAAAGTTTAAACATCCATTAAACCAACCACCACCAAATAAGTTAGTTCATGGTAGGGTTCAAAATATTCATAGAAAAATCCATAAAATATTCGTTCCAACAACCCACAAATAAAATAAATAAAAATAACAGCAAAGGGAAGTGAGAAAGATCCTTCGACGCGCGTCACCGGAGGTCTCCTCGGCCACCACGAACCGCCTTAGCTTGCTAGCTCCTCTCGGCGCCTAGCTCGCCACTCCTTGAAGCTTTATCAATGGAGGAAAACCCAAGGAAGAAGAAAGGAAAAGGGAAAATAAAAATGTGATTTTTATGCTACAATATGCGTCTCATTTCTTCCACACACTCTCTTTCTTGTGAGGTGTAATATATAATAAAAATATCTAGGGGTAATGATGATGTTGTTGGGATATTGTTGGGTGCAAAATACCCCTCATACCCCTAGAATCACATGTTGTGCATGAACCTTATCCTCCAAGTGTCAGTGGTCCCCTAGCAGGTTGTTACAACCATCATTTCACGTGAAGAGCCAGTTGTCCACGTACAGCTGTATATTTTTGTCGTTTTCTGCGCCAAAAATGCCGAGGCATTTCAATCTGCTTCAGCGTGTAATGCCGAGACATTACTTCCCAGCTCGCCTATTTTGCTTGTTGTTTCATGCACATCACTAAAAACCACACCTTCCTCCTCATATAGCACCTTAATAAAATAAAATAACACAACCACCACAAATGCAATTACATGCAGCTACATACATCTAAAATGACTTATATGTACCCTTAAACAAACAATAACTTAAGTCAAAAAGGCCTTAAAAGTAGTCTTTTTATAGAGTTATCACACCCCCAAACTTGAGCTATTGCTTGTCCTCAAGCAATGGATAACAATTAACATAATCAAAATGTCATGGCAATTTCAACAGTAGGACAACAAGACAAAAATTGAATTTCAACCCTCAGAAAATTCGACTTCTACATGCTAGACATATCAAGAATTCAAGTACTTTTCCAAAGGTCAAGATTCTTTATGGTGTTGTGTGTGTGATTTATTGTATCTAATCTATACTTAACGAATTTAGGCAATTTCTAATTGAGTTCCCTAGTTTTGCCACGGCATTAACTCATTCAATAAGCACATTTATACTCCCTTTTCACTTACTACACTTTTTTTTTCTTATTTTTTTTACTTTTTTTTTACACTGCTACGAAGGGAGTCAGCTCATCACACCTACCATCCCACACTCTAGGTGAAAGGGAGCATACCTTCCACCCCCAAGCTAGTCAGACAGAGTCATCCCGTGACTACTTTCATTCACTCGTATGCACGTGGCTGCCATTTATTAAAGAGAGTTCCAGGCAATGCCACGGCAAAGAGGAGTGTCCCTCTATAGCTATGCCGAAGCATTTATTAACGATTAAACAAAATTCAGAGATAAGGGAGTTTTTTTTAATTGATTTATCATTTAAGCATAATACCATATTTTAATGCCAAGGCTAACCAGAGTTCTTTCATAAAAATTCCGTAAGTTCATTAAGTATAGAGAACATACAAATCATGTAATAATAATTCACAAAGCATCAAGCCCTAGAGTCAGTTCTATCATTCTCAATAGTCATTTACATTCAATTTCTAGCCTAAAAAGTTCATCTTCATCAGGTATCATCAAAACATTTCCATCTAACTGTCCTACCATTTACTGATGCCATGGCATAACATTATGTTAATATTATCATGCACATGTTCTACAAAGAACACTACCTCCCCCAAACTTGAGAGAAGCATTATCCTCAATGCTGAATAAAAACTAAGTTAAACTAGGCTACATGCTATGTGATGCGATGCAATTCCATGCAAGGTACCTTGTCTTCCTGAGATGGTGGTGGAGTCGCGTTGGCAGTGCTAGTAGTATTGCGTCTGGTGCACTTCCTCAGTGATGTGGGGCTTTTGTCAGGATCAGAACTAGGTTCAGCAGTTGGTGTGCTAGGGCCTTCAGTGTTCTTAGATGTTGAGGTCTCTATACGCCCAACAGATGACTTCAGACGTCATCTAGTCCATGCTGACTGGGTTAGCATCCTCTGGCTTGGGTGTATTGTCTTGCTGAGTGACATTTACAAATGTCGTGGCATCCTCAAATGATGGCAAGATCTTGTCCAGAATGACTAGAAGATTATAAGCCCAATGTGGGAGCATCTCCTTGTGAACAGGTGCCACGACTGCGTCTTGTTAGAGCATCAATTGCATCTAGCTTTGTCGTGGCATATTGGTTTGCAGCAGCCTGTGAAGTTCCCTCATGAGATTTCATCATATTCATCCTTCAAAACACCCTTTGTCCTAAAAAAATAATATTAAAATTAAAACTAAAAAAATAAAACAAATAAAAATAAACAAACAAACACTCACGACAAAATAAAACTTCTAAAACATAAATTAAAAAGGGTTCAAGTGTAACACCCCAAACCGATGCGGGTAGCCCGATCCGATTCGGGAAGTCACATTAGGGCCACCGGAGCGACCCACCGTAAAAATAGCGGAAATTTTAAAACTTTTTATCAGAACATGTAAACTTATAAAATCATTTATCACTATTTAAAAATAAAACAGATTTCCAAACTCGTATATAAATCAAAATACAATTACATGCCCCCTAATCATAAGTACCATACTCTGCAACCACACCGGAAGAACTCCCTTACTGAAGTCGATAGATGCACTGGTACAATTGTTTTAACCTGAAAAGGTGAGTAATAGAGTGAGCTTTGGAAAGCTCAGTAATACAGAACTACCAGATGATGCTACATGACATGTAGATAAATGGAAAGCCATATAATTTCCTTATTGAATCATATGTATACCAGCTTGCAGAATAATTTGGGGTTCCCTTAGAAGTTCATCGAGTAGAAGCCATGAATCTCAGTTCATAAGAAACCTTTCAAAGTATGACATTTTCAGGAGATCGAATAGGATGTCTAGTGTGTTCCAACAGTATAATAAAATCATAATAGGTACAAATCATAGTCCAGTAAATCTCACAATTTCGTAAAAGAGTTTAACTTTTGAAAATCATAGTTTAAACCCTTTTCTGGTACACCATCAGTAGTTCCCAAAATTATTTTCCATATAGCTTACTTTATGCACATAGCAAAAAGAAAGCCGACTTAAGGATAAGCTATGAAGCTTGTATCCTTAAGCCCAAGTCAATAAGTCCATATAGCTTACCCTAAGCACACAGCAAAGGAAAGCCGACCTAATGAAACATCTTGGGGCCCTCAAGAGTCATATTAGGCCCATTTAGCTTGATCAGAGCTATTCCATCGTAATTCAATTCCAAAATTCAATTGCACCGTGACATAAATTCCATAAATCCAAAAACATGGTAATCATATACCATTTCAAAACAAAAATTAGATAGCAGCCATATTCCATAAATTGTCACATTAAATTGGTGCATCCATAAAACAATAACCAATGAATTCGGTGTACCACATATTAAAACCAATAAAACAGTTCAGTAATAAGTAGGGAACACACTAGAGAATCCAGTATTTCCAGAGGCCATTGTAGTTATCATTTTGGATAACATGAAACTTATGAAATTTGATCGAATTCCTGGAACAAGGTCCTATTGAGGAGAATCGATTACTAACCGATCTAGCCAGACATTTAATGTTGATACATTAGAATCCCACTATATTTTCGTGTGCTTTAGGAAAACGTTCAGGAACCTTTATACATAATAATTCTAAATTCAGATTTACTGCGAGTGATTCCATTACCCAAACAATCAGGGGTATTCAGGAATATACTTTAAATTCATAGGATTTCAGCCCAATTGAACCAAATGAGATATTCAGAATCTTTTCCATCTGCGTTACTTGTTTTTTTTTCCAAACATGACCGAAGTGATTTTAGATGAAATATAGAATCGAAGATTCAAGTCATTTACAATCTACGACTATCGATCATATTATCAAACAACTCGAGTTACACAACTCTCAAACTGATGCATGTCAACAAGTCAATTCATTATCCTTCCAGTGTATTCACTCTTTAATACCATAGTGCAGATCCATATATCATCCCCATAATCATCACTGAATAAATCTTCCAACGGTCTTTATTTCATTTCCACGTTTCAACAATATCAGGAAATACTGACGTACTTGATCCATGGCTCATAACTCATAATGACAATTCATCATGTAAGTTCAATAGTGTTTCCAAACTCATCAAATCACCTATTTAATCCTTACTCATTGATGTTACTTAGTTCGTTTGGTAAGCAAGTCTATCCCGATTACTTTAAAGTTTTCCAGAATAATTCAGACGTTTCTGAATTTCAAATACACGTTGTACTACATTTCATTTCAATTTATTCATATAATAAAGTCATTCTGGTATTCGTGATTGATTTGACTAACGACTACCCACTTATTAGTACTGTATGCGCTCTAGAGTTGAGCTGCACCAAGTACTTCCAGAATTATCATCGATCCAAATTTGAGAAGATGAACAAACATTCAAGTGATACTTATATCATTCAGGTAATGATATAGTACTAACGTTGGTTAATCACTTAAGTTGCGTTTCACAACTTTTACTGGTAGCACAACATCCATGTTTATTTGGATTTCTTAATTAATCCAAGACATTTACTTATTCTAGGTCATAAGGGCATTTTGGTCATTTTGGTGCTTAACATTTTTTTCTATTCATTTCAAAGCTTGAGTATATCCATTCATTCCTGAGCTTGGTGACATTCTTGAGTTATTTCCATTCCAGGGGTAATTTGGTCATTTTATAATTCTAGAATATTTCAATCATTTTCTTCCATCTGGTCTTATTATTTAATTCAATCTTATCATTTACTTCAGTCCTTTCGAACAATTCTGTCAGCAGAATACCTCCAATAAATTACTCTTCAAGTATTTACTCCTTATTCGAATATTTTCGGGTCAAGTGTCTTCTCAGATTTTACAAACGGAATATTATAAATTTTTCTGTACAAAGACAGGATCTTAACAATTAAATTCGTACTTAATTGAGTTAAGTACAAATCCTCAAAGTACTCTCTCATTCAGGGTCAATTCAGACTATTTTATCTCTCAAGGGCATTTTCGTAATTTCTTAACCAAATAATTTCAATATTAGCACTTAACGAAAATAATTATAATTTAGAGATCCTATGATCAATTGCTTTCCCGAACATTCTTTGATTTTGAAATGATTCCTTCACAAACTCTCATAGGATTAAAACCGGTTATCCATAATTTCCAAATAAAACTAACATTTCTTATGCACATCAGTAGTTATATCGGATCAATATGTCTTTTCAGAGTTATTAACCAACTTCCATGGGCAATTCTTATCATTTTCCAACATAAGGGTAATTTCGTAATTTTACCATATCGGAGTATTCTCATAATTTTTCATCCAAGTATCTTTAACATTTAACCCTTGATGATATAAAATATAAGTTACAAATCTAGAGCTGATTTCTTTATCACCAATCACAAACTTGTAATTTAATTCTAACAATTATCAATCTCTTATCTTAGTCATTCGATCCGTATTCAGTTACAGAATTTCTACCACATTCATATCGAGTGAATAAATTATTCAACTCCACAAAAGTGACCAACATTATCTTATTCATGAATTTACCAATATCAACATGTTCCATAAAGCATAAAGAGGTAGTAAAGTATTACCTCGATTTCCGTTCAATACCGATCGACCATAAAAATTCCATTCGAATGCCTTTGATCTTCAATTCAACTTCAAATAATTCCTCAGATAATATCAACATAAATTATATCAGAAACGGAGCTTAATTGCGATAAACGGATCAAATCGGGTGATAAATCAGTGAAAGACGGCTTACCGGGTTCGAATTTGGCGAAACGGACTTCGGATTCGGATTCAGGACGTCGAAAGCATAAAATGTGACTTTTCAGAAATTTGGAATTTTCAGTCAAAATCAAAGTCAACGGGTTTGACCGGATATTTCGAGGCCTTCGGGTTATAATTTCGAAAAATGAACAGCGGAATCGGATTTGGAACGTCGAAAAATGTCAGGATAGGTATACTTGGTCGAAGTCAAAGGTCGTTTAATACCCGGTCAAAGCCAGTCAAAGTTTTAGTCAATAGTGGTCAACGACGGTCAACGGGTCAACGGGTCGGGTAAACGGGTCGGGTCGGGTAAACGGGTCGGGTTGTGACCGGCCAACTATGCACCAAAACCGGTCATTTTTTCTTCCCCACGCGCAGTGGCGGCGCGTGGGGGCGCGTGAACAGTGCTAAAATCCCGGAAAAATTTCTAAAAATTATTTTGAGCGATTTCGAGATACTTACAAAGCTCGGTTCATAAATTTGAACGGCGGAGAGCTCGATTTCAACAAATCGGAAACTTTGACCGCTTCACCTCCTCACGCGCCGCCGTCGACGAAGACCAAGGATGACACCGGCAAACTCGGAACGATGCAACGAACACGATGGTGCGGGAGGTGTCGTAAACAGATGACCCGATTGTCGTGAATCTATGAAAAACCAACTAAAACTGAGTTATTACCGACGATACTTCCGACTGAAATTCACGACGAACGGCGATGATTCACGACGAAAGGTTTGAGGGGTTTTGTTCCTCGATTGACAACGAACACGATGGTGGTTTCGGCTCGTCGTTTGGAGGTCGGACGGCGAGTAGATCGGAGTTGGAAGTTGGGTTATTGGAGAAGGGAAATCTGGAAAATATGAAACCTGCGCACGGGGAGGAGCTTATAATTCATCATATATAAGAAATGGTTAAATCATGGGTTTAGCCACTGAATTTCCTGCACTTTATAAAACGGTCTGCCAACTTTAAAACTTTACAATTTAATCCCCAATGTTTCTTTCAAAATATCAATTAAATTCGCCACTTTATAATTTCTTAATTTTAGCCCCTAAATTGGGGTGTTACATCAAGGGATGCAAACTCCAAAATATCATGAATTTTTATGGCATTTTTGTCGCGTTCGATTGGAGCAACAGTATAAACCAAAATGCTCCACATATATAACAACGCCACCTTTAGTGTAAGTCGATAGAACCCGATTTGTAGGACCTTTGCAATAGTCCTCTCTTTTTTCTCCTCGTTGCCGTGTCATCTTTTAATTGCTTGGGCAGCAAATTCGTTCAAGAAGTAGGGGTCATCATCCTGCATCAATCTGTTCTTGCCCTGGCTATTCAAGTAGGGAAGCAAAACACCACTAACGAGAAAATTGACAATGTCAGCGTACCACGACAATGCCGTGGAAAATAATAATTTCTCATCAGGGAATTGTTTCTCCATTTTATTCCTTAGTTCTTTCACAATTTCTAGCCTAGAAAAATGGGCAACTAATTGGGTTTGAGTAAATTCAATGAAATCCTCAGGTTCAGATTTCGTACCTGGTCTAGCTATAAGTAAGCTAGACTGGCCCGTCTCCTTTGAAATATCCTTATGCTCATCTTTGTCTTCTTCATCAAGCTTCAAGTAATCACCAGTGCATGCAAAATTGTCGTGGCATGATTCTGCAGATTCCCTTTGGTCATCAACTCCTGCTAGTGGGGGTTTTTCCTTTACCGTGGCATTATTTTGCATATCATCATTGGGTTTACTCATTGAACCTTCAACTTTGTTCTCCAACGAATGTAAGTCCTCTTGCAATTGAGACTCTTCATGCACAATCACATAGCTAGGTTCTTCGAGTGTTTTCCCCCCAAACTTAGCATCTTTGTAGATATAGGTGCCACTCCCTGAGGTGAATGTACTAAATTGCTCACTGCCTTTAGCCTTAGTGATTTCAGTATCACTAGGCAATCTGTCTGGTTGGTATTCTTGTAATGCCATGGCAATTTGATCCACTTGCATTTCCAAAGCTCTCAAAGAAAAACTATGACTTTGCAACCATGCCCCTTGACTTTGTAATAATTCTTCTTGACTCTTAATAGATGCATCGTGATCTTGTAATAAAGCCTTTGTAGTTGCCATAAAGTCTTGCATAGTGGCCTCTAGAGAACTTGTATTAAGTGAAGATGTTGTCCCTTGATTATGCCATGGCATATTCGTTTGAAAGGCTGGGGGCTCATCTATATACTGCTGCTGAGCGAGATGACTGACATTACAAGCTCCTTGATTTTCCCATGAGAAATTGGGATGCTGACTCCATCCATTGAAGCTTCCCACATAGTTGATGGACTTTTGATTGCTCAGGCATTCACATTCATGATGATTGCCTTGGCATAACAGACATGCCAAGCTATCAACCTTCACTTCTTTCACCTCCTTAGAATTTTGCAAATTCTTCAACATATTGGTGATGGTAGAGAGTTGGGCCGACACTGAATCTTCAGCTTCCAACTTCAATGTCCCAGATGCCTTCCTTATAGTTTCAAACCTTGAAGAGGGAAATTGGTAATCATGGTTAGCAATTCGATCAAGAATGCCAAAAGCCTCTTCAGGTGATTTGTCAAGCAAAGTGCCATTTGTCCAGGCATTTAGCATCATCCTCGTGGGTGCATTGGCTCCATTGTAGAACATCACCACTTGAGTCCAGTCGTGGAATCCATGGTTGGTACATTTGCGAAGCAATTCTTTGTAGCGATCCCAACACTCATACATTGACTCGTCATCAGCTTGGTGAAAAGATGCTATGGCATTCCTAAGATGGTTGTTCATATTCGGTGGATTATGCCGTAGGAATTTTTTTTTTTTGCACAATTCAGTCCAAGACCTTATAGAGCCGGAAGGTAATCCATTGAACCATGCCCTGGCATCATCTTTCAAAGAATATGGAAATAACTTCAATTTCAGCACATCTTCATGCACACCTTCTTGTCGAAATGAGTCATAGACCTCCAAAAATTCTCGAACATGTTGCCTTGCATCCTCATGAGGAGGACCACCAAACTTTCCAATCAAGTCCAACATGTCGAACATAACCGGTTTGAGCTCGAATTGGGTTGCCTGAATCTTGGGAGCTATAATAGCAGGTTTTAGGTCATCCAAGGTGGGAGCTAAGTAATCTCTAATAGTTTGTGGTCGAGCAACATTCCTAGCATTTGGAATTGTCGTGGCATTTAGAACTGCAGGATCCTTCACTTGATTTTGAACAACATGAGCCTCAGGTTCTATATAAAATAATGGTTCTTTGGGTCTTTTTACGTGTCATGCGAAAACATAACACCTGAAAAAAGGTAAACACAAAAACAAGTAACTATGTACAACGAAAATAAATAAAACGGTGCAACAACTAAACTTAACATCATCAATTGTCAATCCCCGGCAACGGCGCCAAAAACTTGTTCGCGTGTTGTGAGTACTATAAAATATACGCAAATAATGTGCAAGTATACACAATCACTCAAGTAATAAAGTGATGAGTGAGTATCATCTCCACATGGATTGGAAGGATATTGAGTAAAGTTTATACACTATTCTAAAGTAATTAAGTATAGCTAATGGTATTCACAAATGATTATGTTGAAGCAAATGAAATGTGTATGAGTAACAAAAGGAAATGTCATGGCAAAGGAAAATGGTAAAAAACAGTAAATAAATAGAAAATAAAATAAAAAGAAGATAATCCTCACGTGACAAGATTTCAATGGAATGAATGGTAGGGATTGATCTAAGGATGCTAAACTTATTTCTCAAGTATATTTAAGTTTTCTGGACTTCACTTACTCGACAGGGCTTTCCTAAAATGTTCTCACAGGAACCTAACAGAATATCAACGATGTTGGACAGCCTAACCTATTGATAAAGTCACCCTTTTTAGTCGTTGAAATCCTATCCTAGTCTCTTCCGAGATCTAAGGGATTAGGTTATAATATTCCTAGGCCGGTTCAAAGCCCCTTGAAAATACCATAACCCATTGCTTATGAGGATCTTATCTTGAGTTTCTTCCGAATACTTACAAGTATTTTTAGCTTAGGATTCTTCCGAACACCTAACCTTCATCTAAGAAATGGACATTTCCATGCCTCTTACAAGCCTAGATGGTGAAGCATTCACAAGCAAAGCAAATAAAGAACCAAAATAAACTTAAATATACCATTAAAAATAAAGTTTAAACATCCATTAAACCAACCACCACCAAATAAGTTAGTTCATGGTAGGGTTCGAAATATTCATAGAAAATCCATAAAATATTCGTTCCAACAACCCACAAATAAAATAAATAAAAATAACAGCAAAGGGAAGTGAGAAAGAGCCTTCGACGCGCGCCACCGGAGGTCTCCTCAGCCACCATGAATCGCCTTAGCTTGCTAGCTCCTCTCGGCGCCTAGCTCGCCACTCCTTGAAGCTTTATCAATGGAGGAAAACCCAAGGAAGAAGAAAGGAAAAGGGAAAATAAAAATGTGATTTTTATGCTACAATATACGTCTCCTTTCTTCCACACACTCTCTCTCTTGTGAGGTGTAATATATAATAAAAATATCTAGGGGTAATGATGATGTTGTTGGGATATTGTTGGGTGCAAAATACCCCTCATACCCCTAGAATCACATGTTGTGCATGAACCTTATCCTCCAGGTGTCAGTGGTCCCCTAGCAGGTTGTTACAACCATCATTTCACGTGCAGAGCCAGCTGTCCACGTACAGCTGTATATTTTTGTCGTTTTCTACGCCAGAAATGTCGAGGAATTTCAATCTGCTTCAGCGTGTGATACCGCGATATTACTTCCCAGCTCGCCTATTTTGCTTGTTGTTTCCTGCACATCACTAAAAACCACACCTTCCTCCTCATATAGCACCTTAATAAAATAAAATAACACAACCACCACAAATGCAATTACATGCAGCTACATACATCTAAAATGACTTATATGTACCCTTAAACAAACAATAACTTAAGTCAAAAAGGCCTTAAAAGTAGTCTTTTTACAGAGTTATCAACTGGTGGTCAAAGAATATGCTCAAAAACAAGGTATTGATTTTAATGAAATCTTTTCTCTTGTGGTTCAACTAACAACAGTTCGAGTAGTCTTGGCAATGTTTTCTATATTGAACTTACATCTAGAGCATCTAGATGTTAAAACAACTTTTCTTCATGGAAATCTTGAAGAAGAGATTTACATGCTCCAGCCTGAAGGTTTTGAAGAAGACGAAAAGAAGAACTTGGTTTGCATGTTAAACAAATCTCTGTACGGTCTAAAGCAGGCGCTGAGGTGTTGGTATAAGAAATTTGATTCCTTCATTATGTGCCTTGGATACAACAGACTTAATGCAGACCCTTATGCTTATTTCAAGAGATCTGGTGATAACAATTTTGTTATATTATTGTTGTATGTGGATGACATGTTGGTTGCAGGACCCAACAAAGATCATATTGAAGAATTGAAGGCACAACTGGCTAGGGAATTTGAAATGAAGGACTTGGGATCAGCAAACAAGATTCTAGGGATGCAAATTCACCGAGACAGAAGCAATTGGAAGATTTGGCTTTCACAAAAGAATTACTTGAAGAAGATCTTTTCAAGATTCAACATGCAAGATTATAAGTCAATTTATACCCCTCTTCCTATTAACTTCAAATTATCCTCCAGTATGAGTCCTAGCAGTGAAGAAGAGAGGATGGAGATGTTTCGAGTACCGTATGCATCGGCAATGGGAAGTTTAATGTTTGCTATGATATGCACATGACCAGACATTGCACAAGAAGTGGGAGTGGTTAGTCGGTACATGGCGAATCTAGGCAAAGAGCATTGGAATATAGTAAAGAGGATCCTGAGATACATCAAAGGGACCTCAAATGTTGCATTATGTTATGAAGGATCAAACTTACTAATCAATGGGTATGTAGATTATGGCTATGCAGGGGATTTGGATAAAAGCAAATCTACTACAGGATATGTGTTCAAAGTTGCTGGTGGAGCTATAAGCTGGGTTTCAAAATTAATGTCAGTTGTTGCTACATCCACAACAGAGGCAGAATATGTAGCAGTTACACAAGCCAGTAAAGAAGCAATTTGGTTGAAAATGCTATTGGAGGAGCTTGGGCACAATCAAGAGTATATATCTCTGTTTTGTGACAGTCAAAGCGCCTTGCATTTAGCAAGGAATCCAACATTTCATTCAAGGACAAAAAACATACGAGTTCAGTACCATTTCATTCGTGAAAAGGTGGAAGAAGGAACGGTAGATATGCAGAAGATCCATACCAAAGACAACATAGCAGATTTCATGATTAAGGCGATCAACGCTGATAAATTTACTTAGTGTCGATCCTCTTGTGGTCTGTTAGAGACATAAGCAACATGAAGGTACAAGGTAGAAAGAATGGTGTGAATATATGATTGTTTCAATCAACTCTTCAAGTGGGAGATTGTTGAAAGTCAATGGCAGCAAATGTGGAAATGCACCGAATGCAATTTCAACAATTAGGCACCGAAAGTTGACAAAAGTATTAGAAAACAATTCCACCGATTTTCTTGTTGAAAATGTACAAGGGTAAAATACTCAATTTAGTCCTTGTATTTTTAGGGTATTTACAAGATTAGTCCTTAAGCTTCAACTATAAATACCCTAACCCATTTAGCTTCAAAACCATCCCAAAGCATTCTAGCTTTCTTCCAATACTAGAGAATTTAGAGAGTTTCTTGAGAGTTGTTTTCTCCTTTTATCAAGAGAGAATTATCATTGTTTTCTCCTTGGTAGATCGAGAGAAGTTGTAATTCCTATTTTCTCACAGTGAAATTCTTCTACCGTTGCCCGTGGTTTTTACCCTATATTATTTAGGGGTTTTCCACGTAAATTTTGTGTCTCTTTTATCTTCATTTTTATTTTCTCAAATTATCAGTTGTGATTTTGCTCTATTAGTTAGCTGTCTACCGCAACAATGAAATCAACATTGAGTACTGTTGAGGATGAATCGATAGAAGAACCTGCCATGGTTTCTCCGGAACATCCAAGTCCGGTTTCCGTCCTTGACACCTCGATTTATAGAGATGATGAATCATCTCCAGTAAAGCAGATATCAAACACTTATGAAGGTAATAATTCTGCTTCCTAAGATACTTGATTTGGACATATAAACTGTTGTGAATTAGATGAAGATGCAAATGCTGCTCGGTTTATCCATTCAATGCATTTTTTTTTTCATTATCGAACATTTTTTCGCATACCAATATAAACTTTTAAAGTAATTCATAAAAGCAACACATACTAGTTGTCATTGTACTCGGATTAACAAGTATGGTAGCCGTCATCATTTCATTGTGGTCGCCACCATAGCTATTGTTGTAAATATAGTGAAATTCCGAATGCTTTTTGAGCATTTATACCCCTTCTGGACCGCATCATCCCGAAAGAGTCAAACAATTGTGACAAAGGGATCAATGAAATTAAAATCTCTCTCGACTATGCATTGTATCAGGTAATGGTGCTGAAGGTTTGAACAAAGATCACAATGATGAGCAATGGAACCCTGCAGACAAGTGCACGGCTAACAACGTTGAGTCTGGTCTTACATCCGAGATTAATCGCAAGAAACTACAGAACATCGAGCATTTGGTCCAAAAACTTAGAAAACTGAACTCCGAACACGATGAAGCCGGTACAGATTACATTGCCTCTCTTTAAGGAAACACGAATCCCGATCACAGATATATTTCTGAAATATTATTAGCCTCTGGTGTTCTACTGAAAGATCTCTGTTCTGGCTTGACAACATTTCAGCTTCATCCATTAGGCCATCCCATCAACCCTGAGCTATTTTTACTTTTGGAGCAAACCAAATCAAGCTCTCTGTTATTGAAAGAAGAGAGTAAAACCAGAAATGTTTCCCATTCAAAGCCGGACCATGAGAAATTCCATCGAAAGCTTATATTTGATTCTGTTAATGAAATTCTAGTGGGAAAGTTGGCTCTATTTGGAGCATTTCCAGAGGCTAGGATAATATTGAGCAAGTTGGCAAAGCAGTCCCTCACTACACATCAGCTTCTAAAAGTACTGTGTTTTGAGATCGAGCCGCTTCAATGCAGGAAAGCAAAGTGTGAACTGGAGGAAAATGAGGATGGTCTGAAAAGCATATTGTGGGAAGAAATAAAGAATCGATTGGAGAATTGGACAGATTTTAATGGTGAGATTTCCGGGATGGTGCTCGATGTTGAAAGATTGGTCTTTAAAGATTTAGTTAACGAGATTGTGATTGGCGAAGAAGGTAGCTTAAGAGCCAAGCAGAGCAGGCGGTGGCGGCAGCTGTTTTCCAAGTAAACTATGTGCAAATGCCTTGTAATTCTTCTTCATTCACCTTTTTCTTTTCTTTTTCTCTCATGAAAGCATAATATAATAATTCGTGGATAAGAATTAAGGCAGTGGTGTTTATATCATACTCTCAGATTATGACAACATTCATATTTGTATGAAAGCCCTTTGTATATGAACTAATTTTATATGCTAATTGTCTCCTCATGCTCTATGTTTTGTGCTGTCTTGTAATATTAACTACAGTTGCCAATCAAGTGTATATGCGTGCGTATTCGACCGTTCAAAATTTTTGTACGCGTATGCGTATTCGTACTAAACATGTGTTAATCGTATAAATACAGGGCAGTGTACACTCAATCTGCAATATGCAGGATTCGGATAAGTTTAATCATGCTTTCAGTTCCTATACTCTTTTTACATCGCTTTCAGTTTGAGGAATTTAAGCTCGACAGAAAAATTAAGGTCTAATTGGTAATACTATTAGTGGACTTAGGTAAGGTTAAATATACGTGATATTTTATTAAATGTTATCAATTGCATTTTAATTTTTGAATTAGAATGGATCTAAATCTCTGAACTTTAAAGAAGATTTAAGAGCATGATATGGAAAATAATATACTTATAAAAATCATAATATATTAATCGGGCGTCATCTGCCGGGGGCTTTTGTTCCAAGTTCTGGTTTTTTTAATTGAAATAAAAAGGTTTTGGGCTTAGGTTGGGACATATTTAACACATTCAGCCCGTACGAAATATCCCAATATTGAAAATCCAAAAAAATCATTATTATTTAAAAGTTCGAAGCCTTGCGAATTAATGGGCATAAACTAGTATTTGTTAAAATTGTTTTTAAAAAATATTATTTACTAAGTTTGGTTTGGGTTACTAATATACTTATTAATCTCCTTATATTTTTAAATAAAAAATCATTAAGTATCTAAAATTTGAATTCTTTCACATCTTTTTCATTGCATTTCCATTCAAAATTTAGATTTTATCATAAATTAAACCATATATATATATATCAAGCGTAATAAATAATTTAATAAAAATATAATTAAAAATTTGTAAAGCAAACTGCTTAAAAATTTATTTTATATACTCATTATTTTAGATTAAATATTAAATATAGTTCAATATAATAGAGGAAAAAGAACGAATTAAGAAATTTTACATACTCATTATGTTGGGAAAAAAAGATATTAAAATTTTAGACCTCATTTCTAAATTTTTGTATCCGCCCTTTTCATAATCAATCATAAATATTATATTTGATAAAAAAAATAGATTTCAAAAGATCAAATGCAAAATAAATTCAAATTATAAATATTTAATCGAATACTATAAGTAAATATTAAATACATACTACATTTGAAGCCACCTATAAATCAAATAATAATAATAATAATCGTAAATTTGAAAGTCTTTTTAATGAAGTTTGTCTTGTATCCTGTTATAGTAACATTCAGACGGAGTTTTATGGTGCGATAATTTTAATACACGGCTAAAAAATGCACTATAAGTTTTGTTATTATTTAACTAATAAAACCGATAAAAATGACCAAAAACATAATTATTTCTACCGTTTTTAATTATCGATATAGATAAACGCGGTAGCTGGTAAAAAATAATGTTTTAGATAGCGTTTTACCGAAAACATTATTTTTTTACCGAGTTTACCTATATCGGTAATTAATAATAATAACAAAACCGATAGAATAATTTTTCGGTCATTTTTTACAGGTTTTATTATTTAAAATAATAACAAAATCAATAGTGCATTTTTTTAGCCGTATATTAAGGCTTCCGTACGTGAGTATTTCCTGGTTCAGACTGTTCCATTTCATTCTTTCTATTTTGTTTCTCACTCCACTTTATGCTAGGGTAAATTGCAAATTTGATAAATGAATTTTAATTTCTCTCATATTTCACTTACTGTATTTTAAATTTTTTTCAATTTCCTCACTGAACTTAATGTATTGTTTTTTTTTTGTTCATCAATCATTTTCTCACTAACGAAATTATAAATAGACTTTTATATAGATGCAAAATGACATCTTTTTGGTAAAAAAATTATTTTTTAAATGCATCGTTTTACCGTCGTTAACTATATAACGAAAGAGTAACCAAAAAACACTTAAAGTATTAAATTCTGTGTGAAAATTGAAAACTTTTAAAGTTCAATGAGCAAAATAAGAGAGTAAAGTTTAGTGATGAAATTTGTAATTTATCCTTTTTTTTATATATATTTTTGTTTTTAATTTTGTGGATAAATTACATAATTTGTCACTAAACTATAGATATATTTCAAATTTTTAATAATTGAACTATAAATATTTTAATTAGGGTACTAAACCATCCATATTTTTTTTAAGAATTTTTTTTTAAAAATGCAGTAGCCTTTTTTTATTATGTGAAAATTAAAAAAAATATTTTTTATTTCATTTAAGGTTCATTTTTATCTCAATAGTAGATCCATTATCATTTTTGTTTCTATAGTATTTTCGTATGAATTTAACTCTTAAAGTTGATCAATTGCATAATGTTTAAAGTATTTACTATTGTTTAGGGCTTTAAGTTAGGATTTAGGGGTTATGGTTTAAGAGTTAGAGTTTAGGATTTAGTATTTAGGGTTTTAAGTTAGGGTCTAAGATATAGGATGAAACAATTAAACAACTTTGATCATTAAATTAATGTGAAAATACCATAAGGACGAAATGTAAATTAAATCTACTAATTGAAAAAAATGACCCTCAAACTTTTATTTAATTTT
The DNA here is from genome assembly GCF_006381635.1 of Hibiscus syriacus. Lineage (NCBI taxonomy): Eukaryota > Viridiplantae > Streptophyta > Magnoliopsida > Malvales > Malvaceae > Hibiscus > Hibiscus syriacus. The sequence continues at coordinate 797,897 of NW_024063122.1, forward strand.
TTATGACACAATATTTTTCTTTTTCTTTTTTTACTCTTTATTTTCTTCACAAGATTTAAGGTTTTCTCTCTTATTTTTAGCTGTTACTTACTCACTAGAACCGTCATTCTTTAATATCTTTTGTGATCATTCTAGGTATCATTGAATTCATCTTATTATTTTATATCACTTTAACAATTTAATTCTTTTTCAAATCTCTTTAAAATTTAATTAAATTTAATGAATAATATCATTTTTAAGGTTTAAGAACTTTTTGAATGTTTAAAATTTATAAAAATTGAGAATTTTTTATTTTGAGAAAATGAACAATATATTTTGAAATGTGTATCATCACGCCATGATCGTTGACAAAGATCATAGGATCAAAGTGTTAAATATTTGAATGAATTTTCATCGATTTTGAAAGAATTAGTAGAAAACAAAGTGAAAAAGAAAAAAATATGAATATTTTGATTTTAATTTAATCACAAACAATAATCTACGATGCACAACAATCAAACAATGATAGTAACCAGATAAGTTTAAGTTTTATTTAGAGAAAAAAAAAATAGAAACAACCAAATTGTTATACAGTTAATGATTAAATGGTTTTATTACTACAAATAATTGAGCTCAAAAAGTGTAGTGCCTTATTACTTTTTATAGGGTTACAATCTACTAACACAATATTAATTTATTTTAGATTTATATAGATTTAAAACGGTTTGATAAGAGTAAATAGACGGTTGAGATTAACTTTTTTAATAATAATTTTTTCATTTCCTACATTTAAGCTCAACTCTCTATTCTCACTCGTATATTAAATCTGTGTAAAACTAAAAATTTTTACAGTGTAATTAGATAATTTTATCTCTATATATATGTGTGTTTAAGTCAAACTATAAATCAAAACCGTAATGGAAGTGAGTTTTGAATGAAATTATTGCATGTGTGCATATATGTATCATGTTCATACTTTATAAACATAGAATATAGCATCCACACAAAGCAAAACAATACATAAATTTTACGTTAGTATAGCAAAATATAATACGAAAGTTGATTAAAACACAAAAATTAATGGCATACTGCCAGAGAAAATTCGAAGTTTTGTCTATAAAGAAGAAGAAAAATGCATTTAGAACCAATCTATAAACCCTTGAGGAAACTAATCAGTATTATGATCCTCACCTGCATGACTTTGATCATCATTTTGTGTTTGACTGAGACCTGCAACATTTCATTCATGAGAATTTTTTTAATGGAAGAACAACTCACACATCATGGGATCTTTTGAGTTCAATAATGTGAAATGATTTATCATCTCACCTGTAGTCGTTGTCCCATATGAAGGATATGTCGGAAAAAGCGACGTTGCGCCGAAAAATAGCTGTGGTGAGACGAAATGTGCCGATTTTAACGGCGGACAGGCGTTGCCGTTGAAGTAATTTTCCGGATGGGGATGGAATCCGTGGCTTCCGAACTGAAACGAGGACAGTGATAGATTTGAATAAGGCTCCCAGTGATAGTTATTGTAAGTGTTTGAAGGCAAAGAATTGGATGTCCCATTGTTTAACAATCCAGGTAAGGCCGGGCCATGATTGGTCAATGGGAAAATTTGATTTTCTTGCTCTTTGATCCATTTTCCCTTGGTATCTTCCATATTTTCCCTTTCAACCTGCATGTTTTTCTCTTCAAACCCCATGCATTGATGATCTTCTTCATCATCTTCCCCTCCCCAATCTTTCATGAACATCGAATTTGGATCCAAAAAAGGAGCAAAAGAAGATGATTGGGATGGATTGTTGGCCATCAGCGGCGGATGAAACTGAAGTGGTGGGAGCTTGTCAATATCATCTTTAGTTGCTTCAAGCAACCAATCCACAACTTTGCTAGGCTGGTTAAGGCCCAGCCGATCTTGCAGATCATATAATTGAATCGCAGTCGGCACAGAAAGCCTAATCCGACGGTCTCTTAGTCCCCTTATCGTACAAACTTTGCTATGCCGATCTTTACCGCCAAAAGAACGCGACACTCGGACGATCCTCGGATTGCGAAACCCCGACCACTGCCTCGAACTTGATGGAACCTTCGAGACCTTGCTTCCGTCACGGCCGTTGATCTCACCTTCTTGCTTTGCTTGAAAACAACCCTTTTCTCTTGAACTTGAAATCATCCTCTCATCATCATTACAAACTCAAAAATATTTTATAGATTAAACTGAAACAAGGAATGAATTAGCCTGTAATTACACAGAAAAATAACTTCAAGATTCAAATAAGGGCATGAAAATACAGTTGTTCATGAGAATTAAAGGATGTTTCAAGAAATTAGGTTATAATTCTCAAAGCATACATACATACATACATACATATATACATGCATATACTTACATACATGAATGAAATACAACTTGTTGCACAATAAACTTACATAAATGGACAGATAAAAATGTTGCAGAACTTGCAGAAGATCAATGATCAAATACTGTGGAAGGTTCTTTCAGGTATTTTCTCAGAGCTTGGAGTTGAAGGACTTAAAGCTTATTGAAACAATAAGAATAAAAACCTAGAAAAAGGAAATCACAGCTGCAGGAATGGAAAAAGATGCTGAAATTTCACTGTAAACACATGTTGCTTGGTAATGGAGAAAGGGAAAGGTAAGATGAATCCGCGTCCCGCACTGGTCGTCGATACGTCGATATCGAAAAGAATATAATAATAGGATTTAAATCTCCATAAAACTTCGCTTCTTACCACACAAGGAACAATCACCAGTTTAATTATGCATTATTCAAGTTATGAATAGCAAACAAAGTAGACGATTAACTTCATACATACATACATACACATGCATACATATAGACATATATATTGGGGACCATTCGGTACATTCTGTAGAAAAAAAAAGAAGGCTTATGCTTTATTGGCAACTGCAAATAGCTTTATCATGCGATGCATGCCGAGCTTGCTAGATGAGTTGAAACTGAAAATAAATAAATACCAACATAAAAAAGAAGATGCTTAATCCTTTGAAATGAGCTAAAAATTAGGGTTCATATTGGAAGGGGAATTTTTTTTATCAGATAATGTATTTGGTTAGAGTAGACAGATAAGTACATAGATAAGGTTTGCATAGGAGGGACCAAACATAGCTAGGGTTCTTTAAAGCATCTACACGCTGAGTAGAATTCAAGGACCACTTACATCTATGGCTGCACTGAGACTCTTACACCAGACAAGTTGGACTTTTAATTATATTAACTTTACCTATTTATAATATATATATATATATATATATATGTATACACTTCTTCACATTTCTCGCCATTTAATTTCAGTTTGCAAATCATTTCATTCTTCATTACAATATGTATGTATGTGTGTATATATACATATATATCAACAATCACTATATCAAACAATATATTTATAGAATATGGAGTTGTTGTTGTTGCTATCAGATCAGGAAAACATACATGCATAATGCAACTTAGATGAATGCACAGTACACACACATGATCAACATGAAACTCTAAGAACTGTATGCATGCGTGTATGCATGTATATGTGTGTCTGTATATATATAATGGTGATCTTCTGCAGAACTGTTGTTGAAGCTCTAAAATAATCACAGTCATCAGTGTAAGCTTGGATTTTGCACCAGTTCAAAAGCTGAACTCAACTTTATATCCGAATTGTATCGAAACAAGGGAAAAATTTAACACTTTGAGGAACCCTATGAAAACTGCAGATACATCCTCAGCTTTGCAGTAGCCATTGTATGTGTGTGTGTGTGTGTGTTCAAGGTTTCATTGAAATAGAATTTATACAGCAAATTAAAATGAGCAAATATACTTTACTATTTCTCAAATGGATTAATTAAAAGGTGAAGTCAATGGATCATTGTTTCCTTTTTTATGCCATTAACAGTATTGGTGAAGAGAAGTGGGGGCAAAAACAATGAAACCCTAATCGGACAATTCCCTCTTTATTATGATTATCAGACTAAAATGGTCCCTGCTTCAGACAGACACACGCTGTTGCGTTTCACACAGCCATTAATCTCCTCAAACCATAAGTTGAGATCAGTTTAGATTAGTGTTTGATCCCCATGATGCAATCGTTCCGATCTTTAAGGTTTAATTTACACTCTACAATTTCTTATGTACTGAATCACATTTTAATCGGTAATTAAGTTGAATTTTAGTGTAATGGCATAATGCCCAAATAAGTTCCCAAACTATGTCTTTTGTGCCAAACAAGTACGTACATTTTTTTGTTCCATGCGGGTGCCAAACGTTACAAATATTAGTACTTTAGGTGCTTGGGCCGTCAACGACGTTAGTTTTTCCCGTTAAGTGATATGTGTCACAACCTGATAATTTTAAAAATTTTATATAAAATTTTCAAAAATAAAATAATATATTTTTAAAAAAAACGCATAAATTTTGAAATAGAAAAAAAAAGTTATTGGAGACATCCTTCTTTGTAATCTAACACTTCAGTTTATTACGAATTTATCAAAGATAATATATATATATATATATATATATGCATTCATCAATACATAAGTTAATCACTGTTTTCTTCTATTAGGATTTAGAAAGGTAACATATGTATATAAAACACTTGGTTATACCATTAAATCAATTAAAAAGATTTTAATTTCTTTAATGAATGCGTTTTTATTATTGGAAATTTTAATTAATGAATCATCTAATTCATTGTTTAAAAGTATTGGTCAAATAATACGCACCATATATATGCATGGTAGGCTAGCTTTAATTAATTGGCTACCTATATGCATCATGTTTAATTAATTAAATAAAAATAATTACCTAACCGGCTAAAGTAACTTTTACAAACTAAAACTTAGCTTTCGTCCTTTTAATCTATTTCTATCTGACAATTGTGGTCGATATATAATCAGAAATAGGTACGAAACATAATATTTCAAACAATTTATTTAAGTTTGATGTATATTTGCATATTGAGTATAAAATATTCCCCTTCAAAAACATTCTAATTTGGAAAATTTTGAAAAATATTCGGATACGTATAATATATACATAATTAATCAAATAATATACCAATGGGTATTGCTATAGCAAAAACAACAAATAATACCGACAAACCCGGCTGCACGCGGTGGGATGTGAAATTAAATAATTCATATAAAAGACAAAGAAAATATCTAAAATATAAGAGATTTAAAATTTCTAGGAGATGCAACCGTACCCAACACCTCCTCGGTACATCATTGCTTGATATTATCACAGAGAAATCCACATTACTTAGGGATCATACTATCGTGATCGCGTCAGAAGTTTTACTGCAGTAAAATTGGAGAGTTAATTGTGTATCAGGTTGTACCAAAGAAGAAAATTATCATTGATTGATTAGTAAGATTGGATAGGAAAAACAAATTCACAAGGAGTTTTTTTTATACGCCTTAGAGATAAACAACAACACATAGTTATTCTTAAATTGTTATTTCTATAATAAAAAATAACAAAAAAAAATAAAAAAAATATTCTATTGACAAAGTAATATTTATCCATATTTTTCTTAACCTATTAAAAGTACATACATATTATATAGACATAATTGTTCGAATCCTGTATCTTTAAAAAATAATATCCTGCCTTTTTATTGGTGACGTCGTTTAATGTACTCACAATTACTAAATTCGACTAAGTGAAAAATAAAAACATATATACATACATGATACATATAATAAAGTAGTGTGGATTTCGATATTAAGTTTATATATAATTAAATATTAATAATTGGTGTTATTATTATGTTTTTATTTATCCTATTTTTAACCTTTTCTGGTGATGCGTCTCTTTCCTTTGTGGTGATACAATAATGAGTGTTGTAGTTGGGTAAGAATGTGAGTCCACCAAAAATCCTAGAAGAAAAAGGTATCCAAACTCAATGAAAATTGCATGCCGCTGCTGCTGCATCAATAATACAAAAGCTATAAAGCTCTGCAGGCGTAGAAAGCCAACTGCACTTTTCTGCTGATTTTACAAGCTGAATTACCAGATTTGATGATTTACAATTATTGAATACATGTAAATTTGATGGTTAAAACTATTTAAAAAATAAAATAAATAAATGTTAGTGAGAACAGCGGATGTGAAGGAGGTAAAAACAGACATGGCATTCGTGGTCCAATATCTGCATTCACCATTACCCAACTGCAGCAAACAATAACATCAATGTGAAACGCAAATTCACAATTGCAAAATTAATCGTGAAACGCAAATTGTGAAACATAAATTCACAACTTTAAAATTCATGCAACTACAGAATTCAAAGAGATTCTATAAATTAACAAAGATCTTTGAATCATGAAAAAAAAATAGTAGTAATAAGATTCAATTATTTTGTGCGGCAAAGAAGTTTAATCCATGATCAAAGATTATGAATTAGAAAATCGAATCCATCAAAATAAAATTAATAGTTATTAATGATTCAACATGACAAGGTGATGATATCACTTGTTAGAATTAAATCATATTAAATATGAAAATGACTAGGATCTAACCATGCTAAACCATCAAGAATAAAATAAATACTAGATTAGCGGAAGCGTACCTGAATTAATTGATAGATTGAAATCCTTGAGTCTTTCTTTAGTTGTGATCTTCCAAGAAGATAGAGCTCCCTTAAGTATAAACTCTCTTACGGAGATAAGAGTAAATATGAGATTGTTTATTTATTGGGGACCATAACCCCTTTATATAGTTGATTTAAGAATCAATTATTATATGTTCTTATAACTCTGCCCCTCATCGAATTATAAATACAACTTTAATAGTATCTACACTTTTATTTCCATGACACTTTTAATACCATATGACTTTATGACAAAATTGGTCACTTAATTCATGTTGTATTTTATGATAACAATATACATTAAAAATATGTGCCCATAATTATGGATTTTAATTCAACAATCTCCCACTTGGGCAACATATGTTTCCTGATAAATGTATAAGCTTATGAGCTCAAAACTTGTTATCATACAATAGGTATTCTATAACAATCTAGTCTATCAACTATATCCATATAGGATCAAAGCGGCCTTTGTCATATCAATCATGACTAGACCCATCAATAGTCACATATACAAATACAGTCAAAAGACATGGATCAATCATGAAGTCTAGCATGAAAATTACATGCAACGTGAACCACACATGTCTATTTCCAACTGCTCATCTCTAAACATTAGTGTGATAAAATTTTACCAAAATCAGTGTATGGATAAACAAAAAAAAACTTTATTTCTACAGAAAATAATTTTAAAATAAATGTCCTTAAACTGAAATAACTGAAATTGTGTTTAATAAACAAGAATTAAATACAAACTCCCACTAAAATCCAATATCCTTAAATGATATTACACCCACATGAGTAGTGTGCTCATGAAAGACCTTGGGTGATAGTTCCTTAGTAAGTGTGCAATTATGAGTTTGTACCAATATGCTCTATAAATACACAATCACTCTGAATTTTCTTTAACAACTAGAAACATAATGTCTATGTGCTTAGACTTAAGATGTTTATGTTATATATGGAATAAAGAACTGCAACTTAGTTGTCACAACTCAAGTGATCTTTCTTATCAATCCATAATTAGCAACTCATGTAACAAAATTTTGCACCCATATTCCAATAAATCGGATTCCATAAACCTAATAATCTTTTACTTACTGGACCTCCGATATGTGAGCATTTAACATTTTGTTCTTAAATGTATTGTATGAATCAATTTGACTGCTATCCAACGATCCATACCCAAATTGCTTAAATATATGCTTAATATCCTAAAACCATGCACTATGTCTGAATGCGTATAAACTTAAGTATACATTAAATTCTTTATTTATTTTGAAGCATAAGGAACTTTGTTTTATACATTTTCTTACTTTTAAAATCATTCATAGGGCACTGATCAAGACTAAACTTGTTTCCTTTAGCAATAAGGGGTATTATTTGGTTTACTCACACTAAACTTATAATATATACAATTATCAACCAAATTCATCTAAAAAACAAATGAGATAATCACTTGGTTAAATTTGTTATACAATTAACGGGAGTCATACATAAACTCATAAATGGATTTCCCTAATTTGCATATAATTAATTTTGTATCATTAGATACAATTTTCTAATTGCACTGTATAAACCATCTCATCGATGTTACCATTGGGAAACACAATTTTGAAATCCACTTATGTAACTTAAGATCAATATCATGATTATTCTGAAAGAGTCTTCCAATGAAACCAAAGAGAAAGTCTATATAAAATTAATGTATTCTTCATAAGTATATCCTTTAGACACAAGACATACGTTATACTTGTCAACATCACCTTTTGCATCTATTTTGGTTTTAAATATCCATTTGCAACCAATTAATTTTGCACCTTCAAGTAATGAGACAAGTTCTTAAACTTTATTATCTTGTATAAAACTTATACTTTTCTTCCATTACATTAATCCACTTATGAGAGTCAAAACTTTTATGACATGACGAAAGTTGATTAGATCATCCTTCACCATTCCACTGTCATCCTCATTTCTTGGAGAAATACAATATAATAATCTAAATAATATTTCTCTCATCTCATGGATCTTCTTAATGACACTTGTATTATGAGGTTGTTGAGTTTGTTCTTTAAAAATGATTTCTCATCTTAAATGGAGAGTTGTTCAAAATAACCTTATTGAGATTCTAGATTCACTTCTTGATTAACGACATGTATAAACATATGGATATCATTAAAAGTGATAATAAGAATTGAGTTATAATTCAATTCCTCCTTAAAATCAATTTCTCAAACCTTATTTCTCCCTCCAAACTCAACATCCTCAAAATTAATATTATAGATCTCATCTTAAAAATATTCCTAATTATGAGATTACAAAACATATAACCCTAAATCACATAGAATAACCAAAGTAGTTGCTTGTAACCCCCTAGACCCAACCTAGACGTTAGACCCAAATCTAGACGATCACATATCGCATTCAATTTTTTTTTCATATTTAAAACAACGTTAAAATCCATACGAAAGATTCATATGATAAACATATAAGTATACATATGTCAGAAAACTGTTTAAAACATATACATATCAAAATACCGTAGAAAACCTTATAAAACATTTACGGAACAAAATAATGGTAATACAGATATATCAAGACGGTAGCAAAACATATGTCACCAAAATATAACATAAAGGTATATAGAAATATATAGTGCTACAAAATTAGGAGAAGTCGGTCCTCCTGATGCCAAGTCTGCTATTATCTGAAAAGGTTAAAATTTACGGAATGAGCTAAAAAACTCAGTGTGCTCCTTATGATGTATAAAAATATACATATAAAATATTTCAGTAAAATCGGTTTATCAACCATGTTTTAAAAACATGAACACTACCCCGTCCGATCACCAGAATGTGTAGTTTCCCAGAACCATACACCCACCTGTACACCTAGTAAGGACTTACCCTGTGCACAAAGTGGAGGAGCCTGCAGTAACATCTTATTATGTGCACAAAGCAGAGGAGCCTGCAGTAAGGACTTACCCTGAGCACAAAGTCGAGAAGCCTACAGAAAGCGGTAAGGTCTTACAAGTCATAGACTAGGCTTGAGATAATTCCTCTAATAAAACCCCCAATGAAAGAAATAACATGTATATAGTCGAATGAACACACTAATTTATTCCATTAAAACATGAAAATATTCATTTTTCAGAAATATGATACGAAAATACGGTAATCTAGAGATCATATCAGAAATATACAGTAAATCAGATATCAGATAAATCATGTTCAGAAAATTAGGTATTATGTCGTAAAAATATTTTAGTATTATCAGAAATCTCAAACAGTTCAGGCAGATAGTTGAAAACAGTAATGTAACACCAACAGGAAACACACATATACCAGTTTGAGTAGTCTGATAAGAAAGCCTATTACTGAGTCTGTCGATCACAATCAGCGGCAGTGCTAGATCATATAAATCGAAAAATCAATATAGGAATCCTAATATGAATAATATTAACCTTTATTTAAATAATTTATAGAAACCTAAGGGTACCTCTTGTAGAATGCGGATCGAGAGGGTCTGACGGACAGGAAACACCAAACCTAACTGACCCTTAGTCAGGTGAAACACGAGTACCATCATAAAAATATCTTCTTGGATCAATTCTATAACCAAATCTCAAATAAATAAGCAAAAAATGCTAAAAAGTACTAAGCATTTTTTGGTTAACGAGCTCGATTTAGGATTTTTGGGTCAGAATTTGGCAAAACGAACTTCGAAATCGGACTCAGGACGTCGAAAAACATAAAATATAACTTTTCAAAAAATTTAACTTCTGGTCAAAGTCAACGGTCGGTCAATAGTCAGATCAAGTCGGGTTGGATCAGGTCAATTCGGACACGTATTAGCGGGTCGGATCGACCCATTTCTAAGCAGTCCACAAGGCGGTGGACTTTCCCCACTCACAGGGGCGACGTGTGGGATATCCTAGAGGGTCGAAAAAATTACTAAAAAAAAACCTAATTGCTTTTTAAGGGATTTTGAGACACTTACCAAGCTTGGTTCACAACGGTGAACGACGGAGAGCTCGATTTCGAAACGTCGAAAACTTGATATTCCTCACCCCTCACACGCCGGTGACAACGAAGATAAGAAGGACACCGGTGGACTCGAGACGACGCAAGGAACACGATAGTGCGGGAGATGTCAAAAACAGAGCAACGGTCGGTGACTAAACGATGATAAAAGATTTGTTTCTAAAAAGGAAAATATTAAAGAGAGAGAAAATAAATAATTTGAAACATTTCCTGATTTTGGGTTATATAAGCCCTAAGAATGAAAATGGAAAAATCATGCCATAGGTCCTCCATCTTTAGTTGCTTTCTAAATTTGGATATGAATTTAATCAAAATTTTACTTTGGTCCCCGAATTAAATCAAAATTCAATTTAGTCATCGAGAAAATTTTAAGAGAATTTTGGGCCCTATTTTAAGGTGTGACAACTCTTCCCCTTAAAAGAAATTTCATCCTCGAAATTTACCTGATGTAAATAGATGCGAAAATTGAGCCTCCATTAACTTCAATGTCTCCCAAGTAGCTTTTGAGGGCCTACTATTACTCCATTGAACTTTGACTATCGGAATATGCCTATTCTGAAGAACTCTCTCATCCCAATCTAAAATTTGAACGGGCTCCTCCTCATAGGACAAATCAGGTCTCAACTCTACCTCCTCAACATGAATAATATGACCTGGATCTGGATAATATCACCTCAACATGGATACATGAAAACCATCATGAATGCGACTGAGCTGGGAAGGCAACTCAAGCTGATAAGCAACATGTTCAACTTTCTTCAGAATACGATACAGCCCAATAAATCTCGAACTCAATTTACCCTTACGTCCAAATCTCAACACTTTCTTCCACGGAGTACCTTGAGAAAAAGTTGATCCCCAACCTCAAACTCGATATCATTCCGTCACTGATATGCAAATTATTTCTGCCTATCAAATACCTCTCTCAGGTGATCACGGATCAATTAGACAATATCCTCAGTCTCTTGAACTAACTCTGAACCCAAAGTCTTTCTATCATGCAACTCTGTCCAACAGATATCAATACAAAATTTACGTTCATACATAGCCTCATACGGTGCCGTGCGAATACTTGCCTCGTAACTATTATTGTAACCAAACTCGACTAAGGATAAGAAATCTTCCTAACTACCATGGAAGTCAATCACACAACCCCATAACATATTCTCCAGCACATGGATCACTCGCTCAGACTGACCATCAGTCTGTGGATAAAAAGTTGTACTGAAATTCAAACGAGTACCAAGAGCCTCATGGAAATCCTTCTAGAACCTAGAAGTGAACCTTAAATATCGATCAGATATGATAGACAGCGGAACACCATGAAGTCTAACGATCTCAGAAATGTACAATCTAGCCAACTTGTTCAATGAATAATTAACCTGAACAAGGATAAAGTGAGTTGACTTGGTGAGTCAATCAACAATCACCCAAACAAAATTCTTTTTGGAAAGAGTCAGAGGAAGATCTGTAACGAAGTCCATCGTAATATGCTCCCATTTCCACTCAGGAATCTTAATTGACTATAATAATCCAGACGGATGCTGGTGCTTTGCCTTAACCTGCTGACAAATCAGACACCTCGCCATAAAATTTGAAATATTCTTGTTCAGACCAGTCCAAAAGTAACGCTCCTTGAGATTATTGTACATTTTGTCCTCGTCAGGATGTATAGCATAAGGACTACTATGAGCCTCTTGAAGAATAACCCGTCTCAACTCATCATCTTTATGGACGTAATAACAACCATGAAAGCATAAAATACCATCCTGATCTAAAGTAACTCTGAACATAATCCTTTCTCAACTTGTTCAATAATGGGAAGCAATGAGTTATCAAGGAGCTGTTTGGCCTTAATCTCCTCGGCCAAAGTGGGTTTAATTTGCAACTCTACTAACAGAATGTCGTCATCAAATAAGCTCAAGCTAGCAAACAAGGCTCTCAGATCAGATATTGCCTTACGGCTCAAGGCGTCAGCCACCATATTAGCCTTCCCTGAATGATACTCTATCTCACAATCATACTCTATCTCACAATCATAGTCCTTTAGACTCTTATGATTGGTATAGATATAACACTTTTCTCCGTAGAGATAGTGTCTTCAGATCTTCAAAGCAAAAACCATGACAGCTAACTTCATATCGTAGTGGGATAGTTGCGCTCATGAGGCTTTAACTGACATAACGCATAAGCGACAACCTTCCCATCTTGCATCAAAACACATCCTAATCCAGAGTGAGAAGCATCACTGTAGACAGAAAAATATTTCCCAAACTTAGGCTGAATCAACATTAGGGCTTGAGTTAGAACAATCTTCAGTTTCTCAAAGCTAGATTATTGGTCCTCAGACCAGACAAATGAAACATCTTTCCTCAATAGTTTCGTTAGAGGAGCTGCAATAATGGAGAACCCCTCAATGAAACGACGGTAGTAAGCAGTTAAGCCCAAGAAACTACAGATCTCAAAGATGTACTTGGGTTGCTTCCAGTTCAGAATAGCCTCCGCTTTACTCGAATCCACCAGTATAGCCTCAGCAGATACGATATGTCCAAGAAAAGTCACATCACTGAGCCAGAACTCACACTTGCTCAACTTGGTGTATAACTTATTTTCCTTTAGAGTCTGCAGAACAATCCTTAAATGCTCATCATATTCTGATTCAGTTCGAGAATACACCAGTATGTCATCGATGAACACAAATACAAACTGGTCCAAGTAAGGTTGAAATACCCGATTCATCCATAAAAGTAACAGGGGCATTAGTTAACCTGAATGACATCACTACAAACTCATAATACACATACCAAGTACGGGAAATAGTCTTTGGGACATCAGAATCTCTCACCTTGAGTTGGTAATAACCATACCTCAAGTCTATCTTCAAAAAGATAGAAGCCCCTCAAAATAGGTTAACAAATCATCGATCTTGGGCAAAGGATATTTGTTTTTAACTGCGAGCTTGTTCAGTTTCCTATAATCAATATAGTCTCAATGTCCCATCTTTCTTCTTTACAAAGAGAAATGAGGCTCCCCACGGTGATTCATTGGGTTAAATAAATCCTCTATCCAACAACTCATGGAGTTGGACTTTCAGTTCCTTAAGCTCCTTTTGGGCCATATGGTAAGGATCCATCAAGACTGGGGTGAAACTGGAATAGACTTCAATCACAAACTCAACTTCTCTATCCTGAGGTAATCCCGACAACTCTTCAGGAAAAATATCGAGAAATTCCTTAACAATCCGAATGCCTTCAATGTCAGATCGAGAACTCCTAGTATCTAGAATATAAGCAAGAAACGCCTCGGAACCCTTCTTGATCATTCTCTCAGCTACCAATGCTGACACAACATACGTCAGGAATCCACGACGTTCCTCGATCATCACAATCTTTTGGTTATCCGGAGTCTTCAGAATAACTCTTTTGGTTTCACAATCGAGATTAACTTGATGCTTGTTTAACCAATCCATGCCAAGAATCAAATTAAACTTCTCCAAAGGTAACTCCATCAGGTCGACTAGAAAGATCTCCCCATAGATCTCTATAGGACACCCTCTAAAAATACGATATAACTCTATGAACTGACCTACAGGACTTTGAACCATCACTGAATTCTCAGTATTCTCAACAGTGATATTAAGACCCTCATAATCAGAACTACTCTAGTAGCTATCTAGAATATACGAAAGATAACCCTATTAATGGTGTCACCATCCATATCAGTGTCCCCGTCCTCAGTGTCTGGAGGGTTTCTCGCATGAGTAATTGGGTCATTATTAGAAATAGACGGATCTACATACGAAACATGAGGATCTCACGGAGATATAAGATTTCCTATCGTAACAGAAGGTTGACTCATTCACCCTCGACCATGGCCACGACCTGGCCTACAACCTTTAGTCGCACTCATTGAGTAAATCTACAAGGCTCTAAAGAAATAATTTGAACCTAAGTTAGACTAGCATCAGGAACCTCAAATATATTTAAACTCATAAAATAAGGTGAAACGGTTTTTTTTAAAATATCTTGAAAATCCAGATTTTTGGACTCATCCATAGTCCGAGTGTTTAAAACTGAAAGCTCTGATATCACTAAGTGTAACCCCCCAGACCCGTCCTAGACGTTAGGCCCAAATATAGGCGATCACATATCACATTCAGATTTTTTTTCATATTTAAAACAACATTAAAATCCATAAGAAATATTCATATGATAAACATATATATATACATATGTCATAAAACTATATAAAACATATACATATCAAAATATCACAGAAAAGCGTATAAAATATTTACGAAAAAAAATATTGGTAATACAAATATATCAAGACGGTAGCAAAACACATGTCATCAAAATATAACATAAAGGTATATGGAAATATATAATGGTACAAAATTAGGAGATGTCAGTCCTCCTGATGCCAAGTCTTCTATTATCTTAAAAGGTTAAAATTTACGGAATTAGCTAAAAATCTCAGTGTGCTCCTTACGGTGTATAAAAACATACAGATAAAATATTTCAGTAAAATCGGTTTATCAAACAAGTTTTAAAAACATGAACACTACCCTTATTTGATGACCAGAATGTGTAGCTTCCCTAAAACCATACACCCACCTGTACACCAAGTAAGGACTTACCATGTGCACAAAGCAGAGGAATTTGCAGTAAGGTCTTATCCTGTGCACAAAACAGAGGAGCCTGCAGTAAGGACTTACCCTGAGCACAAAGCCTAGGAGCCTGCAGAAAGCAGTAAGGTCTTACAAGTCATAGACTAGGTCTGAGATACTCTCTCCAATAAAACCCCCAATGACAGAAATAACATGTATGTAGTCGAATGAAAATGGTAATTTATTCCATTAAAACATGAAAATATTCATTTTTTAGAAATCAAATAAGAAAATATGGTAATCCAGAGATCATATCATAAATATACAGTAAATCAGATATCGGATAAATCGTGTCCAGAAAATTAGGTATTGTGTTATAAAAATATTCAGTATTATCAGAAATCTCAATCAGTTCAGACAGATAGTTAAAAATAGTAATGTAGCACCAATAGGAAACACACCTATATTAGTTTGAGTAGTCTGATAAGAAAGCCTACTATTGAGTCAGTCGATCACGATCAGCGGCAGCGCTAGATCCTACAAATAGGAAAATCCATATCTAAATCCAAATATGTATAATATCAACCTTTATTTAAATAATTTACGGAAACCTACGAGTAACTCTCGTAGAATACAAATCGAGCGGGTTTGACGGATGGGAAACATCGAACCTAGCTGACCCTCGGTCAGGTGAAACATGAGTACCTTAATAAGAATATTTTTTTGGATCAATTCCATAACCAAATCTCAAATAAATAAGCAAAAATGCTAAAAACACTAAGCATTTTTGGGTTAACGAGCTTGGTTCGGGGCTTTTAGGTCAGAATTTGGCAAAATGAACTTCGGAATCGGACTCATGACATCGAAAAACATAAAATATGAATTTTAAAAAAATTTGACTTTTGGTAAAAGTCAACAGTCAACAGTTGGTTAAGGTCAAACCGGGTCGGGTCAGGTCAGACACGTGTTAGCGGGTTGGACACGGGTCGGGTCAGCCCATTTCCAAGCAGTCCACCAGGCAATGGACTTTCCCCACACATAGGGACGGCATGTAGGACATCCTAGAGGGTCGGAAAAATTACAAAAAAAAAAAACCTATTTGCTTTTTAAGTATTTTTGAGATACTTACCAAGCTCGGTTCCAACGGTGAACGACAGATAGCTCGATTTTGAAACGTCAGAAACTTGATATTCCTCACCCCCTCACATGCCAGTGACAACAGAGATAAGAAGGACACCAGTGGACTTGGGACGACGCAAGGAACACGATGGTGCGGGAGGTGTCAAAAACGGAGCAACGATCGGCGACTAGATGACAATCAAAGATTTGTTTCTAAAAAGGAAAATATTAAAGAGATAAAATAAATAATTTGAAACATTTCCTGATTTTGGGTTATATAAATCCTAAAAAAAGAAAATGACAAAATCATGCCATAGGTCCTACATATTTAGTTGCTTTCTGAATTTGGATATGAATTTAATCAAAATTTCCCTTTGGTCCCCGAATTAAATCAAAATTCAATTATTCCTCGAGAAATTTTAAGAGAATTTTAGGCCCTATTTTGGGATGTGACATTACTTACTATTTTAGAATTTAATTTCTCCTCCTATGTCTTAACTTATTACAAAAGAGAACAACCTTTATAATATATTATTGTCTCTTTTGAATTGGACCCTTAACAACTACATGCTTGTTTTATTTTTGCACTTATCTTTATATGCACTTTTCAAGTGAGTACTTTCAAACTTATTATGCGTCAATTTTTCTTTCTCTTGTACACAATGAAAAATGAGCTCATTCAGAGTTCATTTATTCCTTTGAGTTGATTAAACTATATAGGAAGTGATACTGAAATCACAAGAAAAAGTAATTCTTCAAAAAAATAATTCGATCTTAAGTGTCTTAAGTCTTGAATCAATATGGAACATATCCATAATGTACTCCCTCACATTTCCTTGACCCTTATACTTTATAGATATCAAATAAGTAAAAATAATGTCATTTAAACCTTTTTTGTTTTTGGGAAAGCATTTCTCAGTTTTGTCAAGGAAACCATTAACCCTAGTAATCTTTTCAGCTTATGTAACCCTAAAGGCTTCTAAATATTATGCTTCATGACCACTAGAATTATGCAATTTGAACAAATTTCACTTCTCAAAATCCAATTAAGGATGTTATCCCCCATGAGAGGTGGAAATTGTTCTTTCATTAGTGCAAAGTCTATGTTCGTAGAACCTAAACCTTATGTAAGTGCATTTTCTCGTTCCTTGAAATTTGTCTAATAAACATGAGAATAAAATTGATATTAATAGAAATTGTGACAGCAAAAGAACAAGATGAACAAAATAAACAACAAGCTAACATAAGCAAACAATAAATTTAAAATAATGGTTAATTCCCATCCCATTACAAGATACCAAACACTACATCAATATCAAGTCTTTGGACAACAATATTAACAGTAAACGATACTTTTTTGTAATAATCAAACATTGACAATAAGCTACGTCGAACTAAAGATTAATCTTTGGACTAATGTAACACTCACATAAAAAATACCTTATAATTGTCACATGTTATTACTACATGTGTCGCTTGAAATTCAACCAAATATTAACTTTCCGTCGGGCTAATTAATAAACACATGAATCACAAGAAACACATAATCATTTTGATATTTTAAACAAATCAGTCTACTCAAAAGATGTCACTTTGGCAACATTTCGTTTCAACAAATCTACTAAAATATTAGACTTAGCCAAAATATGAATTAATTTGTTTCAAAAATACATATATTCTAATAATCAACAATCAAAACTGAAAACCGAATTGAATATATACATATATTGCATTAACAATCTAAATAAAACTATATAAATATTGTTAACCAATTATTTTCTCTTAGATTTATCTTTCAAGTAAACCGAAAGATAACCAAAAATAATAACAAATTTGAATACACTTAAACCCTATCTCAAGATATCAGATACTCTATTAATATTATATCTTTAGATAAAATATTCATATTAAGTGATATCTGGTGTTGTAACCAAACACTGATAATAAGAACATGTCAAGCAAAAATCTATCTTTGGGTTGATTTATTACTCGCACATCAAACTGAATAATTATCACATGCTTATTATCAAAGTTGTACATGCGATTATGTCATCTCAAAATAAATATTAATATTAATATTTAATATTTCTATAACAATCAAAGGGTAAAAATGAAATTTCTGATTGCACTACGGCATCCGAAATAACTCAGAATTAGGTTACATAAAAAATATCTTTGGTTGTTTCTGAAGAATTCCTTAAACATACTTTTAGTTCATAACTTTATAAATCACCAAAAAAATAAACCGAATTTAAACCAATATTTAACCAAAAGTCAATGTCAAAGTACATACTAGTAAATTAAATATTTAATCAAACTGAATCGAATATATCAATTGAATCGAATATATCAATATCAAATATATATTTTATAATCTATAATAGTAAAAAAAATTACAACTGAATTTTCTAATCACATCATTTTTTCCGATGTAACCTATAATAAAGTTGTCTAAATGACACTATTAAAAATCAAAAACCTAAATCTTTAACTCTCTCTAAAATTTCTTAATCATGAATTCATCTAATTAAATCTAAACATGCTACAATAAATAAAAATCAAATATTATCAGACGTGAATCTCATAAATGGGATTCACCATAATTACTTTCAATCGATATTCTCAATCGTGAATTTCATGGTATTCTCAAGTCGCATAAAATATGTAATAGAAAATCATGAAATCACCCAATAAAAAATAATCAAATTTATTTTGAATCACCTTGAAAAAGAAACTTCAAAGTATATACTAAAATTTTCTCATATAATTCACTATTTTGAAGTTTCTTAAAAAAAGGTATCAACTATGATTAAAATAATAACATTAACACATCGAAGCATGTGATAATTTATTCGAACAACATACTCTCAAATTTACGATGAACCAAAACCAAGGTAGCGCCCATAACAAAAACAACTTAAAGGAACTCAAAATCCATAAATTACCCTAAGTTGTGAGTTCTATTTTTTTTAATCTAAATAATTAACAACCATATTAAAAATAATAATAGATGTTAATTTTGAGTTCACAAAAAGAAACCCAAATTCACAATTGTAAAATTAATTGTGACACATAAATTCACAATTTTAAAATTCATGCAACTACAGAATTCAAAGAGATTCTATAAATTAACAAAGAGATTTGAATCATGGAAAAAAAGTAGTAATAAGATTCAATTATTTTGTGCGGCAAATAAGTTTAACCCATGATCAAAGATTATGAATTAGAAAATCGAATCCATCAAAATAAAATTAATAGTTCTTAATGATCCAACATGACAAAGCGATGATACCATTTCTTAGAATTAAATCATATTAAATATGAAAATAGCCAAAATCTAATCATACTAAACCATCAAGAATCAAATAAATACTAGATTAGCGGAAGCCTGTCTAAATTAATTGATAGATTGAAATCATTCTTTCTTTAGTTGTGATCTTCCAAGAAAATAGAGTTCCATTAAGTATAATCTTTCTTACGAGAATAAGAGTAAATACAAGAATGTCTATTTTTTTGGGACCATAACCCCTTTATATAGTTAATTTAAAAATCAATTATTATATGTACTTATAACTCGGCCCCACATCGAATTATAAATACAATTTTAATAGTATCTACACTTTTATTTCCATTACCCTTTTAATATCTTATAATTTTATAACATAATTGGTCACTTAATTTATGTCGTATTTTATTATTTTTAAAAATATGTGCCCATAATTATGGATTTTAATCCAACACAATGTTCCTTCTTTTTTATTTTTTTTGTTT
Organism: Hibiscus syriacus; assembly: GCF_006381635.1. NCBI lineage: Eukaryota > Viridiplantae > Streptophyta > Magnoliopsida > Malvales > Malvaceae > Hibiscus > Hibiscus syriacus. The sequence goes on from NW_024063122.1 coordinate 818,047, forward strand.
GTTGATAAAGGCAAATGTATTTATTCGAATAGCAGCAAGCTGCTACCAAATGTACATCCCAACTAATACAAACCCTTTACATTGTAAAACAATTATCTATCAATCTATATCGCCCTACTCAATACAAAGACTAAAATTATCAAGATTATTCCTATCCACAGGCTATCGCTGCAATGTCACAATTGTTCAAAAAGAACTGGAGCAAAGCTGCTCAATTTTAAAAACAACTTTAGAAATAACCTACTACAGTAATTTTGAATACTAAAGATGAAAGCTTGAATCAGCTGAACCTTCTCCGCATAAGATAAGTTCTTGGCAGCCCAGGTCTGAAATTTAGCCTCAATCATATCTAAAATAGGCTTACAGTCCGCTACAAAAAAGTTACTACAGACCAAAGAGACCACAGGTATCGAACTAGCAGCCTTCCAACCCAAAACACAGTATCTTCAACAATAACTTACAGCTCATCATTAGAACTCATGTAGTATATAATTCACTTTTAGTAGAATCAAACTTAAGCCCCGAAAAGTCTAAAGGGGTGATCATTCGCAAAATAAAGGTGCGTGATCTTAATCTTATGACACTTACGATGGTACTGGAATAATCTATGTATAGTAACATCGTCCAATATTCGAGATACACATTTACGGCTAGAACTAACAGGTAGGGAGAAAGGGGATCTTACTGCCTAAACCCCCTTAGCAACTTGAAAATACCCCAACATCCCACCATTCAAAGATATTGAAAATCTAGGTTGGGTGACACAACTCTGAATCTAACCAATAGTGCTTTGGGGAACATCTAAAGCCTTTAAAATCATAAAAAAAATCTCATGGACAAAATCAAATGCCTTCTAAATATCAATCTTTAGAGCACATCTAGGGAAAGAGGTAGGCCTATTATAATCCTAACGGGAAAAAAGTCATAATGGACAGCCACTTGAAGCTCTACAAGCTCAGCATAGAGCTCGTTCTCCTTCAATGTATAGAAATATTAGACTCCAAACTCAAATTCAAAATTTAAAATATTTCTAACTCGACCCCCTTCTCATGCACCCATCTAGATATATCACCATACCTGAACTGATTAAACTATTTTAGAGGTTGTTTCAACCTTTTAAGCTTGAGAAATATAACAGTGATTGGATCACTCCCTCTTCAGGCTTCCTCTAAGAATCCTCCACAACCTTTAAAAAATCAGGATGATGTGCTCAAAAATTAAAGAATCTGAAGGGCTTAGGAACAAGAACTTCCATAAAAAATAGGATAATCCCTGAACCAAGTAGAATATACTATGTGTAGACACGAAATTTCGTCTGACCCGGATGAGACCTGAACTGGTTCGCTGGAACAGACCCGAACCAGACTCCTCACCACAACAGCAACCCACGGCCGTGATTCTCGACACCAACGAACGTGGTTTTCGTCACCTACAAACAACCTATCACCAAAGCCTAAATCCCAAAAAATTGGGGATTTACCTAACTTAAATCAACCACCCATTACCTTATATACGGAAAAAATCAGAGGAAAAGGGGAGAGGATTTTGGGGGAGAAAAATGTGAAACGAAAATCAGGAGGAGGCACAGACAAAAAGGAAAACGAGGGAAGAACAAATGATTAGAAAACCAGAAAAAAATGGTGGCTCGCAAGTTCCTGGTTCGCCACGACGACTCAACATTTAGCGTCGATTATGACACCGACGACGGTTTTGAAGTGTTTCAGTTCCAGCTCTTCTCCCTCACTTTAATTCCTCCCGATGAGCAAGAGATCGCCGGAGAAGAAGATGATGCGACGTCGTTGAAGGAAGATGTCATCGAACAACCTCACCCGCTTGAGCATTCATGGACCTTCTGGTTCGATAACCCACAAGCCAAATTACACTTTCCCAACCATCGAACAACTCTGGAGCCTTTACAATAACATGCATCATCCGAGCAAGTTGGCTGTGGGAGCAGACTTTCATTGTTTCAAACATAAGATCGAGCCTAAGTGGGAAGACTTTGTCTGTGCTAATGGAGGCAGATGGACCGTGACTTTCCAGAAGGGGAAATTAGATACATCTTGGTTGTACATGTTACTTTGAGTATGGTGATGAGATCTGTGGACCAGTTGCCAACCATGTTACTGAACAAGAAAAGAGCACTGACAGGAGAAGTTGGTTTTTAAATTGAATTGCAAATGCATGAAAAAACTCCTGTACGCATGAAATTAAGCAAAACCCCACATGGTTTAGAACTTTGGCCAAACTCTCCCTTTAGTCCCTCAATTATTTTGGTTTCCTTCCTTTTATTTCGTTTATTTTAAATTTTTTATTATTTATTTGATTTATTTTATCCATTTATTATAATTCTAAACTTATTTTTTTTACCTTGCAGGTTACATTTATTTTATTTTGGGCCTTTTCCTTTATTTTATTTTTTATTCTTAATTTATTAAATATTTTTTCTTCTCCTTTGATTCATTTTTATTTTTACTTTTTACTCTGTAGACTTATTTATTTATTTTTTATCTAACGTTTTTGACCCATTTTCAGTAATAATCTCAATCGATCAAAGGTAAGTAATTTGAATCGGGTTTTTAAATTTAAATTTAAACTTTTTAATTTTCGCAATTAAGACAATCGACAAATTAATTGGTACCGAAAGGGCAGTTCAAGGGTGCTAACCCTTCCTTGACTGTAAACGACTCCCGAACCCGACACGTTTCTGGTACAACGCAGATCAGGTAAGATGGTGTCCGACCCACCTAAATTCGTTTTAAAGTGGTCGGTGGTGACTCCAATCCACATTTTTCAAGTCGAAGCCCAATCTCGGGTACCAACCGAAAGACGGTTACGACAGCTTGGCGACTCCACTGGGGACAGGTAAGTGAGTCAGGCCATAATTAATTTTTGTTGTCTTTTTTAGCAAAAATTACAAGTTTAAATTTTAATTTATTTATTCGATTCCAATTATTTATCTGGGATTATTTTTTTCAAGTAAATAGTTGTACTAACCGTTTTCTAATGATTTCATCCCTTAAAGATTTTTCGTCTAAGGCTCTATACCCGAGCTCCGAACCCTATTTAAGTGGGGGTGAAAGCGACGCCTTCGTGTGAATTTATTCACCGTGCGGGCCTAGCAAGTAGCCTTCGGGATTCATATACCTTATGTCTTCGTGTGAATTTATTCTCCGTATGGGCATAAGGGAATGTTTCCTCTCGAGTTTAACTTAGTCTACACAAGCCTGTGATGGGTTTAGGACTAAGGGTCTGGTAAGCCCAAGGGGGCACCAGCAAGGAGAACTCGGGTACCGTGTTTTAGAACCTAAACTGGGAGACTTTGAAGGAGTTAGAGCCCACCCCAAAACCTCATTTCAAACCCTAGGATGCCGGAATTATTTCCTGCTTTACTTTCTGTTCAAAGCATGTGAACTATAAATTTATGCGGTCAGGACTTGTTCAAAATCAACTTGCGGGATAAAGATCATGTCTGGGTAGGAATAATAAGCATGTGGGGTAGATATCATGTGGGGTAGGACTTTTATTTTCATGATTGTTTTTTATTATTTTCACCTCAATAACCTTTTTCATTTTTTCTCTCTTTTATTTTGTTTTCATCATTTACATCATTTAAAAGAGGTATTGATCCACCAAAAACGTGTTTGTTAAAACATGAATAATCTGCATTAATGGACAAAGGGGTTGTAATACAAGAGATGAAAATGCATAGGACAAGGCGACTATGTGTCACATTCAATCCAGAAGATGTGGTACCCACAATTGAAGAGTATATCACTCTGCTGCATTATAAAGGACTCAGAATGAACCGGGTCTACATCAAGCACAATGCAAGTCTATCTTTGAAGAACTGACTGGCAGAGGTTGCTGGGGCAAGATGAAGGTTATTGATCTTGGGAGTTCCTTCAAAGACAACAATGGCAAAATGATAGCTGGAATTGGAATTCAAACAAATGACTTCAATTGAGGGCTCAAATGTCGTATTCGTTCGAGACTTATTGGGCCAGTACAAAAAGCAACTCAACATTTGCACGGTTCATCTAGAGAAGCCAGAGCGGTTCGACAGGTTATTCAGAAGTTGTCAGGATATTTTTGTCTCTTAAAAGATAAAGCACTTTTGTCCCCAATAAGGATTATTTATAATAACAGACATGTTTTTGGATCAATGCCTCAAACATTTCATGCATCATGCATTTAAACATATTGTGCATTTTGTTATTTTTTTCTTTAAATTCGCATTATTTTCCCCTTTTTTATTACATTCGCATGTCTCATCAAAAATGAGAACATTTTGATCCTATGATATATAAGGAGCTTTACCAACAGTTGTTTGACGCACACGTGGTGTCACCATATCCAGAGAAATCCATGTAGCCCTGTACCGTAGGTAGTATGATGAGAACGCTCATTGCGAAAATCATAGCGGAGTCCCAGGGCGCACTATCGAGAATTACTCCACAATCAAGAGAATCATACATAAAATACGTAACAAGAATCGGATCGACTTCAACAACTTGGGGGCATCCAAGTTAGGAAGACCATTTCATCATTTGAGACATTTTGTTTGAATTTGTTTTTTCATTTTTTTTGTAAGGACTTTTAAATAAATTTATGTTACTTTAAAGATGTTAAACAATGAATCACATTTGCAAACTTGCAATTCTTTGAATATCATCTGAATTAAGAAACTCTGAAATGGTTCAAAGTTACATATCTTTGATGAAGTAACATGATTTAAAACAATGAATTTGACTTTACCCAGAATATACACTCAAACACCGTACCCTGCTCTTGTAATTAACCAATATAACATTTTCCTTTCATAAGGTGCGGACAACATGGGGCATCCTTTTGCATATGACATTATTATACTTTTTATTTAAGACGTTCAGTGATGATAATGATCTTCACAGATGGAATAGTCGAGTAAGTGAATCTAGTTTAGGTCAGTTGCTTGAAAATTGAACTCTAAAGATGAAATTTTTTACTTTCAACAAACACCTAGACTATAACAGGTTCTTCTTGACAATCTTAAGAAATTAAATCCGTAAAACTGAGCTATTCCACTAAGGCAATTGGTTACAGAGGAAACTCGAAAGCCCTAGCTTTATGAATAGATTGTATTCAAACCATGACATTGCTCGGACACTTGGCAATTCGGTGTTTGCTCCACTGCTTTTGTCAGGCCGAAGACTTTGTGATGAGATGAACCCTTCAGTTAACTTGATAAAAATGATTATAATGATAAGTTGTCCCTCTAAAGCAATTGGTTAAACACCCCGGCTTTATGGATTCAGCTAGCCAGATAATGGTAAATTAAATCGAATTTATCTAAGCGTAAAGTTTCGGTAAAATGGACTAAGGGAATTAAAGAACACATGTTATAGTCAATTTCACACGAGCACTCAAGAATTTCATTTTTAGACCGATATTTTTGCACTGCCTTCGTTAAAGGAGCCTACAAAGCTTGAAAAAATGGAAGATTTCATTGGACCGAAATAAAAGGTCTAGTAATTGATCATGCTAGTTGCGTCATTTTGTCCGCACCCAATTGAAATACCAAAGCATGTTGCAATAACACAAAAATGACTTTTTTTTATGGCCGAAACCTTAGGTCAACCTAAAGCCAACTCATCCCTTTGAACGTTTGTCAAAGAGCTGTAACTCTGAAAGCATTAAAAAAGCTATTGTTCCTTTGATAATCTTTGAACTCATGTTTATATTTTGATTCAATTGCGAACAATATTTTACAGAATTTTCATCTTTTTCCCTCCTAAAACAAGAAAAATGATAAAACATTTCCAAACAGAACAGTCTCAGATTTGAAAGGTCTGTAAAACCAAAGCTCGAAAAGAGAATGGGGGCACGATCGATTCCAGGGACCAGATTAGCAGACAAAACACGAGACTCCATCCAAGAAATAACACATAATTCATTCATGTTGCATGCATCTTAGACATACTTAGGTGCATCACATTCATCATTTTAGCATATATGATTTTTTGCAGCTTTTAGAGTCAAGTTTCGACTTCAGGTTGAAGGATACTCGATTTGCATGCGCCTTTAAAGAACGATGGTGGTTGCTTAGCTACACCTCAACCAACTTGGCATATTTACAGATATCAGAACCAGATCAAAACAAATCCAGTTCGACACAAACTCAACCATGAGTAGTATGTTTCCTGTTTCAATACAGATTTCAATTCCACGACGAAAGATATCTGGCTCACAAAATTTGGCGAAAGGGGCCATCATTCATTTAAAGGAAATTTACTGCACAACTTAAGTCAAGAAAAGTTGTATGTCAACAAACAACTTTCCAACTTTATTCAGAGTCTATTTCAACTTCGCAGCGAAGAAAATTGGACTCCAGACAATGCAAGTTCAACTTCACGACGAAGGGACCGCTGGTTGTCAATAAACAACTTCTCAATTTCAGAGCCAATTTCAACTTCACAACGAAGGATATTGGACTCCAGACAACGTAAGTTCAACTTCACGACGAAGGGACCGCTGGTTGTCAATAAACAACTTCTCAATTTCAGAGCCAATTTCAACTTCACAACGAAGGATATTGGACTCCAGACAACGTAAGTTCAACTTCACAACGAAGGGACCGCTGGTTGTCAATAAACAATTTCCCAATTTCAACTTCACAGCGAAGGATATTGGACGCCAGACAACGCAAGTTCAACTTCATGATGAAGGGACCGCTGGTTGTCAACAAAGAATTTCCCAATTTCAACTTCACAACGAAGGACATTGGACTCCAGACAATGCAAGTTCAACTTCACGACGAAGGGACCACTGGTTGTCAACAAACAATTTCCCAATTTCAACTTCACAGCGAAGGATATTGGACTCCAGACAACGCAAGTTTAACTTCACGACGAAGGGACCGCTGGTTGTCAACAAACAATTTCCCAATTTCAACTTCACAACGAAGGATATTGGACTCCAGACAACGCAAGTTCAACTTCACGACGAAGGGACCGCTGGTTGTCAACAAACAATTTCCCAATTTCAACTTCATAACGAAGGATATTGGACTCCAGACAGCGCAAGTTCAACTTCATGACGAAGGGACCGCTGGTTGTCAACAAACAATTTCCCAATTTCAACTTCACAACGAAGGACATTGGACTCCAGACAACGCAAGTTCAACTTCACGACGAAGGGATCGCTGGTTGTCAACAAACAATTTCCCAATTTTAACTTCACAACGAAGGACATTGGACTCCAGACAACGCAAGTTCAACTTCACGACGAAGGGACCGCTGGTTGTCAATTTCCCAATTTCAACTTCACAACGAAGGATATTGGACTCCAGGCAACACAAGTTCAACTTCACAACGAAGGGACCGCTGGTTGTCAATAAACAATTTTCCAGTTCCAGAGCCAATTTCAACTTCACGGCGGAATATATTGGACTTGGAACAATTCAACTTACTTGGATTTCAACTTCACGACGAAGGATATCCAATTCCAAGCTCAGCTTAACGACGAAGGGGCCACCCGCAGTTTCAACTTCATGACGAAGGGAATCGTTCACACAAGAAGCATCAATCTCTAGATTGGATTTCAACTTCACGACGAGGGATATCCAACTCAAAGAAGGAGTGTCTGCCAACAAAAGACCTTCGAGTTCGACTACGCTCAGCTCCCATGCACATCATTTGCAGCATAGCTTAAGCCGAGAAGGGCTATCTGCTAAAGACCTTCGAGTTCGATTATATTCAACTTAGAGGCAAATCAAGCTTACAAAATAGCTCAAGGAAAAAGGGCTATCTGTCAATAAAATTGTCGAGTTCGATTCCAATCAGCTCGATGACGCCTCAATCACACTACTGTCCGGCTGCAATCGAGGTTTTCAAATCGAGAAGAAGATCTGGGTTAGCCGTACCTTAGTGACAAGCAACCATTTTCAAGCAGCATAGCTTAAGTCAAGAAAAGCTATATGTCAACGAAGACCTTTCGAGTTCAATTTCATTCAGCTCGAGGGCCTATCAACCATAAGGTGGAATCAAAGAATTATTTTCCAGTCGAATTTTAAACAAAGGTCTTTAGCCAGAGAAGAAGACCGAAGTTAACTATGATTGGCAACAAAGAGCCATTTTCCGATTCACCTACGATTTCAACTTCATAACGAATGATATCGTACCCAAAATACGAAGTCAACTTCATGACGAATGAGTTATATGTGACACAACGATGAAAAACCTGTTTCATTCAGGTTAAATTTCAGCTTAACAACAAAGTATATTGGGCTAGAAGACAATCTAGGAGCTACTTCCCAATGCTTTGAGCTCGATTTCAACTTCACGATGAAGGATATCGTACTCAAAATTTTTCAGTTCGACTCAACCTCACGGCAAGAGAGTCATTAAGACCGAATTGACAAACAAGTTATAGCATCAGATTTCAACTCTATGAGACATTCATGGCATACGAAATTTGTGTCTTTTAATCTTTGCCCTATTTTTGTTACACAAAAATGTACAAAAAGGGGCAGCTGTAGACACGAAATTTTGTCTGACCCGGATGAGACCTAAACTGGTTCGCTGGAACAGACCCGAACCAGACTCCTCGCCACAACAGCAACCCACGGCCGTGATTCTCGGCACCAACGAACGTGGTTTTCGTCACCTACAAACAACCTATCACCAAAGCCTAAATCCCAAAAAATTGGGGATTTACCTAACTTAAATCAACCACCCATTACCTTATATACGGAAAAAATCAGAGGAAAAGGGGAGAGAATTTTGGGGGAGAAAAATGTGAAACGAAAATCAGGAGGAGGCACAGACAAAAAGGAAAACGAGGGAAGAACAAATGATTAGAAAACCATAAAAAAATGATTAGAAAATCAGGAGGTGACTCAACATTTAGCGTCGATTATGACACCGACGACGGTTTTGAAGTGTTTCAGTTCCAGCACTTCTCCCTCACTTCAATTCCTCCCGATGAGCAAGAGATCGCCGGAGAAGAAGATGATGCGACGTCGTTGAAGGAAGATGTAATCGAACAACCTCACCCGCTTGAGCATTCATGGACCTTCTGGTTCGATAACCCACAAGCCAAATTACACTTTCCCAACCATCGAACAACTCTGGAGCCTTTACAATAACATGCATCATCCGAGCAAGTTGGTTGTGGGAGCAGACTTTCATTGTTTCAAACATAAGATCGAGCCTAAGTGGGAAGACTTTGTCTGTGCTAATGGAGGCAGATGGACCGTGACTTTCCAGAAGGGGAAATTAGATACATCTTGGTTGTACACGTTACTTTGAGTATGGTGATGAGATCTATGGAGCAGTTGCCAACCACGTTACTGAACAAGAAAAGAGCACTGACAGGAGAAGTTGGTTTTTAAATTGAATTGCAAATGCATGAAAAAACTCCTGTACGCATGAAATTAAGCAAAACCCCACATGGTTTAGAACTTTGGCCAAACTCTCCCTTTAGTCCCTCAATTATTTTGGTTTCCTTCCTTTTATTTCGTTTATTTTAAATTTTTTATTATTTATTTGATTTATTTTATCCATTTATTATAATTCTAAACTTATTTTTTTTACCTTGCAGGTTACATTTATTTTATTTTGGGCCTTTTCCTTTATTTTATTTTTTATTCTTAATTTATTAAATATTTTTTTCTTCTCCTTTGATTCATTTTTATTTTTACTTTTTACTCTGTAGACTTATTTATTTATTTTTTATCTAACGTTTTTGACCCATTTTCAGTAATAATCTCAATCGATCAAAGGTAAGTAATTTGAATCGGGTTTTTAAATTTAAATTTAAACTTTTTAATTTTCGCAATTAAGACAATCGACAAATTAATTGGTACCGAAAGGGCAGTTCAAGGGTGCTAACCCTTCCTTGACTGTAAACGACTCCCGAACCCGACACGTTTCTGGTACAACGCAGATCAGGTAAGATGGTGTCCGACCCACCTAAATTCATTTTAAAGTGGTCGGTGGCGACTCCAATCCACATTTTTCAAGTCGAAGCCCAATCTCGGGTACCAACCGAAAGACGGTTACGACACTATGGCTGAAATATAGCTTTCTCTTAAGAGGTTTACATCCTGATGATTGGACCAAAAGGAGAGAGAGAGAAAACATGGTCCATAACTCTTAGAGAATCAACACAATCTTTAAACTCTATCCCTACTAGAAAGACTATCCCACAAAATCAAAAGACTCTTCAAGGTGAAGAATCACATTAAAATACCCCATGACAATCTAAGCTTTGTCCTTTATTTGGGACTATAAATCAAGTAGATGGTTCCAGAACCTCCTCCTATCAACCCCCAGATTACAAACATAAACTACAGACAGAATAAACTCATCAGTACTAGTACTACTGACGTGGATACAAGTTAGCGTCTTCTAGAAGATCCAGTCCTCATTTCCGTGCAAGTTAAATGACGGATTGACCTTTACTCTCTCTATATTATTTTTTATTTGATTTTATTTTGAGATTAAAGCTATATTATTTGACAACTAAAGGTACGTGTTGTCAACTACACAACCCAATAACACATCCATAAATAGAAGCAATCATAGTAAACTAGATAGAGCCCCTCTAGAGAATCCAAATCCTCCGAATGATAGCTTCACCATAATTATGCACACACTGCCAATAAGTAAAATGCATATTCCAAATACTAACCATATTCCCTTCATATACTCTATTCTCAAGAAGACAAATATAATCAATATTCAACAACTTGATTCTAGAAACTAAACTACTCTACTTTAAGGAATTATTAAAACTATTATTCCAAGATAAATTTCAAGGAGATGAAGATGTCGGCCCCTCCTTAAGACCTTTGCTTCCTCTTATCCACTCGTTTCTCCATTTTATTTCACTTTTTACTCTTCAAACTTTGCTTTAAAACAACCACTCCTTGGAAGCAACTTGTTGCTTTCTCTCCTCACCATCCATCTTTCGTTTCTTAGAAGTGGAAGCCTAGTAACGTCCCAAAGTATGGTCAACAGTTCAAGCCGATAATTGGGTCAGTTTTCCAAATTTTCAATAAAAATATTAAATTTAGGAATTTTGTTTGATGAATATTTTCTAAAATGGTTTAAATGATTTTTAAAATATTAATTGTATTTTTTTTATTTTATAAATGATTTTATAAGGTGACTAAATTGAAGGAATTGAAACTTTCAATTTTAGTGACTAAATTGCAAAGGATCAAATATCAAAATCTATGAAGCTATCAAGTTGGAAAAGTCAATCTTTTTCCCTCCATTCTCGACCGTGAATTGGTTTTTTCCCCCTAGACATCAATCTTGATTCATTCATAATTCGTTTTGCTTAAATTCACTATCATTTTCTTTGGTTCATTCCTTTTATCCATTTCATCAAAATTCCATTGAAGCTTTGCCAAATTCTCTTCACTTATCCTCCATGGTTGATTTTTTGTCCATCACCATTGCCATCATTCCTTTTTTGATTGTTGATCTATCCTTCATTTATTTCTTCATTTCATTTTCCTTCATTCTTAATCATCATTGTCGTAATCTCTCATTGCCACTATTGGTGGAGTTGTTTCTTCTTCAATTTCATTCTTTATCTTTTATTCCATTTCTAGTAAGGTAATTCCTAAATATTGGTTTCTTTTAATGCTTCAACAATTAAAGATCCATAAAGAATATGATCTTGATAGACAATGACTTTCAATTGTGTGTTTTCTCAATTAAAGTGATTTCGGAGTTAACTAACGAGCCTATTTTTCTGAAATGTTTTCAAGGTTTTATTAGCTTGATTATTATTTTTACATGATGATTATTATCATGCTAAAACAATTTTTTAATTAGAGTTTATTTAGATATCATTTTCTTGGAAATAAACATGATTTCGCTATATTTCATAAATTCGATGATTGATCTAATCTATTTTTCTTGGGTGTTTTGAATGTTTTTAGGTGTTGATTGTGATCATTCTCGATCAACTCTAGTGTGAGAAAGAAAGTACCAAAGCGTTAGATGTATTAGATCGCTTGTGTGGTAAGAATTTCGGTTATTGGTTCGATTTTCACTCTATTTTGGTATCAGAATTTTCTGCTCTAATTTGGCCGCTTTGGTGACATGTTAATATATTTTCTAAGTTGTTCTTTGAGTCATTGATGAAGTAAAATCACTGCATCAATTATCAACAACAAGTAGATAGCAGTTTGAAGTTGATTTTTATGTTTGGATTGCCATTGAGATGAGTTGTTGATGCTTCGAATAATGTAACAACAATCAGTGAAATCATAAATTATCATTTATTAAGTAGTAAAAGTGGATACAACTAGTGCTTCGTATTGCATCCACATGGATTAATAATACTTCATAGAATTTTTGTGTGACAAAACATAAATTATGTATAGTTAATGTAGGGAGAATTGTTCTAGCAATGTAATTGAAAAAAGAATAGAATAAAAGGGATTAAAGCACAAGTAAATGAAGCAATGATCGATTTAGGTAAAATATTTTGAAATGTCAAACAAAATTATGCAATTGAAAATTTTGTAGCAACACGATTTATGTGTCTAGCATTAACCTAGCAGGTTGTTCTTCTCTAAAAAATATTCACATCAACCTACAAAGAAAGACTATATCTTTATAGCAATCCAGATAAGCGTACTAAGAATGTTACAACAAAATAGTCAATAAAAATCTATTTTGTGCTTAATGTTGCTCTCACAGACGTTGATTCTACTCATGATGTAACCCTCTCTCGAAGCATTACTAGGTACTTTATATCTCTAAAAACAACCAAAAAAACAAGTAGCACCAATCAATGATACTAAGACAAATCAAATAAGCATAAAATTCATCGAATATATTTAAAATAAAGATCCAAGTTTAACATCTCAATAGAAAACAAAAATAAATCATCTTAAACAAAATAAATCCTTCTTTATCAAGTTTTATACAAATCGCTAAGATGATGCCCAATAGATCGTCAGCCACCACTCTCACGCTTCAACATGTTTCACATCCAAGTGTTGTTTTTCGTAAGGAGTATAGGCCTCCATAGTCGGCAACAAAGAAAAAAAGGCAGCTATGAAAATTAGGGTTTCCAAGGATGATATACTACATAGAAAATACTATATTTATAGCCTTCCAAAGTCAAACTTTCCACTAATAAGAAAATCTCTTTTTCCGAAAATTCCTTTTTTAAATTCCATCATTTTATTAGCCTTGATATTATCCAAATAAAGCAATTGACCATTCTAGAAGATTCTCCCTAACTGGATGGTGAGTCATCAAATACTACAGATTTGACTCAACAATCCTGCTTCGTATCAGCATACATCAACAACTGCAACATCAAACAATGTCAAAACACTAACATAGCAACTCATAACAAAATATCATAAAATAAACCAAAAAATAGAAACTCTCTCCCAATATGAAAATGATGTAATGTAACATCCCAAAATCAATGCTAGTGACTAAAATTGAAGTTTTAAAACTTTGAGGTTTAATTTCAAAATAATTTAAAAGTTTAGGAACTTGATTGAAAATAATTTGTAAAGGATTGTTTAGTAAATATTTGATGGAGTAAGGGGAAAAATGGTATTTTCATAGGAAATATTTTTATTATCCCTTTATGAAGGATATAAAAACGTGGAAATAGAGGAAAAAGGAAAGAAAGGTTTGGAGATTGGGTTCTCTTCTTCTCTATCGTGGTCTTGAGCTCCATTACAAAGGTGAGTCTTGGTAAGTTGATCATTTCTTGAGTTTTAAGCTTAGTTTTGATTCTTGGAGTATTAAGAAAGCTTAATGAGAGATTAAGGTGTGTTGAAACTCCAAGATGAAGAAGTTATGAGGGATTAAATATTAAGAGTTTTTAAGTGAATTGTTAGGAGAGAGTTTGTAAATCGATTCTGAAGTCATATTTACTTGTCAAGGGTATAATTAAGATAATAGAAGTATTAAAAGTGGATTAAAAACATGTTCATTAATGGATATGATTTTTGGTTCCAAGTGTTCTATGAGTATATGAGATGTTAAAGTGTGTTAAAGTGAAGTAAGTTAGTCTAGGAGTGTATAGTTGAGTTTAAAGGCTTTATGGAAGTGTAAAAAGGGAAATATAGCAAAGTTTTAGGGAATTTTCGGGTTTAAGAAATGAATTATGGGTTGGTAGTCTCGGTACTGGTTGAGTAGGTACCGATACTACAAGGCAATTCATGAGGAATTTATGCATGAGGTATCGATACTGTATGAACAATATCGATGCCATAAGGAAGGAGTATCAATACCAATGTGGAGGGTATCGATACCAGAGAACATCGAAGCTAATATTAGTATCGATACCGGGGTAGGGTATAGGTACCCTAGCATAGAAGTACCAGTACTGTGAGGGTAGTACTGATACTATTTAAGTTGAGAAGTGGAAATTAGTTCTTTATTTAGTTTGCTTCGATAAGAATCTTTGCAAGTAATCTGAATTACGATATTTATTAGATTGTGTATTCGTGTAGATATCGATCGAGAGCAAAGTCCGGACAAGTTGACAAGTAATAGTCATTAAAGAAAAAAAAAAGAGATCGATATTGACTAGTGAGGCCAGGTGAGTGCATATTAGTTATTATATGATGATGAAAGGAAATAAGACTTGCAATAAGTCTATTTTCTATATTAGAATGCATAAATTCATGATTATAAGCATGTATTTGATATGTATATATGTGATGTATATTATTGTGTATGTTATATGATTATTGTGAATACATGTTATGTGAGTATGATATAAACCATGTGACAATGAATTATATGAGAACATGTATATGTGAATGAGCTATGTGACTAGGTGAAGATATGAAAATATGACTATGAGATAAGCCATATGACTATGAACTATGTGATAAGAAGCGATGTGGGTAAATGATCAAGAGATATAAGCAATGTGATAAAGAGCCATGAGTTATATGCCTATGTGATATGAATATGAGAATGTGTGATAAATATAATTATTAATGCACATGTTATGTGTTATGAGAGCTAGATATATAGTTCTCATGCCAAGAGTCAAGGGTTCTACGTGGTCCTTCGGGACATATATGTAATCCTTTGGAACATATATGCGGTACATCGATACACTTATTTGGTCCATTAGAATATGTATATGGTTCTTAAGGAGTGGTCCTTTGGGACATATGTGATATGTGGTCCTTCTGGACATAGTGGTCCTTCGAGACATTGTGGTCCTTTGGGACAAATTCTACGCGCCCCTAGTGGGGATTATATGAGCTGTGGTGACAGCATTTGTGTACAACCTCTACGTACTCACATATATTTAGTTCTCACAAGTGTACCATGGGCAAACAAAATGATTAACTTAAATAAATTGGATGTGATGCTATGTGTTTGATTTGTGAAATGTATGATATGATGTGCACAAAGGTTAAGGATAAGATCACATGAGTAAATGAATGAATGAAAATAATATTGATAATAATAAGAATGTGAATAATGATAATATTAGTATATATATATATATGTATTTGTTACATGAAATGACATATGAATTTGGTATGATATAATACATTACAAGAAAATATACCTTTAATGACACACGCTAATTTATGACTTGCAAAAAATGTGTGTCATAAAAAATGTCATGTTTTTTAAAATCTGAACGATTTATTACTTACAATAATGTGAGTCATATTTAATAGTCATAATCCAAAAAAATTGCAAAAACACAGAGTACAGTTTTAATTGTGTGTCATCTGTAAAAGTTGTATTTTAATTTCCCCCCGTTATTTTCATCATTTCCTGCTTCTTCTCCCTCGATAACAAAGTTCACGCCGCTTGCTTCCCCCTTCTTTCTCTTTTCTCTTTTTCTCTTTGCCTACAAATTTATGGAGGAAACATGGGCAAAGCTGAAGTCAGCCATTAATTCTATATTTCTGAAGCAACCAGATCCTTGTGACTTGGAGAAACTTTACTAGGTAAGTCTCACTTTTTCCCCTATCTCTCTATTTTGATTATTATAGCCATTTGCAGTGAGCAATATTGAGCCTTGATAATTGGGTATTCTCCCTTCAGGCTGTCAATGATCTTTACCTGCACAATATGGGAGGAAATATGTATCAACGAATTGAAAATGAATGCGAAGAACATATATCTGCGGCATTAAGATCTTTGGTTGGGCAAAGCCCTGACCTGGTGGTTTTCTTATCGCTTGTTGAGAAATGTTGGCAAGATCTTTGTGATCAAATGTTGATGATTCATGGTATAGCCTTGTACCTGGATAGAACATATGTTAAACAAAACCCAAATGTACGTTCTTTGTGGGACATGGGCCTGCAACTCTTCTGTAAAAATCTTTCTCTGGATCCGGAAGTTAAGCACAAAACTGCCACCGGTCTTTTAAGAATGATTGAGAGTGAAAGGTAACTCTAATAAAATTCAAGTTGAAATGTGCAAAAAAAATTCCTTTTTTTATTTTTTGTGGGTTTCAAAGTAACAACCTATGCAAAAAATGCAATGTTGTTTCAATGTTACTATTCCTTTGCTTGTTTTACTTCTTTTTCTATGATTTTAGTGGTAGAAGGTGGTTACATATCTTCCTTTGTGGAAAGAAGTTCCTAGAAAGGTCAATTAGGATGCCTAATCAATTTAACTATAACTTACTTCGTTCTAGCTCATTTTAATTATCCGTTCTTCCATTATTCTCAAGGAAAAACCTAAAAATTGTTGTGCATTTAGTTTCCTTCCAAATAAATTTTGCCCCTTAGTTTCTTGGATGATGTTAGTAATTAATTCTTATCTTTCAGGTGTTAATTAAATTTGTATCTTGTAATCCACTGTGTCTATTTTGATCATGCAGGTTTGGTGAAGCAGTTGACAGGACACTACTTAACCATCTTTTGAAGATGTTTACTGCTTTGGGTATTTACTCAGAAAGTTTTGAGAAGCCTTTCCTGGAGTGCACATCCGAGTTTTATGCAGCTGAAGGAATGAAATACATACAGCAATTGGATGTTCCAGATTACTTGAAGCATGTAGAGGTTCCTCTTCATATTTCACTTTCTCAGATAGCAGTGATTGTTACTCTGTATTTTGAATTGTGCATGTTTTATCCTTCTAAAAAGAATGTTAAATTTGTCACATTATTCCATATATATGGAATTTGAATCTTTATCCCTCTACAATTTTTTGTAAGTTTATGTAACTATTCGTGTGTATTGATGCAGATGAGGTTACATGAAGAAAATGAAAGGTGTTTACTCTACCTGGATTCTATTACAAGAAAGCCACTTATAGCAACAGTAGAAAGGCAGCTCCTTCAACGTCATTTACATTATATTCTTGATATGGTTTGAATATGTATATTTGGTTTTCCTTTGTGTTTTGAGTACCTGCTTGTGTTTTCATCTTATTAATGGTTATTGTTTCTCTTATTTCTACAGGGATTTAAGATTCTGATGGATGGACATCGTATAGAGGACCTTCAGAGGATGTACTCACTGTTTTCAAGGATCAATGCTCTTAAATCACTCAGGCAGGCCCTAAGCTAATATATTCGGAGAACTGGGCAGGCCATTGTTATGGATGAAGAGAAAGACAAGGATATGATGTCTTCTTTGTTAGAATTCAAGGCCTTACTTGACTCTGTATTGGAAGAAAGCTTTTCTAAGAATGAGGCATTTTGCAACACTATTAAGGATTCATTTGAGCATCTAATTACCCTTTGTCAGGTTACCATGC
Organism: Hibiscus syriacus; assembly: GCF_006381635.1. Taxonomy (NCBI): domain Eukaryota; kingdom Viridiplantae; phylum Streptophyta; class Magnoliopsida; order Malvales; family Malvaceae; genus Hibiscus; species Hibiscus syriacus. The sequence goes on from NW_024063122.1 coordinate 835,770, forward strand.
TTGTCCTTTGTATTTGGAGATTATTTTATTTTTAAAATGCATTATTATTTTTCCATACATCAATGAAGTAATAATCATTATTTAGATCACCATATTTTAAACTTGACTGTTGGTTGAACACTGTTGTGTTTAATAGAATCAACCTGCTGAGCTAATTGCAAAGTTTCTCGATGAAAAGCTTCGTGATGGTAATAAGGGTACTTCTGAAGAGGAATTAGAGGGAACACTGGATAAAGTTTTGGTTTTATTCAAGTTCATCCAGGTAGAGTTTGCTGATAAAAATGATTAAATAACCTTTTCTTGAAATAACAGTTTTTATGTGCATTTGTTTCTTTTCTTTCCCTTCAAGCAAATGCTAGAGATATAAATGATGTTTTTATTGATAATTAAGGGCAAGGACGTCTTTGAAGCATTCGATAAGAAGGATCTTGCTAAAAGACTGCTAATAGGAAAGAGTGATTCTATTGATACAGAGAAATCCATAATTTCTAAGGTCAGTATCTTCATCTTTTAATTAAATGACGTGTGCTCTAAACAATAAAGATTGTATTAAATTGTTAAAATTATGTTGGTACGATGTTGCAGCTGAAGACAGAGTGTAGCAGCCAGTTTATAAACAAACTTGAAGGAATGTTCAAGGTTTATCTATAAATCTTTTTCATGTAAATTTGTAAAAGAAATCATTCCACATATTTTGCCATTTGAATTTCTAACAATGAATCTGGTAAGATGCAACCTTTAGGGATTTTTAAACATGGACATGCCATATCTTTTATAACCACTAAGAATATGTCTCATGTTGGTGGTGGTTTTGGGGCCCAGGTGTAACATCCTCCATGTTGGGTTAGTGATTAATTTGTAAAGTTTCAGCATTTGATGATTTAAGTAGAATGATGGAAGAGTTTAATGACTTATTTGAGTTATTTTGTGTAGGATTGAATTATAAAGAAGGAAGATTAGAAGGACAAAATGGTCTTTTTATAGCAATATAATTATGGGGGTTAGTATTATATTAACCACGTGGATATATAGGAAATTAAAAACAAGCTTCCAGAGTCATCTTCTTCTTTCTTCTTCTTCATACGTGAGACCCAAGCTAAGGTAAGATTCTCTTGTTAGTGAATTTCTTGATGAATTTATGGTTGATTCATGACCATTAGGCAATAGTTAAGCTTAAAGGAGGTTTAAATTATTTTAAAACCTCAAGATGAGAAGTATATGAAGAATTAAAGAAAGGAAGTAGAAAAGTGAAATCTTATATTAGAGTTCATAATAAGAATTGAAAGTGAGATTTGACTTGTCATCAAGTTAATTAAGGGATATGAAGTGTTAGAATTGGAATTAGAACACCTTGAAAATTTAGTGTGATTCTTGAATGCCATGTAAATGATGGAATTTTGGGTTTAAAGAAGTGATTATGGAATAGAAATGATTTTAAATATGTGTATGGAAGTTAGGAATATTAAAGGAAGTAAAATATGAAGGTTTAAGCTGAAAAGAAGTGAATTTCGAGCTCAAAATAGGATTTCTGGGCTAGGGGAATCGATACCCATTCAAGGGGAATCGATACCCCCTCAAACGAATATGAATTTCCAGAACGCTAGAGGGGAATCGATACCCCTAGGGGGAACCGATTCCCCCATAATAAAAAAAAGAAAAGAAAGAAGAGAGACTAAACTATCAATTCCTTAAATTGGTAGGCTATTAGAGGTTAATTTCAAGACTTAGGCATCTGATAATCATCTAGAAAATTTTGCTTATGTAGATATTGAGCCTAATCGAGTTCCGGAACCATCGACAAGTAGGATCAATCGAGGGAAAGACAAAGAATCTAGATGAGTGCATATGCATAGCATGAATATGTATTTTATTCAGTTTTAGACTTGTGATAAGTCTAGATTCAATATTTTGATACATGATCGTAGTTCATATGATGATATATGACATGAATCCATACCATATGCATTATGGGACATGAATATGAAAGAAAAGGTTATATGAGTTATATGATAAAGGTATAGAAATAATATGTCTACGTGATATAAATTAGATAAATTGTGAAAGCCCATGTTATGTAAATGAGAACTATATGTATAGTTGACATGCTAAGGGTAGAGGGTTTATGTGGTCCTTCGGGACATATATGTATTCTTTGGAACATGTGTGAGGTCTGGTGAGACACCTACTTGATCCTTGGTATATGTATATGATTCTTAAGGAATGATATGTGGTCTTTCGGGACATATATGTATTCTTTGGAACATGTGTGAGGTCTGGTGAGACACATACTTGATCCTTGGCATATGTATATGATTCTTAAGGAATGATATGTGGTCCTTATGGACATTATTATATGGCACTACAGTGCAATTCTACGCGGTACTCCGGTGCAATTCTAAGTGGCACTTAGGTGCAATTATACGAGCTGTGGTGACAGCATAGTGCACAACCTCACAATAATCACATACCTTAGGTTCTCTGTATGGTACCATGGGCTAATGAACTTACTAAGGCGAACTTATGAATGTGAATTTGATAAGTATATGTGTAAGAAACATGGTTTTGGTTATTGCATTGTTTACATACATCTTATTACTGCAACCCATCTCATTTTGGCAATTACTTTATATTTATTGATATTATTATTATATTGCCTCACTAAGTCAATGACTTAGCGTGTGAGTGTTTCACACGTAGGATCCGATAAAGTAGACGATCGAGGTTAAGCAGCTGGACAACATTACTCCTGTAACTATCAGATCAGAAACAACTTATTCAGTAGGTCATTTTGTTATGAAAATGGATGTTGGCATGTAATTAAAGAGTTAAGTTGTGTATGCTCTGAATATTTTGGTAAACTTATATTACCATATGTATATTATTGTATTTTTCGTAATATAAGTTCAAGTATTTTACTATTATTTGTAATGAGTTATGTTTTAAAATTCAATGTAATATCTCTAACTCGTATCCGGGTTGGGATACGGGTTGGGGGTGTTACATTTAATGGTATCAGAGCTATGGTTTAGCCGATTCTAGGCATAAACCAGAGTCTATAGAGTCTTTAAATGGAATACATGCCAACAAATAGTGAGAACTTCTGATCTGGTATAGTATGAGTATGTTCTTTTGCTAATACAACAATGTCTTTATTCTTATTAGATGTCCGGACATAATAGCTCCCGAAGTGAAGCGGGAGAAGATAAGCCTGCTGAGAGCAGTAATTCACCTGCCCTAGCCAGGCAAGGTGAAGAACAGGCATCTCAAGGAGTGCCTGTGCAAGATCAAGATATGTTCTTCAGAACGTTAGACGCTATTCTAACGCGTCTTCAACCTCCTGCTCCACCAACTCAAAGGATGAATGTAGCAAAAGAGTTGAGAGGTTTAGGAGCTCCCGAATTTAAGGGAGAAACCGAAGAAGGTCCGGTTGCGGCAAATCTTTGGTTAAATGATTTAAAAATCATGTTGGATGGTCTCCACTATTCTGAAGTGGAGAAGTTAGATGGAGCTGTCTCGTTGTTGAGGGGTTAGGCGAGAATATGGTGGACGAACGTCACCATGAGGATGCCTAGTGACCAATTGACTTGGTCTTTATTCTTAGATGAATTTAAAAACAAGTACATTGGAGATCAATTTAAAACAAGTACATTGGAGATCAATTTATTCGACAGATGAAGCAGGAGTTTTTGAATTTGAAACAAATGAATCGCTCTGTATATGAGTATGAATATGAGTTCAACAAGTTGAGTAGGTTTGCTTCCGAGCTTGTGCCTACTGAAAAAGAGGCTTATGAATGGTTTGTGGAGGGTTTACGCCCTAGATTGAAAGAGATGCTGATAGTATTGAATTTGTCCTCGTTCCAAGAGGTGATCAATCGTGCCAAGGCTCTTGAAAGAGCTCAAATGAGAGATTCAGGGATTTTAGAGTTCAGACATCAAAGAGAACGGGTGCTTCTTCTAGCTCAGTACTAACAAAAAGGGAAAGAGACTTAGGATTTCGATCACAAGCTAGATCAGAATGAATTGCATCGTCTGTTAGGGGAGCAAGTCAGGCAAGACCTAGACAGACGCAGTCAGTGGGATCTGGTGCTGGGAGATCTACTCTGAGTCAAGTGAGACAGTGTCAGCACTGTGGGAAAAACCATTCTGGGGCTTGTCGGATGGCTGCTGGGACTTGTTTTCGATGCGGAGATGCCGAACATTTTATCCGGGATTGTTAATTGATAGTTGGTGAGCCTGCACCATCTGAAAGAGTTGGTTCTTCCTCACAAAGAGGACAAGGAAGAGGCAGAGGAAGGAACTCGTCTGAATTCTCTGCTCAACCTGAAGTTCTATCAACCACACGGGTGTACAATCTAAAGACAAGTGAAGACCGTGATGACTCTGATATTATATCAGGTACTTTTCAGTTGTATGATAAATTAGTATTGGCACTGATTGATCCGGTTTCTAATTATTCTTATATTACAAGTAAGTTAGTAAAGGAATTGAGGATTCCCTTAGAAGCTACGAGTAATGAGATTATAGTAACAACTCCGTTAGGCCATAGTGCTCGAGTGAATAAAGTCTGTAAGGGGTGTCCTATAAAGGTTCAGGGAATTGAATTCCCTGCTAATCTGATGGAATTACCCTTTGACGAGTTTGAAGTGATTCTGGGAATGGATCGGTTGTTCCGTTACTATGGAGATGTTAATTGCAGATTGAAAAAGGTAACCCTGAAAAGCCCAGGAGGAACATAGATAAGTGTGAGCAGTGAAAAGTTTAATCCCTTAGCAAATGTAATGTCAGTAATGTCAACTAAGAAGCTATTGCTACAGGGATGTCAAGGAATTCTTACAAATGTGATAGATTTAAGAGCTATAGAGAAAGGGCTAGAGGAGATTCCAATAGTTCAAGAATTCCCTGAAGTTTTCCCGGCTGAGTTGCCAGGATTACCTCCAGATAGAGAGGTAGAATTTCAAATTGAAGTAATGCCAGGAACTGCTCCAATTGCAATGACACCTTATCGGATGGCTCCGAAAGAATTGCAAGAGTTAAAGAATCAATTGCAAGAGTTGTTAGGAAAAGGATTTATTCGACCAAGTGTGTCACCTTAGGGAGCTCCGGTGTTATTTGTTAAGAAGAATGATGGATCAATGCGTCTCTGTATTGATTATCAACAGCTTAATAAGGTGACCATCAAGAACAAGTATCCCCTTCCACGCATTGATGACTTGTTTGATCAACTAAAAGGAGCTTCGGTATTTTCGAAGATCGATCTACGTTCGGGTTATAATCAATTGAAGATTCAGGAGAAATATATTCTGAAAACGGCTTTCAGAACGAGATATGGTCATTATGAATTCATTGTAATGCCATTCGGAGTAACGAATGCACCAGATGCTTTCATGGATCTCATGAATAGGATTTTTCAGCCCTATTTGGACCAGTTTGTTGTTGTCTTTATTGATGACATACTGGTTTACTCCATTAAAGAGCACAGAGCACATCTGAGGCTAGTTTTGCAAATTCTCAGGGATAAAAATCTCTATGCGAAATTGTCCAAATGTGAATTTTGGCTAAACGAAGTAATTTTCATGGGGCATGTGATCTCGGCAGTTGGGATTAGAGTAGACCCTCAGAAGGTTAAAGCTATAATGGACTGGGAAGTTCCAAAGAATGTATCTGAAGTTCGGAGTTTCCTTGGACTTGCCGGGTATTATCGAAGATTCGTTAAGAATTTTTCGATGATAGTGATGCCTTTAACAAAGATGATGAGAAAGAATGTACCGTTTGTTTGGACTTCTGAATGTCAAGAAAGTTTTGAAGCTTTAAAGAGAATTCTGACGGAAAACTCCGATATTGGTTCAACCAGAATCTGGCAAGAATTTTGTAGTATACAGTGACGCATCCCATAACGGGTTGGGGTGTGTATTAATGCAAGAAGGGAAGGTGGTAGCGTATGCATCGAGACAGTTGAAACCACATGAAAAGAATTACCCCACTCATGATTTAGAAATGGCTGCTGTAGTATTCGCTCTCAGGATTTGGCGTCATTATCTTTATGGGGAGCGTTGTTACTTATATACGGATCATAAGAGCCTGAAGTACCTGATGACTCAAAAAGAGTTGAATTTGAGGCAACGTAGATGGGTAGAGTTCTTAAAAGATTATGATGTGATAATTGACTATCATCCCGGAAAAGCTAACGTGGTAGCAGATGCTTTGAGTAGAAAGACGTTTGCAGCTTTACGAGCTATGGATGCAAGATTATCTTTAACGGGAGACGGTGGTCTTTTTACAGAGTTAACCCTTAAACCAACATGGTTGGAACGAATAAGAGAATTGAAAAGTAAAGATAAAACGTGTTTGAAAAGAATTGAGCAAGTAAAGAGCAAAGAGATTAAAGACTTTGATATTAAGTCAGATGGAAATCTATATTGTAAAGGAAGAATTATAATACCCGACAATAATGACTTGAAGAAAGAAATATTAACAGAGGCTCATTGCAGTCCGTTAACGATGCACCCGGGTGGAACCAATATGTATATGGATTTGAAGGATCGATTTTGGTAGCCAGGGATGAAACGAAGCATCATCGAATTTGTGTCTAAGTGTTTGATATGTCAACAAGTCAAAGCTGAGCATCAAGTTCCGTCAGGATTATTGCAACCGCTTTTCATTCCTCAATGGAAATGGGAAAATATTACGATGGATTTTGTTTCGGAGTTACCCTTGACTCCGAACAAAAGAAAATCAATCTGGGTAATTTTTGATCGATTAACTAAGTCAGCGTATTTCCTTCCGGTTAGAACAGATTTCTCTATGGAAAAGTATGCAGAGCTGTATATTAGAGAAGTTATTAGATTGCATGGAGTGCCTGTTTCCATAATCTCTGATCGAGACCCTCGATTCACTTCTAGATTCTAGAAATCTTTGCATGGAGCGTTGGGGACTCGTTTAAACTTTAGTACGGCTTTTCATCCTCAGACTGATGGGTAATCAGAGAGAACTATTCAGATATTGGAAGATATGTTGAGAGCATGCGTAATGGAATTCAAAGGATCATGGGAAAAGTATTTACCGCTGGCAGAGTTCGCTTACAACAATAGTTATCAGTCTAGTATAAAGATGGCCCCATATGAAGAATTATATGGAATAAAATGTCGTACTCCATTAAATTGGTATGAACTCAAAGATCGAAGTGTTCTTGGTCCGGATTTAATTCAAGATGTAGAACAGAAAGTTCGAGAAATTCAACATAACCTCAAAGTGGCCTCTGATCGGCAAAAGTCCTATTCTGATCTTAAAAGAAAGGAGATTGAATTTGAAGTTGGGGATAAAGTGTTTTTAAAGGTATCTCCATGGAAGAATGTGTTGAGGTTTGGTCGGAAAGGAAAGTTAAGTCCTCGGTTTATTGGACCATATGAGATTGTAAAAAGAGTGGGACCTGTAGCATACCAATTGACTTAACCACCAGAAATGGAAAAGATTCACAATGTATTCTATGTCTCAATGTTTCGAAGATATCGATCGGATCCCTCCCATATCGTAAACCCAAAAGAGATCGAGGTACAACCGGATTTGACTTATGAGGAAGAACCGATTCAAATTTTAGCTCATGAGGTTAAGCAATTGAGGAACAAGACTATCCCATTGGTTAAAGTTTTATGGAAGAATCAAAAAGTAGAGGAAGCAACATGGGAGTGTGAAGAGGATATGAGGAATCAGTATCCCCATCTCTTTTTTTATTGAAAATTCGAGGACGAATTTTCTTAAGGGAGGGAGATTTGTAACATCCTCCATGCCGGGTTAGTGATTAATTTGTAAAGTTTCAGCATTTGGTGATTTAAGTAGAATGATGGAAGAGTTTAATGACTTATTTGAGTTATTTTGTGTAGGATTGAATTATAAAGAAGGAAGATTAGAAGGACAAAATGGTCTTTTTATAGCAATATAATTATTGGGGTTAGTATTATATTAACCACGTGGATGTATAGGAAATTAAAAACAAGCTTCCAGAGTCATCTTCTTCTTTCTTCTTCTTCATACGTGAGACCCAAGCTAAGGTAAGATTCTCTTGTTAGTGAATTTCTTGATGAATTTATGGTTGATTCATGACCATTAGGCAATAGTTAAGCTTAAAGGAAGTTTAAATTGTTTTAAAACCTCAAGATGAGAAGTATATGAAGAATTAAAGAAAGGAAGTAGAAAAGTGAAATCTTAGATTAGAGTTTATAATAAGAATTGGAAGTGAGATTTGACTTGTCATCAAGTTAATTAAGGGATATCAAGTGTTAGAATTGGAATTAGAACACCTTGAAAATTTAGTGTGATTCTTGAATGCCATGTAAATGATGGAATTTTGGGTTTAAAGAAGTGATTATGGAATAGAAATGAGTTTAAATATGTGTATGGAAGTTAGAAATATTAAAGGAAGTAAAATATGAAGGTTTAAGCTGAAATGAAGTGAATTTCGAGCTCAAAATAGGATTTCGGGCTAGGGGAATCGATACCCATTCAAGGGGAATCGATACCCCCTCAAACGAATATGAATTTCCAGAACGCTAGAGGGGAATCGATACCCCCAGGGGGAACCGATTCCCCCATAATAAAAAAAAGAAAAGAAAGAAGAGAGACTAAACTATCAATTCCATAAATTGGTAGGCTATTAGAGGTTAATTTCAAGACTTAGGCATCTGATAATCATCTTGAAAATTTTGCTTATGTAGATATTGAGCCTAATCGAGTTCCGAAACCATCGACAAGTAGGATCAATCGAGGGAAAGACAAAGAAATCTAGGTGAGTGCATATGCATAACATGAATATGTATTTTATTCAGTTCTAGACTTGTGATAACTCTAGATTCAATATTTTAATACATGATCGTAGTTTATATGATGATATATGACATGAATCCATACCATATGCATTATGGGACATGAATATGAAAGAAAAAGTTATATGAATTATATGATAAAGGTATGGAAATAATATGTCTACGTGATATAAATTAGGTAAATTGTGAAAGCCCATGTTATGTAAATGAGAACTATAGGTATAGTTGGCATGCCAAGGGTAGAGGGTCTATGTGGTCCTTCGGGACATATATGTATTCTTTGGAACATGTGTGAGGTCTGGTGAGACACCTACTTGATCCTTGGTATATGTATATGATTCTTAAGGAATGATATGTGGTCTTTCGGGACATATATGTATTCTTTAGAACATGTGTGAGGTCTGGTGAGACACATACTTGATCATTGGCATATGTATATGATTCTTAAGGAATTATATGTGGTCGTTACGGACATTATTATATGGCACTACGGTGCAATTCTATGCGGCACTCCGGTGCAATTCTAAGTGACACTTAGGTGCAATTATACGAGTTGTGGTGACAGCATAGTGGACAACCTCACAATACTCACATACCTTAGGTTCTCTGTATGGTACCATGGGCTAATGAACTTACTAAGGCAAACTTATGAATGTGAATATTATAAGTATATGTGTAAGAAACATGGTTTTGGTTATTGCATTGTTTACATACATCTTATTACTGCAACCCATCTTATTTTGGCAATTACTTTATATTTATTGATATTATTATTATATTGCCTCACTAAGTCGATGACTTAGCGTGTGAGTGTTTCACACGTAGTATCTGATAAAGTAGACGATCGAGGTTAAGAAGCTGGACAACATTACTCCTGCAACTATCAGATCAGAAGCAACTTAATCAGTAGGTCATTTTGTTATGAAAATGGATGTTGGCATGTAATTAAATAGTTAAGTTGTGTATGCTCTGAATATTTTGGTAAACTTATATTACCATATGTATATTATTGTACTTTTCGTAATATAAGTTCAAGTATTTCACTATTATTTGTAATGAGTTGTGTTTTAAAAGTTAATGTAATATCTCTGACTCGTATCCGGGTTGGGATACGGGTTGGGGGTGTTACACCAGGAGTGTTATTCCTCATGATCATGTATAATATTCATTGTGCCTGAGGATCGATCACAAAGATAAATCTTAAAGTAATAGAATTATGTCAGAAGAGAAGAGAAAAGGATTCATAAGTTAAATATCTTTTATTTATTGGATACTTACTTGTGTACTGGTTAATGCACGATCCAACAATACTAACTAGATTTATTTTTAAACTCCTCCTACATCAGTCCTCTATCCGGAGGAGGGATTAGTACATTGCACACTTAGTCTCTTTTCCAGTTATACTTTCAGTTCTAGGATAGCTAATTATATACGATTAATTTGAATCTGATATTAATGCAATTTTTTTTCATGAATTAGAACTATGGGTTTATATTTGTTATTAAATCGCCTAATATTCTATGGTTATTCTTGATGTATGTCGTTTTATGGAAAAGTTAAACTTTCCCCCCAAACTATCCTTGTATTTGTGAAAACATACATGTTTTGTTTGACCCGTGAGAACTAGTAATATACACCTTAATTTTATTGAATGTGGGTTCTTGTTATTTTTATCCAGGATATTGAACTATCAAAGGAAGATGAAGTAGATAGTAAGAAAGGAAAAAAACGGCAAAGAGAACTTGTTGAAAAGGAAAGGGAGAAAGGAGAAGGGACACCGAAGACAGAAAAAGGAAAGAAAAGGAAGAGGAGAAAGGAGAAGGGACACCGCAAAGAATACATGGATGATGCCATTGATGATATTCGCAAAGAATGGGTATCTTATGTGGCAAACTTTATTATGCCATGATATTTTGTATAGACATATGATTACAATATTTTTGATAACTTAATATGAATATATTGTATGCAAATGTATTGTTTATATATAATATGATATATATATTTAGTATTATGAGGCATTAAATGTGATTTAGTTTGATTATTTGTCAATCTACAATATATATATATATATATATATATATATATATAATTTACGAAATACAATCATGACACACGAATGTGTGTCATCTTCATTTATGATGGGGGCTTCAATGACATGCAATGTAAGTCATAAATGCGTGTTATAAATTTATGACACAAATGTATGTCATCTTCATTTATGACGGGGGCTTCAATGACGCGCAATGAGCGTCATAAATACGCGTCATAAATGCGTGTCATAAATGCACGTCATAGATTTATGACACACAATTATACGTCATCTGATATTTATGTCGGTGGCTTCAATGACACGAATTTGTGTGTCATCTGCACCCATAGATGACGCACATTGCGCATCATTAAAGGGGTTTTTTTCTAGTAGTGATAAGAATTATATGTTCATGCATTGTTAGGAGTTAAAGTTACCTTATATGTTTTGAAATGCCTCACTAAGTCATCGAATTAGCGTGTGAATGTTTCACACGTAGGTTCTGTGAGCAAGAAGAGGAGCATGGATAGGCAAAGCAGGTCAGTTACTCCTTTCCAAAGATCAAATCAGAAAAGAAAATTTTGAATAATATGTATTTTGTTATATAGAAAGTTGTTGGCATGAAATAAAAGATTTGAATTTGATCTGCTCTGATAAGTTTTGTAAATTCTTTGATATAAATTGTATAAAGTATGCAATTTGATTTAATAAAAGTCAACATTTTCATTCTTTTATAAAAGTAATTGTTTTAATAGTTTGTGTGACATCTCGGACTCATATCTAGGTAGGATATGGGTTGGGGGTGTTATATTTAATGGTATCAGAAATAAGGTTTAGCTGGTTCTAGGCTTAAACCGAAGTCAAATAAGTTTTAAAATGTGTACATGCCAACACGAAGTGAAAATTTTCTGATCTGATAGAGTAAGAAGTGATCTGTCTTGTTAATAGAGTAGGAATAGTATATTATGTTAAAAGTATAGTAATGAAAGTTTCGAAGTAAACAAATGGTGTTAGACCTGATGGTGGTAGTAATTCACCTGCCCTTGCCTTTGTAAAAGTTAAGGATTATTTTCAGAAGATTGAAATGCAATCGAATAGTGTTAGAGGATCTCCGTTGTTCCCAAGTGGAGAAGTTAGATTGAGTAGTTTAGTTACTATGCGGCCGAGCTAAAGTATAATGAACAGATGTTATCATGAGAATAATAGAAGATTCAGTGATGTGGGTACTATTTCGGAAGAGTTTAAGAATAGGTACATAGATGATTAGTTTATAAGACTAGGGATGTTGGAATGTTGAGTGTAAAAAAAGGAAATTGCATGGTGTATGAGAAAGGATTGTGGATTTGATAAGTTAAGTAAATTATTGATGGGTTAATTTCGACTGGAAAGAATGTATATGATTGGGTTAATGAGCACTTACGTCTTATATGGAAAAAGTTAGCGTCGATTAGCCAAAATTATGCGATAGTAAGTGTATTAGAGTTAAAGGATTAGAAGATGATGTCAGGATAAGCTAATTAAAAATGATATGGATTTGGGATATGTTTGTATTTTTTATTATGAAAATGTGATATAGCGAAGGAGATTAGGATTGAAAGAAAAATTTTAAGATGATAAAAAGGGGATATGTGTATTGTGATTGGAACAAGGATTTTATCAGGAATAAGACTTTTGCAAATAGAGTGGATTATTAGAGTTATGAAGATGTGATAAAGATTGATAATCAAGGATAAGTATAAGTGACATGAAAAATGTACGGGAGTATGAAGGAAAAGATATAACCTATGTTATAAGGAGATTTTGATTTATGAAAAATAATGGGATAAGAAAATGAAAAGGATGGAGTTTAAAGGATCATATATGATAAAGGTTATGTTGAAGTATAGATTATAAGGTTGACTAGAAGTAAGAAAGGTAATTTGGGTGATATGAAAGATTGTTTGATTCTGTAATGTATATGTCTTAATCATCTATGTTGAAGATTTGAGGTTATGTTTCTTGGTCAAGTAGACGTAGTCAGAGAGATAAGAATGATTTATATGTATTAAGGAAGTTTAGAGGCAGTTAAATGATGATGGAATAAAAGTTTGGTTATTTTTGCAAGGTAATTAAAGATTGATGAGGAAATTGATTGATTTAAGATTTTAAGTTATAAGAACTAATGTTATTGCCTACATTATAAGTTACAGTAAAGGGAGGTATAAAAGAAAAAGGTAGTTGAAGAACTAAAGGAATGGAAGGCATCTAACAATGACGGAAAATATTAAGTAAATGAAGCAACATGAGAACATTAGAATATAGGTTCGTATCAATATGTGCAGTGAAAATTTAGGGGATATTTGTAACATCCCAAAATCAGGGCTAGTGACTAAAATGGAAGTTTTGAAACTTTGAAGTTTAATTTTGAAATAATTTAAAAGTTCAGGGACTTAATTAGAAATAATTTGTGAAGAATTGTTTAGTAAATATTTGGAGTAAGGGGAAAAATGCTATTTTCAAAGGAAAGATTTTTATTATACCTTTATGAAGGATATAAAACGTGGAAATAGAGGAAAAATGAAAGAAAGGTCTGGAGACTGGGTTCTCTTCTTCTCCATCGTGGCCATGAGCTCTATTGCAAAGGTGAGTCTTGGTAAGTTCATCATTTCTTGAGTTTTAAGCTTAGTTTTGATTCTTGAAGTATTAAAAAAGCTTAATAAGAGATTAAGGTGTGTTGAAACTTCAAGATGGAGAAGTTATGAGGGATTAAATATTAAGAGTTTTTAAGTGAATTGTTAGGAGAGAGTTTGTAAATGGATTATGAAGTCATATTTGACTTGTTAAGGGTATAATTGAGAAAATAGAAGTAGTAAAAGTGGATTAAAAACATGTTGATTAATGGATATGATTTTTGGTTCCAAGTGTTCTATGAGTTTATGAGATGTTAAAGTGTGTTAAAGTGAAGTAATTTAGTCTAGGAGTGTATAGTTGAGTTTAATGGCTTTATGGAATTGAAAAAAGGGAAATATAGAAAAGTTTTGGGGAATTTTTGGGTTTAAGAAATAAATTCCGGGTTGGTAGTATCGATACTGGCTAAGCAGGTATCGATACTACAAGGCAATTCATGAGGAATTTATGCATGAGGTATCGATACTGCATGAACAGTATCGATACCATAAGGAAGGAGTATCGATACCAATGTGGAGGGTATCGATACCAGGGAACATCGAAGATAATTTTAGTATCAATACCGAGGTAGGGTATCAGTACCCTAGCATAGAAATACTGATACTGTGAGGGTAGTATTGATAATATTTAAGTTGAGAAGTGGAAATTAGTGTTTTATTTAGTTTTCTTCGATAAGAATCTTTGCAAGTAATCTGAATTACGATATTTATTAGATTGTGTATTCGTGTATATATCGATCGAGAGCAAAGTCTGGACAAGTTGACAAGTAATAGTCATTGAGGAAAAGATAAGAGATCGATATTTACTAGTGAGGCCAGGTGAGTGCATATTAGTTATTATATGATGATGAAAGGAAATAAGACTTGTGATAAGTCTATTTTCTATATTAGAATGCATAAATTCTTGATTATAAGCATGTATTTGATATGTGTATATATGATGTATACTATTGTGTATGTTATATGATTATTGTGAATACATGTTATGTGAGTATGATATAAACCATGTGATAATGAATTATATTAGAACATGTATATGTGAATGAGCTATGTGATTAGGTGAACATATGAAAATATAACTATGAGATAAGCCATATGGCTATGAACTATGTGATAAGAAGTGATGTGAGTAAATGATCAAGAGATATAAGCTATGTGATAAAGAGCCATGAGTTATATGCCCATGTGATATGAATATGAGAATGTGTGATAAATATAATTAATAATGCCCATGTTATGTGTTATGAGAGCTAGATATATAGTTCGCATGCCAAGAGTCGAGAGTTCTACGTGGTCCTTCGGGACATATATGTAATCCTTTGGAACATATATGCGGTACTTCGGTACACTTATTTGGTCCATTGGAATATGTATATGGTTCTTAAGGAGTGGTCCTTCGGGACATATGTGATATGTTGTCCTTCGGGACATAGTGGTCTTTCGAGACATAGTGGTCCTTCGGGACAAATTCTACGCGCCCCTAGTGGGAATTATTTGAGCTGTGGTGATAGCATATGTGCACAACCTCTATGTACTCACATATCTTTAGTTCACAAGTGTACCATGGGCAAACCAAAGGATTAACTTAAATAAATTGGATGTGATGTTATGTTATGTGTTTGATTTGTGAAATGTATGATATGATGTGCATAAAGGATAAGGATAAGATCACATGAGTAAATGAATGAATGGAAATAGTATTGATAATAATAAGAATGTGAATAATGATAATATTAATATATATATATATATGTATGTATTTGTTACATGAAATGACATATGCATTTGGTATGATATAATAAGAATTATATGTTCATGCATTGTTATGAGTTAAAGTTACCTTATATGTTTTTAAATGCCTCACTAAGTCATCGAATTAGAGTGTGAATGTTTCACATGTAGATTTCGTGAGCAAGAAGAGGAGCATGGATAGGCAAAGCAGGTCAGTTACTCATTTCCAAAGATCAGATCAGAAAAGCATATTTTGAATAATTTGTATTTTGTTATATAGAAAGTTGTTGGCATGAAATAAAAGATTTGAATTGGATCCGCTCTGATAAGTTTTGTAAATTCTTTGATATAAATTGTATAAAGTATGCAATTTGATTTAATAAAAGTCAACATTTTCATTATTTTGTAAAAGTAATTGTTTTAATAGTTAATGTGACATCTCAGACTCATATCCGGGTCGGATATGGGTTGGGGGTGTTACATTCAATGGAATCAGAGCTAAGGTTTAGCTGGTTCTAGGCTTAAACTGTAACACCCCTAACCCGTACCCGACCCGGATACAAGTCCGAGGTGTCACATTGACTTTTCAAACTTTGACTCTTGACAAAATTCAAAGAAAAGTTAAAGCTTTCATTAAAGTGAAAGCAGTTTAGTTACATAATTTGACCACAATAACCAAAATCGATCAGAGCATATTTAACTCAATCAATTAGTACATGCCAACTATATTCAAAATAACAAAAATCATTTAACTCATCTATTTTCTGATCTGAAATCTTGTAAGGGAGATGCTGACCTGTATTGCTCCTCACAGCTTCTATATTCACTTTCTGTAACCTGCGTGTGAAACACTCACACGCTAAGTCGATGAATTAGTGAGGCATAAAGAAAAACACATCTAATGGAATTCATACCCACTAATCATGCATGACTGTTTTATGCTATCAAATTATACAACTCATTTACATATACATCAACATATATTCATGTATATTATGTAACAGATACCATAACCCCTATCACACATATATCATATCATGCAATTCATATCACACATCATATACATATATCACATACATTGTTCCCATATCACCAACCTGTTTATCCTTACTAATTCCCTTGTCATTACTTCAATTCCGTCATATGAGCATATAATGAATATAAACATATTATATATTTTTTAATATGCCACAATACATTACTAATTTCTATAATCATATAATACATAAACGCATAGCATCTCATATCACCATGACATATATGCACTTCTACCATGTCATGAGAAATACACATATCATTATATCAAATTATGTTCTCTTTTCAAAGCCCATGTACACATGTGAGAACTATAGATATGTGAGTCTATAGAGGTTGTGCACTATACTGTCACCACAACTCGTATAATTGCACCGAAGTGCCACGTAGAATTACACCGGAGTGCCGCGTAGAATTACACCGTAGTGCCATATAATAATGTCCAAAAGGACCACATATCATTCCTTAAGAATCATATACATATACTAGGGATCAAGTATGTGTCTCACCAGACTTCACACATGTTCCAAAGAATACATATATGTCCCGAATGACCACATATCATTCCTTAAGAATCATATACATATGCCAATGATCAAGTATGTGTCTCACCAGACTTCACACATGTTCCAAAGAATACATATATGTCCCGAAAGACCACATATCATTCCTTAAGAATCATATACATATGCCAATGATCAAGTATGTGTCTCACCAGACTTCACACATGTTCCAAAGAATACATATATGTCCCGAAGAACCACATAGACCCTCGACTCTTGGCATGCCAACTATACCCCTAGCTCTCATGACACATAACATGGGCATTAATATTTATGTTAACATATATTCACATATACACATAGTCATATAGTTCTTTCACATAGCTCATCGTCATATAAATCACATATCCCATATACATATAAACACATGGTTCACTTACGCGTAGAACATTTCCATATAATCGCATAGTCATATAATATTTCATATATCATATATTTTCTCTTTCATATATCTCATATCATGTATCATATCTTGTGATCATATAATCATGTTACTTATAATCACATAACTTCTACTCATAGGGTTCAACATCATTAAACTTAGTTCTCTTTTTAATATCATCATACATTTATATATTCTTATATGTCCTATCAATAACCTATAAACTTACTCATATTCTCATATATCATATTTTAATATAATTTGTATAGTAATACTCTATAATTGTATCATATAATGATTTTACCCAAGTACTCCTTTATAAAGATTATATTACAGGTTCAATTAGTCTCATTCTATCTTATAAATAATTTCCACTTATTTTATATCATTTTCCTTTTCCACTCACATAAACCATCTATTTATTTAGTTCAATTTCTCATGACTTCCACAATACTCTTTAATAAAACTTTGTAGCTCTTCACTTTAATACATAAACCATAGTTTCCTTTAATTTATCAATCTTCCCTATATAACTTATGTATCCTTATTTATGCCCTCGAATTTATACTATTCTCTTAGAGTCTCCTAACATTTCTCGTATAACCACTTATACCATATCATATGACTTATACTTGATTATCTTATTCTCTCGTGTTCATTTCATTTATTTTGATTCTATCATATAACTTATTCCATGTTTTTCCATTATTACATAATAAAGTTTTACATAAATCATATAGCAAATACAAAGCATATCATTATCTTTAGTCATGCATACATACAATCAATGTAATACAGATAATCACATATAATTATAACAACACATAATCATGTCCATGACTTCATGCATATTACTCTAGGAAATAGACTCATCGCAAGTCTTATTTCCATTAAACACTACATATCACTAGTATGCACTCACCTTGGCCTCACTAGTCAATTCCAATCTCTTATCTTTCCCTTGATCGATCTTACTTGCCAAATGTTCCGGAATTGCTTTACGCGCAGAATCTACATAAATGTACATTTTGAGGCAATCATTAGATACCGACACCTTGTAATTGGATACTAGCAACTTAAACGAACTTATTAAACAAATATTCACATTTTTCCTTTAGGGGGAATCGATTCCCTCCTGTGGGGGAATCGGTTCCCCTATAAGATTCTGGAATTTCTGGTTCGCTTGAGGGGTATCGATTCCCCATTGAATGGGTACCGATTCCCTTGAATGGGTACCGATTCCCCTTGCCCAGAAATCATATTTTCAGCACGAAATTTACTTCATTTCATCTTAAACACTTCATATTGCAACCTCTTCTATATACTAAACTCAAACACACATACTTAAGCCCATTTGTACTCATTTAATCCATCTTAATTCTCAAAATCCTCTCCTCTTAATGAAATTCAAGAATTATACTCAATTTTCAACATGTTTTAAATTCCTTTCTATCACTTTAAATCTCTTAATTCAACTATTGACAAGTCAAATTCAACTTAAAATTCAACTTATCAACTTTATTTCAAGATTTCAATCAAAAACTCAAAATCTTTAATCTCTCCTATACCTTTCATCTTGTTGTTTTAGAACCAATTAAGCTTTCCTTAAGCTTAATTACCATCAAATGATCAAAACCCAACCTTTAGTTGAACAAATAATCAACTAATGAAGAAACTTACCTTTGCCCTTGAGCTCTTACGGGAGGAGAAAGAAGAAAGGAAGAAGAGATGAAATGTTTTCATCTTCCACGTTTCAATCTCCTATTAAAGGGGATAAAAAATGTATGTATTGTCAAATGACCATTTTGCCCTTTACTACTTTGGATAATTACTAAAACTTCCAGGGATTATCTCCACATAAATCATTAAACTTTTCAACTTTTCCACTTTAATCACCAAATTCTAAAATTTTACAATTTAGTCACTAACCCATAATTTGGGATGTTACATAAACCGAAGTCAAAGAAGTTTTAAAATGTGTACATGCCAACACGAAGTGAAAATTTTCTGATCTGATATGAGCATGTATGTATGTATGTATGTATGTATGTATGTATGTATGTATGTATGTATGTATGTATGTATGTATGTATGTATGTATGTATGTATGTATGTATGTATGTATGTATGTATGTATGTATGTATGTATGTATGTATGTATGTATGTATGTATGTATGTATGTATGTATGTATGTATGTATGTATGTATGTATGTATGTATGTATGTATGTATGTATGTATGTATGTATGTATGTATGTATGTATGTATGTATGTATGTATGTATGTATGTATGTATGTATGTATGTATGTATGTATGTATGTATGTATGTATGTATGTATGTATGTATGTATGTATGTATGTATGTATGTATGTATGTATGTATGTATGTATGTATTTATGTATGGATGGATGTATGTATGTATGTATGTATGGATGGATGTATGGATGTATGGATGTATGGATGGATGTATGGATGTATGTATGTATGGATGGATGTAATGTATTTATGTATGTATGTATGTATGTATGTATGTATGTATGTATGTATGTATGTATGTATGTATGTATGTATGTATGTATGTATGTATGTATGTATGTATGTATGTATGTATGTATGTATGTATGTATGTATGTATGTATGTATGTATGTATGTATGTATGTATGTATGTATGTATGTATGTATGTATGTATGTATGTATGTATGTATGTATGTATGTATGTATGTATGTATGTATGTATGTATGTATGTATGTATGTATGTATGTATGTATGTATGTATGTATGTATGTATGTATGTATGTATGTATGTATGTATGTATGTATGTATGTATGTATGTATGTATATGTATGTATGTATGTATGTATGTATGTATGTATGTATGTATGTATGTATGTATGTATGTATGTATGTATGTATGTATGTATGTATGTATGTATGTATGTATGTATGTATGTATGTATGTATGTATGTATGTATGTATGTATGTATGTATGTATGTATGTATGTATGTATGTATGTATGTATGTATGTATGTATGTATGTATGTATGTATGTATGTATGTATGTATGTATGTATGTATGTATGTATGTATGTATGTATGTATGTATGTATGTATGTATGTATGTATGTATGTATGTATGTATGTATGTATGTATGTATGTATGTATGTATGTATGTATGTATGTATGTATGTATGTATGTATAAGAATTATATGTTCATGCATTGTTAGGAGTTAAAGTTACCTTATATGTTTTTAAATGCCTCACTAAGTCATCGACTCAGCGTGTGAATGTTTCAAACGTAGGTTCCGTGAGCAAGAATATGAGCATGGATAGGCAAAACAAATCAGTTACTCATTTCCAAAGATCAGATCAGAAAAGCATATTTTGAATAATATGTTTTCAGTTATATAGAAAGTTATTGGCATGAAATAAAAGATTTGAATTGGATTTGATCTAACAAGTTTTGTAAATTCTTTGATATAAATTGTATAAAGTGTGATATTTGATTTAATAAAAGATAACATTTTCATTTTTTTGTAAAATTAATTGTTTTAATAATCAATGTGATATCTCGAACTAGTATCCGGGTCGGATATGGGTTGGGGGTGTTACATGTAAAATATGTTATAATAAATCTAAATGATTTTAAAAATGCTAAAATACACTTTAACCTAAGTAAAAATGTCCTAAATAATAACTCTTTTGTATAGTTATCACACTCCTAACCCTAAGTTTTTACTTATCCTCAAGCAATTCATGAAAACAACTTGCTCCCAATAATTAGACATCTTACATTTTCCTTGCACTTAAATTTTTACCAATCACATTCGAACATCAAGACAACAAGAAATAAACTCAAATAACTTATGATGCGTGTGCATGTCTGTGTTGTTAATTGTGTCAGTTCACCACCATGAGTATTTGCAAAGAATATCATAATTACCAAAGTAATCAATAAAGCAAAAGATGTCACGACAATTACTATTTAGCTTAACTAGAGCTTCAACTCATCACAACTACCTGTTAGTACTTGAGTTGTAAGATGGCACAACCAAAGAACCCTAGCCTTTTAGGTAGAGTCGTCTCGTGAAGACTTTCATACACTTATGTTATTCAACACTATCTTTTCTACTTGGTATTCACTAAGCGTATCAAACTTATCTTAGTGATGGAGTGTCGTAGAGCTAAAAGATTAGTTTGAATAATTTATTCGACTAAAGCTAGTTGGGCACCTCTAGCAATTCATACAGAACTTGGACCAAATGTATAATTTTTTTATTAACATAAAAGTTAACTGAATATTCTTCAAAATACCCACAAGTCAATCAAGCATGAAATTTAATAAATAATTATATCATCACAAGAATCGTTAAGGTAATCTCAAGTTGTCTTTAAATCCTGAGATTCTCGATATTAGATTACAATTGGAAATTATCTTATCATAGGTATCGACAATTGTCTGCTTATTTAAATGTCATGGAAATCTCAAATGAACAACAAAAAAGATGCATAACACAATGAACGACACAAACGAACAACACACCTCCAAACCTGAGATGTGCATCGTCTTCAATGCATGTAAATACAACAAAAAAATAAAAAAAATGAGATAAGGGACAATAATACTCCTTTAATGATGTTGAAGATGTTGTGAAACAATTACAGTTTGGAACTCAAGAAGATATTGGGAAACAATGATTGTTTGGAACTTCAGCTAATGCTCTGAAGCAAAGGTAGCATGTGATCATTGATGGTGCAACGATCGATGTGAAAATATTACCCAAAAAATCACGTAATATAAAATTGTGAAAGAAAATAAAAGGTAAAACTAAACTAATATCAAAATTAACTTATTGAAAAAAAAAACTAGGTGACAGAAATTTTACTTAGAGAAATAAAAACAATGCTATGAGGTAGTTTGTCGTAATATTACTTCAAAAGTTGGCCATTAACTTTGAACAAGATTTCATCCCTTAAGTTCTTGACCAACACTGTCCTATGAGGAAATGATTTGGTAATGCTATGAGGTAGTTTGTCACAATAACGTTTCAAATGTTGGCCATTAACTTTGAAAATGCTTTCATCCTTTAAGTTTTTTATCAGCACTGTGCCATGAGAAAATGATCCAGATACTTCAAAAGGTCTAGACTACCTGAATTTCAACTTTCTTGGGAATAACTTCAATCTCAAATTGAACATCAATACTTTGTTGTCCGGCATGGAATAACATTATGTGTTTGTCATGCCATCGTTTGCTTTTGTCTTTGTAGATCTTCACATTCTCATTGGTACTGTTGTGAAGTTCTTCCAACTCATTCAAATCAGCAATCTGCTTTATCCTGCCGTATCAAAGTCAAAATTTAGTTTCTTAAGTGCTCATATTACTTTGTGCTCCACCTAGACTAGCAAATGACATGCTTTCTCATAGACTAAATGGAATGAAGACATACCCAGTATGGTTTTGGGTAAATAATATGTTTAGAACCTTAACTATCACTTTTGTTCTATTTTAGTACATAAACTTTCGATTTTTTCAAAATCATACATAATGTTTACTTTTTGTTTCGTTTTAGTACCCTTCCGTTAAAAGTTTAGGTACTAAAATGAAACAAAAAGTTAATAATGGAGTACTAAAATGAAACAAAAAGTAAACGTTGGGTACTAAAATGAAAAAAAAAGTAAATGTTAGGTATGATTTTGAAAAAATTGAAAGTTTAGGTACTAAAACATAACAAGATTGATACTTTAGGTACTAAACATGTAGTTTACCCTATGGTTTTATATGTTGTATAATATGACCGCAATACTTCATCCGATTGCAAAGACCAGTCCTTCTTACATGGGTTCACATCTTTTTGTAAATTTTGCTCAATTTCACGGTTTTAGACCTCAACTTGTAGCAATGTGATGCTTCACCTCATATCGCAACAAGGCATTAACAACCTTCTTACATTTAAAATGGATCCCTCATCACTAATAAAAGCTCTCAATGTTCCAAAGTGGGTAAAGATATTGTAACTCCCCAGACCAACGCGGGTAACCCGATCCGATCTGGGTTGTCACATTAGGGTCATCGGAGCGACCCACTATAAAAATAACGAAAAATTTGAAACTTTTTATCTGAACATATAAACTTATAAAATCATTTGTCTATATTTAAAAATAAAACATATTTCCAGACTCGTATATATATCAAAATACAATTACATGCCCCCTAATCACATGTACCATACTCTGCAACAAAGCCGGAAGAACTCCCTTACTGAAATCGATAGATGCACTGGTACGATTCTTTTAACCTGCAATGTTGAGTAATAGAGTGAGCTTCGGAAAGCTCAGTAATACAGAACTACCAGATGATACTGAAGAACATGCATATACATATAAATATATATTTCCTTATTGTTTCCGAACATTTACAGATTTTCATGCTGAGTAGAGATCCTACTGATATTTCAGGTAGTAACGGACAACGAGCTTTCAGTTCAGAGAAATATTTCGGATGACTGAATTCAAGAGATCAGAATAGGTTATCTAGTGTGTTCCCGCAAAACCAGTGAAAAGATACATATCTTTTCTTTTAAAACAGTGGCAGTTCAAAACATATTTTTATTCAAAAACCATATTAATCCATCCAACCAAACACACCATAATGTGTAGGTTCCCCAGAACCATACACCACCAACACACCAAGTAAGGCCCTGAGCACAAAGCAGAGGAGCCTGTAGTAACGGTAACGATAACTTCCTCCAACAACACCCTCCCATAAAACATTTATCAAAACCCATAGTAATCCCTCCAACCAAACACACCATAATGTGTAGGTTCCCCAGAACCATACACCCACCAACACACCAAGTAAGGCCCCGAGCATAAAGCCGAGGAACTTGCATATATAATAACCTCCAACAATACCCCCAAATAACAATTTATCGTCAAAAAATGGAGATATCCGAAAACAAAACATAATTCAGATTATATATCAGAACAGAATCCAGGTCAGGAACCAAAATAGATTTCAGATCAAATGTCAGAACATAATTGAAATTGGAAATCAGATAAATTATTCATGTGGGTAGGGAACACACCAGAGTTTACAGATATTATTCATAAGTACAGAATAATCTTATTCATACATTTTTCGGAAGCTCTACACAATCAAAAGGGTATACAGAATCCTTTACATTTGAGCTACTTATATTTTCAGATATAATCTAACTAATTTGAGCTGATAAGGGACAATAGCGATTCAGAAATTTTACAATCTTTGTCGATTGATAGGATTAACGAGTTACTCGATATGAATAATTCCCATAACTAATGCTTATCAACTGGTCAATTCTTTGTCCTTCCAGGGTATTTATTTTATTTATACATAACATTCTTATCCATAGATATTCCAATGCTCTTTATTTCATTTCACGCTTCCACAATATCATGAAATGCTTACGTGCTTGATTTATAGTTCATGACCCATAAAAAAACATTTCATTATGTATGTTCTTTAACCTTTCCAGACTCATCCAAATCACTTATTTAAACATCAGTCATTGAGGTTACTTATTTCATTTAATAGTCAAGTCTATCCCGGTTACTTAAGAGTTTTCTAGAGTAAATCGGACATTTTCTGAATTTCGGATACATATTGTACTTTCGTTAAGTTCAGTATTCGTGGTTGATTTGTCGAACAAATATCTAATTCTTAGTACTGAATGTGATCTAGAGTTGAGTTGAGCTGAATACTTCCAAAATTATCATCGAGCCAAACTTGAAAAGATGAACACGCATTCCAGTAATATCTATGTCGTTCAGGTATTGACATAGCTTTAGGGTTGATCTACTCACTTAAGATGTGTTCCATAACTTTTAAAGGTAGTCCAAAAACTATGCTTATTTAGATTCCTTAATTAATCCAAGACATTTATTTAATATAGGCCATAAGGGTATTTTGGTAATTTTGGTGTTCAGTTTTATTCCATTCATTTCAGAGCTCAAGGATATCCAATCATTCTTGAGTTTGGTGGTATTCTTGGGTCATTTCTATTAGAGGGGTATTTTGGTCATTCTATAGATTTAGTGTATTTTAATATTTTCTTCCATCTGATCGTACTATTAAATTCAATATTATGATTTATTTCATTTCTTTCGAACAATTCTGATAGTAGAATACCCCCGATAAATTATTCTTCAGGTATTTACTCATTATTTGAATATTTTCGGGTTAAGTGCCTTCTCAGATTTTACAAACGGAATATCATGAATTTTTCTGTACAAAGACAGGATCTTAACAATTAAATTCGTACTTAATCGAGTTAAGTACAAATCCTCAAAGTACTTTCTTATTCAGGGTCAACTCAGACTATTTTACCTCTAAAGGGCATTTTCATAATTTCTTAACAAGATAATTTCTATTTTAGCTCTTAACGAAAATAATTATAATTCAAAGATCCTATGGTTAATTGATTTCCCGAACATTTTCTGATCTTGAAATTATTCCTTAACAAACTTCTAGCATCTTGCGTAAACCCTTTTTGGCGTTAAAAACCAGTTATCCATATTTTTTAAACAAAACTATTATTTCTTATGCACATCTGTAAATATATCGGATCAATATGTCTTTTTAGAGTTATTAATCAACTTCCAGCGATAAATTCTTGTCATTCTACAATATAAGGGTATTTTCATAATTTTACCCTATTGGAGTATTCTCATAATTTCCCATCCAAGTACATTCAACATTTAACCTTTGATGATATAAAATATAAGTTACAAATCCATGGCTGATTTCTTTATCACTAATCACAAACTTGTAATTTAATCCTAAAAATTCCTCAATCTCTTATATTTGTCATTCGATCCGTATTCAGTTACATAATTTCTACCACATTCATATCGAGTGTATAAATTATTCAACTCCACCAAAGTGATCAACATTATCTTGTTCATGCATTTATCAATATCAACATGTTCCATAAAGCATAAAGAGGTAGTAAAGTATTACCTCGATTTTCGTACCATACTGATCGACCATTAAATTCAATTCGAACGCCCTCGATCTTGAAATCATCTTCCAATATTTCCTCGGATCCATACCAACAAAAATTAAATAAAAAACGGAGCTTAATTCTAAAAAACGGATCGAATCGGATGATAAATAAGTGAAAAATAGCTTAACGGGTTCGAATTTGGAGAAACAAACTTCGGATCCGTATTCAGGACGTCGAAACCATAAAATATGATTTTTTGAAAATTTGGAATTTTCGGTCAAAATCAAAGTCAACGGGTGTGACCAGCAATTTCGAGGCCTTCGGATTCGAATTTCAAAAAATGGACTGCGGAATCGGATTTGGAACGTCGAAAAATGTCAGGATAGGTATACTCGGTCAAAGTCAAAGATCGTTTAATGCCCGATCAAAGCCGGTAAAAGTTTTGGTCAACAGTGGTCAACGCCGGTTAACGGTTAACGGTCAATGGGTTAATGGGTCGGGTCAACGGGTCAGTCGAGTCAACGGGTCGGGTCAATAGGTCGGGTTGTAACCGGTCAAACCGATCAAAACATTTCCAAAACCGGTCAAACCGGTCACTTTTGCCTTCCCCACGCACAGTGGCGGCGTGTGGGGACGCGTGAACAATGCCCTGATATCGGAAAATTCCCAGAAAAATTCATAAAAATTGTGATTTTGAGATACTTACAAAGCTCGATTCAAATTTTTGAACGGCGGAGAGCTCGATTTCAACGAATCGGAAATTTTGACCGCTTCACCTCCTCACGCGCCGCCGTTGACGGAGATCAAGGATGACACCGGCGGACTCGGAACGATACAAGGAACACGATGGTGTGGGAGGAGTCGTAAACGGATCATCGGATCGTCGTGAATCGACGAAAAACCAATTGAAATCGAGTTATTACCGACGATACTTCCAACTAAAATTAACGACGAACGGTGACGATTCACGACGAAAGGTTTGAGGGGTTTTATTCCTCGCTCGACAACGAACACGATGGTGGTTTCGGCTCGTCGATCGGAGGTCGGACGGAGAGTAGATCGGAGTTGAAACGAGGGTTGTTGGAGAAAGAAAAATTAGAAAAATGAGAACCTACGCACGGGGAGGGGGTTTATAATTCAACTCATAACAAAATGGGTAAACCATGAGTTTAGCCACTAAATTTCCTACACTTTATAAAACGGTCTGCCAACTTTAAAACTTTACAATTTAATCCATCGTTTCTTTCAAAATACCAATTAAATTCACCATTTTATAATTTCTTAAAATTTAGCCCCTAAATTGGGTTGTTACAATTCTTCCCTCAAAAGAATTTCGTCCTCGAAATTCACTCATGTCACATAATTGCTTTAATAAAACTTCCATCAGTTCTCTCATATCTTTAAGTAGCTTTTATAGAAATACAGATCCTTCACTAATCCTTAACCAGTTGAGTATACATTCTTATCAGAACTTTTCCTTATTTCAATAAAAGAATCAGAATGGAAATATCCTTGTAGAATCAATTCAGCCTTGGTTACGAAAATAGGCTCATGGAGTTGTAACATATCCAAATTTCATTTCTGGAGTCGAGTCAGAATTTCTCGAATAATTAACTCTCACATGGCTCGTGAGGTACTTTACAGCGTTTAGACAGATGTTAATGGTATTCCTTTTTGTACAAGTATAGCCTTAACGGATAGAAACTTCAATTTACTCGTTACAGATAATGACTCAGCCCTGGAGTTCTGGCTGAGAGAGGTACGATTGTAGTCTAGGGGCATGTACTGATCAGACATATTTTGACATTTGACCGGTCGGTCTAACTTGAAAATTTTGACTCCAACCATAGCTCTGATACCACTAAATGTAACCCCCCCAGTCCGATGCGGGTAAACCGATCCGATCTGGGTTGTCACATTAGGGTCACCGGAGCGACCCACTGTAAAAATAACGAAAAATTTGAAACTTTTTATCTGAACATATAAACTTATAAAATCATTTGCCTATATTTAAAAATAAAACAGATTTCCATACTCGTATATAAATCAAAATACAATTACATGCCCCCTAATCACATGTGCCATACTCTGCAACAACGCCGGAAGAACTCCCTTACTGAAATCAATAGATGCCCTGGTACGATTCTTTTAACCTGCAATGTTGAGTAATAGAGTGAGCTTCAGAAAGCTCAGTAATACAGAACTACCAGATGATGCTGAAGAACATGCAGATATAGATAAATATATATTTCCTTATTGTTTCCGAACATTTACAGATTTTCATGCTGAGTAGAGATCCTACTGATATTTCAGGTAGTAACAGACAATGAGCTTTCAGTTCAGAGAAATATTTCGGATGACTGAATTCAAGAGATCAGAATAGTTTATCTAGTGTGTTCCCGCAAAACCAGTGAAAAGATACATATCTTTTCTTTTAAAACAGTGGCAGTTCAAAACATATTTTTATTCAAAAACCATATTAATCCATCCAACCAAACACACCATAATGTGTAGGCTCCCCAGAACCATACACCACCAACACACCAAGTAAGGCCCTGAGCACAGAGCAGAGGAGCCTGCAGTAACGGTAACGATAACTTCCTCCAACAACACCCTCCCATAAAACATTTATCAAAAACCATAGTAATCCCTCCAACCAAACACACCATAATGTGTAGGTTCCCCAGAACCATACACCCACCAACACACCATAATGTGTAGGTTCCCCAGAACCATACACCCACCAACACACCAAGTAAGGCCCCGAGCATAAAACCGAGGAACTTGCATATATAATAACCTCCAACAATACCCCCAAATAACAATTTATCGTCAATAAATGGAGATATTCGAAAACAAAACATAATTCAGATCATATATAATAACAGAATCTAGGTCAGGAACCAAAATAGATTTTAGATCAAATGTCCGAACATAATTGATATTGGAAATCAGATAAAATATTCATGTGGGTAGGGAACACACCAGAGTTTACAGATATTATTCATAAGTACAGAATAATCTTATTCATACATTTTTCGGAAGCTTTACATAATCAAAAGGGTATTCAGAATCCTTTACATCTGAGCTACTTATATTTTCAGATATAACCTAACTAATTTGAGCTGATAAGGGAGAACAACGATTCAGAAATTTTACAATCTTTGTCGATTGATCGGATTAACGAGTTACTCGATATGAATAATTCCCATAACTAATGCTTATCGACTGGTCAATTCTTTGTCCTTCCAGGGTATTTATTTTTTTTATACCTAACATTCTTATCCATAGATATTCCAATGCTCTTTATTTCATTTTCACGCTTCCACAATATCATGAAATGCTAACGTGCTTGATTTATAGTTCATGACCCATAAAAAACATTTCATTATGTATGTTCGTTAACGTTTCCAGACTCATCCAAATCACTTATTTAAACATCAGTCATTGAGGTTACTTATTTCATTTAACAGTCAATTCTATCCCGGTTACTTAAGAGTTTTCCAGAGTAAATCAGACATTTTCTGAATTTCGGATACATATTGTACTTTCGTTCAGTTCAGTATTCGTGGTTGATTTGTCAAACAAATATCCAATTCTTAGTACTGAATGTGATCTAGAGTTAAGTTGAGCTGAATACTTCCAAAATTATCATCGAGCCAAACTTGAAAAGATGAACACGCATTCCAGTAATATCTATATCGTTCAGGTATTGACATAGCTTTAGGGTTGATATACTCACTTAAGCTGTGTTCCATAACTTTTAAAGGTAGTCCAACACCTATGCTTATTTGGATTCCTTAATTAATCCAAGGCATTTACTTAATATAGGCCATAAGGGTATTTTGGTAATTTTGGTGTTCAGTTTTATTCCATTCATTTCAAAGCTCAAGGATATCCAATCATTCTTGAGTTTGGTGGTATTCTTGGGTCATTTCTATTACAGGGGTATTTTGGTTATTCTACAGATTCAGTGTATTTTAATCATTTTCTTCCATCTGATCTTACTATTAAATTCAATATTATGATTTATTTCATTTCTTTCGAACAATTCTGATAGTAGAATACCCCCGATAAATTATTCTTCAGGTATTTACTCATTACTCGAATATTTTCGGGTCAAGTGCCTTCTCAGATTTTATAAACGGAATATCATGAATTTTTCTGTACAAAGACAGGATCTTAACAATTAAATTCGTACTTAATCGAGTTAAGTACAAATCCTCAAAGTACTTTCTTATTCAGGGTCAACTCAGACTATTTTACCTCTAAAGGGCATTTTCGTAATTTCTTAACAAGATAATTTTGATTTTAGCTCTTAACGAAAATAATTATAATTTAAAGATCTTATGGTTAATTGATTTCCCGAACATTTTCTGATCTTGAAATTATTCCTTAACAAACTTTTAGCATCTCGCGCAAACCCTTTTTGGCGTTAAAAACCAGTTATCCATATTTTCTAAACAAAACTATTATTTCTTATGCACATCTGTAAATATATCGGATCAATATTTCTTTTCGGAGTTATTAACCAACTTCCAGGGACAAATTCTTGTCATCCTACAACATAAGGGTATTTTCGTAATTTTACCCTATTGGTGTATTCTCATAATTTCTCATCCAAGTACCTTTAACATTTAACCTTTGATGATATAAAATATAAGTTACAAATCCATGGCTGATTTCTTTATCACTAATCACAAACTTGTAATTTAATCCTACACATTCTTCAATCTCTTATATTAGTCATTCGATCCGTATTCAGTTACAGAATTTTTACCACATTAATATCGAGTGTATAAATTATTCAACTCTACCAAAGTGACTAACATTATCTTGTTCATGCATTTATCAATATCAACATGTTCCATAAAGCATAAAGAGGTAGTAAAGTATTACCTCGATTTTCGTACCATACTGATCGACCATTAAATTCCATTCGAACGCCCTCGATCTTGAAATCGTCTTCCAATATTTCCTCGGATCCATACCAACAAAAATTATATAAAAAACGGAGCTTAATTCTGAAAAACAGATCGAATCAGATGATAAATCAGTGAAAAATAGCTTACAGGATTTGAATTTGGAGAAACGGACTTCGGATTTGGATTCAGGACATCGAAAGCATAAAATATGATTTTTCAAAAATTTGGAATTTTTGGTCAAAATCAAAGTCAACGGGTTTGACCAGCAATTTGAGGCCTTCGGGTTCGAATTTCGAAAAATGGACTGCTGAATCGGATTTGGAACGTCGAAAAATGTCAGGATATGTATACTCGGTCAAAGTCAAAGGTCGTTTAATGCCCGATCAAAGCCGATTAACAGTGGTCAACGTCGGTCAACGGGTCGGGTCAACGGGTCGGGTCGGGTTGTAATCGGTCAAACCGGTCAAAACAGTTCCAAAACCGGTCAAACCGGTCACTTTTGCCTTCCCCACGCGCAGTGGCGGAGCGTGAACAATGCCCTGATATCGGAAAATTCCCAGAAAAATTCCTAAAAATTATTTTAAGCGATTTCGAGATACTTACAAAGCTCGGTTCAAATTTTTGAACGGCGGAGAGCTCGATTTCAACGAATCGGAAACTTTGACCACTTCACCTCCTCACGCACCGTCGTCGACGGAGACCAAGGATGACACCGGCGGACTCGGAATGATGCAAGGAACACGATGGTGTGGGAGGTGTCGTAAACGGATCATCGGATCGTCGTGAATCGACGAAAAACCAATTGAAATCGAGTTATTACCGACGATACTTCCGAATGAAATTAACGACGGATGGCGACGATTCACGACGAAAGGTTTGAGGGGTTTTGTTCCTCGCTCGACAACGAACACGATGGTGGTTTCGGCTCGTCGATCGGAGGTCAGACGGCTAGCAGATCGGAGTTGAAAGGAGGGTTGTTGGAGAAGGGAAAATTGAAAAAATGAGAACCTGCGCACGGGGAAGGGTTTATAATTCAACTCATAATAAAAATAGGTAAACCATGAGTTTAGCCACTGAATTTTCTGCACTTTATAAAACGGTCTGCCAACTTTAAAACTTTACAATTTAATCCACCGTTTCTTTCAAAATACCAATTAAATTCACCATTTTATAATTTCTTAAAATTTAGCCCCTAAATTGGGGTGTTACAGATATTCTTATGAAAGAACTTCAAAATTGATTTAGCATCATTTAGAGACAGTCCAAAGCAACAAAGAATATAAAGATTGTCGAATAATGATAGGTATGGTCCCATTAAGTTTAACCCCCCAAAATTGAACAACTTGATTTCTAGTATTGGTTGCATTGGTATACTACAAGTACGCTGACAACAATCATAATTATTGACGAATTCTTTAGCATCTTTAAACATATTTGACCAAAAGAAGTTGCATTGAAGGATTTTGGAAGCAGTGTGCATCTCTCCAAAATGACACATTATGACAGTGATGTAGGATGCTTTGTGTCTCACAGTCTAGAACGCATCGTCTCACAATTTGACCATTGCATTGCTTGAAAAAAATAAGGTTTATCCCAGTGATAAAACTTCACATCTCTCAAGAATTTCTTCATCCCTTGGTGATTAAGTTCTGGTAGCAAAAATCCACGCACCAAATAGTTCACAATGTCCATATACCAAGCTAATCTTGTGACATCAAGAAGTCTTTCATCCAAAAAATGATCGAGAATCAAATGTTTACTCACATCCTCACTCTTAGATTCTAAACAAGACAAGTGGTCAGCCACTTGGTTTTCGGTTCCTTTCTTATCCTTAATATCAACATCGAACTCTTGTAATAGTAACACCCATCACATCAATCTCAGTTTGGTGTTCTTCTTTACAAACAAGTGTTTAAATGTTGAATGCTCTGTCTAGACAACCACTTTTATTCTCACAAGATAAGATCAAAATTTATCAAAGGAAAAAACAACAACAAGCAATTCCTTCTTGGTTTTTGTATAATTGGTCTGAGAATCATTCAGGGCTCTATTCGCATAATGAATAACATGGAAGACACAATGCTTCATTTGTCCCAACATTGCATCAACAACATGATAATTTGTGTTACACTTCGACTCAAAAGGAAAGTTTTAATCAGGCGCGACAACAATGGAAGCATTCACTAATTTAAGCTTAATAGATTCAAAGGCAGCAAGGGCTTCATCATGAATGAAAATTTCATGTTTTGCTCCAGTAATGAGCAGAGTGGTCTAGCAATTTTTGAGAAATCTTTGAGGACAATTAAAAATCTGTATATAATGTCTAAAAATAACAAAAATTGTAATATTATTGGAAGTAATTGTCTTATTATCCATGGATAATCTGATATACAATAAAGACATGAAGTTATATGAATTTTGAATAATCTTTTCTAAATAGTGTAAAATGCATCTTTTGATTTACCTGGATATAAAAAGAACGGTTCACAACTCCTTAGTGACATATGAGGACCAATAAAATAACCTTCCAATAAATTTAAAGCCTTCTAGTTAATTTGAGGTTGAACATCTAGAAAGTTTTAGAATTTTAAGGCTTCTAATGAATGTGCTTTTCAATGACCTCGAAAATTATTTTAAATGACATCGGTCATTCTTTCCTCAATAAGAAGTAGTTGGTTTTGCTTAATGTAATATTTGATTTGTTTTGCTACTTAATGATATTTTCCTTATTGTAAACCTTGAGTTGAGAGTTGTATTTTGCTCTTGTTAGGGAACATATGTAAATGCTTCTTTAAAAGAGTTATAATATGCACCAGAAATGATTGTATGTTTGAATTCAAATATTAAGGTGTTGATTTGTGATCATATGACTCATTCGAGGCTTGGAATTTTCATCTTATGGGTTGGATGGTTTATTGGGATATCCATATTGATTGCAACCTTTTCTTGAAGGTGTGGGGCAGATATATTTTGTTTTATGAGTTCCACGAGGCAATGAATTTAGACTTACGATGGAGTCTATTTGGTGCTTGTTACTGTCTTCATAAAATCTTTTAAATTGATGCATTCCAAGGTGATAACTTTATGTTTGGCATACTGATATGTTGATCTTGATATGGGTTCAGTAAAATGGTAATTGGAAGCCCTGTGAACTGTTTGCAACCCTCTTGTGGTTTTCAATTATAGTGGAAGACTTTTGAGTATCCAGAAAATTAAAGCAATTGAAATATGGATATTTAAAGCAAGTCAATTGTCGATGCACTTGCCTAAGTTGATCTCGTTTGGACCCTTCGGTGTTTCAAACAGTTGTTATTGAGGATGGCGTTAGTCATAAATGTCGTTAGTGTGACGAAGAAACTAATGTGCCAACATGTGCGCAACTTTCCTTACGTTCTTAGCCCACGACAAAGGAAAATAATCAGGCTACAATTTGGTATCAAAGAGAGAAGAGAGAATTCTGTTCGAGATTGGAAACATGCTCAAATTATCGAATGAAATGGTGAGGCAGCTGGAGAGCAATGCATTATACAAGCTAAAGCAATATCTCATCGAACAGGGACTTGGTGCATATACAGATTTGATTGCTTTGGTATATAAAGACATACATATTTGTTTTGGATTGACATGTTCATGCAAGGGGAAAAGTGAAATCTGTTTTGGCTAAAGAATAAGGCCTCTAAGCCTATATAACTTGGATTGTAGTGCTCCAACATTGTAATATAAACAATGTTTTTCCTTTTTAGTACTAAAGTGTATTCAAGACCAAGATCATCCATCTTTAAAATTACATGTTTGAACTTAGTACACATTTGATGAAAATGAAAACCTAGTCACAAGTTCTTTCTTGTGATAACCACAATGAGAACTTCAAACATAAAATAGTGTATTCAAGACCAAGATCATCCATCTTTAAAATTACATGTTTGAACTTAGTACACATTTGATGAAAATGAAAACCTAGTCACAAGTTCTTTCTTGTGATAACCACAATGAGAACTTCAAACATAAAATAGTGTATTTATAACACAATCAACATAAATTATTCATATTATGTACATTTTTATTTTGATATACTTATAGAAGTAAAACATTGCACTTTATATTCAAAAATAGTAAAATATAATTTTCTAATAATAAAATTAATTTAATTTAATTAAAAATTAAGAAAAGTCATGAAATATACATGATTGTTTACTAAAAACATATTTCGAAACATTTTACAATGCAGCATCCAAACAACGGAAAATATTTTTGGAAAACAATTCATTTTCCTAAAACAATTTTTAGTTAAACAAACATACCTAAAATTTGTTGTGATTTTACATCAATAACAGTTGTTAATCTCTAGAAATTTGAGTATTGAATTTCCACTCTTGAACCTATTGGGGCTAAGTTCAAACCATAATTATTGCAGACAACAGATTAGTTCTTGGCCTTATCAGCTAATCTACAGGCCTTAATTTTAGTCATTTGACTAGCCGATATAATAGTTGTTTTAACAATTAATTTTATGATCGAACCTGGACAGTTTTGAGTCTAGGTTTAGCCAGCTAAAACAGATGAAATACAAAAATTAATTACATGTTATTTAAAAAAAATTAAATCAGTGTTTATAACTGATTCAAATTGATGATTTTAACCTCAGAGTATAGCCTACAAATAGCTGATCATTTCAGCATTTCTATTCACTAAAAAAATATTCTCTAGCTTTTCTAAGCTTTTTATTCTTTCTAAATATTTTTACAAAGTATTTTTACAAAGTATCTTGTTTTATTCTTTCGGTTCTAAGAGAAGAGCAATACCACCGCTAATCCACTCTGATTTTTTGGTGTACGATTAATCGAAGCTATCATGTTAATTTCGGAAGGACGAACTCTTAATGTAGCGATTACACACAACGAGACAAAATTATTTTTAAGATAGCAGTTTCATACAACAGCACGGTTAATTCTTTGTTGTCTATTTTATTTATTATTATCCAATCAGTGCTAACAGTTTGATCTATAGTTTCTTACCACGCTTGGAGGATTTGCGCAAACGTTGATTGGATTTTTTTTATCCTGTTTTGATAGAGAAATACATGTGTTTACCGTTACGTTCCTGTGAGAATGGCTGGACCAATGTACACTTCAAATCTGATTGTGCGATGCATGTGAATAAGTTGCGTCGTGCCAAGGAAGACGATATCTCCACCTCTGCGGTTTTCCTCCATTCAGCCAAGGAGATGTTCAGACTGGACACTGGTTTCCACGTTTCTTTAGTGAGTCGGTCTTGTAATCGAGTTGCTAATAATTTAGCTAAATGCGCCATTCAAGCCAACAATTCGTTGATTTTTGACTCGATTAGTCCCAAGATTATTCTAAGCGAGATTTTGAACGATGTAAAGTTTATTGTTTAATTAATTTTAGTTGGGTACTCTTTTCCCTTTAGGCCCAACATCATTGATATTGGTTAGAAGGGGTTTTTAACAAGGTTCGCTTTAGTTTAAAAAAAAATAATGTATAGTTTTTTACTACATATTTTGTTGTATTATTTAAGAGAGCTCTATTATTTCACACAAATCAATTTATTTGAAAATATTACAAGA
Organism: Hibiscus syriacus; assembly: GCF_006381635.1. Classification (NCBI taxonomy): domain Eukaryota; kingdom Viridiplantae; phylum Streptophyta; class Magnoliopsida; order Malvales; family Malvaceae; genus Hibiscus; species Hibiscus syriacus. Next base: position 872,504 of record NW_024063122.1, read on the forward strand.
TTTCTATTAAAAATTTTAATGTTATATTTATAACAAATGTTAAGTAATCAAGGGGATTACTAAAGGGAGGGTGAGGTCAGAAAATTGTACGAGACGGTTTGCCTACGACTAACGTAACCTAATTAGGGTAAGAATCAATCTCTTATATTAAAAAATTTTATTAGTGAATTTTAAAATTTGGTAAAGATAAGATCGTTGATATCAAAAGTGCATAAATAAATTTTGATGCCTTTTGTTTATGTTTATATTTTATAATTGTGCACGAACTAATATTTACCTCAGTGTTTAAAAGAATCTTTATTGTTCCTAGAAATCACGGGTTCGAGCATCAGAGACTGCAGCAAGGTGATTGAGCGTTCACTACCAAATGATTGAGAGTATTTAAAACATATACTAATTTATAATCACATTAGCTTAATTAAAAGATATTTTAAAACTGTTCATCCACTATCGACTAAACTTTAAACTAACATTCAACTATACTAATATTTTCTTTCAAGCAGAAAGTTAAAATACTTAATCAGTAAGGTCAAACTTTATTGAACTTTAGTTATGATCCTGTCGATCGAATTGGTCGGATCAATCTGAAATTATTTTAAATGTTAAGAATATGATTATTTTTTTAATTATTAACAACGTACATATACGATGTATGTACAATTGCTTAAATTCAAGACTTTTAAGGAAAAAACAATACTCTTTTTAATCACTAAAATCATTTGACGAATTCAAAATATGATAGATACATATAAAACTACTCAATATTAATTATCAAGCACATAAAACAAAATTATCTTTGAATTAATTGTCATATTAGTAGAAATAATACATATCATTCGTAGTTTAATAGAATAGGACGGCTAGTTTACGTGTAGTATTAGGTGCATGTTGTTGTTGGATGGCATTGAGCGGTTCGATGCTTAATCTTTTTCGATGAATAATTATAATTAAGGAGCATTACATTTTTTGGTTAACTATATAATTGATTATTTGTGTTTTTGTTTTGTCTATTTTTTCTCACTGATTTCAAAAACTATAATATATGGTCATTTTTGTTTTTATTTAATTAAGATGCGGTTACCGTGGGTTAACTGTCATTAAAGGTTAACAAATTAGGCTATGTGACAGTTAAATATTTTTGGTGTAATCACACATTTGGTCTATATTATTTATATATTTTTATCAATTTAGTCTCATTTTTAATAAATTAAAATAAATTTAGTCATCCAATCAAATGATGCAATGTGTCACTATTTAACCATAACCCCTTTGGCCTCAATTAAAATAAAATATTTTTAAATTAAGTTAATAATAAAATATATTTAATAAGTTAATATAAAATATTTTTAAAATTTAATATAAATAAAACATTATGAATCTAAGTTCAATATTTATATTCTAAGATACAAAATATATACATTATATTATCTATTTTAGATCAAACATTAGTCTTAGCTCAATAGTTAGGTATATGTTTGGTTTCTCAAGTGACCTAGATTTAAATCCCTTTGGCCTCAATTTGTTTTGCTTTGTTTCCTTTCAAGATGTGTGTAACACGTCACCTTTTGGTATTATTCTATCAGAGGACTAATCACGTAGTTAACCATATATTTTTTAACCATCAATATATTATTATTTGTATTATTTTTAATTAGCAAGTATGAGATGTGTATTATACTCCGATAAAAGAATCTAAAGACTAAATTTTGAAATCGATTATGGATGGGCATGGATCCGAATTCGATGGGTTTCGACCCGATTTGATCTTGAAATCGATTAGGGATGGGCATAGGACCCGAATCCGGTGGATTCTAACCCGACCCGATCTGATTGGGTAGGATTTTTTTTAAAAAAAAAGTTTTGATTTCGGGTCGGTTCAGGTTTTTAAACGTGATGTTCGGTTCGAGTCGGATTTGGGTTTAGGGTGAAAAATATCGAAATTGACCCGACCCCGAAAAAATATAATTTTACCTTATATATTTAAGAATATTTACAATAATATCCCTCTAAAAATTATTTTTGTAATTAAATATTGTTTTTATTGAATAAAAATAATACTTTTTTATTATTTCGGGTCTGGTTGGATCAGATTCGGATTTTATCTCAAAAATCAGATAGGGTTCAAGCCGGGTGGAGGGTATATATTTTCGGGTCGGGTCGCTTCAGGTCGGGTGAAGGGTATAAAATTTTCAGGTCGATCGGGTTGGCCGAAACCCAACCCATACCTAAAATCGATATTATCGGATGAGACTTAAACATGAATAATAAATATAAACATTGAAGACACCTAAAAATGATTGTATTTTACGATTAGTCTTCATACTTTTTAAATTTTGAAATTTTTATCACGGTCTGAACAATATCTGCGAAATAAGTTAAATTCTACTATTAATTCTTATATTATATGTTAATTGTAAATCCAGTTCATGTTCTCTAATTTTATGATTTTAGCCATGTAATTTAATTATATTATTTCTTTATCGTCCAAGTAAGATTAAAAATTTAAATTTTAGAAAACTATAAAATTTAAAATTGAACAAATTAAAATATAAAAATTAAATTTATAATTTATACTTAATATAGTTAATAATCATAGAATTTCAAATTTGGGGTTGGTTTTCCCCCCTTGATTGATGCTCATGAGAATTTAGATTCATCTCCAAGGTCTCCTTTTGGCCCATATCTTAACATTCTCCTGGATTTTTTTGGCCCAATACCCTAAGCGGATCAATTATTTAAGGTATTGTATTTCTCCATATTTTATTTTGGAAAATATAGAATTTGCTACAATGTACTTGAGACTCATCTTTTCGAGGTGATGAGTTCCCTCGAATATTATTTTTAAGTGGTCCCAGAGTAATAGGCCCCATGTGAACCATTATTTTATTATCTCATCACGTCGAGATGACGAGTCTATTTAAAAATCATTATTTTTAAATTATAAAATAAAACTAAAATTTATAGATTAAAAAAATTAGATGGAATTCGTCACCTCGAGGTGAGGAGTTCCTTCAAATTCAAAAAAAACTAGTCGTTTTGTAGCCATTGGTCCACGGGCAACAGTCAGCAATACTCACTTTAAACTCACCATCTCGAGGTGACGAGTTCGGTCAGATAAAATTTTAAAAAATAAAATTAAAAGAAAAATGAATTTATTTATATTTTAGAAAATACAAAGTAAATGAAAATACAAAGAAAATTCATCTATATTTCCTAAGTTCTTTATGATGTCGAAGAGTTGTTGAATGATAATGGCGCGGGACTCGTCGAGTACGTCGGGGTCGTAGGACTTGATCGTCGTTGTCGTCGGAGGCGACAGCGACGACAGCGGTGGCATTTTACCGATGAGGTTTACTTAACACACTTCGAGATCCACCTTCGAAATACGGTTATGGGTTTATGGTATTTGACACCATCATTGCCATAACTGATTCGACTTAGCGGCTACTTTGTTGACTATATAGGATATGGTCTCACTCACCTACAACTGCTTATTTTGTCGAAGATGTTTGAGTGTATTGTGGTGCATCTCATAAGCCTTCAACCAATTTGGTCGAGTCTCGGCTTAAGTATGATATGGAGGATAGAAACCAAAGCTAGCCTAAGATGCATAATAGTACTCTTCAGCTACAAATGTTGAAGCTGAAGACGACAACGATGATGCTTTCCTCTTGGACTTGGACTTGGTGCATGTGGCCTGATGATGTTATCATTTTCCCTTCTCTTCTGGTGTCATGAGATATGTTTCTCATTTTCTTCGTAATTTTGGAGATAGAGAGAATAGTCAAAATCTAGATCCAATGGTGCAATGTCGTGATGCGAGGGGAGAGATAGTTCACGCTGATTTCATAGGTCGATGTATCAATTTTCGTTATATTTCCCACGCGTATCAATTATATGGAGCGTGTCCATATCAACCATTTGCATAGGAATCGGTTGGTACGACACAAATTGTCGCATCACTCTACCAATGGTGTGCCACTCAACAATCGTATAAAGCAATAACGACATCACGACACACCATAAGTAGGACCCCTTAAAAAATCACCCTGGCAATAACTGATTGATCTCTTCGTCAACATACAAAAGCCAAGAAAATTGTAAATATTAAATATCAAAGTTAGTATATATAAAGTTAAAAAAAAAAATAACAAATGCATAATGCATATCGACGGGTGATGTCAATCCTCATCAGTATATCTCGTGCAATGGAACCCGTCAACTTTGTCTCGGATATTTTATAACGATATCTAAAATATTTAAAAATAAAAAATATTATAAAAAAATTAAATTTATCAAATTAAAAAAAAGGTTAATAAATGAAGTTAAGCAATTACCTTGCAGCCAGCGGAAACTCGACTGGGGTTGTTGTAACTGGAGTCAAAAATAGGAATCGATACCAAGCCCACGACTACATCGACTTTTCAAACCGGTTGGACAATTGCAGCCTTGCAGAGTTACCGGCACAGAAAGACCAAAATCGTCGAGCCCCAACTAGTATTACATCACACAGTGAAGTCTTCCAAATATCACAGATACTGAGTGTGCGCCAAATTATCGAATTTATCCAGTAATAATACCCCTCTTATCAGTTGGAGAAGATATGTCCAGGACACAAAAATAACCTCCTCCTCAAAAAAGTCGGCAGTCACTTGTAATTCAGACTCCAACCACTTTATCAGCACTCGATAACCCTTGATGACGTCGGATGATGGCCATTTTCCCCAAACTTGGTAAACCAACGTCACGGGGTTGTAAATGTTCTTACACATCACAAGGGCTCCATTCATAGGAGCATCGAGTTGGTAAGCAACATCTTCCAAAAGTAATGGTCGCTTCACCACTCGGGAAATACAACGTGTGCATCTCAAGCCACCAATGTTTGATCAGAGCCTCAATCAATGTCGGGTATAGATTGAAGCCACATACAAATATGACCGAAAATATACAGGATTGTTGTAGATATATCAACATTTGTTGATGCGGCTCTTCGTATGTCATCCCGCGCTTGCTAATATTCCATTCATCTTCTGGCCTGTGTTGGATTGAAGAAACATATACGCTATCCAGGCGCAACACATATTCTCGAGTTGCCATTTTTGAGATTTTGACATAAAATATATTTTTTTACAATTTTTTGTATTTAGGGTTTGGTAAAAAAATAAAACCCAAAACCCTATTTATAACCTTACCTCTAATGACTATAACGGCTAGTTTTTTCAAATTTTTAGACGAACTTGTCAACTTGAGATGACGAGTTCCAAGTGATCGTTACCTATGTGACTGTCGCCCATTTGCCTGTTGACGAGTTCTTTCGTCACCTCGGGATGACAAGTTCCATTTAATTTTTTCTTGAAATTTATAAATTTTAGTTTTATTTTATAATTTTAAAAAATGATTTTTAAATGGACTATACGCCTCGACGTGACGAATCATACTAATGATGATAAAATAATAATCCACGTGGAGCCCACTACTCAGGGACCATTTAAAAAATAATATTTGAGGGAAATTGTCACCTAAACATGACAAGTCCCTAATATACTATAGAAAATACCGTATTTTCTAAAATAAAATCTTGGAGGCCCAATACCCTAAATAATTGACCCGTATTGGGCCAAACAAACCACATTCTCCTAATCACGCTTGGCTCCATTGATTCCACTGGTACAATGAAGTCACGTAAAGTAGATACAATTTTATGTATGGGATATGAATTTTTAAAAAGTTATATCAGAAGTTTGGAACATACGAAATTAGCCCCTTAAGTCCACCCAATCCATCCTTATATATAGTGTGTATTAAGGGTGTTTTTATAAATATTTTGAAGCATGACAATTTACTTCTAAACATAATTTAATCCGAGCTCGATACCGATCCCGATCCGAGCACCTTTGAAGGCTGAGATGGACAAAAGATGGTTCACAAGTAGCAGAGGATATAATCACAGAAAATGGAAGTCCCTACTGAATAACAATATAGCTTGATTCCTGCAAATTTGATTATTTAAATACCGAATTCAGCTTTATTTCTGCAAATTCGACACAAGATTTGATGCAGCAAAAGCTGCAGATCCACCACCAACACACACAGTAGCCACCACAACCTGCAACACAATCTCCCACAGGTTATCTTCAGGCACAAGGTAAACACATGAGGGTCCTAAAAGCAATAAACTCAAGCTAAGTGTCAACAGTGCCCCTGGAGTTCCGGTGTCCGTCGCCGCCGAAAGCACCCCGAGCTCTTCAGCCTTGGAAAGGAGTCCGAGCTTCTCTATCGACGATAGAGATAACCCAAACTTCTCGGCTGCTGATAGCAGCCCTGCTTTCTCTGCTTTGGTTAGCAGTTTCAGTTTCTCCACATTTGTTAGCAGCTTCACCGGTTGTGCCGCCACTGCGCTGTTCCGTGGCCCCGGCTCACCCAGCGGGAAAAAACTCGAGCTCGACCCCTGCATCAAATTCAGATATTACAAAGATTAGAACAAGGGATAACGGTAATTTGTCATTTAATCAAACCGATTGCGAGCAATACATTAAACACGTAGAAACTCAAACCCAGCCATTGAAAAAAGAAACGGAGAGGGATTGAATTTGAAAAGAGGACTGACCTTCCTAGAACCAACAGTTTTAGCAACCGGAGGCGGTGGTTTTTGAGTAGCCATGGATTGAATGAGAACAGTTGAGAAAGTTGCAGATTTTGGTGATGATTTAAACGACTTATGCGTTGTAATCCTTGGAGAAGACAGAAATGGGCTAGCTTTGCTGCTGTAAACAGCTATGGGTTCCATGTTTTACAAATTTTCTAACGGCTATGGGTGCTTTGCTGGGAATTTTGGGTTGATTCTTTGAAAGAAGCTTGCCTGAAATGAATGGACAGACAGTGAGGATCGTGGATTGATTTTCAGTGGTTGAGTACCCGAGCGGCAGGCAATGATTGGTTTCCGCTCGCACTGCATGGATTTTGTAATGACGTGTAATTATTAATGTTTTTAAAATCGGACCGGACAATGAATCGGTGAAGGTACTGATTCGCTGGTTTACTGGTTCAATCGAGTTTAACCGCGGTTGAATCGGATTTTATATAAAATAATATTTTTTTAATTTTACATAATATTCAAAGCAATATTAATATATATGTAACACTTTTTTTAAGTTTACAATATTAAAAGGTATAAAAATATCACAAGTCATAACATATATAAATTAAAAATCATAAAATCAAGTGAAACAAAATGATTCAAATCAACTACAACATAATATTTAAGGTAAAACATATTAAATAATAAATATAATTATATAATTATAATCAAAAATATAAAATTAGGACTTAAAAAATCATAACAAATGATGTCATTTGGTTTAATTTTTTTAAAAAAAACAATCTCACATGGCTAAGAAACATAGAAGAGCACCCCAAAAGTTTAAAGAGTAAAATTATGAGAACAAAACAATCTCACATAGCTAAGAAACATAGAAGAGCATCCCAACTTACTTCTATAAATAATATAGGTAATTTGACATTCAAAATCATGGAGCATTTTGGTGAGCACATAGCGAACTATTCTTTCGCTTCAATTGAGCTCAAATTTTAGGCTTCAATCGAACTTCTAATTTTTTTTGAGTTCGAGTCTTTTCGAGTTCAAATTTTAATATTATATTTCGAGTTCAAGTTGAACTTGACAATTTTTAGCTCGTGAGTTTTTTAGTCGAGTTGAGCTTACTTTTAAAGTTTTCGAGTTCGAGTCGAGCTCAGCAATACTCGAATTTGACTTGGCTCGTTGAACAAACGACGTCGTTTGGTTTAATTTTTTTAAAAAAAAGGAAAAAAAGTGAATCGGCGGTTCAAACCAGTTTTGCCAGTTTTCAGTCGGTTCACCCCGATTCTACCGGTTTTCAGCCGGTTCTGTGCTTATCCGGTTTTGGGAGTTAACCGGACTGGACAGGCCACTGGTTCACGGTTCAACCGGTTGAACCGGCCGGTCCGGTCCGGTTTTAATAACATTGGTAATTATCAATTAAAAGATGCGTAAACTGTACTAATGGTAACTAATATTTTAGTAAGTTTTCGTTTTCCTATTAAAGTTTCATAATTTACAAATTGGTCACTAATATTATTGATTTGTAACAAAATGATCACTCTACCGTCATCTTTGGTAAAATGATGAGACAATGTTAAGAAAATATTTAATATTTAGTTTTATCCCTAAACTATAGCTAAAACATCAAATAAGCCATTGAACAATGATTTTATATATCCCACAACCTCCACTATATTCGAACCAACTTCCTTACAAAATAAAAGATAGTGGAGATTTAAAAAGCGTTTCTTTTTCATTTTTTATACTTTCTCATTTTCATTTTTTTAGGATAAGTGGTTGAGATTGTTGCTGCAATAACACAATGAACGACAAATTATAGTATTGTTAAAATAAAAGGAGTCAAATGCATCTATTTTACTTAATCAAAGAGATCAAGAGATACAAAAAACAGCAAACGAAACAATGGAGCTTTAAAAATTGTTGAAGAAGCTGGTGATAGAAAAACATGTATGTAAAAAAGTAGCGAGTGAGAATGAAGCGATGGTTGTGTCTCAAAACAATAAACTAGAAACACTACAAGAACAGGTAGCTGCCAACAATGGAGTCAACAATGCATAATCATGGTGTGAAGTTGGAGATCAACATGATGAAGAAAGAACAACAATGACAATAATTTACAAACGTTGTGATGTTCCAAATGTTTGCGTTTTGGACTCTACAAGAGCTGTTATATGGTTAAGTTAGCAAACAACCATAATGTAAATTAGTAACACATTACATCAATCACTAACCCACATGTTTTCGTTTATTGGTTGTTTTGGGTCAAATGATTTAGCTAATTTTATGTGCTTAGTGATAACATTTCTATGTTGGTATTTTCTTTCTTATTGTATAATTCATGGTTGTCTTGTTAGTTTAAAGTTTGCTATGGAAACTACTGCCAGTTTCAAACCTACAGTTGCCAACATGATTCTTCCTGTCAAACCACCAATTGTATGTCCTGTTGCTTGTTAATCACTCGAGTAAGTAGGAAAAGAACAAAAATATGCATAAATATAATCATAGCTACTCTTATTGTTGGATGTTGTTTTCTTGAATTTGACCATAATTTAGTGATTTAGTAAGTTTCAAAGATTATTAACAAAAATTCAAATTCCATAATTTCATTCACTCAATGCAATGTTAATTCATGTAAAACATTAACTAAGCTTAAATGACAATTATTAACACAAGAAAAAAATATTTTCCTTTCAAAAACGCAATACTTGGAGTATCACAACGTTTGTAAACCATTACGTTCTTTTTATTCTTCTTTCTTCGTCTTGTTGATCTACAACTTCACACCATGATTATGCATCATTGACTCCATTGTGGCAGTTACTTGTTCTCGTAGTGTTTCCAACTTATTGTTTTGAGACACAAGCATTGCTTTTCTCTCGCACGCCACTTTTTGCCATGCATGATTATCCATCTCTAGTTTTTTTCAACAATTTTTAAAGCTTCGTTATTTTGTTTGCTTCTTTTTTATCTCTTGGTCTCTTTGATTAAGTAAAATAAATGTATTTGACTCCATTTGTTTTAGCAATACTGTAATTTGTCGTTTGTTGTGTTCTTGTAGTAACAACCTCAACCTTTAATCCTGAAAAAATGAAAATGAGAAAGTATATAAAAAAATAAGATGGTGGTTCAAATATAGTGGAGGTGGTGGGGTATTTGGAAAAAAAATTGAAATTAGATAGTGTTGGGGGTTAAATATAAAATCATTGTTCAATGACTTGTTTGATGTCTTAGCTATAGTTTAGGGGTAAAACTAAATATTAACCGTTTTTTAGCGTTTTCACATCATCATTTTAATGGAGATAACGGTAGAGTGATCATTTTGTTAAAAATCAATAACGTTAATGAACAATTTGTCACTTTTCAAACTTCAGTGAAATAAACAAAATTTACTTAAACATTAATGACTTTGGTGTAGTTTACCTTAAAAGATTTATTAACCAAAAGGGTTCATTAAAGTCATGAGCTATAAAGAACAGGGAGCGCAAAAAAATATTTATTTTAAAATTTAATTGTGATTACTTACAATATTATGATAACATCGGTTTTATTTTAAATATTTTTAAGCATATAATATATATTTTTTATATTTTTCGTATGTGTAACTAAAATTTATAATATTATTAATAAAATAAATATTATTTAAAATTATAAAATATACTAATTTTGTTTTTAAAGAATGTATTTTGAGAGCAAAGTATTGATAGAATAATAAAATAATAGAAGAAATTAATGATAGGAAATAATTTTAGAAGAAATTAATAGGAAGAATGGATTAAAAAAAACTACAGTTAAAGAATTAAATTAAATAAAATACAAAGTTGAGAAACTAAATGTAGAGTAAATTTATTGCTAAAAAATGAATCGAACTTATATAAGTATTCTCTAATGGTGTACGAGCATGTGATTCAAATTTAATCAAAATGAACATAAAATGAAGGTGGGATTGAAGAAACAAGAAAACCGTACAAAGTTGAAATACAAAATTGAAAGAGAAAACTTTTATTTTCAAAAAGAAAAATTGAAGGTACATAGGTATTAGTTTAGGATCACATGGTTTAAATTTGGTTAAATAGACTTAAAATGAAAGAAAATTAAAAATCATGGATTAAATCATAAAATAATCAAATTATTTAATTAAAGATCAAAATATTATTATTTTGAAATTTAATTTTTTAATTTTCAATTTGATAAAATCTATATTTTACTCAATAATTTGAAATAACTTGAATAATTTAAAATTTTAAAAAAAAATTGTTGAATCGGAGCAAGTTGTGTTCCTCCTAATTGTGTGAATTATTGTATTGCGATAATATTTCATTTTTAGTATTATATTTTAGGACGATTTCTATCAGTTTTTTTATTTTTTATTTTTAGAAAATATTAAATGTGAATATTAAATTAAATTAACATCAATCTCTTAAATATTCATGTATCACATATATGAATGATCCGTAAACCGAATAATAACAAGACATAAATGGAGATAGTTTTTTTAGGATAAATTACACTGTTTCTCACCAAACTATACTCTCTCTCCTATTTTCCTCACCCAACTTTTGATTTTTTTTGCTCACTAAACTTAGAGATTGAATCATTTTCTTCACTCCTCCGTTTTCTCTCTAATGGCTAGATGATGTGGCATTTTTATTATTTTTTTAATATAAAATAATTTAGAAAATAACAAAAAAATAAAAAGGTGGATGGATGCCACCGTCGGTCACCATCAACTATCGTGGATGGTGGTTGTTCGGTCCCAAATTTCATGGGTCGCTTCGCCTCGACATCGTGATTTGAAATCCAACCTCCATTTTTTCAGAAGTTGCTCTGAATTCCATGAATTGAGATTGAAAGTGAGGAAGCCAAAACGTTTCAATCGAGATTCACGGGTTTTAGGACATTCTCCGGTGAAAACAACCATCATATTCAGACTCAGGGGGTCGAAATGAACAGACCCATGATATTTTGGATCGAACGGCCACCGTCAACGACAGTGGACGGTGGCTGGAATGAAAATGACATGGTGACCGGCGTAGAGAAAATGAAGAAGAAAAGGAAAATGGGTAAATTACGCAATTCCACACTGAACTTTAATGCCTCTGCTATTTTACTCACCGAACTTTTAATATAGGATTCGAAACGACGTCGTTTTGGTGTATATTTGAGTTTTTCAAAACAATTTGGTTTTGATGCTTGTGTAACGTCATAACACTATTAAATAGTTAATGACAGAGTGAACAAAATGATTCAATTTGTAAAGTTCAGTTAGCAAAATAGAAAAATTGAAAGTTAAGTGAAGAAAATAAGAGAGAGAATATAGTTCAATGAGGAACGGTGTAATTTACCCTTTTTATGCTAATGGTACCAAACAGGCATGGTAGAGATATAATCGAAAAATCAAAATTTTAATATGAGTAGAGTTTTATTCCCAAAATATAAGAGTTTTTTTTTTTGTTTGAAAAATCCAAAAATATAAGAATCAAACAACTTCTGCATGGGTATAATATCAAACAATTTCACTACTTAAAGGAATGTAAATGAGATGAGATAGATCGTGAGCTATCTAAGATCGTCTTAGTCAAAGTTTGGTAATACTCGAGTCGAATGGACTCTACTTGAGCTCGAGCTCGACTCGAGTTCTTAACAAGCCAAAACGAGCTACCTGATACTTAACTCGAAAAGCTCGTGAGCAGCTAAAAAATATAATATATTAAGATTTTATTTTTTTAAAACATAAAGCATTAATAATATTAACATTTGTGTTATTTTTCAAAAAAAAATGCAGTATAAAGTTTTCATTTATTTAAGGTTCAGATTCGAATTTGAGTTTGACGTTTCAATGGAGTTGAATTTAAGATTTTCTTTTCATTTTGAGTTTTTTCGAGCTTCAGTTCATAGTTTCGAGCTTTAAAAAATTTAGACTCACAAATTTTTGAATCGAATTCTATTTTAGAGTTTTCGAGTTGAGTTAAACTCGGCGATAATTGTCTTGTTTACACCCCTAACTTAAACCATATGCTGAATGAAAATCAAAGGAATGGTTCAACAATTGCCCAACACGGTCAGCATGCATGAACTTGTAGGCCTGCCTACAATCTTTGTCGGATTCGAACCAAACGGAAACGGATTGTTGGAGGCCAACTTGTGGGGCTGTTTCGGTGGCACATGCGATTCAATTTCATAGTACTCTCTTAATTGTGTCATTAAATTCTGGTACATTATTCATTAACCATGCTAACTATCTTGGTATTTGAGATGTATGGTACATAATATCTCTTTTTCCGAAAACTTATCTGATGCATTATTTATTAATTTTTTTTCGATAGAAGCAATTAATTTTATTTAAAATAGAAAAAATTCTAAATTACAATCACAATTGTAATTTAAGCCCATAATTAGAAGATTTCCTATAATTATTGAAATAAAACAAATAATTTAATATCACATAAGAACCATATAAGAAAATATTAAATCTAACCAAGAAACTCGAATAAAGTAGATATCAACGGATCTGATTGCATCAGCAAACGAACCAAAAAATGTGATAAAGCTATTGAAAAACCACCGACAAACTGCAAATCAGACTCGAGCAGCGTGAAAAGCTATAAACGAATACAAATCGGATATCCAAATCCAATCCGAGGGTCCAAAGCAGGGAAGATCAACAAGATATCAGATAAGCGCCATCTTGATTAGTCATGACGATGTCAAATCAATTCTTAGAGAATAGATAAATAAAACAACAGCCAAAAAACTGAAAAACATGTCAAAAAACATAAGGAAACATGTCATAAAGGAATATGAAAACGTGCAACACAAGCAGACTAATTGAAAATAAAAAATCAAAAGAAAATAAAGATGCGATATAAAAAAGAAAAAGTTAATAAAAAATACCGACGGTCGACAATCAACATTAAAATTGGTGTCACCGCCGATCAACAAAGACGAAAAAAAGATGAGTGACACACCAATAAAAGAAAACTAGGTTTTTAGGGTAAATTTTTTTTCCTTTTATATATTATTTATTTTATATCGTAAAAAATTGCATTATTCATTAATTATGTTTATTATTTTAATATTCAAATAATTCTCTTATGCTAATACTAATATAGTGGAAGCAAATGTCATAATTTTTATAGTCATTTCTCAAGTCATTAGTGTAACTAGAAGGATTAATTTAAAAATAAGTGTCTAAACTTTACCTCAAAAAATGATTTGATACATAAAGAATTTTTCGCTAAAAATTGATGCCTAACGTTATCTCAGTTACATTTTTGGGTGCCTTCGTTATATTTTTTAATTTTTCAATAATAAAAATATTATTTTTTTAATTAAAACATAAAAATTTAAAAAAACCTTAATTTATTTACAAAAGAACCCCAAAACTTAATAAAATTATAAAAAAAACTCTAAAAAAACTAAAATCTTTCATTTGAACTCATTACTAACCATGGAACGCCGGAGGAGCACCGACGGAGCGACGATAAGGATAGGTTTCGAGCGGAACTACATGGTGGTTCGAATATTGGTGACGGTGTGGCTTATAGATGTAGGGATCGACCGAAATTGATGAAAAATAACGACGATGGCGACGAACCTTCAAACGCTTCTCCAGGGAAAACAACGGCAACTTACGGCGAAAAGCCAATGGAGGTTTGATATGGAGTTGACGCAGGCTCTAACAAAGGTAGCGGTGACGGTCACGGTCGGCCGGCCTGCGACCATGAAAGGGGGAAAGAATGGGGAAAGTTGGGAAGGGACATGGGGAAAAATCGGGAGGGTTGCAGTAAGCACGATGTGTTTTTTTCATTTATTTTTTTTAAAATTTAAAATAAATTCTCAAAATTAACAGGGCTCGATACATGTTATTTAATGGTCGTTATGGTCGAGACAACTAAAAGTGCTCCAATGAAAACGTTAAGCACCTAATTTTAAGGAGAAATTCTTTAGGCATTGTGAGCACCATTTTCCAATAGCCCATTTACAAGACCTGAACTGGGGCCCAACTAAAACCCGACTTGTGTCTGTAGGTGCCCTAAGCAGCCCCAATCAGTGGAAATCGACCCGATGACCACTCAGCTGGCACCACCCACTACCCCAATTAGGATCCAGCTCCTCCACGCACGCCACTTCTGCACAACAACATAACAAAGGGAAAAAACAAGAACAATCATCATTATGTTTTTATGTAAAAATGGGTATTAAAACCCAAACAAAGGATTGTAAAACTCTCTGGCTGGATTCGAAAAAAGTTCTCCCGAAAAAACATTGTATCAAACTTTTTATTTCAGAAGCAATAACAACAATCGTTGAAGGTTTTTTTCTACATATTCGAATAATTTCCATATATATATATATATATATATATATATATATATATATTTTTCAGTGAAAATCCAGTAGAATAAGTTTTTTTTTCAAACAATATTCACATGCATCGAGTATTTTTAACACTAATTTTGTTTTATTTTAAACATAATCGGTCTAACCTAATAAGCAACCAACAACCCTTTTTTCATAATAAAATATAAAAAAATTAAATAAAGCAAATCAGAATCATATCGTTCATCGGTGGTCGCCAGAAAGTGGGGAAATCAAAAGTCGTTGGCCATTTTCGTTTCAGTAGGACCTGGTCTCGCAAAACCGCGGCCAGATTCAAGATCCTAGCGTCGAAACGAACCTGCATGTGAAATTTGGTGGCCAATGGCCACCGGATGCGGCTGACGGGCGGCTGCCAGAGGGGTTTAGGGCAGCCGACAGTAGGTCGGCTGAAGGAAAAACCAGAGAGTTTAAGCTTTTTTTTGAGCTTGGGTATGAAATGAAAATTAAAAGGCAAGTTTGGTATATATATATGGTAAATTTAGGGGTAAATTGCAGCATAAGTCCCTAAAACTTTTTCATGTTTTTGCATTTTGGTCCCTTAAGGGACCAAACTAATACTTTACCTTTTGTTTGTGCATGCTTTATTTTTTTGGTTTATTCACTATTTTAATCCTCCTAACATTAGCGTGTTATTACATTTTGGTCACTAAAGGGGTTGATTTTGTGATTTTACCATTTTTACACATGCTTTATATTTTTTGTATAATTATTTTTTGGTCCCTAATTTTAAGCGTGTTTTTATATTTTAGTCCCTAAATCTATTTATTTTATTTTGATTTAGCCCTTACATATTGGTTTGTTTTAATTTAGCCCCTATTGCATGTTCAATTTATTCTTTTTAGCTTGTTAATTTAATATTTATGCAATTAGGTCCTTATTTTATATTTATTTTATTTTTATCCTATTTTTTTTACTTTTTTTATTTCTTTTTTATTTATTTATTTATTATTTGTTAATTTTTTATTAAGCTTATTAATTGTTTCTTTTTAGTTTAATTTATTAGATTTAGTTTTAAATTAGATTAATATTCGAATCAAGCTTAGAAATTAGGATTTCAAATTAGTTTTAATTAGGGAGAATTCAAGTCGAGTTTTCGCAATAAATGGCCGATTACTCGAATCGATTGCTCAAATTTTAAAATTAATTAATAATTAATATTTTCTAAAAACTTTAGGTTTAATAATTTAGACAAAAATTAAGTTTTAATTAGTCCCCCAACTTTAGAAATTATCAATTTAGGTCCTAAGCTTTTAGATCTTTTAGAACTCGGTATTTTTAGATCTTTGACATTTAGTCCTGAACTTCGATTAAACCTTTATTATTAACATAATTAAATAGATTAAATAGAGCCTCCATTTTTAGCTATATTTTGATTTAGTCTCTTTAATTTAGGAAGAAATTTGAGTTGGCCCTCGCCTTAATGCTCGAGGGACCATCTCGGTTATTCGATTCAATAATCGGTTTAAGATCAAATAGGATTAATATTAGAACCTACGCTTCTAGGTTTGTGCCTCTAAGTCCTTTAATTTCATAATTTGACACCGTAAGCTAGAAAAAGCCTTAATTTACCCTTAGCGTAATTAGGATGAATAAAAATTTGTTTGATTACATCTTATTTTTAAACCTAATGAAATGTTCATTTAGTAGGGAACTAATGGTACATCTCCCGCAAGTATGCTCAGGGGGTGATTACTGATGATTCCCGAAATAGGTCGACATCCTTTTCAAAGACTGCATCATGATTTTCTAAAAACAAAGAAATATTCGGTTATTAGACACAATAGTTGATCTCCCGCATATACGCTTGGGAGAGAATACTATCGGTCTCGATAAACGAATACCCTTTTCAACTTTTCATCCGTAATGATTTTCATATTAAATAAAGATCGAACTCTAAATTTCTGATTTTAAATATAGGGTAATCAACTAAGTACCAATTTTTGGACGCTTGTGGGGGGTACTAATCCTTCCCCACACTTTAACTGACTCCCGAACCCGATTTCTGGATTTTTGCAAACCTTAAAACTTGGTATTTTTATAAAAATAAAATGTTTTATTAAAATCACCCGTTTTTTATAGTGTCTCAATCGTACATTAAATGATTGGTGGCGACTCCATACATTTTGAAAATTCTTTTCAAAAAGAAAAACCCTCGAGTCGGTATCGGTCTTTCCCCGCCCGGGCGAAAAACGGTGTCGAGAGGCACTAAAACGATTTTCGAGATAAAGTTCAAACACTTATTTTTGTATTAAGCCTAACTAAAATAAAAGAGAGAATGATAAACCATAGTGCTATTAAGTACATTTGTGACAATTAAATGTGTATATATATATATTCATGTGAAGAAAGGAGAAAAAATTATCTATATTAAAGACTTAAAACTATATATGTCCTTAAAAAAGAATAATAACATTTTATACTTTAGTTTAAGTGGAGTTCTTTATATGTCTAATATTTGAATCAATTTAGTTTTAGTTGGATTATTAAAAAATAATTTTTTTGCAGTGTGATAATATCATAATGATCGAAAATATACTTTTGTAAAAAGGTTTTGTAAAATGTTATATATTTAAAATTATTATTCATGTTAATTACATTTTTTTTAATTACAAGGAAAACTAACGAAAAAGGCTTGACACTTCACTGCTGCCTGCGCATCCTCGAAAAGCAAGCTCGTTACCTTCACCAGTGGCTCAAGCAGCTCTCGATCATCCAGCTTCACATCCCGAGCAACTCGATTGCACTCCCTTGGAGAAAACTGGAAATGCAACTGCCATTCTCTCTGAATTAATTCTTGTATATGCCGAATCATTGATGAAACTTCCTCAAGCTGAGGAAGGCCTTGGATAGCAGCGATGGCTTATTTGTAATCAGATTCAATAACAACTCTTCAATAACTCATCTTCCACGCCAAACTCAGCCCCATAGGTAACACCCTCAACTAATGTGCATCCCATTTATGAGTCAAAGATGTTACATCAACCAAATAAAATATTTACGGTCCAAAAATCAATAAAATTTTATTTCCTTTAAATCTATAATGTAAAATATATAACATACTATTCATTCATCACATGATCAAAAAGAGTTCAGACATATTTGAATTAGAGTCTCAAAATATAAATATGTACATGTCAACTAAGAACATCAAAAACACCGAAAAGATGTCATATTGATTCTGGTTGTTTGAACTGGTCTTCGAAATATGTAAGATGTTCTGCTTGGCTGACTTCTTTACTTACATGTGAACCAATCACATGCTAAGTTTTTCACTTAGTGAGGAAACATAAAAACATACTTAAAAGAATTAACATATACAATAAATCAATTCATATATAAACATCATCAAAATAAAACATATATATATTTGACATCTAATCAAATATTTGAAATAAAACAGTATTATAAAAATTCGATAAGTCACTATATTGAGTTATTCTAAATTGTACTTTTCTATTTTAGATCATATCATTTTCATATTTTATTCAAATCAGATCTTTTACTTTTTGTCAACACACATTTTCGTCCTACTAGGATTCAAACTCCTAAAAATAGGATAAAATTTTGCTAGGATTCAAACTCCTAAAAATAGGATAGAGTTCTACTAAGATTTAAATTCCTAAAGATAGGATCCACAAGCACTATAAATAGACATTGTAACTCACCATTGTAACACACGATTTACACACAAAATACAGAGGAAAGCACGGAAAATACAAAGGCAAAGCTATTGTAAACGATTCGAAAAGGAAATAAAAGGTAGCATCTTTTTTACATTGGTTCGTTCATTTCTCGCATGTGCACGTTATTTTTTCTTGAGATTTGGTTCGAATAACCCAAAACGTGGGTTGCGCATATAACCAAAAAGGGGTGGGGTTTCAAAGTTTTCAACCTAGATCTACCCCGAGGCGTGTTCATTTTTTTAAAATATTTAATTCACCCCCCTAAATCATTTTTTTCCTACTTTATTATTCTTGTTATATATGCATGTTACTTTCTATTAATTTTATTATATATGTATATATGTTTTTTTTAGTGTTATTATATATATATATATTTCCTATTTTACATGTATAAATACATATATTACTTTTGATTTTCTTTTTTTATTATTATTATTATTTTACTTATATATATATGCTTTTACTTTTTTATATATATTTTACTCATTTATTTATCTATTTTCTTTTTATCTTTATCCTATATTTTATGTTTTTATATTCTTTTACTTGTTTTATTTATTTATTTGCATTATCATTTTATTTTTATTTAATTGTTTGCTATGTATATATTAGTGTTATTGTATTTTTTATTTTATATATTCTATTCATTTTATATTTACTTTATTTCTTTCTTAATCTCCTTATTTTATTTGTTTTACTTTATTTATCATTTATTCATCTCTTCTAACCCATATTTTGACTTTTAAAGGGTATATTTGTAAATCCGTCAAAGGTAAGTAATTTTGGATCATTATTTTATCTTTTAATTTAAACTTATAATTTTCTTAATCAAAGACAACTGGAAATTACGTAGTACCGAAAGGGAAATTCAAGGGTGCTAATCCTTCCTTGACTGTAACCGACTCCCGAACCCGACACATCTTTGGAAAGACGCAGATCAGGTAAGAAATAAGGTATCCGATCAACCTATTTATTCTTAAATAAATGATCGGTGGCGACTCCAATCCACATTTTTTAAGTCGAAGCCCAATTCCGGGGCCCAACCGAAAGACGGTTGCGACAACTTGGCGACTCCGCTGGGGAAACATGTAAGTGAGTCAGGCTAAGGTAATTTCCAGTTATCTTTTTTATGAAAAGGGTAAGTTTAAATTTTAAGGTAACATTTCGATCCTTATTACTTACTTTTGATTATATTTTCGAGTAAATAGTTGTACTGACCGTTTTTTAATGATTTCAGCCCTTAAATATTTTTCATCCAAAGGCTCTATACCCGAGCTCCGAACCCGTTTAAGTGGGGGTGAAAGCGACGCCTTCGTGTGAATTTATTCATCGTATGGGCCTAGCAAGTAACCTTCGGGATTCATATACCTTATGCCTTCGTGTGAATTTATTCTCCGTATGGGCATAAGGGAATGTGTCCTCTCGAGTTTAACTTAGTCCACACAAGCCTGTGATGGGTTTAGGACTAAAGGTCTGGTAGGCCCAAAGGGGCACCAGCAAGGAGAACTCGGGTACCGTTTTTTAGAACCTAACCCAGGAGACTATGGAGAAATTAAGCCTACCCCGAAACCACATTCCGAAACCTATGACGTTTTTTTAACCTTATTGTTTTTGTGTATTTTACTTATTTATTTTTATATTATTATTTTACTAACCTTTTTGCCTTTGTGTTTGTTTTATAGCATTTTGCATCATAACAAGAGGTTATTGATCCCTGAAAAGGTGTTTATTACACAAAATAATCTGAATTAATGGACAAAGGTGTTGTAATACAAGAGACTAAGAACTCCGAGGTACGACTATGGTCCGAGAAGACTCAGAAAGAAAAGGGAGACAACCTTCAAGAAAGCTATGTGTCAGAGCTGGTTAGCTACGCATCTATCAGCCTAAAACAGAACAATGTGCAGGAGCTTCGAGATATCTGGGACAATTGGAAGAATGATCGGAAATAGAAGTTCAGCCAAAGGTACGGTGACATTGCACTTTTACTTCACGTTAGGATTGATGAGCCCTTGATTAGAGCCATGGTCCAATTCTGGAACCCGGGATACAGTTGTTTCACTTTTAACTGGGAGGACATGGTGCCTACTATCGAAGAATACACCACACTGCTACACTGTGAAAACATCAAACTAGGGCGAGTCTACGTTAAGCACACCAAAAGTCAGCCTTTCAAGAGTACACTGGCCAGAGTCGCGGGAGTAGACGAGAAATGGGTAATTGATCGGACTCAGCGCAGAGGCAGCGGGGAAGGAATTGAATGGATCCACATAAGGCAATTAATGAAGAACCACCCTGATGAGTGGAAAACTATAGACCTTTTCACACTAAGTCTGTACGGTTTGATTATTTTTCCGAAGGCTTTGGGGTGCATTGACGCAGCCGTGGTGGAATTATTTGAACAACTACTGAAACAAGTCAACCCAGCACCAACCATCTTAGCAGAAACCTTTCGTTCTCTTAATCATTGCAGAAGAGTTGGTGGAGGAAGATTCATTGGGTGTGTTCAGCTCATTCAAGTATGGATTCACAACCACTTCTGGAAGACCAACGGGGTTGCCTACCGTCGATTTAGCACTACCTATTCACCTTTGGGAGAGTTCATCACCATGAAATGGCATGAAGGTGCTTCAAAAGAGAAGTGGATGAAAGTCTTCACTCATCTTTAGGACCGAGATATTGCCTGGAGAGCCCCCTGGTTGTTCCTCAATGATGTTCTTTTCCGGTGTGAGGGCTCTGACACGATGACCTTGCTAGGACATTGGGGTGCAGTTGGGTATACTCCATTGTTAGCACTGAGACAATATGGGGCACGTCAGTTTGTCCCAGTAACATACGAGCTATCTGGATCAGAGTTTGGGTGTCACGGTAACAGCTATAAGAAGATGATCAAGGAAGCAGCCGATTCTTGGAAGAAAATATTCCGAATGGACATTGTAGCTGCCAAGAACATGCTTACCCCGGATTATGTGGAATGGCAAAGATTGAGGAAAAATGACAATATTCCGGTGCCAGACTGTGAGGACACCCGAACTATGGAAGAACATCTCAGGCCTGTCCCTTCTGAACTCGAGATAGCCAAGACAGAGTTTGAAGATGTGAATAATGAGCTGAGGTAGAGGATAAAAGAACCTGAGGCTGAGCGCTATCAGTGGAAGCTAGATGCCGATTCTTAGAAAGATAAAGCAGACAAACTGGAAAAGGAACAGAAAAGAGTCTGTTTCGAGCTTGAAGACTTAAGAAAGGGGTATCAAGATGCTGTTAAAGATAACTCTAAGTTGAAAATGTCCTCCAAGTACTGGAAAGGCAAAGCTCACAACCTGAAAAGAAAATTTGAGGGGCCTGATGAGAGAGCCTGGAAGGAAAAAATAAAGATTTCTCAGAGGCGCTTAGCAGACAGTCAACATCAAAACCAACGCTTGAGAATCCAGATGACTGATCTGGAGAAACATCATGAGAGAGATGGCAAAACAATAGGTGAGTTAGAAGCTATCATAGATGGATTCAAAAAGCAAGCAGCCGAGCTTCAGATAGTGCCCTTTGATGGAGGTCTACAGTGGCATTTTCGTTGGGAGCAAGCACAACAAAGGGTGAAGGTCAGAGACGCAGCCATCCGAGACTTCCTAGATCAAGTACAGAAGGCAGCCCGTCATCTTCATGGCCTGGCAAGGGAAGCCAGAGTGGTTCGACAAGGTATTCAACCAGTAACAGATGAAGGCAGAAGACTTGTCAATCTACTAGAAGCTATTCGGGGTTTAGAGGATTTAATCTGAGTGTACCTTTGATTGTTTTTATGTCTCTTACAAGATAAGATATTTTTGTCTGAATAAAGATTATTTATAATAATGAACACTTTTTCTGGATCAGTGCCTCTAAGCTGCATACATCATGCATTGCATATTTTGCATTCTATATCTCATGTTTATTTCTATATTTTCCATGTTTTTACATTCGTATTAACAAACAGAACATGTCTTAGAAAGCGAAAGAGAAAACACCAAGTCTACCACTACAGACATTAAATACGCATCATCCACATAATACCCGAGCAAAGAAAAGAAAAATGGAGGCCAGAATGGAAAAACTCGAGGAGAACATGGCAAGACTACAAAAAGATCTGGAAGATAAGATGGCTCAAAACAGTCAGAGCACTCTGGAATCAATCAAGAAAAACCAGGAATCCTTGGTCGACCAAATAGTGGCCAAGTTATCATGTTTACAGCAAGTTAGTACAGAAAGGGGAAGTCCCTTCGAAGGGGTAACCATGTCACCAACCTCACAGGTGATTATGTCACCCGAGATCTTACCCAGACCACAAGAAAATTCTTCTGCTGTCAAAGGAAAAGCACCATCTGCTGTAAAGGTGCAAACTTCCAAAACTAATCCTGATAATCATCCGGATGATTACAATATCCTGGATTTTAATGAAGATGACAAAGCGAAAAAGATGGAAGAGAAGATCAGGATGATAGAAGATCGAATGAAGATAGTCTAAGGGGACCATGATTATTATGGAGTGGACGCAAGGGAGCTAAGCCTGGTTCCAGATTTGGTGCTTCCACCAAAGTTTAAAGCTCCTGAGTTTGAGAAGTTCGATGGGAACAGCTGCCCATCAACCCATATCACTATGTTTTGTCGGAAGATGACAGAATATGGAGGGAATGATCAACTCCTGATCCACTGCTTTCAGGAGAGCCTATCCGGTTCAGCTATCCGTTGGTATAATCAGCTCAGCCAAACTCACATCAAGACATGGAAAGACTTAGCCAAGTCTTTCCTAGAACAATATAAGCATATCAACGATATGAGACCAGATCGGGTTATGCTGCAAAGCCTGGAAAATAAGCATAATGAGAGTTTCCGACAATATGCGCAACGATGGAGGGATTTGTCTGTGCAGGTTCATCCACCCCTGGATGAAAAAGAAACTAAAAAGCTATTTTTACAGACCCTGAAGGCACCTTATTTCAAGCACCTCGTGGCAATTACATCGGGAACTTTCTCAGATCTAGTTATGGCTGGTGAGATGATCGAGCTAGCTATAAAACAAGGAAAAATTGAGGGAGATATCAACAATGTCAGTACCTACAAAGCCAACAAAGGTGTTACGGTCTCAAGTCCAAAAACTGTTGCAGCTGTACCGTCTAGTACTTCTAAACAAACTCAGAGAGGACCAAGGAAAGAAAAGATTTGCATCAGTCCAATCCCAATGACATATGAGGAGTTACTCCCAACGCTAGTTGAGAAAAATCTTGTGACTCTAGTTCAATCCAAACCTAGAGAGGCCCCATATCCTGAAGGTCATAATATTAACGCCGTATGCAGCTATCATATTGGGAGCTCAGGGCACACCACTGAGAATTGTGGGGCATTGAAACGTAAGGTTCAAGATCTGATCGATTCAGGGGCATTCACTTTCAATATGTAATGGGGCATTCTGATCGAGAGTCATATGGGGCATCCATTAGGAATTTTGTTGCATTATCAAGTATATCATCTTGTTTGAACTTGTTTTTCTTTCGTACTTCTTATGCGTGAACATTTTAAGTCACTTGACGTTTAAACATTTTAAATAAAATACTTCCTTCTTAGGAGATGAGCAAATTTTAATCTTGAATTCCTTGAATATCACCTCAATTAAAAACTGTTTAATAATTGAGGTTGTATATCTTTGACAAATGACAAGATTGAACCTTGCAAAACAAAGACCCCTTGGTCCTAATTTAAAAGATAAATCAGACTACATATTTTTCTCTTACCGAGCTAAGTTTTCTCTTCTCATGAAGAGTCCATCCAAGGTTTGGTATTCAGACACGTATTAAGAGCGAACATAATAGGGCAACTAGCACATGAGATTGCAAAACTAATTGGTTTATACCCTTGTTTATGATGTTCAGGGATGATAATGATCTTCACAGATGGAATAGTCGAGTAAGCAAATCTAGTTTAGGTTAGTTGTTTGGAAATTGAACTCTAAAGATGAGATCGCTTGACTTTCAAAAACACCTAGACTATAACAGGTTCTTCTTGACAATCTTAAGAAATTAAATCCGTAAAGCTGAGCTATTCCACTAAGGCAATTGGTTATAGAGGAAACTCGAAAGCCCTGGCTTTATGAATAGATTATGTTCAAACTATGACACTGCTCGGACACTTGGCAATTCGGTGTTTGCTCTACTGCTTTGTCAGGCCAAAGACTTTGTGATGAGATGAACCCTTTAGTGATTTGTCCCTCTAAAGCTGAGCTATTCCACTAAGGCAATTGGTTATAGAGGAAACTCGAAAGCCCTGGCTTTATGAATAGATTATGTTCAAACTATGACACTGCTCGGACACTTGGCAATTCGGTGTTTGCTCCACTGCTTTTGTCAGGCCAAAGACTTTGTGATGAGACGAACCCTTCAGTGATTTGTCCCCCTAAAGCTAAGCTATTCCACTAAGGCAATTAGTTATAGAGGAAACTCGAAAGCCCTGGCTTTATGAATAGATTACATTCAAATCATGACATTGCTCGGACACTTGGAAATTCGGTGTTTGCTCCACTGCTTTTGTCAGGTCAAAGACTTTGTGATGAGATGAACCCTTCAGTTAAACCTGATAAAAGTGATTATAAGCTGTCCCTCTAAAGCAATTGGTTGAACGCCCCGACTTTATGGATTTGGCTAGCCAGACAATGGCAAAATAAATCAAATTCATCTAAAACAAAATTTTTGGTAATAATAGACTAAGGGAGTTGAGAAACACCTGTTATAGTCAAATTCACACGAGCACTCAAGAATTTCATTTTTTAGACCGATATTTCTGCACTACCTTTGTTAGAAGAGCTTACGAAACTTGAACAAATGGAAGATTTCAGAGAACTGAAACAGAAGTGTTCTGAAAGGTCTAGTCATTGATTATGCTAGTTGTGTCATTTTGTTCGCCTCTGATCAAAATACCAAATCAAGAAAGAGGGGCATGCCATGATCTTCACGATAACCAAATCGATGAAACAAACCCACCTCTAGACCAACTTTTCAATCTTGATATTTGTCAAAGATTTGCAGCTATCAAAGATTAAAAGAGTGTTTGATTCTTTTGATATCCAATGAACTCATGTTTTATGATTTGCTTCAATTGTGAAACCTAGAAAGAGGTAACTTTTTCAAAAGTTCTTTTTGATAATTTTCAAAATTTTGAAAATTCGAAAGAAGAAAAGCATTTTCAAACAAGATAAGTTCTCTGGAAGCATATCTTGGAATTCAACAAATATCGCTCCGAAGCTCAAGATCGAAACAGAGGCAAAGGAAACCATCTTTGGGGCAAAATTTGATAAGGGAAAGAAAAATTGTCTTGAGGTCTGCAAGAGTACACCCTGGTGGAAATGAAGACAAATTAAGTCAGAATGAAGACTGCACATGCAGCCATTCCCCTCACATCTCAACATATACATCAACACGTACATACATGACGCATGAAATTTGCATCTTTGAATTCATCATCATGAGCAATAAAAACCTTGATTTTTCCTCCCTTGAGGGTAAATTCAACAGCAAATAAATTTCATTTGGGCATACATCAAGCATACATCATCAGGATAGTTACATCCATATACATTTTACAGATCTTTCAGGAGAAGATGAGATTAAAAGCCAACTCGACAGATTGAAAGATCGACATTCATCTCCAGATTCAACATTTCCAATATAAACTTTGTCTCACTTAAGACAGTCTCATTTAATGCAGATGATTATCTCACTAAAATTTGTTTTTCTTAAAACATACTTTGTCTTACTTGAGACTGTTTTTCTCGAAAGAAGATTTATTTTACTCAAGATTATTTTTCTTAAAACAAGATTTGTCTCGCTTGAGACCATTTTCACTCGAAAGAAGGCATTTCATTTCACTCAAGGCTGTTTTTTTAAGAAGATTTTATCTTGCTTGAGACAGTTTCCCTCGAAACAGAAAATTTTGTCTCCCTTGAGACAGTTTCTCTTGAAAACATTTCCCTTGAAATTAATTTTTTATCTCCTGAGATAGTTTCCCTCGAAACAGAAAATTTTGTCTCCCTTGAGACAGTTTCTCTTGAAACATAAACATTGAAAACATTTCCCTTGAAATGATTTTTTTCTCTCTCTTGAGATAGTTTCCCTCGAAACAGAAAATTTTGTCTCCCTTGAGACAGTTTCTCTTGAAACATAAACATTGAAAACATTTCCCTTGAAATGAATTTTATCTCGCTTGAAATAGTTTCCCTTGAAACGAATTTTGTCTCCCTTGAGACAGTTTCTCTCCAAACATAAACTTTGAAAACAATTTAATGAAATCTTTGAATATATTTTCCTTCAAACAAATTTTGTCTCCCTTGAGATAGTTTCTCTTGAAACGACACAATTTGCTCGAGAATAGATTTCAACTTCACGACGAAGGATGTCTAGCTCGAAGCCAAACATCCGCGATTTCAACTCCACGACGGAGGATATCGTGACACTCGAGACAACACAAGTTCAACTTCACAACGAAGGGATGGCTGGTTGTCAACAAACAACTTCTCAATTTCAGAGACAATTTCAACTTCACAACGAAGGATATTGGACTCCAGACAACGCAAGTTCAACTTCACGACGAAGGGACCGCTACTCGTCAACAACAACTTCTCAATTTCAGAGCCAATTTCAACTTCACAACGAAGGATATTGGACTTCAGACAACGCAAGTTCAACTTCACGACGAAGGGACCGCTGCTTGTCAACAACAACTTCTCAATCTCAGAGCCAATTTCAACTTCACAACGAAGGATATTGGACTCCAGACAACGCAGGTTCAACTTCAAGACGAAGGGACCGCTGCTTGTCAACAACAACTTCCCAATCTCAGAGCCAATTTCAACTTCACAACGAAGGATATTGGACTCCAGACAACGCAAGTTCAACTCCACGACGAAGGGACCACTGCTTGTCAACAAAATTTCATTCAGAGTCAATTTCAACTTCACAGCGAAGGATATTGGACTCGAGACAACACAAGTTCAACTTCACAATGAAGGGACGGTTGGTTGTCAACAAACAATTTCCCGGTTCTAGAGCCAATTTCAACTTCACGACGGAGGATATTGGACTCGGAACAATGCTACTTACTTGGATTTCAACTTCACGACGAAGGATATCCAACTCAAAGAAGGATTATCTGCCATCAAAATTGTCAAGTTCGACTCCATTCAGCTCGATGACACATCAATCGCACTACTTTCCGGTTGCAGTCGAGGTTTTCAAGTCGAGAAGATGACCTGGGTTAGCCGTGCCTTAGTGACAAGCAACCATTTTCAAACAACATAGCTTAAGTCAAGAAAAATCTATCTGTCAATGAAGATTTCTGAGTTTGATTCTGATCCAAGGTCTTTAAACCGAGAAGAAGACCGAAGGGTAACGGGAAGCCACATGCTGATTCAAATTCCGAACTACGGCTTCAATTTCATATCATTTCAAGATGAACTCGACTTCACGATGGAGGAGTCATCCGTAACTCAATTCGACAGGGAGTTATTGAAACATCAGAGTTTATTTTCAACTCCACTGAATGAAAAGTGTGTCTTTTAATCTTTGCCCTATCCCTGTTACACGACTATGGGCAAAGAGGGGCAGCTGTCAATACACATTTTCGTCCTATTAGGATTCAAACTCCTAAAAATAGGATAAAGTTCTACTAAGATTTAAATTCCTAAAGATAGGATCCACAAGCACTATAAATAGCCATTGTAACTCACCATTGTAACACACGATTTACACACAAAACACAGAGGAAAGCACGGAAAATACAAAGGCAAAGCTATTGTAAACGATTCGAAAAGGAAATAAAAAGTAGCATCTTTTTTACATTTGTTCGTTCATTTCTCGCATGTGCACGTTATTTTTCTTGAGATTTGGTTCGAATAACCCAAAACGTGGGTTGCGCATATAACCAAAAAGGGGTGGGGTTTCGAAGTTTCGAACCTAGATCTACCCCGAGGCGTGTTTATTTTTTTAAAATATTTAATTCACCCCCTAAATCATTTTTTCCTACTTTATTATTCTTGTTATATATGCATGTTACTTTCTATTAATTTTATTATATATGTATATATGTTTTTTTAGTGTTATTATATATATATATATATATATATATATATTCTATTTTACATGTATAAATACGTATATTACTTTTGATTTTCTTTTTTTATTATTATTATTTTACTTATATATATATATATGCTTTTACTTTTTTATATATTTTACTCATTTATTTATCTATTTTCTTTTTATCTTTATCCTATATTTTATGTTTTTATATTCTTTTACTTGTTTTATTTATTTATTTGCATTATCATTTTATTTTTATTTAATTGTTTGCTATGTATATATTAGTGTTATTGTATTTTTATTTTATATATTCTATTCATTTTATATTTACTTTATTTCTTTCTTAATCTCCTTATTTTATTTGTTTTACTTTATTTATCATTTATTCATCTCTTCTAACCCATATTTTGACTTTTAAAGGGTATATTTGTAAATCCGTCAAAGGTAAGTAATTTTGGATCATTATTTTATCTTTTAATTTAAACTTATAATTTTCTTAATCAAAGACAACTGGAAATTACGTAGTACCGAAAGGGCAGTTCAAGGGTGCTAATCCTTCCTTGACTGTAACCGACTCCCGAACCCGACACATCTTTGGAAAGACGCAGATCAGATAAGAAATAAGGTATCCGATCAACCTATTTATTCTTAAATAAATGATCGGTGGCGACTCCAATCCACATTTTTTAAGTCGAAGCCCAATTCTGGGGCCCAACCGAAAGACGGTTGCGACACTTTTCCCACTGTATTTTTCATGAGAATATATAGTACGCGAGTCAGATAACGAGTGAACGCACCATATACAAATTCATTGTTAGAACAGATTGCATCAAGCCACTCCACCTCGTGTATCACTAAGATATGTCGAGTTAGAGCACGAGTGATCCATTTTGGTGTCACATCATATATGTATAGTGTCAAAAAGTTGCACTGAATCACTTCATCTCGTGCACCACTAACATAAGCCGAGTCAGAGAACGATGAACCATTCGGTGCCAGATCTGAAACAAATATAGATTCACTCCACCTCATGGCATGCCATTGTACCACTAACCCTCATTATCATACAATGGGCTTCATTTAAATTCAATTACTAATTTACATAAAAAAATCCGATAATCGAATATAAAACTGTTCTCATAAAAATCAGATTTTTGGGTAGTATGTACCCAAAATATTCAGATGCTATGAAATAAAATAAAAATAAAATATTCAGATGCAGTGTGAAATGGTTGCCAATGTTATATGTACATTGACCATATACCGCCTCCTTGCAGAGAGCTATTGAAGAGGGTGCAGACTTCATAGAAACAGATATCCTATCATCAAAAGATGGTGTTCTTGTATGTTTCCATGATGTCACTCTCGACGAAACAACCGATGTAGCATATCACAGAGTTTGCGAATCGTAAAAGGACCTATGATGTTCAAGGGGTCAACACCACAGGCTTTTTTCCTGGTATGGAACCGTACAACTTTAGCCCAAATCCCAGTAGATGGGTACCATGTTTAGTCTAACACCTTGAATTCTCTGACAATTTCGGATTAGCACTCTTTTGCCTATATTTCCTAGTAGTATGTTTCAAACTTTTCTTCATATATGTGCAGTTGATTTCTCTCTAGAAGAGTTAAAGAAGTTACGGGTGAAGCAGCGGTACGAATTCCGGGATCAGCAGTATAATGGTTAGTTCCTCTATGCACTATTTCAGATCTCCTCAACTTCATATTATCAAGTTATGATGTTAAGAAATTTTCCGATTTCCTTGACAGGCATTATGCGTTACGGACTTTATGGCACTAGAATTTTATAACTAGGAAAGAGCTGTTAATTTTCAGGGCTGATTTTAGTTGTTGTGCATTTTCAACAGGGAAGTTTCAGATTTCAATTGCACTGGATGCACCAAGAGTTGTCAGAATTTATCCCGAGGTTAAAAATCCGGTGTTTATCAACCAGAATGTAAGTACTATTTTTCATATTTCTCAGAGAATTTGCCTTCATTGAAATCGAGGTAGTTCAAGGGTGCTAACCCTTCTTTGACTGTAACCGACTCCTGAATCCAACATATCTTTGGTAAGATGCATATCAAGTAAGAAATCGAGGTATACGGTCAACCTATTTGTTTTTAAATGATCGGTGGCGACTCTAACTTTTATTCAAGTTGAAGCCCAATTCCGGGCCTATCCAAAAGACGGTCGCGACAGCTTGGCGACTCCGTTGGGGACAAGTAAGTTAGTCATGCTAAAGGTTAATTTCCAGTTGTCTTTTTAAATGAAAAGTGTAAGTTTAAATTTTAAGGTAACTTTTTCGATCCTTATTACTTACTTTTGATTATCTTTTTAAATAAATAGTTGTACTGACGATTTCTTTCAATGATTTCAGCTTATCAAACTTGTTTTTCCATCTAAGGCTTTATACCCGAGCTCTAAACCCGTTTTTAAGTGGGGTGAAAGCGACACTTTCGTGAGAATTTATTCTCCGTATGGGCCTAGCAAGTAACCTTCGGGATTCATATACCTTATGTCTTCGTGTGAATTTATTCTCCGTATGGGCATAAGGGAATGTACCATCTCGAGTTTAACTTAGTCCGCATGAGTTTGTAATAGATTTATGACTAAGGGTCTAGCAAGCCCAAGGGTGCACCGGCAAGGAGAACTCGAGTACCTTCTTTAGAACCTAAATTGGGAGACTGTAGGGAATTAGAGTCTACCCCAAAACTCCAGTTGAAAACCTAGGATGTTTTTATCTTAACCATGCATTTTTCTTTTCTTTATACTTTTTTTACTATTCATTATTTTTATTTTTATCTTACTAACTTGTTTCTTTTCCCGTTTGTCTTCTTAGCATCTGCATTATAAAAAGAGGTCATTGATCCATAAAAAGGTGTTTGTGATACAAAAATAATCTGAATTAATGGACAAATGGGTTGTAATGCAAAAGATAAAAAAATGCCGAGGTACGACTATGGTCCGAAAAGACCCATAAAGAAAAGGGAGACATTCTTCAAGGAAGCTATGTGTCAGAACTGGTTAGCTACGCCTCTGTTAGCCTAGAGCAGAATGATGTCTAAGAGAAACGGAGCATTTGGGACAGTTGGAAGGGTGATCGGAAAAAGAAGTTTAGCCAGCAGTATGGTGATATCATATTCCTACTCTATGTTAAGATAGATGAGCCCTTAATCAGAGCCTTGATTCAATTCTGGAATCTGGGGTACAACGGTTTCACCTTTAACCAGGAGGATATGGTGCCCACAATCGAAGAGTATACCACATTGCTGCATTGTGAGGGCATCAGATTGGAGCGGCTCTACATCAAGCACATCAAAAGTCATCATTTTAAAAATGGGTTGGCAAAAGTTGCGGGAGTAGACGAGAAATAGGTAACTGACCGTACTCAACGCAGAGGTAGCGAGGAAGGAATTCTTTGGACTGACATCAAGCAACCAATGAAGAATCACCCTGATGAATTAAAGGCAATAGATCTTTTTGTACTAGGCCTTTATGGTTTGGTTATCTTCCCAAAAACTTTGGGGTGCATTAATGCAGCTATGGTTGAACAACTCCCGAGGCGAGTAAATCCAGCACCGACAATCTTAGTTGAGACCTTTCGCTCTCTCAACCACTGCAGAAAGACTGGCGGAGGAAGGTTCATAGGGTGTGCTCAGCTTCTCCAAGTCTAGGTTAACAACCATTTCTGGAAGACTAAAGGGATTGCCTACCGCCGATTCAGCACCACTTATTCACCTTTGGGATAATTCATCACTCTGAAATGGCATGAAGGTGCCTTAAAAGAAAAATGGATGAAAGTATTCACACATCTTCAGGACCGGGATATTGACTGGAGAGCTCCTTGGTTGACCCACAGTGATATTTTCTTCTAATATGGGGATTTCGACATTATGACCCTACTTGGACTATGGGGAGGAGTTGGGTATTCTCAGCTTTTGGCACTTCCACAGTATGAGGCATGTCAGTTTGTTCCAAGAACATACGGACTAACTGGATCAGAATTTGTATACCATGGTGATAACTACAAGAAAAGGGTTAAAGAAGTAGTTGAGTCATGGAAGAGGGTGTTCCGAATGGATGTCGTTGCTGCCAAGGACATGCTTACTCCGGACTATTTTGAGTGCGAAGATTAATGAAAAATAACAACATCCCAGTTCCAGATCATAAGGACACCCGAACTATGGAGGAACATCTTAAGCGTGTTCCCTCCAAACTAGAGATAGTAAAGGAAAAATTTGATGTTGTGAAGAAAGAACTAAAATAGAGGGTAAGGGAGTTTGAGGCCGAAAGATACCAGTGGAAGTTAGATGTCGATACTCAGAAGGATCAAGCAGACAAACTAGAGAATGAACAAAAGAAAGTATGTTTTGAGCTTGAGGACTTGAGAAAAAAGTACCAAGAGCAAGTCCAAATTAACTTCAATCTGAAAAGGACTTCTGAGTACCTGAAAGGCAAAGTCAGTAGCCTAAAAAGGAAGTTTGAAGGGCATGATGAAAGAGAGACTCTGAAAGAATAGCTAAAGACTACTCAGAGGCATTTGATAGACAACCAGCATCAGAACAAGCGCTTGAGAATCTAGGTAGCTGATTTAGAGAAGTCTCTCCAGAAAGAGCAAGAATGAGACAGCAAAACCATAGCTGAGTTAGAAGCCATTATGAATGAATTCAAGAAACAAGCAAGCAAGCTTCAGATAGTGCCCTTTGATGGAGGATTACAGTGGCATTTTCGTTGGGAACAACCTCAGTAAAGGGTGAAGGCTAGAGATGAAGTCATCCATGATTTCTTAGAGCAGGTACAGAAGGCAGCTCGTTATTTGTATGGTTTAGTAAGGGAAGCCAGAGTGGTTCGACAAGGCATTCAACCAGTGACAGATGAAGGAAGAAGACTTGTCAACCTATTAGAAGCTTTTTGGGGTCTAGAGGATTTAGTCCGGATATACCTTTGATATATTTTTGTCTCTTAAAAGATAAAAACGTTTGTTTAAATAAGGATTATTTATAATAACAGACACATTTCTGGATCAATGCCTCTAAATCTCATACATAATGTATTTCATACTTTGCATTTTTATTTTTCCAAGTTTATTTTTTCTATTTTCCATGTTTTTATATTCATATAAACTAACAGAAAATGTCTCATCAGAAGAAATAACAAACGCCAAGTTTACCTCCACAAGCTCTAGACACACATCATCTGCACAACACTCGAACAAAGAAAAGACAAATAAAGGCCAAAATCGCTCAACTCGAGGAGAACATGTTGCGGTTACAAAGAGAGCTAGAAGAAAAGATAACTCAGAACAATCAGAGCACCTTGGACACAATCACAAAGAGCCAAGAATCCTTGGTCGATCAAATTAAGGGCAAGTTATATGGTTTACAACAAGCGAGTGCACCAGAGGCAGGTTCGTCTGAGGGGGTAATTATACCACCGGCCCCACAAGTGGTTATCTCACCCGGAATCTTACATGTACTACAAGGGGACTTATCTATAGTAAAAGGGAAAGCCTCATCTGCTGTAAAGATACAGACTTCCACAACCAACCCTGACAATAATTCGGATGATTACCACATACTGGATTTTAATGAGGAAGACAAAGCGAAAATGATGGAAGAGAAAATTAAATTGCTAGAAGACCAAATGAAAATGGTCAAACGAGACCATGACTAATATGGAGTGGATGCATTGGAGCTAAGCGTAGTCCCAGATTTAGTGTTTCAACCAAAATTCAAAGTCTCTGTGTTTGAGAAATTCGACGAAAATAATTGCCCCTCAGCCCACATCACTATGTTCAGTCAGAAGATGACAGGATATGTGGGAAATGATCAAGTCCTGATTCATTGCTTCCAGGAGAGCTTGTCCGATTCAGCTATCTGGTAATATAATCAGCTGAACCGATCTCATATAAAGGACTGGAAAGATTTAACCAAGT
The DNA here is from genome assembly GCF_006381635.1 of Hibiscus syriacus. NCBI lineage: Eukaryota > Viridiplantae > Streptophyta > Magnoliopsida > Malvales > Malvaceae > Hibiscus > Hibiscus syriacus. Next base: position 907,196 of record NW_024063122.1, read on the forward strand.
CTTTCTTGGAACAGTACAAGTACATTAACGATATGAGACCAGACCGAGTTATGTTACAAAGCCTGAAAAAGAAACATAAAAAAAGTTTCCTACAGTACGCACAGAGATAGAGGATTTGGTTGTGCAAGTTCATCCACTATTGGATAAAAATAAAACCAAGAAGCTTTTTGTACAAACCCTGAAGGCTCCTTACATTGGGCACCTGGTTGCAATCTCGTCAGGATGTTTTTCAGATCTATTTATGGTCGGAGAGATGATTGAGTTGGCCATAAAACAAGACAAAATAGAGGGAGGAGAATCAAGAAAGAAACCTCCCATGAAGAACAAAGATAGAGAGATCAACAATGTCAACACCTACAGTGCCAACAATGGTGTTACGATCTCGGGCACAAAAACAACTGCAACTGTATCGACAGGTACTTCTAGACAGAGTCCGAGGGAACCTAGGAAAGAAAGAGAGAATGAACAATTCGATCTTATTCCTATGTCATACAAGGAACTATACTAACTACTTTTTGACACTCATGTGGTGTCACTTTACCCTGTGAAACCAATGCAGCCCCCTTACCCCAGATGGTTGATGAGAACGCTCACTGTGAATACCATGGTGGTGTGCCAAGGCACACGATTGAAAATTGTCTTGCATTCAAGAGCATTGTACAAAGAATGCGTAACAAGAATTGGATCCAATTTAACTCCGGAGCACCAAACGTTGCACAAAATCCCTTACCTAATCATCAGGAGACTAGTATTAACACGGTCACTACCGAGAAGGGTATGAGAGTTAAAACTGGTGTTTCAGAAATAAAATCTCTTTTGGCTTGGGTATGGAGCCAAATGGTGAAGACAGGGCTTCTCATACAACATTCAGATACATAAAGGAATGAAGATGGAAACCACTATTGTTACCATAATAAATAGGGGCATGAGGTACAGAATTGCCCAGAATTCAAAGCTTTGGTCCAGCTCATGATGGATAGGAAGGAGCTAGAGTTTTATGAAGAAGTTCAAGATTCTCCGAAAGTATATGTTTACGCAATCGAAGAGTCATCTGAAAGGAAATACGGCAGAGGTAGCCCTTTGATAATTACCCCTAAAGCAAAGACAACATCAACGACACAAGCAAAGGTGGTGATCACAGCACCCTGACCTTTTTACTACAAGGACAACCGACAAGTGTCATGGAAGTATGAATGTCAGGTGAGCACTTCAAGAGAAGATGATAGTGAAGCGGGGCAGGTTGCTGGAAAATGCCACTCCCAAGAGGCTAAGTCCCCCCAGAGACCACTTAAACCTTTCAAGGAAGATGTACTGGCTATCAATGAGCCCATAAAAGAGGAAAAAGCTAGAGAGTTCCTCAAATTCTTGAAGCACAACAAATATAGCATTGTAGAACAACTATATAGCTTGTCGACACGCACTTCAATATTGGTACTGTTGTTGAACTCAGGGGCATACCGAGGGCACTGTTAAAAGTCTTGAATCAAACATTTGTTCCATAAAACATACCAATCAAGAAGATGGATCGACTGGTAAACAACATTCAAGCCGATAATCTCATCTCATTTTCAGATGATGAGATTCCATCTGGAGGTAGAGGTCGACCTAAGGCATTACATATCACCACCCACTGTAAGAGCGGCACACTTTACCGAGTGTATTAATCGACAACAGTTCAGCCCTTAATGTGATACCTCTAGTTACGTTGAAAAGGCTGACAATGGATAACTCTCAATAAGATCCTGCCAGAGTGTGGTCCAAACCTTTAATGGGACCAAGAGGGATGCAGTTGGCAAGATTGAGTTGTCATTAACCATCAGACCTGCCACCTATAATATCGAATTTCTAGTGATAGACATTATTCCCTCATACAATTGTCTTTTGGGAAGGCCTTGGATTCATCAAGCTGGTGCAGTACCATCCACGCTGCACCAAAAAGTCAAATTTGTCATTGATGGAGCCCTAGTGATTATTAACGCTGAAGAAGATATTGTGGAAAATGTGACCACGGATGCTCCATACATTGAGGTAGATTATGAGGTGATAGAATGTTCATTCCACTCCTTAGAATTTGTGAATGCCACATTTGTGGCTGAAGGAAGAAAGATTCCTAAACCCCTGGCCTTTCAAGTGTACCAGAATGGAGATCAAGTAAACCTTGGGGTGAGGTGCCAAGATAGGAAGAGGGTTTGGGAAGCTGCTGCAAGAAAGGATTAATATAATCCTTCCTATATACAAATTAGATCAGTTTGGGCTTGGTTTTCAGCCCAGTAACCAATAAAAGAGGAAAGAAATTCAGAAGAACCGAGAAAGACGATTGGCCATATTGATTGGAACTGAATTTTAATGGGTACCTATGGTATTCACACCTCTTTACGACACTTTCAAGTCAGATGATTATGTGTTTGAGACCACCTCACCAGATGTGGAAGCGGCTCTGAAAGATTTGAGTATCAACGTCGTAATCACAGAAAATGCTAAAGATGCGAATAGATTCGGAATTCGCTCACTACTACCTGGTTTGTGCTTAGCAACTGGTCGACAAAAGAATTGCCTATGATTTTCAAATGTCTTTCAGAGTAATATTCAAACTATCTCTATTTGCTTAAACTCGGGGTAGTAGGTGATCTTTTGTAATGGTGGATAAACATTTTTTTAAATTCAATAAAAGATGCAAGTTTCTTTCATGGCAAATAGTTTTCTTATTTCATTTTTTTGAATTCACTTTTTTATTTTCTTCATTTCAATACTTCATTTCATTCTCTTTCGAATTTAATTTTCGGATATTCTGTGTGGGATATTTTCCTCTCACGTATACACATTCTTCTTTTTCCTTCAGGTCCCTAGATAACGATAATGCAGGAACATATGATCTTGATCCAGAGGTGAATTTTGAATCTGCCATTTATCTCGGGGAAGTTGATGAATGAGACAATGAAGAGGAGTACAACTTACCTACCGAATTATTGAGAATGGTAGAAAGAGAAGACAAACAAATACTGCCACATGAGGAGAAGATCGAAATTTTGAATCTGGGTACCGAAGAAGAGAGAAAGGAGGTTAAAATTAGCACAACTCTTTCAGCTGAAGAAAGACAAAACTTGATAGTCTCACTTAAAGAATACATATATGTGTTTGCATGGTCGTATCAAGACATATCGGGGCTAGACACATATATGGTAGTCCACAGACTGCTAATCAATCCAGAATATAAACCCGTGCAACAAAAGCTGAGGAGAATTCGACCTGATATGCTCCTTAAGATTAAAGAAGAGGTCAATAAACAATTCGATGTTGGTTTCCTTCAACTGGATAAGTATCCGGAGTGGGTGGCCAACATAGTACCAGTTCCGAAGAAAGACGGGAAAGTGCGTTGGTGTGTCGATTACTGGGACCTTAACAAAGTAAGCCCCAAGGAAAACTTTCCTCTTCCGCAGATAGACACTTTAGTGGATAATACTACCGGGAACGCCTTTCTCTCGTTCATGGACGGATTCTCAGGATATAACCAGATTAAGATGCATCCTGAAGATATAGAAAAGACCATGTTCGTCACCATATAGGGAACCTTCTGCTACAAAGTGATGCCCTTCGGATTGAAGAATGCTACGGTAACAAATCATAGAGCTATGGTGACCATGTTCCACGACATGATGCACAAAGAAATCGACGTTTATGTCGAAGACATGATTATCAAAGCACAAACCGAGAATGAACATGTAGAGAATCTGATAAAGCACTTCCAAATACTAAAGAAATTCCAGCTAAGATTGAACCCTAGCAAGTGCACTTTCGGTGTAACTTCTGGGAAGTTGTTAGGCTTCGTGGTTAGTAGGAAAGACATTGAAGTCGATCCTGATAAGGTTAAGGCTATCCAAAATCTACCTCCCCCGCAAACACAAAAAGAAGTTCGAGGTTTTCTAGGCAGATTGAATTACATAGCATAATTCATATTGCAGTTAACCGACAAGTGTGACCCAATCTTTCGCCTTTTTCGAAAGAATAACCCCGGAGCATGAGATGAGAACTGCCAAATTGCATTTGAGAAAATAAAGGAATATTTGTCTCACACTCCTATCCTAATGTCCCCCATCCCAGGCAAACCTCTATTCTTATATCTATCCATATTCAAGAATTTAATGGGGTATGTCTTGGGTCAACATGATGAATCTGGAAGAAAGGAAAGAACCATCTACTACTTGAGCAATAAGTTCACCGATTGCAAGGTCAAATATCCTCTCATAGAAAACGTTTATTGTGCTTTAGTCTAGGCTACAAGGAGACTCAAACAGTATATGTTGTATCACACCACTTGGCTGATTTCCAAGTAAGATCCACTGAAGTACTTGATGGGTATGCATGCTCTCTCTGGAAGGTTAGCCCGATGACATATGCTACTATCTGAATTTGACATCGAGTATGTGATCCAGAAAGCCATAAACGGAAGTGTCACATTAGATTTCTTAGCAAGCAGAGATGATGAAAATTACGAGCCACTGGACTTTGACTTCCCAGACGAAGACTTGATGTCCATATCCTTAGAAGAAGCAAGTACTTCCACAGACAGTTCCTGGAGAATGCATTTTGATGGTGCATAAAACACATTAGGTCATGGCATTGGGGCAATATTGGTCTCCCCAGAAGGGAATCATTACACATTCACTACCAGACTGAATTTTGATTGCACCAACAACATGACAGAATATTAAGCTTGTATTTTGGGGATTGGAGCTGCAATGGGGCAAGATATAAAGACTTTGCGGGTATATGGAGATTCAGCCTTAGTAATCTATTAGCTCTATGGAGAATAGGAAAAAATGATGTAAAGCTAGTGGAGTACCGAAAACTAATACTGGATCTGCTCGAAGAATTCGTTGAAGTCACCTTCCACTATGTGCCTAGAGAAGAAAATCAAATGGATGATGCTTTAGCTACTTTGGCAGCCGCATTCAAGGCTGGCGGGGAGTTTGAGATGATGCCAATTGACATGCAGTCATATGAGTACCCAACTCATTGTTACCAAATCGAGGAAGTGAAAGACACTAAGCCATGGTACCATGACATTCTGCAATACATCAAGAGTCATTAGAAGGATGACAGCTGGGTATGTCGTTGATGGGGAGGTATTATACAAGAAAAGCCATGATCAAGTCATGTTAAAGTGTGTAGATGCAGAAGAGGCCAAGATGATAGTGGAGGAAGTACATGACGGAGTTTGTGGAACACAAACAAATGGACATATGATGTCAAGGAAAATAATGAGATGAATATATTTTTGGTCCACACTGGAAAGTGACTACATCAACTAATCTAGAAGATGTCATAAGTGTCAAATTTATAAGGATAAAATAAATGTTTCACCTCAGCCTCTTCATGTGATGACATCACCATGGCCTTTCTCTATGTGGGGCATGGATGTTATCAGGCAAATCCATCTGAAGGCTTCGAATGGTCACTAGTTCATTCTCGTGGCAATTGATTATTTCACGAAATGGGTAGAGGTTGCATCATATGCTAGTGTCACTCAGTCCACTATTTGTAAGTTTTTGAAGAAATGGATCATATGTTGGTATGGTTTACCTGAAAGGATCATTACCAATAATGCTAAATATTTGAACAACAAGATGATGGATGCTGCTTGTGAGCAATTCAACATAAAACATCACAACTCTACTTCTTATAGACCGAAGATAAACGGAGCAGTAGAATCAACAAATAAAAATATCAAGAAGATAGTGGAGAAAACGACTGAGACCTGCAAGGATTGCCACGAGAAATTATATTTTTCTTTGTTTGCCTACCGAACCTTGGTACGAACTTCGACTGGGGCAACCCTATTTTCATTAGCATATGGGATGGAAGCAATACTGCCTATTGAGGTAGAAATTTCATCACTCCGGGTCTTGTCAAAAGTCAAACTAGATGATGCAGAATGGAAACAATCCCGATATGATTAGTTGAACCTAATAGAGGAAAAGAGACTGAAAGCCATTCATCATGGTCAAATATACCAGAAAGGAATGATTCAAGCATATGACAAGAAGGTGCGCCAGAGAGTATTCCGTGAAGGAGATCTTGTTCTTAAAAGAATTTGGCCAATTCAAAAAGACTTCAGAGGAAAATGGATGCCAAATTGGGAGGGATATTATGTCGTGAAAAAGGCCTTCTCCGGAGGAGCACTTGTTTTGGTTGAAATGGACGGGCCAGAACTACCAAATACCGTTAATTTGGATGCAGTCAAAAAATACTTCGCTTAGGATGAAAGCCCGAGAGGGCGTCCTAAGTCGAAGAAGAAAAACAAAAAGAAAAAAGAAAAGCAAAAAGAACATTTAGGGTGAAAACCCGAAAGGCGCCCTAAATTGAAAAGAAAATAGAAAAGCAAAAAAAGAAAAAAAACGTTTAGAGTGAAAACCCGAAAGGGCGTCCTAAATTGAAAAAAAAAAGAAAAAATAATAAAATAAGGTAGGTCCAAGATGAAAACCTGAAAAGAGCGTCTTAACACCAAGGATGGATCCAAGTTGAAAACCCGAAAGGGCAATTTGGATATTGATTCAAGAAATGTCCCTAATCCAGATAGTGAAACATCCCGTCATATGAAGCTTCTACAGACTTAACGAGTCGGAGAAAGGTTGCACTCTCCTGAACATTGTCGCATCTTCCAAGATCCCTTAACAAAGGCTGCATTCAAGGTCACCTAATGGTTTATCAGTTCAGAAGTGCCCACATTATTGAAATCTAAGACATCCATTCATACTTTTTCTATGTATTTACTTTTTAGAATGTTTGTCATGTATCGTTTATTCTTTTTCCCTTATGAATAAATATGACCATTTCTCTAAATCAATTCCTTTTAAGCATCTTGGGTTGAATTTAAACCTAATGATTTATTCACTTCTGAAAAACATAATTGCTTATTATTGTACAAAGATTTTTGAAAAGTATAGATACTAGAAAGCTGATCAAGGCTCATGCACTATGCTTGAGATGGTAGAAAAGCATTTCCCAAATCAAGGATAAAAAATAAAATATGCACATCAGATTTAAACATTTGAAGAATTCAAGATCGAGAATCAGAAATTCAAGATTCCAGAGTCAAGAGTTAGTCGAGAGTCATCAAGACTAACAACAGGAGATTGAGATTTCTCTCAAGAACCCAAAATAACATATGTTGCATATGCATTTTAGGCACACCTAAGAGCATTGCATCCATAGCATCACATATATGCATAATTTTGCATATTCATGTTAGAGTTAATTTCAACTTCACGACGAAAAATATTGAACTCGAAGTGATCAATTCACAATATAGGATTTCAACTTCACAACGAAGGATATTCAATTCAAAGCTCAACTTCACAACGAATGAGCCATCCACGATTTCAACTTCACAACGAAGGATATCGTGCCCAACGGATCGACTTAATTTCACAGAAAATAAGTCATCTGCAACAACGGGGTTTTACCCCCAGCCAAGTACAACATAACTCAAAGGCAAGAAGAGTTATCTATTAACAATAACTTTCGAGATCAATTTCATTCAGCTCAAGAGCATATCTACCGCAAGTAGCATCACAGAACTACTTTCTGGTCAAATTTTTACACCAAGGTCTTTAAGTCAAGAAGAAGACCCAGGTTGACCAAGCTTGGCAACAATAAGCCACTTTCCGATTTTCTTATGATTTCAACTTCACAACGAAGGATATCGTACCTAAAAGATTGACCCAACTTCACGACGAAGGAGTCATCTGTAACACAGAAACACCAAAGTCTTCAGGTCAAGTTTCAGCTTCACGACGAAGTGTCTTGGGCTAAAAGACAATCCAGAAGCTACTTTCCAATGGTCTAAGTTCGATTTCAACTTCATGATGAAAGATATTGTGCTCAAAATTTTTCAATTCAACTCAACCTCACAACGAGGGAGTCATTTCGTGATTAGCTACAACAAATCAATCATACCATCGGATTTCAACTCTATGACATAGGATATCCAATAAAACAATAATTGATTCCGTAACAGTTGATTTTAAATGATACATTTGTGACCGATGAAAATTGTGTCTTGAAGTCTTTGCCCTGTTCCCGTTACACGATAATGGGCAAAGAGAGGCAGCTGTCGACATGCATTTTCGTCCGGCTTTACATTTATACGTTAATTCATGCCATATAATTAATGTATTATAGTATATAATATATGCATATTATGTTGTAAAATATATAGCATAAAATATCAATATATATTATTATATATTCATTTTGCTATTTTATTTTTCAGGTCTAACAATTACAGGCCCGAAGCCCAGTACAAATGGTTGACCCATTACAACAGTGGCCCACAGTGGACCTAAGCTGCAACCAGAACCAGTAACCCGCGACCCGAATATAATCTGGAACCCGACCCGAAACCCGGTTCAAGACCCGAACCGACCAATCCTTTTATCGATGTAAATTAAGGTTTCCCAATCCTAATCCTTTATCTTCTCAGTACTGCAAGGGAGGTTCCGTTCCAGGCGCATCCAACAACCCCATGTACCAGGATTTTCAGCACCGCCATCAAGTCAAAACAACAAACCAAATAGATTCAGTACACATGGGACTCTAAAACCGAATAAATGAGTGTTGTAGTTTGAGTATAACTCTAAAAAATTGATCTAAAAGTAGCTAATCTCAGGGCTATAAATCGGTGTAAATCACATATAAAACATACAATGAATCACACGAAAAACCGCAGATGAAAATAGGCAAGCACTTGTAATTTTCGAAGCGAAAATAAATAAAAAGAATGTATTTATTTACCTTGCTCGTCGTCCTTTGCTTGCATGTGACTCAATTTTGTTTTTTCTCTTCTTTTTTTTCGTTTTGAACCGCCGATGATTGGGGGAGGGCGATCGAGATTTTCAATCTCAAATCTAGCCCTCCCCAAGGCCGTTTTGTGAAAACTGATTTGATTTTCGGAATAAGGGAGTCGAAATATTTCGAAAAGTACAAAAACAATTATGGCCACCGTCGAAAAGTACAAAATTGGTTTTGTTTTGATCTATTTCTAAAAAAGGGGAAGAATGAATGGTGTTTGTGAATTATTGGGTTATATAACTGATTCGTGACCCAATCTAACCCCTTAGACCCTCGTGTTTTACCAAAAAAGAGGTTGGTCCCCCCCAGTTTTTAAACCATGCACTTTGAACCCCAAAATCAATTTTAAATCTAAATTTCTCTTAAAATTGACCCTCAATTTTGATTTTTCTTTTAATTTAGCCCTTTTATTTGTATTATATTTTTTCTATTTATTTTTTTATTTATGTTTTTTATTTTTATTACTTTTATTATTTATTATTTTTACTATTTTTTCTTTTTGGTTTCTTTTTATTATTATTATTATTATTATTATTATTATTATTATTATTATTATTATATTTTTTATTCATTTTATTTATTTTTAAATATTTGTTTTTGGTTTTTTTATTATTTGTTTTCTTTACATTTTATTTATGTGTGTATATATATATATTTATTTGTTTTTACCCAATATTCTTATGTATACATTTTTTTTCTCATTATTATTTTTATTTATTTCATCAAATACCACATCTTATGATTATATATATTATTTTTTTATTCATTTTGTTTGTGTTTTGTATTTAATTCTGTTATTTGTTATCTTCCTTGTTTTTATATTTATTTTGTTTTATTTTTTTTATTTATTCAATTTTTTTTATTTTTTTCACTTTATTTGAGTTTGTTTTATTTTATTATTTTGTTTTTTTTAAGATTAGTTTTTTATTAATTTTTTTAGGGTTTATTTTTTTTTCATTTATTATTCTTTCTTAATAGAATTTTTTTTTTTGTGTTTTAATATGAGCACTTTATTTTTTTTTCCTTTAATTCCTCATCATGCATATTGTTGCTTAATTCGATTCAACATTTGTTTTTCTATCTAACACGTTTCTTGATTTCTTAAGGGTACACTTTTAAATCCATCAGAGATAAGTAATTTGGATCATGTTTTGCCTTTTAATTTAACTTTAAATTTTCTTAATTAAGACAACTGGAAATTAATTAGTACCAAAAAGGCAGTTCGAGGGTGCCAACCCTTCTTGACTGTAACTAACTCTCGAATCCGACATATCTTTTATAAGATTCAGATCAGGTAAGAAATTGAGATATCCGATCAACCTATTTGTTTTTAAATGATAATATTTTATTCAAGTTGAAGTCGGGCCCACCCGAAGATGCGAGTTAGGGATGCAGTTTCTCGTTTGTTTGCTGCTCGATGTAGTACTAAAATCTCCTCTTTGCGTCATAGCCTTCATTCACAAAAGCAACGGGGCATGTCAATCAGTGAATATTTGGAAAAAATTAAGTTGCTTTGTGACACGTTGAATGCTTCGGGAAGTCAAGTCAGTGAGCAAGAGCAGGTTAATGTGATTCTTCCAGGATTATCCATGGAGTTTGAGTCGATCATTGCTATTGTTTCGAAAGAGAGTTTGTCGTTTGAAACTCTCAGTGAGATGCTCATAGATTGTGAAACTCGTCAGAAGGAGTTCATGGCTGAAAGTTTGCCGATTCAAGCCAATTTGACAACTCAACGAGATGATAAGCAAGTTAAAGTGGGTATTGGAAAAGATTTTTCAAGAGGGCAACAATGAGGAGGAAATTCATATCGTGGTCGTAGACGAGGTTGATTTAATTCTAACAATCGACCCCAATGCCAGTTATGCGGTCGCTTTGGACACCTTGTTCAGAAGTGTTACTATCGTTTTGACCATAATTTCCAAGGAGACGTGACTGATTCAAATCAATCTAGAGCTGATAATTTCTCAAATCATGGTGATTTTGCTAGTGATAATAGAAGAGGAAACACTCACGCTCAGGTATATACACATGGTACGAGTCCAACTCATTTTGGTTCAAATTCTCAACACTACATTAGTCCTGGCTCGGTTGTTGGATATTTTGGGTCTGCAGTTCCTGTAGTATCGACTTGTTGTCATGGTCATAGTTCGTTGGGTTCCACTATGAATGTAAATACTGGTGCTGGCTGTTGGAAATAAAACGCTCACACAAACAACTTTTATTGAAACTCAAACAAATATTACAAGAGTACTCTCACTCAAAAACAAGAACTACAACTCACTCTTATAAGACTTTGCTTTTTCACTCACTTAGAAGCTCTTAATTTTTCTTGATGCTTAAAACTAAAATGGGAAGGGGTATTTATACTACTCAAGAACAATCCTACACCACACAAATAAACTAATTTAAACCATTACAAATTCAACAAATATCTAACTCTCACCTAACTAAATTGATGTAAGCAATGACATCATTAATTAAATGATGTAAGCAATGACATCTTTAATTAAATGATGTAAGTAATGACATCAATTTAGTTTGGGTTTGGGTTTAGGCTCCCATAATGGATCAAGTTTATGATCCAACACCCTCCCTTAAACTTGATCTCGTGACCCCTAGTAGGTTCCTTAATCTTAAGAAGTCTTCGCTGGTCAGTGGCTTGGTAAAAATATCAGCAACTTGATCTTGTGACTTCACATATTCAACTTCCACATCTTTTCTTGCAACACACTCCCTTATATAGTGGTAGCGAATATCAATGTGCTTGCTTCGATCATGGAATACTGGATTCTTCGCTAAGGAAATGGCTGACTTGTTGTCGACACAAACCCTGGTAGGCTCTTCTTGTATCAAACCAATCTCCTTCAATAGATTTCTAAGCCAAATTGTATTACAAACACATGAGGTAGCAGCAACATATTCCGCTTCACAAGTGGATAATGTGACAATCGGTTGTTTCTTTGACATCCATGTGAATGCAATATCTCCCATGAAAAATACGAATCCAGTAGTGCTCCTTCGATTATCTATGTCTCCACCCCAATCACTGTCGCTATATCCAACAAGCTTGTAATCATTAGAAACTGAATAGAACAAGCCAAAGTCAATTGTACCTTTCAGATAGCGAAGAATTCTCTTTGCGGCTTTAAAATGGGTGGTTGTTGGGGATTCCATGTAGCGACTAACCAATCCAACTGCGTGAAGAATATCGGGTCTCGTGCAAGTTAGATAGCGTAGACTTCCTACCAAACTTTTGAAGAATGTTGGATCTACACTTTCGCCTTCTTCATGTTTGGTCATCTTGATCCCGTATTCTGCCGGTGTGCTTATTGGCTTACAGTTCTCCATCTTGAACTTCTTCAGTATCTCCTTTGCATAGCTTTCCTGTGAAATGAAATTCCATCATTTTGTTGCTTAACTTCAATGCCAAGGTAGTACGCCATGAGCCCCATGTCTGTCATCTCGAATTCTTTCATCATCACATCCTTGAATTCATTAAACATGCTTGGGTTGCTTCCAGTGAAGATCAAATCGTCCACGTAGAGGCACACGATCAAAATATCTTCATCTTTGATCTTGATATATAGAGCATGCTCGTAGGGACATTTGTTGAAGCCATTCTCTTGGAAGTACTTGTCGATTCGGCTATTCCATGCCCTTGGTGCTTGTTTTAGCCCGTAAAGAGCCTTCTTCAACTTCAACACCTTGTCTTCATGCCCTTTGACTTCATAGCCTGATGGTTGCTGAATGTAAAGTTCCTCTTCAAGAACTCCATTTAGGAAGGCGGACTTTACATCCATCTGTTGTATCTTCCACTTGTTTTGAGCTGCCAAAGAAATGATTAGTCTGATAGTCTCCAATCGAGCAACAGGAGCAAATACCTCATCATAGTCAATTCCAGCCTTTTGACTATAGCCTTTAGCAACTAGCCTCGCCTTGTGCCTTTCAATCTCTCCTTTGGCGTTTTGCTTTGTTTTGTACACCCATTTGACACCTATCGCCTTATGTCCCTTGGGAAGTGAGGTAAGTTCCCATGTGTCATTCTTCTCGATGGCCTTGATTTCTTCGTCCATCGCATCTCTCCATTTCTTTTCTTGTACCGCTTCTTAAAAGCTCACTGGTTCACAATCGGCAAACAGACAAAATAATGTAAGATTATCTTGTCGTTCAGTTACCTCATAGAGATCTCTAAGGCTTCTTGTGCGTTGCACAACTCTTTCACTTTGACTCCCACTTGACGATGATGAAGGTGATGAGTCTCCTTGAGTGGTTGATGTTGGTGAAGTGGGTGGAGTTGCAAGCTCTTGTTGAGATTCATCTAGTTGCTCCCTCATTGTCTGCTCATCTTCTTCAAACTGAGGAAAGAAATTGAAGTCATCTGTATGGGAGTTAAAATCCCATTCTCCTTCTTCGTTGAAGACCACATCTCGACTAATCACAAACTTCTTATTGTCTGGATTGTACAACTTGTAGCCCTTCGAATTAGCATCATAGCCGATGAAGATAAAACTCTCGCTTTTATCATCAAGCTTCGTTCTTCTCTCGTCTGGTACGTGAACATGGGCTATACTTCCAAAGGTTCTCAAGTGGGAAATGCCAGGCTTTCTTCCACTCCATGCCTCTTGCGGTGTCTTTCCCCATACACTTCTTTTTGGAGATCGATTTGACAAGTAGACTGCACACGATACTGCTTCCGCCCAAAATTCTTTGGGTAGTTTCTTGCTTTTGAGCATGCTTCGTGCCATGTCGAGGATTGTTCTATTCTTTCTTTCTGCCACACCATTTTGCTGGGGGGATCTAGGAACTGTCATTGGTCGACGAATTCCATTTGCTTCACAGAACTCTTGAAACTCCTTGGAAGTAAATTCTCCACCTCGATCGGATCTCATGGCTTTGATCTTTCTACCGCTTTCTCTCTCCACTGCTGCTTTGAACTTCTTGAATACTTCAAAAACTTCTGACTTCTGTTTCAAGAAATATACCCAGGTTTTTCTTGAAAAATCATCAATGAAGAGAAGAAAATAGTTATTGTTACCGACAGAACTTGGCTTGATCGGTCCACACACATCGATATGGATGAGCTCAAGTGGCTTCTTAGCTCTTGTCTCTGACTCCTTTGGAAAGCTTTTCCTGAATTGTTTCCCGACTAGACACCCTTCACAGAGTTGGTCAGGATGGTTGATGTGAGGTAGTCCTTTCACCATCTCCTTCTTAGATAATAGCTCTAGACCTCCAAAATTGAGATGCCCAAATCGAAGATGCCAAAGCCATGATGCATCTTTGTAGCAAGATTTCAGGCACTTTGCAACATCATTTTGTATGTTGATCAAGAACATTCTATTCTTTGACATCGGCACTTTAGCAATGAAGTTATTCTTATCATCTTTTATAGAAAGATTATAATTATTCATATGAATATCATAACCTTTCTCTACCAGTTGCCCTAAACTTAAAATGTTACTTTTCATATTGGGCACATAGTAGACATTTGAAATAAATTGATGTCTCCCATCTTTCAAACGGATAAGAATGTTACCTCTCCCTTTCACTGCTATTGTGGAATCATCTCCAAACGAAACATTTCAACTTACTGACTCGTCTAGCTCCACAAACATGTCTTTCCTTCCACACATGTGATTGCTTGCACCACTGTCAAGATACCAGGAATTTGCTTGGCCACCATCAGTTTCCTTTCGTGCTAGAAGAAGAGTTTCTTTGCCATCTGTCTTTTCCTCCACGTAATTGGCCTTCTCCTCAATTTTGTTGTTGGGAGCTCTACATTCTGAAGCATAATGCCCAAATTTTTGACAATTATAACATCGAATTTGAGATTTGTCATACTTTGAGTTTGGATTAATTCTTCCACGGCCTCGTGTTGAGCTTTCTCCTTTCTCATAGTTGTTGTTGGAATTGTTATTGTTGTAATTCCAGCCTCGTCCACGACCTCGACTTCCACCTCGTCCATGGCCTCTACCTCTGCCTTGGCCACGTTGGTTTCTATCATTGCGTTGGCTCTCATGCATATCCTTGAGTTGCAGCTTGAGGAGTTGCTCAGTAAACTCATGCTTCTTTTTATGCTTCTCTTCGTATGCTTGCAATGATCCTTGGAGCTGTTCGATCTTCATTTCTTCCAAGTCTTTAGTTTCTTCAATCGTCACGACGATGTGCTCAAATTTGGGATCCAACGAACGGAGTATCTTCTCTATTATCCTCACATCGTCTAACTTTTCACCATTTCTTTTTAATTGATTAGAAACAGCTACTGCTCTTGAGAAATAATCTGAAATAGACTCAGATGCTTTCATGTTTAAGGATTCGAATTCACCTCTTAATGTTTGGAGACGAACCTTCTTCACTTGCTCGGATCCTTTGTAAGAAGTTTGCAGCTTCTCCCACGCTTCCTTGCTAAAGCTTGCACTTGAAATCTTTTCAAAACCATCATCATCTAATGCTTGATAGATGAGGTAGAGAGCCTTCTTGTCTCTCTTTCTTGAATCCTTCAAAGTTGTCTTTTGATCTGGTGTAAGAGTAGCAAAAACATCATCATCCGCAGGCTCATTATAGCCTTTCTCTATGATATCCCACACATCTTGTGATCCAAGAAGTGCCTTCATTTTGATACTCCAATTGTCGTAGTTGTTGTTGTTGAGTGTCGGAACTTGGAATGGTGCCATACCATTTGCCATATCTCTCAATATAATGAGATTTTGTAAAATCCGATTGCACGGATGAATCCGGAACGATGAAAAAAAAACTTTGGAGGGACTTGGACACCTCGGTCAAGGGCTCCAACTCGGCTGAATCGGCTCAACTCGGTGAGTCAACTCGATTTTCTGGCAGCAGTCTTCCGGCGGTGCGTGGCGGTGCGTCAGAACTCAGATTGAGAAAATTCTGGCGGCGGCGTATTCCTCTCGTCGAGACCTTCGATCTTTCCAACTCTCTCTGATGCCACTTTGTTGGAAATAAAACGCTCACACAAACAACTTTTATTGAAACTCAAACAAATATTACAAGAGTACTCTCACTCAAAAACAAGAACTACAACTCACTCTTATAAGACTTTGCTTCTTCACTCACTTAGAAGCTCTTAATTTTTCTTGATGCTTAAAACTAAAATGGGAAGGGGTATTTATACTACTCAAGAACAATCCTACACCACACAAATAAACTAATTTAAACCATTACAAATTCAACAAATATCTAACTCTCACCTAACTAAATTGATGTAAGCAATGACATCATTAATTAAATGATGTAAGCAATGACATCTTTAATTAAATGATGTAAGTAATGACATCAATTTAGTTTGGGTTTGGGTTTAGGCTCCCATAATGGATCAAGTTTATGATCCAACACTGGCTTTTATAACAACAGTTCAGGGCCTTCTTTAAACTCTTCAACGCCTGTAGCCCGTGTAGCTTCTTTTCCAGTAGTCAACACATCAACTTCATCTGGTTCAACCTTTCCTCAAGTGAACAATTCCTTCTCTTCAAATGCTGCTGTTACTGGAGATGTAGCTTGGTATCCAGGCTCCGGGGCCACTCATCACATTACTAATGATAGGTCTAATCTTCATTCCGATATGGTGTACACAGGTAACAACCGCTTACTTATGGGTAATGGTGAAGGAGTTAGAATAAATCATGTTGGTCAAGGTTCTCTTCTCACTAGTTCTAAACCGTTATATTTACGAAATATGTTGCATGTTCCTAGTGTAAGAAAGAATCTCTTGTTGGTATCTCAATTAGCCCGGGATAATAATGTTTTCTTTGAGTTTAATCCTCATGAGTGTCTAGTGAAGGATTCTCGGACTCGGACTACGTTGTTGGAAGGGAAGCTCACTCGTGAGGGTCTTTACAAGATGCACTCATCTATTGGAAATAATCAATCTGCCGAGGTTAATAGTGTGTCGCAGACACTTAGTACTCTTGATATGTGGCATAAGCGTCTTGGACATCCCTCCTTGCATGTTCTCAAGAATGCTTTAAATTCATGTAATATACATGTGAGTGATAATAAAATGCCTCTAGTGTGTTCTTGTTTGCAAGTAAAGGCGCATAACTTCCTTTTTTGGTGTCCACACACAAGTATGATTCTCCTTTTCAATTAGTTGTTTCGGATGTTTGGGGTCCAGCCCCTATTGTTTCAGATGGATTTTCTTATTATGTTTCTTTCATTGATGTCTATAGTTGGCATTCTTGGTTATAAAATCCAAGGAAGATAACCAATCTCTTGCAAATTGGCTGGTGTTGAATGGTATTCAGCATAGAATCTCCTGTCCAAGTACATCCGAGTAGAATGGGAAAGCTGAAAGAAAGCATCGTCATGTAGTTGAAATGGGTCTCACATTGCTTGCTGAGGCATCTTTGCCCTTACGATTTTGGAGTTTTTCTTTCACCTCTTCCGTGTTCTTGATAAACAGATTGCCAACACAAGTTTTACAAGGGCAAACACCTTGTGAATGTTTGTATGGGCGCAAACTAAACTATTCATTTTTTCGAATCTTTGGCTGTGCATGTTATCCTCTTTTTCGCCCTTTTAACTCACATAAGTTGAATTTCATATCTGAACGGTGTACATTCCTCGGCTATAGCTCTTTTCATAAGGGTTATAAGTGTTTAAAGGGTGATGGTAAGATAGTTATCTCTCGGCATGTCATTTTTGATGAGACCAGTTTTCCTTTTGCAGGAAGTATGGGTTGTGCAAGTACTAATCAGAATACAAATGACAATGTTGTTTCAAGTGGTATTCCTTTGGTTGTTAATTTTAATCCTGATAGAGTGGTGCATTCTTCAAACATGACTAATCATGGCAATGGAGGTCTAGAGACAGCAGCATTAGGTGTTGATGCAGGACTTGTCATTAATGGCAGAACAGACTTGTGTGACTCAACAAGTCCTCTTATTGAACAACCAAATCCAGCAGGTTCCTTTAGTCCAATAATGTCCTATGATACTATGAATGATCTAAGGCCCCGTTTGGTTCACGTCATATTTCATTCATGGGAGGTATATTTTTTTCCGGGTAATGATACCCATGTTTGGATGAGCTTCATTCCCAAGTGCAGGTAAAGAAGAAATACCAACAGTGGTATTTTTTCCCGTTTTCCCAAGAATATCAATCCCCAGTCTCTCTTAGGTATTTGCTTATTCCCGGTTCTCATGTCTAAAATACCTTTCTCCCCGCTTGGTTCTGGTTGAAAGAAAATATGTTTCTTCTTTGATTTGGCGTTCAGATTTGCTTCTAGTGTATTAGTCTCCCTCTCCCTGTTAGGTATTTGCTTATGGCGTTGATATTTTCAACATTTTTATTTGATTCTTGGCGTTGATATTTCAATTTGTTTCATTGTTCAATTTTTATGGGTTTTTCACTCATGTTTCTGTGTTTTCTCTACTACTACACTGATCTGCCCATTATTTTTCTATTTTTTATGGGTTCGTGGGACTAATTGAGATGGAAATTTGAGCTCACTTGAGTTGCAGCAGTTAAACCCATTCAAAATCTAAGGAGTCATTCATCTTTCATTGAAAACCATGTATGTTTGTGAACTTTTTCTTCTTCGTTTATGAAACTGATGCCATCTCTGGCAGTAGAGTTCTTCCGTTCTCTTGAGTCTTGACCTCTAGTTGGCTATATATGTTTCCCAACAATTCCAACTATGTTACCTTTTAAATAGGATCAAACTGTTCAAACATGTACATATCTATTAAGGCAAATCTTTTTTTGATAAGATCATTGCATTTCAACTTTCAATAGGCACTCAAAGAATTGTACACTTTTTGAAAGTATTTTCTCTCTTTTGATTGCCCTTCACCTCTATTTTTGCTTTTCCTTTTTGTACTAATGCATAAGATTTCTCTTGTCATGTTTTAGGGCTTACAAACTTGAAAAGCTTACAGATATCCTGTAGTAAGGTCAAAGATTTCGGCATCACCTGTTTAAAAGGTACCTTGTCAGTACTTTCTATCTCACTTGCTATCATTTCCATAAAAAAAATAAGTTGCTAACATGACTTAGTATGGAAAAGAATTTTTCATCTAAGACTGCTAGTTTGTTGTTGTTGGATTATTGTGCCTGCGAGAGGATTTTATTATTGTACTGCATGGTATGGAATGTTATGGTGAAGTTATCATTCAACTAAGAATATACATCGTGCCAACAAACCTTGGCCCCTTAAGTTGTTCAAAGAAGTCAAAATTTTTAAACCTTTTAAGTATGTAGGTTGAAAGATACAGAATAAACGTCTTTCCTTTTTTTCTTAAAAAACTTCCTATTATTACTTTGGGAATCATTGATTTATTTTATATTTAATCTTGTTTATTTTTATGTAATCTGTGATACATTGAAATTTTGTTCTATGACAACTTTATTTGTGCTAACATTTTATACTTTCAATGTTCTTCACCATAATTTTGGTGGTGGTGTCATTGACATGTGTATATTATATGCCTGTTCAATTTAATAGTTAACACTCGACCATTTTCTACTTATTTTCAGGTTATAGGAATTATGGAATTGGTTGTTACTGATTATTAAACTTCTATTCCTTGAAATTCTTTATACTTTCAAATCTGTTTCAGGCCTGCAAAAGCTTTCTATTTTGAACTTGGAGGGCTGCCCGGTTACTGCTTCATGCCTGGATTCTCTTTCTGGTATATATTCTTGGCATGCATATTACAATCGTTTTCCTCTTAAACTGATTGCATCAGGAGCTGCTGACTGCAATTTTGCTTTTGCATTAAAATTTGATGTTTCATTTAAATCATCTTTGTGCTTTTCTTTTCCAATTTTAATATTTTCCTGCTGATGACAGAAACTTGTGCATTTTCATTTTAGAAAATAGTTTTTGTAACCTCCTGATGGTCTTCCTTCTTTCAACATACATCATGTCATTTTGAGGAAATATTCAAAATGATTGATTGACCATAGAAACTCTACTTGCGTCTTCTTTTGATTACTTTGTCTTCTACATTAAACATGATATTGACTTGGCCTTTTTACTTTGCACAGTTCTTGCATCTCTGTTATATTTGAATCTTAGCAGGTGCAATTTCTCTGATGATGGGTGTGAGAGGTTTTCTAGTAAGTTGGTTTCATGCTTTCCCCATTACTCAGATGCAAAAATTCTTAGATGGCGTTTGTCTTATTGCATTTTTTTTGTTTTGACAGAGCTAAGTAATCTGAAGATATTAAACTTGGGTTTCAATGACATCAGTGATTCGAGTTTGATACATCTGAAAGGTGTTCTCCCTCTTCCCTTGTGTTGTTTGGTAGAATATTGATCTATATAATGTCTTTGCTTCATATATGTGTGTTCCTTATTTTGGAGGACTGATAATGAAGTGGATGTAATGGAATAAAAATTATTTATCTAAATAATGAGTGGTTATTCTTTGCAAAACATATAATAGGATCTCGTGATATGATTTTCTTTGTGAAATTTGTTCCATGTTTTTTAGTGGTGGTTGCCATCCATAATTTGATATTTTTTGCTTAGATCCAGGTTTGACAAATTTAGAGAGCTTGAACTTGGATTCATGTAGAATTGGTGATGATGGGCTGGTTCATTTGTCAAGTTGTTGGTCTAACTGCTACCATCTTTCTTTGTTTATATATTTGTTCATTTTGAAATAGAAATAATTAATTTAATTTAAATGTTTCTACCTACGTTATTTTTCTTCTGCTGTGGGAGGATTGTCATCTTCATTAAACCATCCTATTACCTCAGTTCATAATAATTCTCCGCTATCTTATAAAAAAATAGACGACAGTGGCTGAAAACAACCGCTTTCATTTGTTTAGGTCTTCAACGATTGAAATGTTTGGAGTTGTCTGATACTGAAGTTGGAAGCAATGGCCTTTGCCATCTTTCTGGTTAGATATCCTCCTTTCTCATAGTATGACATTCTCTATATTTTGCAGTTGTTGTTACTTTCTGTTTCTAGTTTTGGTGGTAAAGTGCTTCTTTAACTCTTTTGTTGCATATAATTATTTTCTTGATTTGATTCTCTGTTATCGCTACCCTGATTTGCTATCCTTATTTGGAAGCATTCTCAAAACTCAGATGATTCTACATGGAATTTTTTTTTAAACAATTGAAGGCACCTATGTTAGACATATACCTGTATCTGGCATTCTCATATGAGTCCGCATAACATCATTGTTCATTTAGTAGTATGAGGAGCTTTAATCATTGAATAAGCATATAAAACTGATTTCTTCTCAAACAATTGATTCTTATATATGATCATCCGATTTCTTTTGGTTTACTTGTAGGTTTGGTTAATCTGGAGAGCATAAACCTATCATTTACTGGAGTTACAGATGGTGGTTTAAGAAAATTGTCTGGACTCTCGTCTCTGAAATCACTCACCTGGATTCTCGTCAAATCACAGAGGCCGGACTTACAGCTCTTACCAGTATGATTGTTCGGAGTGCCTATTTCAGTTATTTGAATTGTCCTTTTAGTTCTTTAACATGATTCATTGTGAAATAATAAGTTTTGTCACTTATTATACTGGTGATTTAATTTTATTGTGTCAAAGATAATATATTAGTTCTGATTAGTCCTTAGTTTATTGTTGAGAAAGAGATTACTGGAACACAATTATTTTTAGTAATTATGCTTATAAATATGTTTTTTTATTATTATAATAGCGATCAAACCAATCAAAGTAAATATTTTAGGTTATATAATAAGGATAATTCACAGCTTGAGAAAGAAAAAGTAAATTATTATCTTTAAATAATTTTTAAGTAAAATAATATTTTTTAACCAATCAAACAGGGCCTTAGGTTATATAATAACAATTAAAATGATTAATTAATTGTATTTTTTCAAATAAAAATTTAATTGATCCATAAATTTTCAAATATGAAATATTTTTGTTTAATATTGGCTTCTAATTAGATGTAACGTGAAACAATAAATTTAAACAACTGTACTCGGTAATAATGTGCCAGAACTAAGATTGACGAATTTGGAAGTACTTCATTTGAAAGACAATTTCTTCAAGAGCAGCAATATATCATCTTTTGGCAGACTTCTAAAAATAAAGCCTCTTTTGAATACTACGTATTGAACAGACCGACACATATAGTTAAATGTTGATGTGAAATTTTAATATATTTTTACATAAATTATATAAAATTTAATATTAATTAAAATTAAAATAATACATGATATATTTAAATACTCAAGTAATATATTATCAACAAATAGAAATTTTATATAAATAATTTTATTTAAATATTTAGAATTTAACTTGTTAAAAAATATAGAACAAGGATAATTTGGTAAAATATACATTCCAGTAATCTTTTATTCCTTCAACCAAACATTGTAATCTTACATTACTACCAAACCAACCAAACACAATAATATAGCATTCTCAGTAATCCTATTCTCTGGTAATCTTTTATTCTCACTGCTAATCTTTTATTCCCACTGCTAATCTTACATTCCGTGAACCAAACGCACCCTAAGATTATCAGCAGATCCTCTCGTTGAGGGACAACCAAGTACAACGGTGTCTGCTAGTCCTAGTAGTTCGGAAGAATCAGTTGAGCGTGTCTCGATTAATCCACCTATTCTAGTTAATAATTCAGAAAAAAGGAATGTTCATCCCATGATGGCACAAGGAAAATGTGGGATTCGAGAACCAAAAATTTATTATGCAAATAAGTCTTCTTGTGAGATTGATCAAGAACCTCATACCATTGAAGAAGCAATGTACAGTGATCATTGGAAATTAGCTGCTCAAGATGAATATGATGCGCTTGTTGGAAATAAAACACTCACACAAACAACTTTTATTGAAACTCAAACAAATATTACAAGAGTACTCTCACTCAAAAACAAGAACTACAACTCACTCTTATAAGACTTTGCTTCTTCACTCACTTAGAAGCTCTTAATTTTTCTTGATGCTTAAAACTAAAATGGGAAGGGGTATTTATACTACTCAAGAACAATCCTACACCACACAAATAAACTAATTTAAACCATTACAAATTCAACAAATATCTAACTCTCACCTAACTAAATTGATGTAAGCAATGACATCATTAATTAAATGATGTAAGCAATGACATCTTTAATTAAATGATGTAAGTAATGATATCAATTTAGTTTGGGTTTGGGTTTAGGCTCCCATAATGGATCAAGTTTATGATCCAACACCCTCCCTTAAACTTGATCTCGTGACCCCTAGTAGGTTCCTTAATCTTAAGAAGTCTTCGCTGGTCAGTGGCTTGGTAAAAATATCATCAACTTGATCTTGTGACTTCACATATTCAACTTCCACATCTTTTCTTGCAACACACTCCCTTATATAGTGGTAGCGAATATCAATGTGCTTGCTTCGATCATGGAATACTGGATTCTTTGCTAAGGCAATGGCTGACTTGTTGTCGACACAAACCTTGGTAGGCTCTTCTTGTATCAAACCAATCTCCTTCAATAGATTTCTAAGCCAAATTGTATGACAAACACATGAGGTAGCAGCAACATATTCCGCTTCACAAGTGGACAATGTGACAATCGGTTGTTTCTTTGACATCCATGTGAATGCAATATCTCCCATGAAAAATACGAATCCAGTAGTGCTCCTTCGATTATCTATGTCTCCACCCCAATCACTGTCGCTATATCCAACAAGCTTGTAATCATTAGAAACTGAATAGAACAAGCCAAAGTCAATTGTACCTTTCAGATAGCGAAGAATTCTCTTTGCGGCTTTAAAATGGGTGGTTGTTGGGGATTCCATGTAGCGACTAACCAATCCAACTGCGTGAAGAATATCGGGTCTCATGCAAGTTAGATAGCGTAGACTTCCAACCAAACTTTTGAAGAATGTTGGATCTACACTTTCGCCTTCTTCATGTTTGGTCATCTTGATCCCGTATTCTGCCGGTGTGCTTATTGGCTTACAGTTCTCCATATTGAACTTCTTCAGTATCTCCTTTGCATAGCTTTCCTGTGAAATGAAAATTCCATCATTTTGTTGCTTAACTTCAATGCCAAGGTAGTAAGCCATGAGCCCCATGTCTGTCATCTCGAATTCTTTCATCATCACATCCTTGAATTTATTAAACATGCTTGGGTTGCTTCCAGTGAAGATCAAATCGTCCACGTAGAGGCACACGATCAAAATATCTTTATCTTTGATCTTGATATATAGAGCATGCTCGTAGGGACATTTGTTGAAGCCATTCTCTTGGAAGTACTTGTCGATTCGGCTATTCCATGCCCTTGGTGTTTGTTTTAGCCCGTAAAGAGCCTTCTTCAACTTCAACACCTTGTCTTCATGCCCTTTGACTTCATAGCCTGATGGTTGCTGAATGTAAAGTTCCTCTTCAAGAACTCCATTTAGGAAGGCGAACTTTACATCTATCTGTTGTATCTTCCACTTGTTTTGAGCTGCCAAAGAAATGATTAGTCTGATAGTCTCCAATCGAGCAACAGGAGAAAATAACTCATCATAGTCAATTCCAGCCTTTTGACTATAGCCTTTAGCAACTAGCCTCGCCTTGTGCCTTTAAATCTCTCCTTTGGCGTTTTGCTTTGTTTTGTACACCCATTTGACACCTATCGCCTTATGTCCCTTGGGAAGTGAGGTAAGTTCCCATGTGTCATTCTTCTCGATGGCCTTGATTTCTTCGTCCATCGCATCTCTCCATTTCTTTTCTTGTACCGCTTCTTGAAAGCTCACTGGTTCACAATCGGCAAATAGACAAAATAATGTAAGATTATCTTGTCGTTCAGTTACCTCATAGAGATCTCTAAGGCTTCTTGTGCGTTGCACAACTCTTTCACTTTGACTTCCACTTGACGATGATGAAGGTGATGAGTCTCCTTGAGTGGTTGATGTTGGTGAAGTGGGTGGAGTTGCAAGCTCTTGTTGAGATTCATCTAGTTGCTCCCTCATTGTCTGCTCATCTTCTTCAAACTGAGGAAAGAAATTGAAGTCATCTGTATGAGAGTTAAAATCCCATTCTCCTTCTTCGTTGAAGACCACATCTCGACTAATCACAAACTTCTTATTGTCTGGATTGTACAACTTGTAGCCCTTCGAATTAGCATCATAGCTGATGAAGATAAAACTCTCGCTTTTATCATCAAGCTTCGTTCTTCTCTCGTCTGGTACGTGAACATGGGCTATACTTCCAAAGGTTCTCAAGTGGGAAATGCCAGGCTTTCTTCCACTCCATGCCTCTTGCGGTGTCTTTCCCCATACACTTCTTGTTGGAGATCGATTTGACAAGTAGACTGCACACGATACTGCTTCCGCCCAAAATTCTTTGGGTAGTTTCTTGCTTTTGAGCATGCTTCGTGCCATGTCGAGGATTGTTCTATTCTTTCTTTCTGCCACACCATTTTGCTGGGGGGATCTAGGAACTGTCATTGGTCGACGAATTCCATTTGCTTCACAGAACTCTTGAAACTCCCTGGAAGTAAATTCTCCACCTCGATCGGATCTCGTGGCTTTGATCTTTCTACCGCTTTCTCTCTCCACTGCTGCTTTGAACTTCTTGAAGACTTCAAAAACTTCTGACTTCTGTTTCAAGAAATATACCCAGGTTTTTCTTGAAAAATCATCAATGAAGAGAAGAAAATAGTTATTGTTACCGAGAGAGCTTGGCTTGATCGGTCCACACACATCGGTATGGATGAGCTCAAGTGGCTTCTTAGCTCTTGTCTCTGACTCCTTTGGAAAGCTTTTCCTGAATTGTTTCCCGACTAGACACCCTTCACAGAGCTGGTCAGGATGGTTGATGTGAGGTAGTCCTTTCACCATCTCCTTCTTAGATAATAGCTCTAGACCTCCAAAATTGAGATGCCCAAATCGAAGATGCCAAAGCCATGATGCATCTTTGTAGCAAGCTTTCAGGCACTTTGCAACATCATTTTGTATGTTGATCAAGAACATTCTATTCTTTGACATCGGCACTTTAGCAATGAAGTTATTCTTATCATCTTTTATAGAAAGATTATAATTATTCATATGAATATCATAACCTTTCTCTACCAGTTGCCCTAAACTTAAAATGTTACTTTTCATATTGGGCACATAGTAGACATTTGAAATAAATTGATGTCTCCCATCTTTCAAACGGATAAGAATGTTACCTCTCCCTTTCACTGCTATTGTGGAATCATCTCCAAACGAAACATTTCCACTTACTGACTCGTCTAGCTCCACAAACATATCTTTCCTTCCACACATGTGATTGCTTGCACCACTGTCAAGATACCAGGAATTTGCTTGGCCACCATCAGTTTCCTTTCGTGCTAGAAGAAGAGTTTCTTTGCCATCTGTCTTTTTCTCCACGTAATTGGCCTTCTCCTCAATTTTGTTGTTGGGAGCTCTACATTCTGAAGCATAATGCCCAAATTTTTGACAATTATAACATCGAATTTGAGATTTGTCATACTTTGAGTTTGGATTAATTCTTCCACGGCCTCGTGTTGAGCTTTCTCCTTTCTCATAGTTGTTGTTGGAATTGTTATTGTTGTAATTCCAGCCTCGTCCACGACCTCGACTTCCACCTCGTCCATGGCCTCTACCTCTGCCTTGGCCACGTTGGTTTTTATCATTGCGTTGGCTCTCATGCATATCCTTGAGTTGCAGCTTGAGGAGTTGCTCAGTAAACTCATGCTTCTTTTTATGCTTCTCTTCGTATGCTTGCAATGATCCTTGGAGCTGTTCGATCTTCATTTCTTCCAAGTCTTTAGTTTCTTCAATCGTCACGACGATGTGCTCAAATTTGGGATCCAGCGAACGGAGTATCTTCTCTATTATCCTCACATCGTCTAACTTTTCACCATTTCTTTTTAAT
This sequence comes from Hibiscus syriacus, assembly GCF_006381635.1. Lineage (NCBI taxonomy): Eukaryota > Viridiplantae > Streptophyta > Magnoliopsida > Malvales > Malvaceae > Hibiscus > Hibiscus syriacus. The sequence goes on from NW_024063122.1 coordinate 933,887, forward strand.
TGATTAGAAACAACTACTACTCTTGAGAAATAATCTGAAATAGACTCAGATGCTTTCATGTTTAAGGATTCGAATTCACCTCTTAATGTTTGGAGACGAACCTTCTTCACTTGCTCGGATCCTTTGTAAGAGGTTTGCAGCTTCTCCCACGCTTCCTTGCTAGAGCTTGCACTTGAAACCTTTTCAAAACCATCATCATCTAATGCTTGATAGATGAGGTAGAGAGCCTTCTTGTCTCTCTTTCTTGAATCTTTCAAAGTTGTCTTTTGATCTGGTGTAAGAGTAGCAAAAACATCATCATCCGCAGGCTCGTTATAGCCTTTCTCTATGATATCCCACACATCTTGTGATCCAATAAGTGCTTTCATTTTGATACTCCAATTGTCGTAGTTGTTGTTGTTGAGTGTCGGAACTTGGAATGGTGCCATACCATTTGCCATATCTCTCAATATAATGAGATTTTGTAAAATCCGATTGCACGGATGTATCCGGAACGATGAAAAAAAAACTTTGGAGGGACTTGGACAACTCGGTCAAGGGCTCCAACTCGGCTGACTCGGCTCAACTCGGTGAGTCAACTCGATTTTCTGGCAGCAGTCTTCCGGCGGTGCGTGGCGGTGCGTCAGAACTCAGATTGAGAAAATTCTGGCGGCGTCGTATTCCTCTCGTCGAGACCTTCGATCTTTCCAACTCTCTCTGATGCCACTTTGTTGGAAATAAAACACTCACACAAACAACTTTTATTGAAACTCAAACAAATATTACAAGAGTACTCTCACTCAAAAACAAGAACTACAACTCACTCTTATAAGACTTTGCTTCTTCACTCACTTAGAAGCTCTTAATTTTTCTTGATGCTTAAAACTAAAATGGGAAGGGGTATTTATACTACTCAAGAACAATCCTACACCACACAAATAAACTAATTTAAACCATTACAAATTCAACAAATATCTAACTCTCACCTAACTAAATTGATGTAAGCAATGACATCATTAATTAAATGATGTAAGCAATGACATCTTTAATTAAATGATGTAAGTAATGACATCAATTTAGTTTGGGTTTGGGTTTAGGCTCCCATAATGGATCAAGTTTATGATCCAACAGCGCTTATCAAGAACGATACATGGACACTTGTTGAATTGCCATCGTATAGGAAAGCGATCAATTGTAAGTGGATTTTCAAGGTTAAAAAGAATGCGGATGGGTCTCTTGCTCGATACAAAGCGAGGCTTGTAGCTAAAGGTTACAATAGGCTGGTCTTGATTTTCATGAAACTTTCAGTCCGATTGTTAAACCAGTCACTGTCAGAACAATACTTTCAGTGGCAGTTACGAGAGGATGGAAACTACGTCAAGTTGACATTAATAATGTGTTTCTAAACGGGGATTTGACAGAAGTATACAAGGTTCAACCACCGGGGTTTGAACATGGAACCAATGGAAATTTGGTTTGCAAGTTGAATAAAGCGATATATTTAATTTCAGAAGGTTTCAAGTTGTCTAAATCCGATGCTTCTCTTTTCGTTCGAAAGACAGATGGAGGTATGATTTATCTTGTATACGTAGACGATATAATTGTCACCGGTAATGATAATGCTAAAATTCAGAAAGTTATCTCTAACCTGGACAAAGTCTTCTCACTTAAAGATCTTGGTATGTTGCACTATTTTCTGGGTATCAAGGTTTGCTATACGAAAGATGGTTTGGTTCTAAATCAAAGCAAATATATCGAAGAACTATTGAAAAAACTGGGTATGAGAATGCTAAAAGTTTACCTACGCCAATGGTAAGCAGTTGTAGGTTGTCGTTTCGAGATGGAACAGCGATCATGAATATATTAGATTATAGAAGTATTGTCGGGGCTCCACAATACATTGTCATCACGCGACCTGATATTTTGTTTGCTGTAAATTGGGTCTGTCAATTTATGCAAGCTCCAACTGATGTTCATTTTCAGGCTGTTAAAAGAATTTTGCGCTATCTTCAAGGTACGGTGAACTATGGGTTGAAGTTTACTAGTACTTCGCGTCTCGCTATAATGGGGTTCGCCGATGCTGATTGGGATTCTGACCCAGATGATCGACGGTCTACTACAGGCTATTGCATTTATTTTGGGGGAAACCCTGTATCTTGGGGTTCAAAGAAACAACAGGTTGTATCGAGGTCGACAGCGGAAGCTGAATACCGGAGTGTGGCATGTGCGAAAGCTGAAATTTTGTGGCTTCAGTCTTTGCTCAGTGAGCTTCACATTGCTTCAGAAGGGAAACCTACACTTTGGTGTGATAATTCGAGTGCGGTTGCAGTTTCGGCAAATCCAGTTATGCACTCGAAATTTAAGCATGTTGAGTTGGATTTGTATTTTGTTCGGGAGAAGGTAATCGCTGGAAAGTTACTAGTCAATGAGGTTCCAGCTTATGAACAAATTGAAGATATAATGACTAAGCCGTTATCAGCAGTGAATTTTTATTGTTTTAGAGGCAAGTTGTCCGTTTTTCCATTGTCATGTTGATTTTCTTTCTTCAGCACTGTTTTGTTTTGAGCTCAAGAAGGGAGAGTCTGGAAAAAGTAAGGAAGAAAGGAGAATGTTGTGAGTCTAGAATATTAAGAATTAATTGTTATAATCAGTTGAGATGTGGTTAAGACGGTTTTTAGTAACCAATCTCTAACTACTCTTTCTATCCTTATATAAATAGGCCGGTCTCCCTTTGGAGATGTTACGGAATTATTCAATGAGCTCTGGAGGGTACTGCCTCTCCTTCTCCATAGCTATACTTCTATGCTTACTGGCTTGTTGTGTTGATTAGATCAGGTCATCATCCTTAGATCATGACACTGGCAGAGGATACTATTCAGGTTTGTCCCAGAAGCACCCTTGTTCTTTCCCTGTAGTCTTGTTCTTCGTGAGTATGTGGTCGATCGAAAGAAAATTCCCCCTTAACGGATCAACTTTTCACAATGGAAACATGAAATATGGCCTTATAGCTGCATGCAATATGGTATCTAATGAAAGAAAATGCAACCGTGATTGCAGTCATATCGGGAAATTACATCTAATAAATATCTCGACTTCATTAAGGAATATGTGGTCGGCATTGGGCCCTGGAAAGATACACTGGTTCCTGTTAAAGACAATTACAAGCACCAACAGATTTTGTTGTCCGAGCACACGCTCGGGGTCTGCAGGTACTTACTATTTTATACCTTTTGATTGTTAGCATTGAGCTGGCTGCTTTGATATGTAACATTGGCTTACGATACAGGTTCATCCATACACCTACCGCAACGAAAACAATTTTTTACCCTTGGATTTCCATCAGGATCCTTACCGGGAATATGATTATTGGATAAACCAGGTCGGAGTTGACGGTCTGTTTACGGACTTCACAGGCAGCCTTCATAATTTTCAGGAATGGACATCACACAATGATAAGGCTAATGCATCAAAATTGCTGGATAAGATTGCATTGTTGATCTCTTCCTATAAACATGGACGACATGACAGATAGTATCATGTTTTATCATCCTAATGTTTTTTTTATGAGAAATCCATTGGAATTTGTTCTGTTCAATAATTGGACTTAATGTGTTCTTCTTGAGAACAATAATGGGGTTTTTCTTTTTTGTTTTCTTCAAATGTGTTTTGTGCGTTTTTAGGCTATTTTCTTCCTAAATTGTGTTCATTCCAACAGTTTTGAACTATATGAAGTTTATCAGTTTATATTTTTTTTTTGTTGCCGTCTCGGTGACCCGGTAGCACGCCTTATTTTGGTCGGTGAGGCTCCTAATAGGGATTTTATGTATACAGAAAAACTCCAACTCGAGACCTACTTAAATATCATGTTGTTTACCACTTGAATCAACCATTATTAGTAACATCAGTTTATATTGATAATCTATTTTAAATTTATCATTTCAAGCTGGGTTGGGAGAGTCGCTATTACCTCTGCAGTACCAGATCATGATTAAGTTACAATTCATAAAACATTTAAAAACATTGGTAGTTAAATGAATTGTTGTTGTTTTTAAATATCACGAGTTCGAGCACTAGCAACTGTAGCAGGATGATTGAGCGATCATTGTTAAATGATTGAGAGTATTTAAAATATATATTACTTTATAGTCACTTTAGCTAAATTAAAAGAAAAACATGCACGAACCAAGTGGTCTAAGTAATAAAGAAATTGTTATTATTTCTTGAGGTATGAAATTCGAGCACAAGAAATGTCAGAAATATAAACGTTTAATATCAAAGAGTTGAAAATTATCTTTAAATAAATATTTTCTTATACTTATCCGTATTAATAAAAAAAATTAAAAACCTCGTTTCAACCTTAACTTTGAGGTTATACATATTTTGGAATCATACGACCGTATAAAACTAAAAGAATCTGAGATTTTCCAACTGTTACAGACCTGAAAAAGACAACCCAATAAGAAAGACACACGTGTAAAAGAAAGTTGCAGGTAGAATATCCGAACGCCGCCCCGACTACTTAAACCCCGAGGGTTTTTACAAAGAGATGCAAGCTCCTGGTCTGCCAGTCTCATAATCGAAAGGGTAAGCTTCGAAAACCCCTAAGCTCTACTTTCGATTTCTCTGGTGTTTCATTTTTTATTTTGATCAATTTAGGCCGTTCTTCTGTTTTATTTGAAAGGCTCTCTTAATTGCTGTGCCGTTTTCAGGTGCTCCTTTTTTCTTTTCCCTAATTTTCTTGTAGTTTCGGATTTCTGTGTTGGGTGTTTCATAATATTATACAATAATCTGATTTTGTTGCATAAGATCACGAAGGATTGGGTTTCTTGGGAGATGACTGAAAATCGATATTGGACTGATGTTTAGTTCTTGTTTGTTTTGTGGCATTTGAGCTTGGAAAAGAAAGAGCTTCTTCCTCAGAAAAGAAAAATTCTTGTTAATTTGGTTTAGGGTTTTAAGTGTGATTAAGGTAAGAGATCAACACGAGGGAAAGTTCAAATCTTGTAAAATGGGTTACTCTGTTTAGAATTACCTTTAATGTTTGTCTGTTTTCGACTTTTTCTGTGTTTTCCCATGTATTTGGAGGGTTATACTTCTATACTTATAGTTTTATTAGTGGGGGATATGAGGCTGGGTTAAAACCCCCAATTGTAATTAGGGTTAGCATTGTGAAAATGGGAATGAAATATTTTGTTGTCATTCTTCCTCTGTATCTTAACAGTTCATCATCATCTTCTTCTCTAATCTGCTTCTGTACTATCTATTCTTGGATTTCCATTTCCATCTACATCATTTTCACTATTTATTATTACTGTTCTACTTTGCCTATTTCATTTCTTGAAAGTGAGGTTTGATTTATCGTTTCTCTTAGGATTCAACAATGGCTTTCTTAAGTAAAATCGGGAATATGCTTAGGCAGACGTCAACTACGCAGGTCAATGCTCAGTTGTCTTCTTCGAGGCCAGGCCTTTTTCAAGTGTTTCGGTGCATGTCAAACTCACCAAGCTCGAAAGTTTTTGTCGGAGGTGTGAAACCAACTTTTGTTTATGCTTTAGTAGTCAAATACTTTCTGCTACATGTTTTCCCAAGGGTTTCCTGTTAACTTTCTTTGATCGCAGGTATTTCATTCCAAACTGACGACCAAGGTCTGAGGGAAGCTTTTAGCCAATATGGTGAAGTTGTTGAAGGTATTCTGCTGCAAATGCATTTGCTTAATTCGATATGTAATTGCCATTATGAAAGGGATTTAAAAGGTCTTCTGAGATGCTTAAATATTTACCTCTACATGTTGAGTGTCATGTTGGTTCATAGTTTTTTAGTTTAATGACATGTCCCGTGAAGATTTAGATGCTAATGAATGTTTTTAACTTCAAGTCTATGATTTTGAATATGGTGTACTTTGAGTTTGCAGTCAAGCTTTTTTGTGTCCACTGCTTTTGTTTTTGTAAAACAGCTGATTAATGTGATATATATTGTAGCAAGAGTAATTGTAGACCGAGAAACAGGAAGATCTAGAGGATTTGGCTTTGTCACATACACCAGTACTGATGATGCTTCCAGCGCAATACAGGCCTTGGATGGACAGGTACTATAAGTCATCTAAGTATCTATTTTAGAGGAATTTACTTCTTTCATATTGGCAGTTTTGGGGTATTTGCAGGTTGTTGATCTTTTTTTAAGCTTCTGTTGATGTATTTTATAATGAGCATATATACTTGAAGTTTTGTACGGAGAGATCAAAATTAGAATATGATGCATGTAATTTCCGTTTTGTAATCCTATTGGGTCTATTCTTCTCATTGTGCTGCAACTATGGTAAAAGCTTTTGTATTATATTGGCTGCAAATTGCATCTAGGCCTATGTTAATATATGTTAATACTAATGTGAATGATGTATTTAGAATTATTGCATCCCAAGTTAATTTTATGTGAATATATGCTTGTCAAATTCACTATTAGCATCTTGAAACATAGTGTATTCTTTGTCAAGGTCTCAATGTTCATGTTGTAACTCGTTTTCCCTTGGCAACTTACCGGGATCACTTTCATATATTGCTTCTAGGCCTATTGGTTTGTTGTTGCTTTTTAAGTGAACTACAAATTCCACGCTAATTTTCTCAATCGCCTCAACTTATGAATTATTTTCAGTACTTCAAATTTTTTGTCATGTAGGCCTTAATTTGCGCATGTAAGTTCAAGTAATTGGTTTGGTGTGTGAGACGTTTTATCATCATAATGTTCTTGGTTAATCCGTCTGGTATAGATAATGGTGACAACAGTAGTTTTATCTTTGTCTACCCTGTTTGATTTTGCAGATGCTTAACATAACAGTTTTGGTTCTTATATCCGCTGTAGTTATTTGTGGGGTTTTTTGGTTGTCTGAATTCTTATTGTAGGTTCTCCATGGCCGTCAAGTAAGAGTAAACTATGCAGCTGAGAGACCTCCTCGTAACTATGGTGGCGGCGGCTATGGTGATGGTGGTGGTTATGGCAGTGGTGGTGGTGGCTATGGCGGCGGCGGCTATGGTGGTGGTAATTATGGCGGTGGCGGTGGCTACAACAGAAATGCTGGCCCTGCTTCTGGAAATTATGGGGGTAATGTTGGATATGGTGGTGGTGGTAACTATGGAGGCCAAGGAAATTATGGTGGTTTTGATCAGTCTGCTGCAAGCAATTTTGATAGTGGGAGTTTCAATGTTGGTGGCGGTGGCGGCATTGGTAATGTTGCCAGTGGTGGTCCAGCTGGATATGGTAGTCAGACTATGGGGTTTGATGGTGGTGATCAATTAGGTAGTGCTGAAGATGGCTTGAAGGGGGAAGGAGAAGCATTTGACTCGAATGAGCCAGTGAACGGGAGCCTTCGGGATGATGACGATGACAGCAGCAGTGATTTAGCTAAAAGGCCATGATGCAGGGTCTGTCTTCTAGTAGTAGTAAATTGTTGGTTATTAGTTTCTTGGAACTAATTTTTATTTTGATCAAATTATGTGACTTGGTATTTGTAGAACTTCTATGACTTCCTTGAGCGTCTCTTTCGTGGAGAAGTGAATTTCTTTGGAGGAGGAAGGAATAATTTTATGTTCAGTCCAACTAGAGTTTGAAAAAGATTTATTTTTTGAGATTAGAATTGGCATGGCTCATAGCAAATTAGCAAATGTCCAAGAGTGACAACATGAATGCTCCTAGGCTTTTGATGTCTAGAATTCCTCCATTTGCCGTACTGCTAAAATTGAAGTGGGATCTTGTCAAGACATCTTTGGATGAGATGTATAGAAGTGGAACGGAGCATAAGCTTTTGATGATCGAGACAATTCCGATTGGAAGCAAACAATCTCAGCGTTTGCAAATTGTACAGTGTAGGCGGTGCTTTAATCTGTTTGCTGACCATCACTTTCTTGAATGTTCAACTATGCTTTGTTGCTCATCGTCCCTCCGATAACTTTGGCGACTAATGGTACACCTTCCCTATCTTATCTACTATGGAACCAGCACGGAAAAGATTATTACTTGGGGTAACCCTATTCCCATGTTGGTTTGAATTGATTCCCACCAAAATGAAAAAGAATATTACTAACAATAGCACTTGTGGGTCAAAATGGTCAGAACGTGATTCCTTCCATTTCTTTAGGTATTTGCCTCTTCCCATCAACTGAAAAAAATAGTCACTTAAATATTAAGTTTTTTAGGCTTAATTATAGGATAAATGTTCAAACTATATCTTTTTTTTTTTAAATAGGTGTAACTTTTTTTTTTTGGAATCATTAAGGTGTTTATCGTTACAAACGTTACCACTTTAGGTGTCCGAATTATAACGATCATTAAATTCCAATATTAAGTTATACGTGTCACATTCTGATAATTTTAAAAATTCTATTTAAATTAAAATATAAAATAATATATTTTTATTAAAAAAAACTCAAAAATTTTGAATAAAAACAAATGCAAAATTTTGAAAACTTCAATTTTTTTAAAAAAAACCCTAAATTATCTAAAATTACCAAAAAAATCATATCCTTAAAAACTCTTAAATTTATCTCCAAATCTTAACCCTAACCTACTGCCATCGTTGTTGTCGTCGGTCGACTGTCACCATCTCTGTCAAACACCCACCCCAGGTTGGAATACCATTGTTGGTCATTCCTTAGGTGTCAATCCAATGTCACTTAACTTCGTTTCTTAAAGGATGTAAAAAATGACCCGACTTGCAAAATTGAATGAAATCGACTTAGTTCAAAAATGTTTATGACCCGAGGTGGTGGTGATTCAAAATTGATTCGAGTATGAACTGGTGTTGATCTAAACCAGGTTATACTTGTAAATTTACGAACTGTACCCGACTTGAGAAAGATATGAACCCGAATTGAACATGACCCAACCTGCATTCGACCTAATATGAACTCGAACTTGAGATTAACCTGGTAAATAACTGATATTACCCGACTTGTTATCAACCTGACTTGTTGTAAACTTGACTTGTAATTGACTCAACATGTAAATGACCCGACCTGTTATTAAACTTAATCGATAGTTACCTAACTTGTAAGTTACAATTTAGAGTTTGATAATTAAATTAATGTATTTGTTTTTTATGTTTATAAATTGTAGCCTATAAATATATTCAAAAAATTATTAAATTAATGATTTGGAATTGATAAAGTGAATGATAAATATGTAAGTATAAATTAAATTAATGACTTGCAATATTTACATTGAGCATAAAGACCACCTTCACGAGGCTTGATGAAGGTATAATAATGATCTCAAACAGGAAAAGTTCTTTCGAATTCTGATGAAGCCATCCTCTTAGAGGAAATAATGTCATCAAAAGTTATGTAATGTTGATAATTTAAATCCTCTTCAAACAAAATAATAATAATCATTTATTAGAACATAAAATATATATATAAAAAAGAAAACAAATAAAAATAAAAACAGAAAACAAAATAAACTAGAAAACAAAAACAAATAAAAAATTAAAAACAAATAAAATAAAAACCAAATAAAATATAAAAGAAAACAAATAAAATAAACAAATAAAATAAAATAAAATAAAAAAAGTAAAAAAATAGTGATTTGTTACCTTTCTGGTACTGTTGTTCAATTCTATCTATTTGTAGATTTCCTGCATGCACAATGAAAAAAAACATTTGTTAGAACACTTAAGAATAACAAATAAAAGGAAAAAAGAAAAAAATTAAAATTTTTACTGGAAAGTTTAACTCATTAGATTGACTATCCATTGAACCCTAAAAAATGAAAGGATTCGACTGAAGAAATGGAAGGAGTCAAGAAGAATAGAAGAATGATATGTGTTTATTTGAAACAGTGGAACAGAAGACGAGGAGATTTTTTGGGTTTGATCTAAAAAACAAGAAATGAAGAATTTTTTGTGTTTATTTGGATCAAAAAGAGAAAAGGATGAGAACTGATGAAGAAAATTTAAGGTTTTTTTTATCGAAAAAATGAATGAAAGTTTATGTTTTTTTTTTGATTGAATAGGTTTTTTTTGGGATGAACAAATGAAGAACAGGGGTTGAATGTTTGGGTTAGATCTAAAAAACAAGAAATGAAGAGTTATTTATGTTTATTTGTATCGAAGAGAGAAAGTGATGAAGAAATGATGAGTAATTTTTTACGATTTTTTTGTTTTTATCCAAAAAAAAAACACAAAAAAGAATGAAATTTTATATTTTTTTATCGAAAGGGTTTTTTTTTGGATGAATGGACGAAGAACAATGATTAGTTTTATGTGTTTGATCTAAAAAAAGGTTTTGAATTTTGGAAATCAGTTGTTCTTCTAGAGAAAGGGGAAAGGATTTTTCAAGAAAAATAATTTAGAGAGATTGAGAGAAATAAAAAAATGATAAAAATAAACTTGAATTTGTGAAAAAAATAGTATTTATGTTACTTTTTAATTAGGGCTTCTAGGCCCTTGCTTTTATGGAGATAGTAGTATTGTCTTCTAAAGTTAAATTAATTCAATTTAATCCATAGCTTATTTTAATTACTTTTAATTTCAACTTGGAATTTTGTATTTATTTAATTTATTCCTATGTATATATATAGATACTTATATTATACATTATACTTATAATATACTTATAAGTATATACATACTTATATATATATATATATATATATATATATATATATATATATATATGTATTAATATATTATAAGTATAATGTATATATATATATATATATATATATAAGTATAATGTATACTATTTTATATACTTATATAAGTATAAATATAACTATATATATATATATTATATTTATATTAATTATATATTATATTTATATTTATATTTATTTATATTTATATTATATTATATTATATTATATTATTATTATTATATTATATTATATTATATTATATATTATATTATATTATATTATATTATATTATATATTATATTATATTATATTATATTATATTATATTATATTATATTATATTATATTATATTATATTATATTATATTATATTATATTAATATATTATAAGTATAATGTATACTTGCAAAATATGCATAAGTATAATGTAGATTATATATTCATGCATCATGTTATCATAACATTCATCATATAATATATATATATATATATATATATATATTGTTTTACTTTTTCCTCAACTTTTGAAATGAATGCAATTTAGTTTATTTTTATATTAATTTCATTTTCATATTTTACAATTATTTCGATTTGGCCTCGTGTGTTGTTTAATTTATTTTAATTTTAATTTATAATTTTATATTTGTTCAATTTAGTCCTTAAAATTATACTTGTATCTGAAATTAGCCCATACTTAATTATATTTTTTTAATTTACTTTAAACCCTATAAATCACATAATAAACTTCATTTCAAATTTTATAAATGGAATAATGCAATAATGTAACATCCTCAGACCGATACGGGTGACCCAATCCAATCTGGGGTGTCACATTATGGCCACAAAAGTGACCCAAATGAAAATCTAGGAAAAATAAATTTTTTGTTAAGCCATTTCAAACCGTAAAACAATTTAGAAATAAAAAAAAAACTTTAAAAAATCATTCACATATTAAAATATAATTCAATAGTGTCTCATGTCAAAAGAAAATATAGACTCAAAATAAAAACAAATACGGCTTACATGTCCTCTAATTACACCTGTACCGTACTCTCAAGCAGCGTCGAAGAAACTCCCATATTGATGTTGATAACTGTATAATATTGATCTTTAACCTAAAGTGGTAAATAACATGGTGGCCTTTGGGAAACTTGGTAATACAAAACTACCTGATGATGCTAGAGGACCAATAAATATATAACAAGGCATGAATTGTTTTTAGTTATCCAAACATATAAAAGTTCCAGTGATAAGTTAAGAGTTCACTATTAAATCTTTAAGTAACCATCATGAAACTTATAGTTCAGATGAAATGTTCAGAGAGAAGATTGAGGATATCGGAATAGGATATCTAGTGTGTTCCCTCAAAACCAGAGTAAATGAAATCATGGTTTAAAAACCATAATAGTTTATTTTAGTAAAATAGATTTTAAAATCACTATAATACCCTTCAACCAAACATTCCATATGCAGTTCCCCATAACTGCTGTAACATCCCAATTAGCGGGTTAGTGACCAAAATGTAAGTACTTCTAAACTCAGTGGTTGAATTAGAATAATGTGATAATTCAAGGATTTAAGAAAGAATTTTTGTTTTGGGTGTTATAGCAAATATGGATGTTTAATAAGGGTAAAATGGTAAATTGCATGGAAGGATATTTTAAATGGCTTTTACATTGGATAAGTTTGGGTTAAAGAGAGAAGTGTCTGGAAAATATTTCTTTGCTTCATTCTTCTACGTGAGCTCCCTCTTCAAAGGTAAGAATGTTAATTTTTCAGTTTTACTTTAATCTTTGGGTTTATAATGGAAGTTCGAGTAGTATATAAGCTTAAGAAAAGCTTATATTGTATCAAAACAACCATATGAGTGTTTTAGAGATGGATTTGTAAAATGGGGTTTTAGATGGAATTTTGTTATTGAGTAGTTTTTGAAGTTTTAATGAAATATTTGACTTGTCAATAGGTTAATTAAAGGGTTAAGAGTGTTAGAATTGGTTCATAACATGGTTAAAATCTTGGTATGATTTGAAGATTCAAGTGTTCAAATGATAATTGGGATGTTTGAGAGTGATAAATGTGTACAAGTTGGTTTGGAACTATAAAGGTGAGTTTATAAACTTAAAGTATGTGTTTATGAGAGTATTAGGAGGATTTTTAGGTGATTTTCGAGATGAAAATGGCCATTCTGGGCTTATGGTATCGGTACCCTTATGAACAGGTATCGATACCTCATGGGTTAAATATAAGTAATTATAGAGGTTGTATTGATACATGTTGATAGAGGTATCGATACCGTATGGGTAGTATCGATACCTGAAGGATGGTATGATACAATTAAAACATTGAATGCCAGATTGGTATTGGTACCTTGAGGAGGTATCGATACCCTTGAAATATCAAACCTTATTTCGGTATCGGTATATGCGGAGGTATCAATACCCTTAGGGTGGTACCGATACTTCCAAACATGAAATGAAAATATAGGATTTCTTGTATCCCAAGTTATTTTGATTCGATAAAATTGAGTTAAAGAACGATATTGATTTTAGATTGTTTTGTGTAGTGATTGAACGTAATTGAATTCTAGTCAGCTTAGTATTTTTGAGTATCGATTCAAAAAGATTGAGATTAGACTTTAGTGAGGAAAAGGAGAGTGCAACTTCTCTTTCTTGTAATAGTGTTAAGGAAGGCTTGCGATAAGCCAACCTCCGTGTTTTCGATCAAAAAATTTATATTTATTTTATGTTATATTTCAATGTTTTATTCAATTTCCATTATACAAACTATATTTTATGATTATATGTTATGGAAATGTGAACCTTGAACAAATGAATGTGAACCTTGAACCAGTGAATGTGAACATACTCTATGACAGAGAACTAAGTGAATAAGAAACACTTTTAATAAGGATTGAATCTAATTATGTGATTAATAGCCCAAAGTATATGTATGAGGATTAGAGGTATAGTTGGTATGCCAAGAGTTGAGGGTTTATGTGGTCCTCCGGGATAAATATGTGGCACTTCGGTGCAACCCTATATGGCACTTCAATACAAACCTATATGGTCATTCGGGACAATTATATGGTAATTTGGTGCAAATTACGAGTTGTGGTGACATCATTAGTGCACAACCTCATAGTACTCAGATACCTAGAGTTCTTAGTAGTATACATTGGGCACTTGAAACAAAGACCTACAAGGTGTAGCTATTTATAGTATATTTTTTATATGAGAATAAAGAAAGTGCTTTGGAAAACAATTTGAATAAAACAAATAAGACTTATGTTAATTAGTTAGCACTATTAGTATTGCCTCACTAAGTCATCGACTTAGCATGTGTTTTGTTTCACGCGTAGGTTTGAAGAAAGTTGAAGATTGATTTGGGTTGAGGATATCATACACTTCAGAAGATCAGGTCAGAACAAATTAAATATAGGTTTTTGTTCATTTTGAAAACATTTGGCATGTATTATACATTTAATTTGAAATGCTCTGGTCAATTTTGTAAACTTATATATATTTTGTATATTGTAAACTCTTACTTTTGGTTATCTATGTGAATTATTAAGATTTTATGTGAAATGATTTTCTATTTAGAATAGTATTATTTTCTTTATCTTGAGTGGAATAATAAATTTTAATTTTATTCCTATTTGTGAATTTCTTATGTTTTGAAAAGTCAAATGTGACACATCGGATTCGTATCTGGGTCGAGTACAGGTCAGGGGTGTTATATTTAATGGTATCAGAACTAAGGTTTAATTTATTTTAAGTCCAAAATAAAGTCATTTTTGGTTTTAAAAAGAGTACATGCCAATTTTTAATAAAGTCTTTTTGATATAATAAGGGATTAATATATTATCCTTGTTAATACCTTTAATAATTTGATCTTATTAGATGTCAAACTTTGAAGGCTTCCGAAGTGATGTGGGAGATAGGATGGAGGAAAGTAGTAACTCACCTACCTCTAGAAGGCAGGGTGAGGAGCAGGCATCGCCTGGAGTTCCTGTTCAAGATTAGGGAACTTTCTTTCAGACGTTGGACGCGATCTTGACGCGTTTCCAACCCTCCGTCTCCTCAGCCCCTAAGATGAATGTCCCTAAAGAGCTGAGAAGCCTTGGAGCACTATAATTTAGGGGAGAAATAGAAGAAGGTCCAGTTGTTGCATATATGTGGCTTCATGACTTGAAGGTTATGTTAGAGAATCTTCATTGTTCTAAAATGGATAAATTGGATGGTGTAGTTTCTCTCTTAAGAGGTCAAGCTAGAATTTGGTGGTCGAACGTGACTATGAGAACTTCAAGGAATCATGTATTTTGGCCTTTCTTTCTGAAGGAGTTTAAGAACAAATAAATAGGGGATCAGTTCATCCAATAGATGAAACAGGAATTTATGAGCTTAAAGAAAGGGAATCACACAGTGTATGAGTATGTGTAACATCCTCCATACCAGGTTAGTAACTAAATTGTAAGATTTTAAAATTTAGTGACCAAATTAGATAAATTGAAAAGTTAAAGGACTTAATTGAAATATTTTATGTAGGATGGATTAGCAAAGAATGAAGGGGTAAAGGGGCAAATGGGTCTTTAAACAAAGAAATAATTAAATATTGGTTGTGGGTATTTTATAACCCACGTGAAATCCATTTTGAGGAAGAAAAAGCTTCCAGACTTCTCTTCTTCAACTTTCTTCTTCTCCACCGTGAAGCACTTAAGCAAATATGAGTGGGCTTTATTTCGATTAATTCTTAAGAGTCAAGCATGATTTTGGTTAATGAAGCTTTAGTAACGATGATGGAGAGGAAAAGGGACTTAGAAACTCAAAGAATTATAAGTTAGAAAGGATTGAATATAAGAAGGGAATAAGTGAAAATGTGAATAAGAATGTTTAAATGAATTTAGGGGATGAATTTGACTTGTCATAGGGAAGAGTAAGAAGTTATAAGTGTTAGAAAAAGTTAGGATTACATGAAAAAATTAGTGAGATTCTTAGTTTGAAGAAATTGGGAGATATATGGAAGATAATAAAGTGTTAGAATGATAGAAATTAGTTAAAGTGGTTATAGTTGAGTTTGGTAGCATAACAAGGGGTTTATACATAAAAATTTGATGATGTGTTGATAATTTTCAGGTGAAAACAGCCTGTTCTGGGCAGGGTATATCGGTACACTATGAATAGGTACCATTACACTAAGATCAAATTTTGAAGAACAACTTCATGGTGTATCGATATATTCAGGGGTGTACCAATACCTGTGTATCGATCTCACATGCAGGCATCGATACATGGGAATTTCGAAGCTATTTTGGGTACAGATACACCCATAGTGTTATGATACCCCCTAGAGGGAAAAATGAATTATGGTTCATTAAATTTGTTTAAGTTATTAGCATCAAATTACAAGGTTTAGGCATCTGATAATTGCCTTAAAATTTTATTTATGTAGATATTGAGCCTAAAGCAGTTTCGGAATATTTGGGAAGTAAGAACAATCAAGGGAAAAGCAAAGAGATCTAGGTGAGTGCATATGCATAGCATGATTATAGTAGCATATTCATTTCTAGACTTGTGATAAGTCTAGATTTAATACCTTGATGCATGATTCATTTCATATTATGAAACATGATATGAATTTATACCATGTGCATTGTGTAACATGTTTTAAATAAATATGTATGAAAAGTTATATGAGCCATGTGATAAAGGTAAGGAAATGATATGTCTATGGGATATACAATGTGAATTGAGAAAAGCCCATGTTATGTAGATGAGAACTATAGGTATAGTTGGCATGCCAAGAGTAGAGGGTCTACGCTGTCCTTCGAGACATATATGTATTCTTTGGAACATGTATGAGACCTTTTGAGACACATATTTGATCCTTGGCATATGTATATGGTTCTTAAGGAATTTCTATGTGGTCCTTAGGGACATCTTATTTGGCACTTCGGTGCAATTCTACGCTACACTTTGGTGCAAATCTACTTGACACTTCGGTGCATTTATATGAGCTGTGGTGACAACATAGTGCACAACCTCACTATACTCATATATCTTAGGTTATCAGTATGGTATCATGGGCTATTGAACTTATTAATGTAAATTCATGAATATTAATTTGACAAGCTTAAGGGTAAGAAATATGGTTATATAAATTGCATTGATTAAATATGTGATTTCATTACATTTCATATCATTGTTATATTTTCATTATATTTCATTATTATTATTATTATTATTATTATTATGCCTCATTAAGTCGATGACTTAGCGTGTGAGTGTTTCACACGTAGGATCCGAGAGAGTAGACAAACAAGATTAAGCAGCTGGGACATCATTACTCCTGCAATTACCAGATCAGAAGCAACTTAAGTACTAGATTATTTTATTATGTAAATAAATGTTGGCATGTAATCAAGTTGTTAAGTTGTGTATGCTCTGAGCATTTTGGTGAACTTTGTATAAACTTATGTATATTATCGTATTTTAGTAATATAAGTCCAAATATTTTGTTATTTTATTATTTTGTTAAGAATATTGTTTTAAAAAGTCAATGTGACATCTCAGGCTCTCATCCGAGTCTGGTAAGGGTTGGGTGTTACATTTAATGGTATCAGAGCTATGGTTTAGCTGATTCTAGACATAAACCAGAGTCCAGAGTGTCTTTAATTAAATACATGCCAACATATCGTGAGAACTTCTGATCTGGTATAGTAATGAGTATGATGTTTTGCTAATAGAATGATATGTTTATTTTTATTAGATGTTCGGACATAGTAGCTCCCGAAGTGAAACGGGAGAAGATAGGCCTGCTAAAAATAGTAATTCACATGCCCTGGCCAGGCAAGGTGAAAGACAGGCATCTCAAGGAGTGCCTATACAAGATCAGGATATGTTTTTCATCACGTTGGACACTATTCTAATACGTCTCTAACCTCCTGCTCCAATAACTCCAAGAATGAATATAGAGAAAGAGTTAAGAGGATTAGAAGCTCCCAAATTTAAGGGAGAAACCAAGGAAGGTCCGGTGGCAGCGAATCTTTGGCTGAATAATTTGAAAATCATGCTAGATGGTCTACGCTGCTCTGAAGTGGAGAATTTGGATGGAGTTATGTCTTTACTAAGGGGTCAAGTGAGGATATGGTGGACGAACGTCACCATGAGGATGTCAAGTGACCATTTAACTTGGTCTTTGTTCTTAGAAGAATTTAAACACAAGTACATTGGAGATCAGTTTATTCGGGAAATGAAGCAGAAGTTTATTAACTTAAAGTAGATGAATCGCTCCGTATATGAGTATGAGAGCGAGTTCAACAAGCTAAGTCAGTTTCCAGCTGAGCTTGTGCCTACTAACTTGTCCTCGTTCTAGGAGCTGATTAATCATGCCAAAGCTCTAGAGAGAGCTCAAAATGAGAGAATTGGGGACTCAATAGTTTAGACATCTAAAAGGATTGGTGCTTCCTCCAGCTCAACACCATCAAAAAGAGGAAGAGATTCAAGATTTAGATCCCAAGCTAAATCTGAATCTATTGCATCCCCTACTAGAGGAGCAAGTCAGGCGAGAGCTAGACAGACATAGTCAGTAGGGTCTGGTACTGGGAGATCCAATCAAGGTCAAGAAAGACAGTGTCAGTATTGCGGAAAGAATCATTTTGGGACATGCCGGATGGCTTCTAAAGCCTGTTTCCGATGCGGAGATGACGGACATTTTATCTGGGATTGTCCGTTGATTGTTGGTGAGCCTGTATCATCTAAGAGAGTTGATTTTGCCTCACAAAGAGGACGAGGAAGAGGCAAAAGGAGGAACCAATTTGAATCCTCTGCACAACCTGAAGTCTGCTCAACCGTACGGGTATAAAATTTAATGACAAGTGAAGACCGTGATGATCCTAAAATTATAGAAGATACTTTCCAATTATTTGATAAATTAGTATTGGTGTTGATTAATTCGGGTTCCAATTATTCTTATATTACCAGTAAATTAGTAAAGGAATTGAGAATCCCATTAGAAGCTACGAGTAATGAGGTGATAGTAATTAATCCTTTAGGGCATAGTGCTCGGGTAAATAAGGTCTGTAAAGGGTGCCCCATAAAGATTCAGGGAATTGAATTCCCTACTAATCTGATGGAACTACCCTTTGATGAGTTCGAAGTGATTATGGGGATGGATTGGCTGTTTCATTATTATGGTAATGTCGATTGTAGATGGAAAAGTATAACCCTAAAGATTCCAGAAATAATAGAAGTAAATGTGATCAGTGAAAGGTTTAATCCTTTAGCAAATATAATATCAGTAATGTCCTCAAAGAAGTTGATGCTACAAGGATGTCAAGGTTTTCTTGCAAATGTGGTAGATACAAGAGCTAAATAAAAAGAGTTAGATGAGATTCCGATAGTCGGAGAATTTCCTGATGTTTTTCTTATGGAGTTTCCTGGATTACCTCCAAATAGAGAGGTAGAATTTCAAATTGAGGTGATGTCGGGAATAGTTCCGATCGCAATGGAACCTTATAGGATGGCCCCGAAAGAACTGCAAGAGTTAAAGAATCAATTGCAAGAGTTGTTAGATAAGGGATTCATTCGACCAAGTGTATCGCCATGGGGAGCTCCAGTTTTATTTGTTAAAAAGAATGATGGGTCAATGCGTCTTTGCATTGATTATCCACAGCTTAATAAGGTGACCATCAAGAATATGTATCCCCTCCCACGAATTGAAGACATATTTGATTAGTTAAAGGGAGCTTTGGTATTCTCGAAGATTGACTTATGTTCTGGTTATCATCAACTGAAGATTTAGGAGAAAGACATTCTGAAGATAGGATTTAGAACGAGATATGGCCACTACGAATTCATTGTAATGCCATATGGAGTAACGAATGCACCTATTGCTTTCATGGATCTCATGAACATGATATTTCAACCTTATTTGGATCAGTTTGTAGTGGTATTTATCGATGAGATACTGGTGTACTCGAAATCCAATGAAGAGCATAGTGCACATCTGAGGATAGTCTTGCAAATTCTCAGAGATAAGAAACTTTATGCCAAATAATGTGATTTTTGACTTAATGAAGTGATTTTCCTTGGGCATGTGATCTCTGCAGATGGGATTCGAGTACATACTCAAAAGATAAAAGCTATTCTGGAATGTGAGGTTCCAAAAAATCTATCGGAAGTTCGGAGTTTCCTTGGACTTACCGGTTATTATCAATGATTCGTTAAGAATTTTTCGATAATAGTGCTGCCTTTAACCAAGTTGATGAGAAAGAATGTACCGTTTGTTTGGACTCCTGAATGTTAAGAGATTTTAAAGTTTTAAAGAGAATTTTGACAGAAGCTCTTGTATTGGTTCAACCTGAGTCTGGCAAGAATTTTGTGGTTTTCAGTGACGCGTCCTATAATGGATTGGGATGTGTACTAATACAAGAGGGGAAAGTGGTAGCATATGCATCGAGACAGTTTAAACCACATGAAAAGAATTATCCAACTCATGACTTGGAAATGGTTGTTGTAGTGTTCGCTCTCAAGAGTTGGTGTCATTATATGTACGGAGAACGTTGTTACTTGTATACGGATCATAAGAGCTTGAAGTATCTGATAACTTAAAAAGAGCTTAATTTGAGGCAAATGAGATGGGTTGAGTTCCTTAAAGATTATGATGTAATAATTGACTACCATCCTGGAAAGGCTAATGTGGTAGCAGATTCTTTGAGTAGGAAAACGTTTGCAGCCTTACGAGCTATGAACGCAAGATTATCTTTAAATGGAGACGGTGGTTTATGTGCAGATTAAAGCTTAAACCAGCTTGGTTGGATCGAATTGGATAATTACAAAGTAAAGATGAAGGGTGTTTGAAAAGAGTAGAGTAAGTGAAAAATGGAGAAATTAAAGATTTTGAGGTTAAGTCAGATGTGAATTTGTATTATAAGGGAAGAATTGTGATACCCGACGATGAGGAGTTGAAGAAAGATTTATTGACAGAGGCTCATTGCAGTCCATTGACGATGCACCCGGGTAGAACCAAGATGTACATGGATTTAAAGGATCGATATTGGTGGCCAAGGATGAAACAAAGCATCACCGAATTTGTGTCTAAGTGCTTAACATGTCAACAAGTCAAAGCCGAACATCAAGTTCCGTCAGGATTATTGCAACCACTTTCTATTCCTCAATGGAAGTGGGAAAATGTGACGATGGATTTTGTTTCGGGGTTACCCCTGACTCCAAATAAAAGAGATTCAATATGGGTAATTGTAGATCGATTGACCAAGTCATCATATTTCCTTCCTGTCAGAACGGATTTCTCTATGGAAAAGTATGCGGAACTATATATTAGAGAAATTATTAGATTGCATGGAGTGCTTGTTTCTATAGTCTCTGACCGGGACACTCGATTCACTTCGAGATTCTGGAAATCCTTGCATGGAGCGTTGGGGACTCGCCTAAATTTTAGTACGGCCTTTCACCCTCAGACTGACGGGAAATCAGAGAGGACAATTCAAATCTTAGAAGATATGTTGAGAGAATGTGTAATTGAGTTCAAAGGGTTGCAGGAGAAGTATCTACGCCTGGAAGAGTTCGCTTACAACAATAGTTATCAGTCTAGTATCAAGATGGCACCCTATCAAGTCTGGTATGAGCTCAAAGATCGAAGCGATCTTGGTCCTTGAGTGGAATAATAAATTTTAAATTTATTCATATTTGTGAATTTATTATGATTTGAAAAGTCAAATGTGACACCTCAGATTCGTATCTAGTCGGGTATGAGTTAGGAGAGTTATAACTGCATCCATAAGGACTTACCCTAGGTTCATTGGATGTAGGAGCCAACATAAGGGAACACCTTAGGTCCATAAGGACTTACCTTAATCGAAGCATAAGAGCCACTTGAGGAGAGTACCCCCAGGTCCATAAGGACTTACCCTAAGCACAAAGCAAATGATTCACCTTATGGGAGTGCCATAGGGTTCATAAGGTCTTACCGCTAGGCCTATTGAGCCCAGGAGCCCACCCAAGGATCGCCTTAGGTTCGTAAGGAATTACTAGCCTGATCGGAGCTGAACCTGTAAAAACAGACCCCAGTAGTACCCAAAATAAATCAGATCATACAGATAGTAAATAGTAACCAATAGTACCAGATATCAGAAGCCAAATATAATATATATTAGAAAATAGAGATCAGTGATAACTCCGTAAAAAGTCTATATTTAGGGTCTTTTCACTTAAGTTATTGACTGTCTAAGAGCTCATATATGATCATATAGATGCATTTGGGACCATATAGTTGCATGTGGTGGAAATATATTTTTCGTGGCATTTTATTATGAAATTGGTGTTGCATTATGGGGAAGGTATTTTGTTTGATGATGTGTAGGATTTGGGAGCAAGGATGAGCAAAAGGGAATTGTCGTGATATGATCAGACTGCTGAACAGAATCTAAATGCCAAATCAGACGGCATTTTGGAAGCGGAAAAGTTGAAACATGATATTTTTAAGAGCCATATATCCTTTTCTTCACGTGCCTTCAGCTGCCAGACACCTAAGAGGGAATATCTGCCACCTTGGTCTGCTGATCTTATCTGCACATATGCCCAGTTGCCAGCCCCCCAGGGGGACCACTGCCAGCTATCAAGGGGGACCAGTGCCACTTATGTATCACCCCTCATGTGAAGGGAACAAACCGAGGGTATCTTAGGAATTTTAACACAAAACCCTAACTTTATTCCCCACTATAAATAGGATATGAAGCCACAAGATTAAGGGACTTGGATTTTTGAGAAAATAGTGAAGAGGCGGCTGAAAGAAAAAGGTTCCTCCCTTTTCCTTTAATCATTTTTTCGTGGCATTCATCCATTAGCAAGTTAGAGGGAGTGGCGAGCTAGGCGCCCGAGAGGAGCTAGCGAGCTAGGGTGGTTCGTGGTGGTCGAGGAGAGCTCCAACAGCGTGTGTCAAAGGTTTTTCCTCCATCCCTTTGTTGTTTGCTTTCATTTATCTCATTTGGGTTGTATAGAACGAATTAATTTCATGCCTTGTTTCTTGGAATATTCGAACCCCACCATGAACTAGTCTTATTTGGTGGGAGTTCCTTATGAATATTTAAGTTTTTTAATGGATGGTTGTTTTGTATACTGATATTTGTTTTTCTTATGATGTTTAATGCCTCAAGGTTGTAGGAGCTATGAGAGTAGTCATTCCTTAGGAGATTGCTTAGTGTTTGAGAGAATGACTAAGTAGCATGTCCTTAGTGTTCGAGAGAAACTAGGAAGAATCCACATAAGCAAGGGGTTTTAGGTAGTAACTAGGCCTAATCCAACCTTAGACATAAGGCTAGGATTTCAACCGACTAAAAGGAGTAGTGCTCGATCGAGAGGGTAGATGTTAGTGTTGCCGCTAAAAGGTATTGTCGTGACATATACTGTTATCTGGACATATAGGATCCCTGCACTTGCTAACGTCAATAGGTTTGTTATGGCATCTTGAATCTGTCGAGTCCCTTGACTAGAGATAGCATAGGGCACCATTAGTAAACTCTGTCGGGCAAATAAGGCATAAAAGTAAGACTATCCTGAGAAGTAGACTTAAATTTCCTAAGTGACTCATATCACTGATTCCCATAGTAGCTTGTTGTGTGAGGATTGTTAAGTCATTTTATTCAAGTCCAGTATTTACATTTTGTCTTGCCTTTACATTTTCATTTGATTGCACTAAACACAATTTAATTTGTCACGATATTTCCATCCATTTTGCCACGACATCTCCATTTGCTTCCACGTCACACTATTATTCCATTCTCACCAACATTCATTTCATTTTGCCACAACATTCTCATTTGTACATACTATTACTAACTATACTTAGGTGAAATAGTAAATTGCTTTGGCTGAACTTATAAATTTCCTCCAATCCATGTGGATACGATACTCACTCATCATTGTATTACTTGTTCGATTGTGTATACTTGCACATATTTCGGTTTTGTTAACAAAACAAGTAAAGCGCCCAATAATAACAAAACCGGTAGAAAAAATAATATTTTTGGTAATTTTTTACCGATTTTATTATTTAAATAATAACAAAACTGATAATACATTTTTCTTAACCGTATATTAAGACTACCGCACGTGATCATTTCCTCACCATATCGTCTCCTCCATTTCCTCAATCAAATCTCAAAGCTGTGAAATCTACAAAGTATGAAAAACAGTTCTCCAACTATTAATATTGGACCCACGTTTCTTTAATCAACCAATCACATTTCAATGGTATTTTCATGATAGTATGGAATGGAAGTAAAATCCCTATCTTTCCTGACCATTACTGAAGCTTTGCTTGAAAGAATGGCAGCAATACCAATTTGGAGTCGAATCTCAAAGCTCTCAGCAGCAGCTATAGGAGGAAGGATTACGTGAGTATTTAAGAAAAGATTCCGGTGGACGAGGAATCTAGTAATTGAGATTTCAACATTAGGGTTTTAAATTGCAGTCCAAAATCGTGATAGCGTCTGCGAAATAGCAATAGCGTCACCATCCGAATTACCGGCAATAGCGTCTAATAGTATCCGTTATGGCCGCAATCGCGGTAAACACGAAATGATCGAAAACCATGTTTAACACCAGAGGCGTCGATGATTCTGACCATTACCGAAATTTTACTTGAGAAAATCCCTCCATTCGTTCTAACTTGCTAACTCTTTCACAAAAACGCCCGACTCTCTTAAGCCACCCATGTTTCATTTATTTTTTTCTTTTGAATCTTCAATGCTTCATCGAGTCAAGAGAAACGGGTTTTGGCTTATTTTTTTTTTTCAAAGGACTAGATCTGGAGAGAGTGACATTGAACTATTGAAGGTTTCAGAGTGATATGCAGAGCAAGAGGAAATGGAAGAGACGAGATGGTCTGCAAACAAGGGATGGGCATTGACCTTCGATACCCATCGATGTTTATAATAAATATTACTTCTTGCAAAAGATGATCGAGATTTAAACTTGGTTGAGGCTTTTTACCCACTGACCTGGGTTTAATTCCCAACAAATGCAGATTTTAAAATTTCAAATTTAACCGAGACAATGACATGTATCATTAATTTATTAGTTAATAATTATTAAATAAAATATATAAAATTAATTTAAGAAAAAATAATTTTAATTTTTTTACAGACATAACATTTGCATATGTGGCACTCTTACATCAACAAATGATGTTATGTCAAGTTGACATTACATTTTCATGCGTTGATCGTTAGTTGACTAACGATTTCTATCAAATTTAAACTAAAATAAAATATTGCGGATAAATATGATCCAAAGAAAATGATATGGGCTAAAGTGACACTATTGACAAACATTAAAGGTATTTTGTTGTATTATGTCATATAATTATAAATGATTACATTTGAATCCAATTACAATGTAACTTATTCAACACATTTTTAAAATTAAACTTAACCCGGGATCATGGTCGAGGGCGTCGTTGTTGTTGCTGGAGTAGTGGTGGTGCCTGCGGCACTGATTCATACCCAAAAAAAAAAAGATAAAAGTTTACAAATATTGTCCAAAATCAAAGAATCATACAATAATTAACAATGCACGTCTTATTATTATTATTTAATAGTGATATATTAAATATGTTTATTTAGTGAGAAAAACACCAGTTTCTTCTCCATTTCAAGTCATCTTCTCCAACATTTCTGTGGACCATTGATGAAAGAAACTCTAAATCCAGATGATTTTGCTAAGTGCATGTAGAGTTAAGAAAAGAATCAGATAGCTCATGTCCTCTGCTACAAATCTTTTGAGATTAATCTGTGATTTTACATAATCGAGCAAGCTAATGAATTCTTTAACGCTAAACCCATCAACCATGAAACATATAAAGTTGTAAATGAGTTGAGACAAATTGTGAGTTATTCGACATTAACTCGTTCAAAGTTTGGTCAAATCTCGAATCAAATGGAATCGAGCTCGAACTCGATATGAATTCTTAACGAACTGAAGTGAATTACTTAATACTATACTCAAAAAACTCGCAAACAACTCGAAAAATCAATATTTTAAAATTTTAAACTAAATTATTAATAATATTGACATTTATACGTAATTTTTTTAAAATTACAATATAAGATTTTCATATATTTAAAGTTCATGTTCAAAGTCGAGTTTTTGAGTTTCAATCAAACTAATTCTAAAAATATTTTGAATTTAATTTGTTTCGAGCTCGAGTTGAGCTCCAATTTTTTTATTTAAAATCAAACTTTAAAATTTTAAGCTCACGAACTTTTGAGTCGAGTCGAATTTTAAATTTTTATTTTGAATTCGAGTCAAACACAACAATTTAAACTCGTTAATTTTCAAATCTAAACGAACTCAGTTTTACATTTTTTAAATGGAGTCGAGCCACAATACTCAAACTTCACCCGAATAGTTTACAGCCATAGAAACATTTTTTTAAAGATACAGCCATAGAAACATGAACTTAAGACGATTTTACTGAAATATCAATGGCACAGGTAATAATTACCTGTCAGACATCCTTTCTCTTAATATTATCGATCTAACACCCTTTCTGACGCCTTTGTGGAGTTATGTCCGAGTTTACGCCACGTAAGGGAAGACACGGATCGTCATTCGCGCCTTAACTAAACCTCTAACTACGAAAGGCACGGATTATGAAGCGCGCCTTCCACAAGTCCAATTAATCTGTCAAAGCATTTTAAAAAAATGCTTTAAAAAAGTTAAAAAAATAAAACTATAGAGACTAACATTGTAATTTAATACATATTAGTTCCATGAGTTGAAGAGCTTAACGTGGTTAGCTTATATATGCATATTGGAGTGTTTAGGTTATATTTCTTGACAATGTGAGATAAAAGTTAAAATGTGTATTTCTTAACAATGTGTTTAAGTTATATTTTCATGAGTTACCTTCGATCGTTTTCATTACATTTTTATTTCAATTATATACATATAAATGTAATAATAATTTGGTAAATTATTATTAGTTACAATCTTTATGTTTTTTTAGTTTGCCATGCCGATATGATCTCCATTTTCCCCTCAAAGAATTAACGTTGTCTTAACTCTCTGTCCTGTAACAGGCAAGTGCCGAAATATTTTGTAAAAAACAAAAGGTTCCGTTATATTGTTTTTACTATTGAGGTGAAGAAAATTTTCTATCATTCTGGTGTAAGTGCTACAGAAGGAGATTTTGGAGTTGGATTCTTTCAGTTGGAAGCTAGAAATATTTTGTAAAAAACAAAAGGTTCCGTTATGTAGTTTTTCTTAATTACTTTGTTGGCTAATTTGTTCTAGCTCTGTAAATCTTTAGCTGAGATAAGGGTGACAAATTTTGATAGAGTGGATTGATGTTGTTTTGACGTAATCTTGTGATTGGGATCATATCACTTAACTTATAGATAAAACACTAATGGTAATTACTATTTGCCAAATTCAGTATATGCAACTAATCATATGGGGAACATTAATCGAAGACAATGGTCCATATCTCATGATGAAACTTAATGGTACTAATATAAAATATATATACAAAACCTACTTTTAATCGAGTAAAAAATAAAATTATACTTGTTCTAGTTTTATATATTAACATATAAAAAATATTTAATCTTAATTAATATAAACCTTAATAACAAATATTAACCTAATGTAATTTAACAATAATATATAAGTAGATTCATTAGATATAGACATAAAATAGTTAAAGAATATACCTTTTAACTTTTATACCAGATTATCAATAAACATAACCTAAACACTATAATATGCCTATATAAGTTAACCCCATTAAACTTTTCAACTCATGAAACTAATATGTATTAAATTACAATGTTAGTCTTTATAGTTTTATTTTTTAAAACATATTATTTTTAAATGTTTTGAGGGATAATGAGGACCTATGGAAGGCGCGCTTCATGATCCGCGCCTTTTGTATATGTCAAATGTTCAACTAAGGCGCGGATCATTATTCGCGCATTCCTTTACGTGACGTCAATTCGAACAAAATCCTACGAAGACATGGATCATCATCCGTGCCTTATTAAAAAATGTGTTAAATCAATAATATTAGGAAAAAGAACGTCTGACAAATAATTATTACATGTACATATGATATTTTGATAAAATAGCCTGAATTTAAACCTGTATTTTTTTAATTATAAATCTGTGTTAGTAAACAAATAGATTAATGTGAAAATTAAGTACCTGACACTAGATGGGAAAGCACACCCCGCAAAGCCTGTAACAAAAACAAACAACAACATAACCCAGGTTATCTTTATATATTTGTTTAACATTTAAGCAAAGATTTCTTTTATTAAACTTGAGTGATGAAATCATCAATGAGATAAGAGACATTACTAGGGTCAGAAGGAGAAACAATCGCGGTGCCAGCAAAATCACAAGAGCCTAGGGCCTGGCCTTTCCTTTGGAAATAACTGTTGACGGCATAATTGCAGTGAGCCCTAACAGTGTTGGGGTTGAAACAGGGGCCATTGGAATGGATGGGGTTACAATCAGCTCCAGCTCCACATGCATAGTCCAGTGTCTTCTGCAACACTGCATCCCCCACTCCATCTTTGCATATACACCATGTTGCACCTGTCCCCATCAAAATGCAGAGAAAATTAGTCATTTTTACTAAACTATTGAACAAAACTGGGTTTTTTTTTCTTTTAACTTTCTGGGGGAAAAGGGGCTGACTTGAGGCGCCTGTGATGGACAAAATGAGCAGTGCAAACACAAAGGCAGCCATGGAAAAGTAGTGTGGGGAGGAAAGGGTATTAGATAAGAGAAATGGAAGTCATTCACTCTTGGTGGTATGAAACAAGGAGAGAGTAAATGGTGGGATCATTTGGTATCGATGGTGACATATGTTTGATGTCGCCTTCTGCAGTGCGTTTTTGTTCTTTTCCATCCGTTTTTATCTCCTGGAATTTCTTTTTACTGGATTCCATTATAGGGTTTGTATCTCTCGGATAATGATATGATTTTATATGTTTTCTTACAATTTTGATGGAATAATGTGGTGAAAAAGAAAAATGGATGAGGCGTTGAAAAAGTCATTTCCTCAAGTAAGATGGTATAAACCGTGGGTGAAACAGAAAAAGATAGTCAACCTAGAAGACATCATATCTTTCCAATATTTTTCAAAAATATATCTAAATATCTTTCCTCATATATACACTACCTAAAATAATTATTCTTTCACCTCATGCCAATCATCTTTTTTTTCTCACATTAACTAAAGAAATTTGTCAATCTTGATCCTAATGAATTTCTCCTCCTAATAAATACAATTTAACCAGAAAAAAAATGATATAAAAGTGAGTCAGGAATGAGTCATCACTCACCGGCCAGGCCGGCTCCATGAGCCATCACTCTCTCACCGGCCACCACCATGAGTCATCATCACTCACCCTAGGTGGACCCTAACATCGGATAGGCTGGCAGTGGTGGCGATCAAGTGTTTAAGCTTTGCCAAAATGATATGATGCGTCCTTTGAATTCCGTACTTCACTGCTCCTATTCCTTTTGTTTGAATTCAGAAGGTGGATCCAGCCTTACCCTTCTATTCCATTTTTCTCTTCCTTTTCTATCAAATGATAAAAATCCATGGTCGAGAGTGTTTGTCAGTAAAGAAAATCCAAGACAGATAAATGCAGAAACTGACAAATGGACAGAAAGAAAATGATTAGTCATAAATATATCAGTAAATTTTCTCTTTTGAATTCATTTACAAAGTATGGATTCAACTTTCTTACCAAACATTTTGGTGCACAGGTTTAGCTCATCTAAGAACCCAGCATCTCTCATCTCAGGAGTAATATGCATTATCCAACACAAAATCTTCTTCCTGCTCTTCAAAAAAGTCTTTGTTATCTTCATTGCACAAGGGTGGAATTCATAAGAGAGAAACACAACCTACCAGCTACTAAAGCCTATTCCAATAACAGCAGGCCCAAAACCAAACAGTGCAATACTATTAATCAGGAATTTAAATAGTTGTTCGTTACTATAATGACGATCTTTATATAATGATATTATCATCGTTTGGAATCTAATTACATGATCATAATATCTGTAATTATTACAATAATATATGTTATATTCACATTTACTCAATGCACTTATAATTTAAATCTCTATTATTAATAATAAACATAATAACTCTTCTGAACATAAATACAAAATTTTATATTAAGAGATTTTTATTTGTAAAATATATAGGTTTAATATACTTTTAAATGCCTAAATTATATCTCAAAATACTATTTGATGCTTAAAGAATTTTTTGCAACAATATGTGAATAACGTTTTCTCTGTTATACTTTTAGGTATCTACTGTTATATTTTTAAATTTAAAATTTTTTGAAAAATAAAAATAGTATCTTAAAAAATTAAAATTATTACAATATCTAAAAACAATAATAAAATATTAAAACACTATTAAAGATTTAAAGAAAAATAAAAAATATCATAAATTATAAAATGATGAATTATTAATTATTAAAACTATTTAAAACTATTACAAAAATTAAACACTTTTATAAAAAAAAATGTCATTAATGGTAGAAAAATTCTAGAATGCATTCCCCTACCGCTTTTAATTTTCCCGACCGTTCATTATTGCTCCTTATGACTTGGTTCTTTCGTCCTTCTGGTGGTCAGGATACCCATATGTGCTCTTGCGACTATTGATGGTTTTATCATATTAAGAACAACATTCGTCCAAATTTTGCAAATATCATTTTCTTAGACCTTGTTGATGTTGTTCATAAAGGGGTCAATTACACCAAGACACTTCCCTATGCTTGTATCCTTAGCTACATTTTTAGGAATAAACTTAGAGTGTCTAGTGCCCTTGACCCTCCTATTCCCCTTGTAGTGTCATTGATCTCAAATCAGCCCACAAAGCCAATTGGGATTCTGATGACATTTTCGGTGAGTGGCGCCCTTTTAGAAGATAAAACTTGGATGATATCGAGGCGGAAGAGAATGAAATGAAAGAACTACTAGTGCCTCTACCTCAAGAGGAGATATTAATGAAGACCATGTGTGATTACATGGTTCAAAACATCATGAACATAAATGCTCATATGTTTATCATTGATCATCGCTTGAACTCGTTTGAGTCTACCATGGATCGTTGCTTAGACATGCTTGAGAATGATGTTCGCTTGATACGTCATCACTTGATGACTTCCTCTATTTCGCTACTGCCTCCGGAAGAATATGATATTTTTAGGAATTGCATTTTCATTTGGACTTATGCATTTTATGACTTATTTTGGAATTTTATGTTTGATACTTTCATATATTGGTAATTTATGGATTTGAAATATTGATGTTGATCTTACGAATTTGTTAACCATAAGTTGATCTTTTCTTTTCGTTAAATCTTTTTTTGTTAATCTTATGCTTATGAGTTTGTTTATTTTTGTTGAATATTTGAGTTCCCTATTATACTAATATATTTTCTCTTTTAAAGCTTAATTTGATTTTCTTATAACAAAAGGGTGATATGTATAAGTGTAAAATTTGTAAAATTGTTAGCCAAAAATTTCTTTTCTAAGGGGGAGACTTTATTTTTCACAAAATATGACAAATCATTTTTAAAGTTGTAAAACGAAAATTTTAACAACTTAAAATATTAAAATAATCATGTTATATCATAATCAAAAACTTAGTTCAATAACCACTAATTTTATAGGTAAAATTTACAAATGGTCATTAAACTATGTCAAAATTATCCTTTTGAACATTTAATTTTCAAAAGTTACATAATGAATTTTGTTACAAAATGAGTACAAAACCATTAAGAAATATCTTATTTGACCCTTCAATTATAACTAAAATTTAATTTTACTCTTAATTTTAATTGAAATAATTCTTATTAAGTTCGTTAATTGAAGATAAAATAGATATAGATAAAATAAATATCATCTTTTAATTTTATATTATAAATATTATATTTGGACCAAGTAAATTAAAAATTATTTGATACGATATTATAAAATTATGGATGCGTGATTTTTATATTACTTTAAAATTTGTTAAATAAAAGTTAAATGTTTAAATCACATCATTAATAAAAATAATTTAATTATTTGATAATATAAATTTTTGGACTTCAAAAAATATAAATTTTTATTTTAAAAATACAACAACGATGAAATAAATAATTAGTTATAAAATAAATTTTGATTAATAAAAAATTAATTTCATTGTTTGATAACTGAAATTTTTTGAAAATATTTTTTAATTTTAAAAATAATTTATTTTCATATATTTAAAAAATTATAATTTTTTTTCGAATTACTACTTAACAATGTTGAAAATAGTAAAATAAAATTTAAGTTATAATTGAGGGGCTAAATAAGACATTTTTCATTAATTTAGTATGTTATTCACCCCTTAATAACATTTAACTATTGTTATTTATTTTTTAACAAAGTTTAAAGTTTAATGTCTATTTTGTAACATTTAAAATTTCAATGATAAATAAAATTAAATTGAAAATTTTGTGACTATTAATGAATTTTACCCTATTTTATATTAGTGGTGCATTTCAATATATGTCATTAGTGGTACATTTCAATGAATGTCAGTAATTGTAAACTCATCCTTAATGGTAATTCCTAAATCTCATGTTATTATTTAAAGATATCTTAATAAGAAATATAACAATATTTTCTAATATTTCTTTTTTAGGGTTAACTACATGATTAATCACTTATAATTTTATTTCGTTCACTTTTTCCACTAATTTTAAAAAACATAATGTAACACCCCAATATAGGGGCTAAATTTAAGAAATTATAAAAGTGGTGAATTTAATTAGAATTTTTTAAGGAAACGGTGGATTAAATTATAAAATTTCAAAGTTGGCAGACCATTTTAAGAAGTGCAGGAAGTTCAGTGACTAAACTCATGGTTTAACCATTTTTATTTATGAGAGAATTTATAACCCCCTCCCCGTGATGCAGAATTTATTTTTCCCAGTTTTTCTCTCCCGTTGACCCAACTTTCAACTCCGATCTACTCACCGTCCGACCTCTGATCGACGAACCGAAACCACCATCGTGTTTGTTGTCGACCGAAGAACGAAATCCCTCAAACCTTTAATCGTGAATCATCGTCGTTCGTCGTTAATTTCAGTCAAAAGCATCATCGGTAATAACTCAATTTCAATTGGTTTTTCGTCGATTCACGATGATCCGATCATCCGTTTACGACACCTCCCGCACCATCGTGTTCCTTGTTCCGTTCCGAGTTCGCCGGTGTCATCCTTGGTCTCCGTAGACGGCGGCGCGTGAGGAGGTGAAGCAGTCAAAGTTTTCGGTTTGTTGAAATCGAGCACTCCACCGTTCAAAATTGTAAACCGAGCTTTGTAAGTGCCTCAAAATCGCTTAAAATGATTTTTAGAAATTTTTTCGTGATTTATAGGCTGCCAGAAGAAGTTCAACGCGCCCCCACGCGCCGCCACTGCGCGTGGGGATGATCCAAATGATCGGTTTGACCGGTTTTTTACCAATTTGATCGGTTACAACCCGACCCGACCCGTTGACCCAACTCGACCCGTTGATCGTTGACTGTTGACCGGTGTTGACCACTGTTGACCAAAACTTTGACTGGCTTTGACCGGGCATTAAACGACCTTTGACTTTGACCGAGTATACCTATCCTGACATTTTTCGACGTTCCAAATCTGATTTCGTAGTCCTTTTTTCAAAATTCGAACCCAAAGACCTCGAAATTGCCAGTCAAACCTATTGACTTTGGATTTGACCGAAAATTACAAATTTTTGAAAAGTTATATTTTATGTTTTCGACGTCCTGAATCCGAATCCGAAGTCCGTTTCGCCAAATTCGAACCCGGTAAGATATTTTTCACTGATTTATCATCCGATTCAATCCGATTTTCATAATTAAGCTCTGTTTTTTTATGTAATTTCTGTTGATATGCATCTGAAAAATTATTGGAAGTTGATTTCAAGATCGAGGACGTTCGAATGGAATTTATATGGTCAATCAGTATGGCACGAAAATCGAGGTAATACTTTACTACCTCTTTATGATTTATAGAACATGTTGGTATTGGTAAATGCATGAATGGAAATGTTTGGTCTCATATGTGTAATTAATGAAGATCTACACTCGATATGAATACGGTAGAAAGTAAGTAACTGAATATGGTTCAGATGACTATTATAAGAAATTGGAGGATAGTTGGAATTAAATTACAAGTTCTGGAATTAAGTGATAAAAGAATCAGCCATGGATATGTAGATTATAATTTATCTCATTAAAGGTACTTAGATGATAAATTATGAGAATATTTTGATTAGGTAAAATTACGAAATTACCCTTATGTTGGAAAATGACAAGAATTGTCCCCGGAAGTGGATTAATAAATCTGAAAAGAATTATTGATCTAATAAAACTATTGATGTGCGTAAGAAATGTTAGTTTTACTTGGAAATTATGGATAACCGGTTTTTAAACCCAAGAGGGTTTATGCTAGATACTAGAAGTCTTTTAAGGAATCATTTCAAGATCAAAGAATGTTCGAGGAAGCAATTAATCATAAGATCTCTATATTATATTATTTTCGTTAAGAGCTAATATCGAAATTATCTGGTTAAGAAATTACTAAAATGCCCTTGAGAGGTAAAATAATCTGAGTTGACCCTGAATGGGAAAATACTTTGAGGATTTGTACTTAATTTGATTAAGTACGAATTTGATTGTTAAGATCCTGACTTAGTGCAGAAGAATTCTTGATATTCCGTTGGTAAAAATCTGAGAAGGCACTTTACCCGAAAATATCCGAGTTATGAGTAAATACATGAAGAACAATTTATCGGAGGGTACTATTTTATTAGAATTGTTCGAAGGGACTGAAATAGATGATAAATTGGAATTAAATAATAAGATAGGATGGAAGGAATTTATTGAAATACATCGGATCTGTAGAATGACCAGAATACGCTTGTAATGGAAATGACCTAAGAATACCACCAAGCTCAAGAATGAATGGATATCCTTGAGCTTTGAAATGAATGGAATAAAACAGAACACCAAAATTACCAAAATACCCTTATAGCCTATACTAAGTAAATGTCTTGGATTAATTAAGGAATCCAAATAAGTATAGGTGTGGGACTACCTTTAAAAGTTATGGATCACAACTTAAGTGAGCTGATCAACCTTAATGATATGTCAGTACCTGAACGACATAGAATTATTTGAACGCGTATTCGTCTTCTCAAGTTTGGTTCGATGATAATTTTGGAAATATTTAGCTCAACAACTCTAGATCGTATTCAATACTAAGAATTTTATATTTGTTCGACAAATCAAGTACGAAGACCGAACTGAACTGAAAGGAAGTACAATATGTATCCGAAATTCAGAAACGTCCAGACTCTGGAAAATTCTGAAGTAGTTGGAATAGACTTGACTGCTAAATGAACTAGGTAACCTCAAGGACTGAGGATTAAGTAAGAGATTTGAATAAGCATGAAAACTCGGATGAACTTACGTGATGTATTATCCCTATGGATTATGAACCACAAATCAAGTACGTCAGCATTTCCTGATATAGTTGACACATGGAAATGAAATAAAGACCATTAGAATATCTGTTAGTCTCCTTAAGATCTGTTCAGTGATGACTCAGAAGGTGATCTATGGATAAGAATATTTGGTATTAAAGAGTAAATACCCTGGAAGGTTAATGAATTTGACAAATTGACAAGTATTAGTTCTGGGAGTTATTCATCTGGAGTTGTTCGATAATTTGATCAATCGACATAGATTTTAAAGGTCTTGAATCTTCGTTATTCCTTATCAGCTCAAATCACTCTGGTCATGTATGAAAACATAAGTAACTCATATGTAACGAATTTTGAATACCCTTCTTATTACGTAGAGCTTCCGATAAATGTCCGAATAAGATGATAATGATAAGCATATTATGAATAACTGATGATTTTTTCAGTTAACAAACTCTTCTAATAGTGATTCTAATTTCCGGCATTCTATCGGTAAACTGAAGATTTGTGTTTCTCTACCCGATAAGATTATCTTGTATCTCTAAATAATATCTAGAAACTCTAGTGTGTTCCCTACTTATATGAATAGTTTATCTGATTTCTGATTTGAATTTTGTTTTGACATCTGATCTGAAATTTGTTCTGATTCCTAACCTGGATTCTGTTATGATATCTGATCTGAATTATGTTTTGATTTTTGATATCTCCGTTTACTGACGTAGAAATGTTTTATCTAGGGGTTTATTGTTGGAGAAAGATTATTTGCAGACTCCTGACTTTGTGCTCAGGGTCTAAATGGCATGTGCGGTTGGGTGTATGGTTCTGGGGAACCTACACATTTATGATGTGAACGGATGGGGTATATATATATATATTTTAAAAGATCTGTATCTTTTTACTAATTTTACGGGAACACATTAGAAAACCTATTCTGATCTCCCAAACCTAAACATCCGAAATATTTCCATCTGAAATGAATACTATATGTTACTACCTGTGATATCACTGGACCTCAACTCAGCCTAAAAATCTGTAAATATATGAACCAATAAGGAAATGTATGTTTATCTGTATCTGTAAGTTCTTCAGCATCATCTGGTAGTTTTGTATTACTGAGCTTTCCGAAGCTCACTCTATTACTCAACATTGCAGGTTAAAAGAATTGTACCAGTGCAGCTATCGACATCAGTAAGGGAGGCGTTGTTGCAGAGTATGGTACTTGTGATTAGGGGCATGTAATTATATTTTGTTTTATATACAAGTCTGAAAATCTGTTTTATCTCTGCATACTGATAAATCATTATAAGTTACATATTTTAATAAAAGTTTTAAATTTTCCGCTATTTTTATAGTGGGTCACTCCGGTGGCCCTAATGTGACACTCCAGATCGGATCGGGTTACCCGCATCGGTCTGGGGGGTTACATTTAGTGGTATCAGAGCTATGGTTTGAGTCAAAATTTTCAAGATAGACCGGCAGGTTGAATATCAAAATATGTTTGATTAGTACATGCCCCTAGACTACAATCGTACCTCTCTGAGCCAGAACTTCAAGGCTGAGTCCCTATCTGTAATGAGTAAATCGAAGTTTTTATCCGTTAAGGCTATACTTGTACAAAAAGGAATACCAGTAACATCTTTCTAAACGCTGTGAAATACCTCACGAGCCATGTGAGAGTTATTCATATGAGAAATTCTAACTCGACTCCGGAAATGAAATTGGGATTTGTTACTGCTCTATGAGCCTATTCTCATGACAAAGACTGAATTGATTACTCAAGAAAATTTTCGTTCGGATTCTTTTATTGAAATGATGAAAAGTTCTGATAAGAAAGTATACTTATCTGGTTAAGGATTAGTGGAAGATTTGTATTTCTATAAGAGCTACATGAAAGATATGAAAGAACTGATGGAAGTTCTATTTCTACAATTATGTGACATGAATGCATTTCGAGGATGAAATTCTTTTAAGGAGGGAAGAATTATAACACCCCAATTTAGGGGCTAAATTTAAGAAATTATAAAGTGGTGAATTTAATTGGTATTTTTGAAGGAAATGGTGGATTAAATTATAAAATTTCAAAGTTGGCAGACCGTTTTAAGAAGTGTAGGAAGTTCAGTGACTAAACTCATGGTTTAACCATTTTTATTTATGAGAGAATTTATAACCCCCTCCCCCGTTCTGCAGAATTTATTTTTCCAAGTTTTTCTCTCCCGTTGACCCAACTTTCAACTCCGATCTACTCGTCGTCCGACCTCCGATCGATGAACCTAAACCACCATCGTGTTCGTTGTCGACCGAGGAATGAAACCCCTCAAACCTTTCATCGTGAATCATCGTCGTTCGTCGTTAATTTTAGTTGGAAGCATCGTCGGTAATAACTCAATTTTAATTGGTTTTTCGTCGATTCATGACGATCCGATCATCCGTTTACGACACCTCCCGCACCATCGTGTTCCTTGTTCCGTTCCGAGTTCGCCGATGTCATCCTTGGTCTTCGTAGACGGCGGCGCGTGAGGAGGTAAAGCGGTCAAAGTTTCCGGTTTGTTGAAATCGAGCACTCCACCGTTCAAAATTGTGAACCGAGCTTTATAAGTGCCTTGAAATCGCTTAAAATAATTTTTAGAAATTTTTTCGTGATTTATAGGTTGCCGGAAGACGTTCCACACGCCACCATTATGTGTGAGGATGGTCCAAATGACCGGTTTGACCAGTTTTTTTACCAATTTGACCGGTTACAACCCGACCCGACCTGATGACTCGACCCGTTGACCCATTGACCGTTGACCGGCATTGACCACTGTTGACCAAAACTTTGACTGGCTTTGACCGGGCATTAAACGACCTTTAACTTTGACATAGTATACCTATCCTGACATTTTTCGACGTTCCAAATCCGATTTCGCAGTCTGTTTTTCGAAATTTAAACCCGAAGACCTCAAAATTGCAAGTCAAACCCATTGACTTTGATTTTGATCGAAACTTCCAAATTTTTGAAAAGTCATATTTTATGCTTTCAACGTCCTGAATCCGAATCCGAATCCGAAGTCTGTTTCGCCAAATTCGAACATAGTAAGCTATTTTTCACTGATTTATCATCCGATTCGATCCGTTTTTCAGAATTAAGCTCCGTTTTTTATGTAATTTTTGTTGATATTGGAAGTTGATTTCAAGATCAAGGGCGTTCGAATGGAATTTATATGGTCGATCAGTATGGCACGGAAATCGA
The DNA here is from genome assembly GCF_006381635.1 of Hibiscus syriacus. Classification (NCBI taxonomy): domain Eukaryota; kingdom Viridiplantae; phylum Streptophyta; class Magnoliopsida; order Malvales; family Malvaceae; genus Hibiscus; species Hibiscus syriacus. Next base: position 972,291 of record NW_024063122.1, read on the forward strand.
GGTAATACTTTACTACCTCTTTATGCTTTATAGAACATGTTGGTATTGGTAAATGCATGAATGGAAATGTTTGGTCTCATATGTGTAATTAATGAAGATCTACACTCGATACGAATACGGTAGAAAGTAGGTAACTGAATATGGTTCAGATGACTATTATAAGAAATTGGAAGACAATTGGAATTAAATTACAAGTTCTGGAATTAAGTGATAAAAAAATCAACCATGGATATGTATATTATAATTTATATCATTAAAGGTACTTAGATGATAAATTATGAGAATATTTTGATTAGGTAAAATTACGAAATTACCCTTATGTTGGAAAATGACAAGAATTGTCCCTGGAAGTGGATTAATAAATCTGAAAAGAATTATTGATCTGATAAAACTATTGACGTGCGTAAGAAATGTTAGTTTTACTTGGTAATTATGGATAACCGGTTTTTAAACCCAAGAGGGTTTATGCTAGATACTAGAAGTCTTTTAAGGAATCATTTCAAGATCAAAGAATGTTCGAGGAAGCAATTAATCATAGGATCTCTATATTATATTATTTTCATTAAGAGCTAATATCGAAATTATTTGGTGAAGAAATTACGAAAATGCCCTTGAGAGGTAAAATAATCTGAGTTGACCCTGAATGAGAAAATACTTTGAGGATTTGTACTTAATTTGATTAAGTACGAATTTGATTATTAAGATCCTGACTTAGTGCAGAAAAATTCTTGATATTCCGTTGGTAAAAATCTGAGAAGGCACTTTACCCGAAAATATCCGAGTTATGAGTAAATACATGAAGAACAATTTATCGGAGGGTGCTCTTTTATCAGAATTGTTAGAAGGGACTGAAATAGATGATAAATTGGAATTAAATAATAAGATAGGATGGAAGGAAATTATTGAAATACATCGGATCTGTAGAATGACCAGAATACACCTGTAATGGAAATGGCCCAAGAATACCACCAAGCTCAGGAATTATTGGATATCCTAGCTCTGAAATGAATGGAATAAAACGAAACACCAAAATTACCAAAATACCCTTATAGCCTATACTAAGTAAATGTCTTGGATTAATTAAGGAATTCAAATAAGTAGAGGTGTGGGACTACCTTTAAAAGTTATGGATCACAGCTTAAGTGAGCTGATCAACCTTAATGATATGTCAGTACCTGAACGACATAGATATTATTCGAACGCGTGTTCGTCTTCTCAAGTTTGGTTCGATGATAATTTTGGAAATATTCAGCTCAGCAACTCTAGATCACATTCAATACTAAGAATTTTATATTTGTTCGACAAATCAACTACGAAGACCGAACTGAACTGAAAGGAAGTACAATATGTATCCGAAATTCAGAAACATTCAGAATTACTCTGGAAAATTTTGAAGTAGTTGGAATAGACTTGACTGCTAAATGAACTAGGTAACCTCAAGGACTGAGGATTAAGTAAGAGATTGGAATAAGCATGAAAACTCGGATGAACTTATGTGATGTATCATCCCTATGTATTATGAACCACAAATCAAGTACGTCGGCATTTCCTGATATAGTTGACACATGGAAATGAAATAAAGACCAATAGAATATCTGTTAGTCTCCTTAAGATCTGTTTAGTGATGACTCAGAAGGTGATCTATAGATAAGAATATTTGGTATTAAAGAGTAAATACCCTGGAAGGTTAATGAATTTGACAAATTGACAAGTATTAGTTCTGAGAGTTATTCATCTGGAGTTGTTGATAATTTGATCAATCGACATAGATTTTAAAGGTCCTGAATCTCCGTTATTCCTTATCAGCTCAAATCACTCTGGTCATGTATGAAAACATAAGTAACTCATATGTAAAGAATTTTGAATACCCTTCTTATTACGTATAGCTTCCGATAAATGTTCGAATAAGATGATCATGATAAGCATATTATGAATAACTGATGATTTTGTCAATTAACAAACTCTTCTAATAGTGATTCTAATTTCCGACATTCTATCGGTAAACTGAAGATTTGTGTTTCTCTGCCCGATAAGATTATCTTGTATCTCTAAATAATATCTGGAAACTCTAGTGTGTTCCCTACTTATATGAATATTTTATCTGATTTCTTATTTGAATTCTGTTTTGACATCTGATTTGAAATATGTTCTTATTCCTAACCTGGATTCTGTTCTGATATATGATCTGAATTATGTTTTTGATTTTTGATATCTCCATTTACCGACGGAGAAATATTTTATCTGGGGGTTTATTGTTGGAGGAAGATTATTTGCAGACTCCTTGGCTTTGTGCTCAGGGTCTAAATGGCATGTACGGTTGGGTGTATGGTTCTGGGGAACCTACACATTCATGATGTGAATGGATGGGGTTATATATATATATGTTTTAAAAGATCTGTATCTTTTTACTAGTTTTACGGGAACACATTAGAAAACCTATTCTGATCTCCTGAACCTAAACATCCGAAATATTTCCATCTGAAATGAATACTATCTGTTACTACCTGTGATATCAATGGACCTCAACTCAGCCTAAAAATCTGTAAATATCTGAACCAATAAGGAAATGTATGTTTATCTGTATCTGCAAGTTCTTCAGCATCATCTTGTAGTTCTGTATTATTGAGCTTTCCGAAGCTCACTCTATTACTCAACATTGCAGGTTAAAAGAATTGTACCAGTACAGCTATCGACATCAGTAAGGTAGTCTTTCCGGCGTTGTTGCAGAGTATGGTACATGTGATTAGGGGGTATGTAATTGTATTTTGTTTTATATACAAGTCTGAAAATATGTTTTATCTCTGCATACTGATAAATCATTTATAAGTTACATGTTTTAATAAAAGTTTTAAATTTTCCACTATTTTTACAGTGGGTCGCTCCGGTGGCCCTAATGTGACACTCCAGATCGGATCGGGTTACCCGCATCGGTCCGGGGGGTTACACATAATATATTTTCACTTTATTTTTATTTAGTTAAAATGTGACCACTACATGTTAATTTTCGTTAACAGTTAACATATTAGGTGACGTGATATTTTGTTATAATCATACACTTGGTCCCTTTTATTTATGTATTCTCTCAATTTAGTCATACTTTTAATAAATTAAAATAAATTTAATCATCCAATCGAATGATGTCACGTGTCACTATTCGATTGGAGGACTAATTTTATTTTAATTTATTTTAATTTAATAGATTTATTTTTCACTAATCAAAGGATGATACATGTCACCCTCTTGTTGAAATAAAACAAAGCAAAACAAATTTGAGCTAAAGGATTCAAACCCAGACTTTTAAGAAACTAAACATGTACCCAACTATTGAGTTAAGACCAACGATAGATTTAAAATAAATAACATGATGTATATATTTTTATATCTTAGTGTATAAATACTTAACTTAAATTCATAGTATTATATATATATATATTATTTTAAGAAATATCTTTTATATTAACTTAATTTAAAATATTTTATTTTAATTTTAAATATATTTATTCTTATTTAAAATTTTAAAAATATATTTTATTATATTTTAACTTTTCAACGTATGTGTTTTATTTTAATTTACTAAATATATTATATTATTATTTTAAATTATTCAATATATTTTATTCTTATCTTAATTTCAAAATATTTTAACATAAAATAGATATTTTTAAATTAAAATTAAAATATAATATTTTAAAATTAAGTTAATAACAAAAATATTTTAAATAAGTTAATATACAAAATGTTTTTAAGTTTATATATATACACTCACACACACAAAATATATACTTCATGTTGTCTATTTTAGACCAAGCATTGGTCTTGGCTCAATGGTTGGATACATATTTGTTTTTTAATAATCATATCTTAATTAAATAAAAACGAAAGCGACAATATATTATGTTTTTTTGAAATTACTGAGAAACAACGGATAAAACACAAATATAAGTGATCAATCATGTAGTTAACTATTATTTTTATTATTATTAATATTTGATAAGTATAAAGTAGTATATTATATGATAGAAACGAGTTTCAAGTATTTATGCAATACAATTTAATAATTAAGGTTAAAAATGATGAAGAGTGATATGATTGAAAATATTATTAAAAAGTTTAATATTTTTTATTAAAAAAATATAATATTTTAAATTGAATGTAACATAAAATGTTACATTTTTTATAATACTTTTAGTTAACTTAAGGCTAGTTTGTTTAACTAAATATATTTTCTGAAACTTGTTTTATGTAAAATAAATTATATTTGTTGAAAAATGTTTTACGGTATTTGGAAGAGGTTGTGTAAACCATTTTTCACTAGTTGATGAATTTAAAAAAAAATATTTATTACAAATATTAAATACAATAAATAATAATATTATTTTTAAAATATTAAAATAATTTATTTATTATTACTGAAATTTGATTTATATAATTTTATTAATAAAAATATTAATATTAGTACATTTTATTGAAATATAAATATTATAAATCATATTATAAATATAAATATATTTATTAAAACATTATTAGATTATTATATTAATGTTAAAAACATAAATAATATTATTCATTATTAATAATTTAATAATATTATTTTTATTAAATTAATAAATAATATATATATATATATTATTAATATTTTATTATATATTATTAAAGTAAAAATATAATATCTTATATTATTGTAATATAATTGATTATTTTATTATAATATTAAAAAGTATAATATTATATTATTATTCAATAAATATATTCTAAATATTTTAATAATTAATATTTTGATTAAAATGATATTAAAATATTTTATTAATATTAAATTTATAAAACAAAATTATTTTGAATATTTATTCTTTGAAGTGAAATGTTCGAAAAAATGATTTACGGAAAATCAAACCGTAAGTCATTTTCCAGAAAACATAGAAAATTCTGTTGACCAAGAAAATTTTTACCTTGACCAACCAGTTTTCCTCCAACCAAATATTAAAAACGAGGAAAACGTTTTCTGAAAAATGTTTTATGTGAAACAAACAAGCCCTTAGAATATTATATTCTTCATAATATTTTCTAATGACAACCGAAAATATTATACTTTTTTAATATTTTAACTTACAATTAAAAATATTATGAAGAATATATCATTTTAAGTTACGTGGGATTTAAAATATTGTATTTATTCATATTTTTTATAACGCTATATTTTCTCTGTATTTTAATCTTAAATTGGGTTTTTTTTAGACTTTTGTATGAGTTTCAGCTTTTCGAATCCTACACTTTTCGTATGAAACACCCCGATTGCAATCCTTGACATGTTATCTAATAATATTTCTAGTTTTTCTGTTAGTCTCGTCGGAGGCAATAGCTAATTAACTTTATTCCTTTTAATTAAAAAACAATAATATAATTTTTTTTTATAATTTGTGATACTTTTTAATTTTTTAGTTTTCTGAAAATTCTAGTAGTTTTTGTTATTTTTTAATTTTAAGTAATTAAAATTTTTAAATTTTTTATATTTAATTTTAATATTTAATTAATTTTATTTTTAAAATGAAATAATTAAAATAATTAAATAAACTCCTTTATCATATTATCGTTTATAGTGGATAACATATTGATGTTTCACGTTGATTAAAAGATTAAATTATTTTTTAATTTAAAAATTAAATTTAATAGCACAAACCAATTTAACTATGTGATTAAAGGAATCATTGTTGTTCTTAGATGTCACAGGTTCGAGCACCAACAACTGTAACAGGGTGATTGAGCGTTTATTGTCAAATGGTATAGAGTACTTAAAACAGATACTACTTTGTAATCACCTTATATTAATAAAAAAAATTACATTTAATACAAAATAAATTTAAATGCTCTTTCCATCGCTTGCGTTTTATAATGATTATGCACATAGTTTTAAGAGACATTGATCAAAGAAAATGAAAAAATTATCCTTAAAATGTGATTGATATTATTTTGATAGGTGTAAAAGAATATGACATATAAGGGTAAAAAAGAAAGGCTTAATACCAAAATAAGTTCTAAACTATATCTCTTTTTATGAATAGGTGCCTAAAGTATTTTTTTATTCATCCCGGTGCCTAATGTTACAAATGTTACTACTTTAGGTATATGGGCCGTTAACAATGTTAATTTATCTCATTAAGTGACATATGTCATAATCTGGCAATTTTAAAAATTTTATTTAAAATTTAAAAACTAAAATTATATATTTTTAAAAAACATAAAATTTTGAAATAAACCCAAAATTTTGAAAACATTCATTTCAAACCCTAAACTCACGACAATCGTCACCCTTTGCCATCGCTGTAGCTCCATTTGACCTCACTTCCCCCGACAACCAAAACCATTATAAAATCGCGACCGATCGATGGCCTTTCAACAACGAATCGACATTTTATACCCCACCAACTTAGGATGAAAATAGCGATCCCATGGGATTTGATAGCTAATCGACTACAACTACGACGACATATCACTAAGAGGATGACATGAACTACATCGGCTGCAGTGGTCATTGCCGAAAAGAGCGGTTGTGGGTTAAGGTTAGGATTTGAGAATTTTAGGGATTTTGAGTTTTTTTTATAATTTAAGAGAAATTAATGTTTTTTAATAAATATAATAATATTTTTCATATATTTTTTAAAAAAATTTAAAATCACTAGATTGTGACACATGTCACTTAATAGGGGAAATTAACACCGTTGACGGTCCGAACACCTAAAGTGGTGACGTTTGTAACCTCAGGCACTAGGATCAGTTAAAAAATACTTTAGGTACCTATTAGTGAAAAATGGTATAGGTTGGGCACTTATTTTGATATTAAGCCAAATAGAAAACATATTTGTCAATATTTGTTGATTTTTCTAATATGACATTTTAAATTAAATAATTTTAAAAATAAAAAAAATACACATTTAGTGAGACAGAAAGAGTAATAAACAGTTGAAATGCCTCCTATACCATTCACATTATTTTATATTTTTTATTAAAAATAATTAGGCTTATGTAACCCCTTAGACTTGACCTAGATAGTAAACCCGAATCTAGGCGGTCAAATATTGTATTCATAGAGCATTGTCAGATTCAAAGCACATTTAAAATCCATTTTAGTAAATATATACGGTTAACGGTAAAATAAGAAAAAACATAAATATATATATATATATATATATATATATATATATATATATATACATACACATATACATGTCATCATAATTTTGTATGAAAATGTGGTCAAAATAAAATTATCGGTATACAGATACATACAGACGATAATAATACACGTGTCGCCAAAATATAACAGAGATGGCGTAGAAAATATACAATGATACAAAAATGTAGAATGGTTGAACCTCTTAATGCTAAGTCTTCTAGTCTATTGTCAGATAGGATCTGAAAAGTTAAAAATTAAGGAATGAACTAAAACGATCAGTGTGCTCCTTGCGGTATATAAAAACATACATATAAAATATTTCGGTAAAAGTTTATTTATAAAACATAATTTTAAAACATGAACACTACCCCCATCCGAACACCAGAATGTGCATGTTCCCCTGAACCATACACCTACTTGTACGCCTGGTAAGGACCTTATACTGATAGCATAAGGGCATGCGGTAAGGTCTTAACCAATGCACAAATCAGAGGTGCCTGAGGTAAGATCTTAGAAGTTAGAGACTAGATACTTCATCCAATTATACCCCTTGTGATAGTAAATACACATAAATTTGAGTGAAATCAATAATTTAATTTAATAAAACATTAAAGCATGCCATTTTTCAGAATCAGATACATAAAATATGTTAATCAGAGATCATGCCAGAATATACGATAAATCAGATATCAGAAGTCATAGTATGGGGTAAAACATATTTCATGCTGTCATAATATTTAAATTTTCAAAACAGTTCAGACAAATGATTTAAAATAGTACTGTAACACCAATAGGAACACACTTGTACCGATCTGAGAAGTTTGGGATGGTAGCGGACTCTCGGGTCTACCTATCATGATCAGCAGTAGCACTAGACCCTACGAATCAGGGAAACTATCTCAAAATCCTAACAAAAAATAAATAATAAACCTTAATTAAATAATTTACGAAAACGTACTAGCCGCTCTCAAAGAACATATAATGTGCTAGTTTATCGGACGGGAAGTATTGGATCTGATCGATATCGTTCAGGTGAATCACTGGTACCTTCACGAAAATATAGCTTCAGATTAATTTAATAATCAAATCCCAAATAATACACAGAAATGCTTAAAATACTAAGCATTTTTTAATTAACAAGCTCGATACGGGGCTTTCAGATGAAAATTTAGAAAAATGGACCCGGGATGTCAAAAAAATCAAGAAAAAGGTTTTAAGAAAAAGTCAACTTTGGTCAATAGTTAACGTCGGTCAACGGTTAACGACGACGATTAAACGACGTCCAAAATGATAGGTGCAGTGTGATGCAGCTCAGCGTAGTACCGTGCGGATAGACCGATTCAGTATGATTTAGCTCGTCTTGACACATTTTGGGTAAGCTCGGTGCGGCTCGGTTCGGTTCGATTGGATCAATTCAGTTTGGGGCGATCCAGTTGGGGCAGTTCCATATTTGGGCCAAATCATATTTGGGTATGGGCTGAATGGATCGAACGAGTCAGATGCGGTATGGATCGGGTCAGGCGGGTCGATTTGACTTGCTTCTAGAAGCAACCAAGCGGTGAACTTCCCCCACGCACAGTGGCGGCGTGTGTGATAGTGTTTGGTGATGGAAAATTACAAAAAAAATAAATTATAAATTTTTTTTCCAAGTATTTTAAGGCACTTACCAACCTCGATTCACAATGGTGAACAACGAAGAGCTCGATATGACTAATTAAAAACTTGTTATCGCTTACACCTCCTTATACTGACAACTCTGACTACAAGGTGACCACTGTTGGACTCAGGACGACACCACATACATGATGGTATGGGCGGTGCACTAAATAAAACAACGGTCGGTGATAAATTGAAGATCAAAGTTTTACCAGGATAAGTTTGCTGAAAATGGAAAGCTTGGAGAGAGAAAATATAATTTCCAAATAAGGAAACTTTCAGGAAAAATGGGTTTTATACCCACCACACTTAGAAAATGGCTAAATTATGTCATAAGCCCTTCAAGCTTAGAACTTTTAGATTTTGGACCTGAAAGTAATTAAAATTCCATTTCGGTCTCTAAATTTTACCAAAATTTCAAATAAATTCTCAAAATAAATTAAGAAAAATTTTAATCCCAGAATTAGGGTGTGACAACTCACTCCCTAAATGAAATTTCATCCTCAAAATTTACTCGGTCTGAATAGATGCGAGAATAGAGCCTCCATGGGCATTCTTTGTAAATTTGGTTAAACTCTAAGGATAGACCTGCAGGAATATGAATTGTCATAGAACTCTAGGTATTCTCAATCGAAATATCGAGACTTACAGATACAGTATGTGATACAAAAGAATGGGTAGAACCAGAATCAGATAAGGTATAATACGAAACTAAATAAATAATGAAGGTACCTACAATCACATCAAGCTCATCGCAATCCTGTCGATGTTTAGAAGTATATACCAATCTAGGTTGTTTGGCCTCAGTCTGAGCTGTACCCCTACCCTGAGAAGGTCGGTCCCTACTAACAGGCCCATATACTCTCTGCTGACTATGACCCCCAACTGAAGTCTGAACTATACTATAAGTACGAACGGATGTCTGAAAGGTGGAAGCTAACTTTGAACAATCCCTCAAGAAATGGTCTCCATATCCACATCTAAAATAAGTACTCATCTTATTTTTGCACTTTCCAAATTGATGTCTCCCACAGTACTCAGACGTAGGTAAAGACGATACTCTAGAAGAACCACCATAACTATAAACTAAAATTGTTATAGTATGTGACGCTTTAGGTCTGGATATGAGAAGACTCGTCCCTACCTCTCTTATTGGTACGTGCAGAAACATCACCAAAACCAGAAGATCCCCTGAATCGATCTCTATCTCCATCTCGGTCTCTATCCCTTATACGCTCCATACCCACTCGTTTCATCTCCTCTATAGTATTGGCTATCTCTACCAAGGTATCAAAGTCCCTCTTTCAATGGGTAGCAATTTGATCCCTAATCTCATATCTCAATCTATTTTCAAACCTCAAGTAGATATCTACCTCGATGTCCACCAAACCTGAAGCATATCGACTCAGTCTGATAAACTCGATCTCATAATCCATAACAGACATATCATCCTACTTCAAACTCCTGACGTCGCTTATGTAAGTATCTCTCTCCGATGTAGCGACTCTGGAAATGTTCCTTGAAAAGATCCCAAGTCAATTGATCCCTCGAAATACTTCTGGAAATTGAATTTCACCATCTCATCATTTTCATCCTAAGCAAAGCTAGTGCTCCCTTCAACTTCTATTCGGGCCTCAGCTACATATCGTCTATAATCCTCTCGATGTCCTCCAACCAGTACTCATCATCTGTCAGAGGTCCCCCATTCATGCCCTCAAACGAAACCACTCCAGTAGCATCCAGAGACATAGATATATCCACAACAGACATATTAGAGGAGCTCTACCTGCCCTCTGAAACATGCGATAAATAACTTTGCTTATGGCACCTTGATCAATCTCAACATACTTGTCCTTAGTAATGGAGGGTCTTACACAAGTGCGACCGGATCCTATCGGAAGGTAGACAGATGAAATCGCAGAGCAAGGGGATCTTTAACTAATGACGGATTATCTAAAGAAAAAGAAGGTTAAGTCGCTCGCCCACGACCTTGGTAACGACCTATCCTACGACCTCTAGCACTCATCATATCAGATCTAATAGGCTGTATAGAAAGAATTTAAACCTAAGTTAGATTGGCATCATAAATCTCAAATTTATTTAAAACTCATAAAATAAGGTGACACAGTGTTTGTAAATGTTAGAAAATATCTTTAAAAATATGGTATTTAGACTCATCCATAGTTCGAGTGTTTAAAATTGAAAGTTCTAATACCTCCAAATGTAACCCTCTAAACCCGACCTAAATGGTAGACCTGAATCTAGGCGGTCACATATCATATTCAGAAATCATTTTAAGATTCAAAACACATTTAAAATCCATTTCGGTAAATAAATATGATTAACGGTAAAATACGAAAATACATAACAATATATATATATACACTTCATCATAATTTCGTATATAATTGTGATCAGAACAAATTATCGGTATACAGATACACACAGAAGAGAATAAAACATGTATCACTAAAATATAACAGAGATGGCGTAGAAAATATACAGTGGTACAAAAATGTAGAATGGTCAAACGTCCTAATGCCAAGTCTGCTAGCCTACTATCAGATAGTATCTAAAAATTTAAAAATTAAAGAATAAGCTTAAAAGCTAAGTGTGCTCCTTGCGGTGTATAAAAACATATAGATAAAATATTTTGGTAAAAGTTTATTTATAAAACATGATTTTAAAACATGAACACTACCACCATCCGAACATCAAAATATGCAAGTTCCCCTAAACCATACATCCACTTGTACGCCCGGTAAGGACCTTATACTGATAGCATAAGGGTATGCGGTAAGGTATTGGCCAATGCACAAAGCATAGTTGCATGCGGTAAGGTCTTACAAGTCATATATTAGGCCTCAGATACTTCCTCCAATTATATCCCCAGTGATAGTAAATACACAAGAATTTGCGTGAAAACAATAATTTAATTTAATAAAACATTAAAGAATGCCATTTTTCAGAATCACATACAGAAAATACAATAATCAAAGATCATGCTAGAATATACGATAAATCAGATATCAGAAGTCAGAGTATGCAGTAAAACATATTTCATGCAGTCAGAATATTTAAATTTTCAAAATAGTTTAGACAGATGATTTAAAATAGTAATGTAACACCAATAGGAACACACCTGTACTAATCTGAGAAGTATGGGATGGTAGCCAACTCTCGGGTCTACCTATCACGATCGACGACAACACTAGACCCTACAAATAAAAAAAAGTATCTCAAAATCTAACAGAAAATAAACAATAAACCTTAATTAAATAATTTATGAAAACCTACTAGTCACTCTCGAAGAATGTGTAACGTGGTGGTCTGTCAGACGGGAAGTACCGGATCTGGTCGACCTTCGTTCAGGTGAATCACTGGTACCTTCACGAAAATATAGTCTTAGATTAATTCCATAATCAAATCCCAAATAAATAAACAAAACTGTTAAAAATACTAATCATTTTTGGATAAACATGCTTAATTTGGGGCTTTCAGATCAGAATTTGAAAAAACAAACCATAAAATTAGACTCGGGACATCGAAAAAGTCAAGAAAAAGGTTTTCGAAAAAAGTCAACTCTGGTTAACGGTCAACGATGGCAATAACGATGTGATGCGGTACGGTGCCGCTCAGCACAGTACGATACTGATTGACCAGTTTAGTCCGATTCGACTCGGCTCGATACAGTTCAAGTCAGCTCAGTACAGCTCGGTTCAGTTCAGTTGGACCGATTCAGGTTGGGGAGGTTCGATATTTTTTCTGGATCATATTTGGGTCTGGGCTGAATGGATTAGACGGGTCAAATGCGGTACGGATCGGGTTAGACGGGCGGGTCAACGGGCCAGTCAGCAGGTCGGTTTGACCCGCTTCTAGAACCCACCAAGCGGTAGACTTACCCCACGCGTAACGACGAGGGGTGCGTGCGGCAGTGTTTGGTGACGAAAAAATTACAAAAATTACAAAAATTATTTTCAAGCGTTTTAAGGAACTTACCAACTTTGGTTCTCAACGGCGAACAGTGGAGAGCTCAATAACAACTCGTCAGAAACTTATTATCGTTCACCCCTCCTCACGTCGACTACTGTGACTATAAGGCGACCACCATTGGAATCAGGACTACACCAAAGACATGATGGTATGGGCGGTGAACTAAACGTAGCAACGGTCGGTGGTAAATTGGCGATCAAAGTTTTCTTGGGATAAGTTTACTAAAAATGGAAAGCTTGAAGAAAGAAAATCTAATTTTCAAACGAGGAAACTTTAGGAAAAATGGGTTTTATAGCCACCATACTTAAAAAATGGATAAATTATGCCATAAGTCCCTCAAGCTTAGAACTTTCAGATTTTGGACCTGAAATTAATTAAAATTCCATTTTGGTTTTTAAATTTTACCAAAAATTCAAATTAATTCCATTGGAATCAGGACTACACCAAAGACATGATGGTATGGGCGGTGAACTAAACGTAGCAACGGTCGACGGTAAATTGGCGATCAAAGTTTTCCTGGGATAAGTTTACTAAAAATGGAAAGCTTGAAGAAAGAAAATATAATTTTCAAACGAGGAAACTTTAGGAAAAATGGGTTTTATAGCCACCACACTTAAAAAATGGATAAATTATGCCATAAGTCCCTCAAGCTTAGAACTTTCAGATTTTGGACCTGAAATTAATTAAAATTCCATTTTGGTTTTTAAATTTTACCAAAAATTCAAATTAATCCTCAAAATAAATTAAGAAAAATTTTAACCCCAAAATTGGGGTGTAATAGATTAAATGTAAAAAAGGTGCCATCGTATGCCTTTGGTTCCGGTTGAATGCCTAACGTTTATTTCGTTTCAGTTTGGTGCTTAACGTTTTATTCTATAACTCAAATTGGGTCAGGTCGTGACGAACCGTTAAGTTTGCCGTTAAGTGACACATGTCACAACCTGGAAATTTTACAATTTTTATTTAAAATTAAAAAAATTATATATATATATATATTAAAAATAAAACCCAAAATTTGAAATAAACTCAAAACTTTGAAAACCTTCATTTCAACCCATAAGCCCACGTTGGACATCGTCTTTTGCCATCGACGAACCTCCACCCGACCTCCCCTCCACTCAGTGACCAAAACCCTAATGAAATCATGAATGACCGATGGTTGATAAACCGTCGAAATTGCGTGGGATCGCGATTTTCATCCTAGGGTTCGCGGGGTATAAAACATTGATTCATCATCGATCGATCGTCGACCGGTAATGATTTTATGGGGTTTTGGTCACTGATGGGAGCTTCATCGACGGTAAAAGATGGCGGTCGATGTGGGTTTAGGGTTGAAATGAAGATTTTCAAAGTTTTGGATTTATTTTAAAATTTGAGTTTTCTTTTAATATATATATATAATTTTTTAATTTTAAATAATTTTTTTTAAAATTACCAGGTTGTGATACGTGTCACTTAACAGCCAAGCTTAATGGTCCGTCATGGCATGATCCAATTTGAGTTACAGAATGAAACCTTAGATACCAAACTGAAACAAAATAAATGTTAGACACTAAATTAGAACCAAAGGCATATGTTGGGCACCTTTTGTATATTTAAGCCAAAAAATTATTTAAAATGAGCTATAATTGAATTGAATTTCCTTTTTTTTTTTGAAAAAAATTGATTTCGTTTTATGTATACTGGTCGAATCTTTAAAAGCTTGAGATTTGGTGCTTTTTTTCTTTCTAATTTTTTAATTCATGCTTTTCGGTTCTCGATTTCTCCACACGGATCATTCCTTGGTTCTAGGGTTTTCACTCTGCGATTTCATCGATTCTCTCTTTCTCTCGTATTGGCCGCTTATTGTAAGTCTCAATCTTCCTATTTTTTTCCTTTTTTTTTGAATAATTTGTTTCTTATTGTTCATGTTTGTTTGGTGAAGCCATTCATTAGCTGATTCATTGTTTGTTTGCTTAGGGAAAAATTTCAGGTTTACTTCACTGCCAAGTTTTTCTTTATTTTATTCGTGATCCTAAAAATAGTTATGCGTTTTAGCTGTTTTAATTTTACTATGTTCTCTCGGTAGCCGAACAGCGCATCGCATTTGTATAGATCACGTGATCAATTGAATTGATTTTTCCGCACTTTGCTTTTATATTGTAAAATTCAATATGATGTCCCTTTTTGATTTTATGCTTTATAAATCACTGGCTCTAGGAATTCATTATTACTTATTTTGCAGGTATTGTTTATTTTCCTTCTTGGCTCTGATCAAGGCACTGTAGTTTCTGTATTACTTGGATACTAGTGATTTGGATAAGCGGTTTTTCTCTATATATGTTTTTGGTTCTTTGAGGAGGAAAAAGAAGGCGCTTGGAGGATTGCTGTAAGACTAGAAGTGAACCTAATGAGATTGTGTAACAAGTACGGATATGGATAATGATATGAATCTAGATTTCTATAGTTAACATATAGCAAGTTTTTCATTTTTTCGGGTAACGAGTCTTGGTATTGATATTTATATTTGGGACTAGCGGGTGTGGTGCTTTTCAGCTACATTAGAATGCTATAATATAAGTTTGAAGATGGATGAAGGACGAATGTTGCATCCCAGTTGGATGGACAACAATCCAGCTGAAATGGCGGTTGATTCACGGTTCTTCATTTTCTCGTGTTATTGCTGGACTAGTTGGTATTTTAACTATAGTTTATACAGCTTTCCAGTGGAGAATAAATATCAACTTAAGTTGGATGAAAGCTGGTTCTAGGTCAAAGAAAAATCCTAAGGCCAAGCATAAGGTTCCTGTAGCTCCTCATACTTGGGAGTTGGAATCTGTATCCCGCGCAAAGAACTTAAATTGCTGTGCTTGCTTAAAGCCAATGTCACCTTCTCAAACCCTAGGGCCTATGATGTCTTCTGATACTTTCATTCATCGTTGTACCATCTGTGGCACAGTGGCACACTTGAGCTGCTCTTCAAGTGCACACAAGGATTGCAAGTGTGTATCTATGATTGGCTTTAATCACGTGATGCATCAGTGGGCAGATTGGCAGATCTTACTGATCAGCGTGATGAAGCTTCATTCTGTAGCTATTGTGAAGAGTCATGTAGCGGGTCTTTCCTTGGTGGATCTCCTATATGGTTTTGCTTGTGGTGCCAACGACTCCTACACGTGGACTGTCACAGTATGTTGACGAAAACGGGTAAAGAAAACGAAAGAACACGAGAATTTTACGAGGTTCGGCAATGTGCTTACGTCCTCGGTGCCTAGGCGGCGCTAGAATTTTATTCAATAATATTTTAGGTCTAGGTTACATCTCTATTTATAATAGAAAACCCTGGTACATAATTACAAAATTAACCCTGTACCGTACCGCGGGGGCACTGGTATATTTATGAGCCATACCTAACAAATCTCCACCTTGGCGAATATCCTGCCCCTTGGAAACTTCAATGTGGGTTGGGTTACCTTGCTTCTTTAACAACTCGAAACATTCAACAAGTCCAAGCAATGCTTAAACTTGTCTGTCGTAACTGGCTTGGTGAACATATCAGCGGCATTCTCATCAGTATGTACCTTCTGAAACAAAACCTCTCCAGATGCAACCAACTCTCTGATCTTGTGGAACCTTACATCAATATGTTTAGTTCTAGCACGATACACCTGATTCTTAGCCAAGTGAATAGCACTTTGATTATCACAAAGCAACTGAACTCCACCTTGTTGAACACCCAACTCCTTCACTAAACCAGTAAGCCATAAAGCTTCTTTTGCAGCTTCAGCCGCTGCCATGTATTCAGCTTCAGTTGTAGATAGTGCCACGACAGATTGAACAGTAGACTTCCAGCAAATAGGCCCTCCACCAAGAGTAAACACATACCCTGTCGTAGATCTTCTATTATCCAAGTCACCTGCATAATCTGAATCCACATATCCTACAACCAAAGGATTATCCCGCTGACTCCCAAAAACAATTCCATGTCCCACAGTACCCTTTAAGTACCGAAAGATCCACTTGACTGCATCCCAATGTTGCTTACCAGGTTTAGACATGTACTTACAAACTTGACTAACAGCATGAGCTAAATCAGGACGAGTACATACCATCGCATACATCAAGCAGCCAACAGCATTAGAATACGGAACCTTTGCCATATTTTCAGCTTCCTTATCTGTCTTAGGACACTGTTCTGATGAGAGCTTAAAGTGATTCGCCAATGGAGTGCTAACTGGTTTCGCGCTGCTCATCGCAAACCTTTCTAGCATTTTCTCAACATAACCTCGTTGAGATAGCCGCAGTTTCCTTGAGTCTCTGTCCCTGCAAATTTCCATTCCAAGAATTTCTTTGCAGCACCTAAATCTTTCATATCAAATTCCTGACTCAATAAAGTTTTCAAACCGATAACATCATCCATGTTCTTCGCAGCAATCAACATATCATCAACATACAGTAATAGAAAAATAAAAGAAACATCATCAAGGCTCTTAACATAGACACAACAATCATACTCACATCGGTTGTAGCCAATCTTGATCATATAGGAGTTAAACCGTTTATACCACTGTCTCGGAGACTGTTTTAACCCGTACAAAGATTTCTTCAATCTGCAAACTAAATGCTCGTTTCCAGGTTGAGTGAAACCTTCAGGTTGCCGCATGTAGATCTGCTCCTCTAAATCACCATGCAAAAAAGCAGTTTTAACATCCATCTGCTCTAAATGCAAATCCCAACTAGCCACCAATGCAAGTACTGCTCGGATTGAAGTGTGCCTGACCACAGGAGAAAAGATTTCATCATAATCAACTCCTTTCTGCTGTGAAAAACCCTTCGCTACCAAATGAGCCTTGAACTTCTCCCCCTCTTTTTCTGTTACTGCTGGTTTCTTCTTATACACCCATTTGCAACCAATCGGCTTCTTACCCTCAGGAAGGGGAACTAACTCCCATGTGCGATTGTGATTCAAAGACTCCATCTCCTCAACCATGGCTGCCATCCACTTGTCGTTTTCCTGACTAGTAACGGCATCATGAAAAGTAACTGGATCATCACTGCTAACAGTAAGTGCAAAAGATACCAAGTCTTCAAAACCCAATTTGTTCGGAGGCTTTATATTCGTCCGTCTCACCCTGTCTCTGGCGAGACTATAATCCTGCAAATCATCCGTAGTGGAACCACCAGAAGTCGGTTGAGAAGTTTCTGGTTTCTCAACTGGAAACTGCTCGAAATCTACCACTGTCGTGTCTTGCTTCTGCTGCAACATAGACTGTTCATCAAAAACGACATCTCTACTAATCACAACTTTCTTCGCAACTGGATCCCAGAACTTGAATCCTTTGACACCTTTCTTGTAACCCAGAAAAATGCACTCCTTCGATTTTGCATCAAGTTTGGATCTCTCATCAGCAGGTACATGCACATAAGCAGGACAACCAAAAATCCGTAAGTTATCAAAACTAACATCATGACCAGTCCATACCTCTTCTGCAACTTTCCCAGCCAGCGATGCCCTTGGCGATCTGTTGATAAGGTAACACGCCATGTTAACAGCCTCAGCCCAGAAGTGTTTGGGAAGCCCCGCATTCAACCGCAAACATCTGGCTCTTTCATTCAACGACCTGTTCATTCGTTCCGCAACACCATTCTGTTGTGCTGTCTTGCGCACTGTAAAATGCCTCTGAATCCCATGCTCCTTACAGAATTGTAGGAACTGTGAATCTGTGTACTCCGTACCATTGTCAGACCGCAAACACTTGATTTTTCGTCCTGTTTGGTTTTCTACCTCAGCTTTCCACAGCTTGAACTTCTCAAAAACTTCAGATTTCTGTTTCAAAAAATACACCCAAACTTTCCGTGAAAAATCATCAATAAAAGTAACATAGTACCTAGATCCACCCAAAGACGATGTCGTGGAAGGCCCCCATACATCAGAATGCACATAATCAAGAATCCCTTGAGTTGTGTGCTTCGCAGTCTTGAAACGGACTTTAGTCTGTTTACCAAGAACACAATACTTGCAAAAATCGAGCTTACAGCTTTTGACACCATGCAACAAGTTTCTCTTGTGTAATTCTGCCATACCACGTTCACTAAGATGAGCGAGGCGCATATGCCACAATTTTGTCGTATCATCACAGGACTCAACAGAGTGAACTCCACCTGCAACGGTACTCCCTAACAATCTGTAGATATTCCCTGCAGTCATCTTGCCTTTCATCACAGTCAATGCTCCTTTAACAATCCGAATGGTTTCCCTATCCTCGTCAGCCTTAGGGATAAAACCATTCTTGTGCAAAGTGCCCAAGGAAATCAAATTCTTCTTCAAGTCTGGGATATGTCGAACACCACTCAACGTCCGAACGGAGCCATCGTGCAACTTAATTCTGACATCACCAATACCAACAATATTGCAACATCGATCATCACCCAAATAAACCGAACCAGAATTAACCGGCCTGTATGTCGAAAACCATTCCCTATTTGGCGTGATGTGATAAGAACATCCAGAATCAAGAATCCAAGCATCCGTCAATTGTGTCGTTGAAATAGAAAGCATATCACCCTCACTGCAATCAGAAGTATCATCCTCGACCACGTTCACAGACTTGGATGAGCCATCACGCTTCTCATCAGTCTGCTTTTTCAACTTCGGACAGTCTCGCTTCATATGTCCCGCCTCCTTGCACTTGTAACAGTGAATCGTCTTCTTATCCCTGGATTTGGATCTGGAATTCCGCTTCTCGGACCCTGCCTTCTCTGGCTTCCGTCCACGATCTCGATTACCCTTGACATATAAGCTATCGGCTTGAGAGCTTTCCCCTGCATTCTGCTTCCGCTGGTTGTGAGCCAACAAGGCTGCAGTAATCTCCTCAACGTTGATAGTCTCTTTCCCATATGTAAGAGTAGTCACCATGTGTTCGTAAGAGGAAGGCAACGAACACAACAGAATCATCGCTCTGTCTTCATCCTCAATTTTCACATCAAGCCGAGCCAGATCAGAAATGATTTGATTGAAGACATTCATGTGTTGCGCCAAATCGTGATCGTCCTGCATCTTCAGCCCATACAGCCGCTGCTTCAGATACAGTTTTGTCGTTAAGAATTTGGACATAAACTGACTTTCCAACTTCCTCCAAATTTCGTCTGGAGACGATTGATGCATGACGTGATACATGACCTCGTCCGCCAAGCATAATCGTATGGTTCCTGCCGCTCGCTGCTGCAATTCTTCCCAATCTTCCTCATCCATCGACGCCGGCTTTGTAGGTCGCAAAGCCTTCAAGATCCCTTGCTGCGCCAATAGATCCTTCACCCTCGTTTTCCATAATCCGAAGTTACCCTGACCATCGAATTTCGCGACTTCGAATTTTGCTCCTGACATCTGATACCAATTGTTGACAAAAACGGGTAAAGAAAACGAAAGAACACGAGAATTTTACGAGGTTCGGCAATGTGCTTACGTCCTCGGTGCCTAGGCGGCGCTAGAATTTTATTCAATAATATTTTAGGTCTAGGTTACATCTCTATTTATAATAGAAAACCCTGGTACATAATTACAAAATTAACCCTGTACCGTACCGCGGGGGCACTGGTATATTTATGAGCCATACCTAACAAATCTCCACCTTGGCGAATATCCTGCCCCTTGGAAACTTCAATGTGGGTTGGGTTACCTTGCTTCTTTAACAACTCGAAACATTCAACAAGTCCAAGCAATGCTTAAACTTGTCTGTCGTAACTGGCTTGGTGAACATATCAGCGGCATTCTCATCAGTATGTACCTTCTGAAACAAAACCTCTCCAGATGCAACCAACTCTCTGATCTTGTGGAACCTTACATCAATATGTTTAGTTCTAGCACGATACACCTGATTCTTAGCCAAGTGAATAGCACTTTGATTATCACAAAGCAACTGAACTCCACCTTGTTGAACACCCAACTCCTTCACTAAACCAGTAAGCCATAAAGCTTCTTTTGCAGCTTCAGCCGCTGCCATGTATTCAGCTTCAGTTGTAGATAGTGCCACGACAGATTGAACAGTAGACTTCCAGCAAATAGGCCCTCCACCAAGAGTAAACACATACCCTGTCGTAGATCTTCTATTATCCAAGTCACCTGCATAATCTGAATCCATATATCCTACAACCAAAGGATTATCCCGCTGACTCCCAAAAACAATTCCATGTCCCACAGTACCCTTTAAGTACCGAAAGATCCACTTGACTGCATCCCAATGTTGCTTACCAGGTTTAGACATGTACTTACAAACTTGACTAACAGCATGAGCTAAATCAGGACGAGTACATACCATCGCATACATCAAGCAGCCAACAGCATTAGAATACGGAACCTTTGCCATATTTTCAGCTTCCTTATCTGTCTTAGGACACTGTTCTGATGAGAGCTTAAAGTGATTCGCCAATGGAGTGCTAACTGGTTTCGCGCTGCTCATCGCAAACCTTTCTAGCATTTTCTCAACATAACCTCGTTGAGATAGCCGCAGTTTCCTTGAGTCTCTGTCCCTGCAAATTTCCATTCCAAGAATTTTCTTTGCAGCACCTAAATCTTTCATATCAAATTCCTGACTCAATAAAGTTTTCAAACCGATAACATCATCCATGTTCTTCGCAGCAATCAACATATCATCAACATACAGTAATAGAAAAATAAAAGAACCATCATCAAGGCTCTTAACATAGACACAGCAATCATACTCACATCGGTTGTAGCCAATCTTGATCATATAGGAGTTAAACCGTTTATACCACTGTCTCGGAGACTGTTTTAACCCGTACAAAGATTTCTTCAATCTGCAAACTAAATGCTCGTTTCCAGGTTGAGTGAAACCTTCAGGTTGCCGCATGTAGATCTGCTCCTCTAAATCACCATGCAAAAAAGCAGTTTTAACATCCATCTGCTCTAAATGCAAATCCCAACTAGCCACCAATGCAAGTACTGCTCGGATTGAAGTGTGCCTGACCACAGGAGAAAAGATTTCATCATAATCAACTTCTTTCTGCTGTGAAAAACCCTTCGCTACCAAACGAGCCTTGAACTTCTCCCCCTCTTTTTCTGTTACTGCTGGTTTCTTCTTATACACCCATTTGCAACCAATCGGCTTCTTACCCTCAGGAAGGGGAACTAACTCCCATGTGCGATTGTGATTCAAAGACTCCATCTCCTCAACCATGGCTGCCATCCACTTGTCGTTTTCCTGACTAGTAACGGCATCATGAAAAGTAACTGGATCATCACTGCTAACAGTAAGTGCAAAAGATACCAAGTCTTCAAAACCCAATTTGTTCGGAGGCTTTATATTCGTCCGTCTCACCCTGTCTCTGGCGAGACTATAATCCTGCAAATCATCCGTAGTGGAACCACCAGAAGTCGGTTGAGAAGTTTCTGGTTTCTCAACTGGAAACTGCTCGAAATCTACCACTGTCGTGTCTTGCTTCTGCTGCAACATAGACTGTTCATCAAAAACGACATCTCTACTAATCACAACTTTCTTCGCAACTGGATCCCAGAACTTGAATCCTTTGACACCTTTCTTGTAACCCAGAAAAATGCACTCCTTCGATTTTGCATCAAGTTTGGATCTCTCATCAGCAGGTACATGCACATAAGCAGGACAACCAAAAATCCGTAAGTTATCAAAACTAACATCATGACCAGTCCATACCTCTTCTGCAACTTTCCCAGCCAGCGATGCCCTTGGCGATCTGTTGATAAGGTAACACGCCATGTTAACAGCCTCAGCCCAGAAGTGTTTGGGAAGCCCCGCATTCAATCGCAAACATCTGGCTCTTTCATTCAACGACCTGTTCATTCGTTCCGCAACACCATTCTGTTGTGGTGTCTTGCGCACTGTAAAATGCCTCTGAATCCCATGCTCCTTACAGAATTGTAGGAACTGTGAATCTGTGTACTCCGTACCATTGTCAGACCGCAAACACTTGATTTTTCGTCCTGTTTGGTTTCTACCTCAGCTTTCCACAGCTTGAACTTCTCAAAAACTTCAGATTTCTGTTTCAAAAAATACACCCAAACTTTCCGTGAAAAATCATCAATAAAAGTAACATAGTACCTAGATCCACCCAAAGACGATGTCGTGGAAGGCCCCCATACATCAGAATGCACATAATCAAGAATCCCTTGAGTTGTGTGCTTCGCAGTCTTGAAACGGACTTTAGTCTGTTTACCAAGAACACAATACTTGCAAAAATCGAGCTTACAGCTTTTGACACCATGCAACAAGTTTCTCTTGTGTAATTCTGCCATACCACGTTCACTAAGATGAGCGAGGCGCATATGCCACAATTTTGTCGTATCATCACAGGACTCAACAGAGTGAACTCCACCTGCAACGGTACTCCCTAACAATCTGTAGATATTCCCTGCAGTCATCTTGCCTTTCATCACAGTCAATGCTCCTTTAACAATCCGAATGGTTTCCCTATCCTCGTCAGCCTTAGGGATAAAACCATTCTTGTGCAAAGTGCCCAAGGAAATCAAATTCTTCTTCAAGTCTGGGATATGTCGAACACCACTCAACGTCCGAACGGAGCCATCGTGCAACTTAATTCTGACATCACCAATACCAACAATATTGCAACATCGATCATCACCCAAATAAACCGAACCAGAATTAACCGGCCTGTATGTCGAAAACCATTCCCTATTTGGCGTGATGTGATAAGAACATCCAGAATCAAGAATCCAAGCATCCGTCAATTGTGTCGTTGAAATAGAAAGCATATCACCCTCACTGCAATCAGAAGTATCATCCTCGACCACGTTCACAGACTTGGATGAGCCATCACGCTTCTCATCAGTCTGCTTTTTCAACTTCGGACAGTCTCGCTTCATATGTCCCGCCTCCTTGCACTTGTAACAGTGAATCGTCTTCTTATCCCTGGATTTGGATCTGGAATTCCGCTTCCCGGACCCTGCCTTCTCTGGCTTCCGTCCACGATCTCGATTACCCTTGACATATAAGCTATCGGCTTGAGAGCTTTCCCCTGCATTCTGCTTCCGCTGGTTGTGAGCCAACAAGGCTGCAGTAATCTCCTCAACGTTGATAGTCTCTTTCCCATATGTAAGAGTAGTCACCATGTGTTCGTAAGAGGAAGGCAACGAACACAACAGAATCATCGCTCTGTCTTCATCCTCAATTTTCACATCAAGCTGAGCCAGATCAGAAACGATTTGATTGAAGACATTCACGTGTTGCGCCAAATCGTGATCGTCCTGCATCTTCAGCCCATACAGCCGCTGCTTCAGATACAGTTTTGTCGTTAAGGATTTGGACATAAACTGACTTTCCAACTTCCTCCAAATTTCGTCTGGAGACGATTGATGCATGACGTGATACATGACCTCGTCCGCCAAGCATAATCGTATGGTTCCTGCCGCTCGCTGCTGCAATTCTTCCCAATCTTCCTCATCCATCGACGCCGGCTTTGTAGGTCGCAAAGCCTTCAAGATCCCTTGCTGCGCCAATAGATCCTTCACCCTCGTTTGCCATAATCCGAAGTTACCCTGACCATCGAATTTCGCGACTTCGAATTTTGCTCGTGACATCTGATACCAATTGTTGACGAAAACGGGTAAAGAAAACGAAAGAACACGAGAATTTTACGAGGTTCGGCAATGTGCTTACGTCCTCGGTGCCTAGGCGGCGCTAGAATTTTATTCAATAATATTTTAGGTCTAGGTTACATCTCTATTTATAATAGAAAACCCTGGTACATAATTACAAAATTAACCCTGTACCGTACCGCGGGGGCACTGGTATATTTATGAGCCATACCTAACAAATCTCCACCTTGGCGAATATCCTGCCCCTTGGAAACTTCAATGTGGGTTAGGTTACCTTTCTTCTTTAACAACTCGAAACATTCAACAAGTCCAAGCAATGCTTAAACTTGTCTGTCGTAACTGGCTTGGTGAACATATCAGCGGCATTCTCATCAGTATGTACCTTCTGAAACAAAACCTCTCCAGATGTAACCAACTCTCTGATCTTGTGGAACCTTACATCAATATGTTTAGTTCTAGCACGATACACCTGATTCTTAGCCAAGTGAATAGCACTTTGATTATCACAAAGCAACTGAACTCCACCTTGTTGAACACCCAACTCCTTCACTAAACTAGTAAGCCATAAAGCTTCTTTTGCAGCTTCAGCCGCTGCCATGTATTCAGCTTCAGTTGTAGATAGTGCCACGACAGATTGAACAGTAGACTTCCAGCAAATAGGCCCTCCACCAAGAGTAAACACATACCCTGTCGTAGATCTTCTATTATCCAAGTCACCTGCATAATCTGAATCCACATATCCTACAACCAAAGGATTATCCCGCTGACTCCCAAAAACAATTCCATGTCCCACAGTACCCTTTAAGTACCGAAAGATCCACTTGACTGCATCCCAATGTTGCTTACCAGGTTTAGACATGTACTTACAAACTTGACTAACAGCATGAGCTAAATCAGGACGAGTACATACCATCGCATACATCAAGCAGCCAACAGCATTAGAATACGGAACCTTTTCCATATTTTCAGCTTCCTTATCTGTCTTAGGACACTGTTCTGATGAGAGCTTAAAGTGATTCGCCAATGGAGTGCTAACTGGTTTCGCGCTGCTCATCGCAAACCTTTCTAGCATTTTCTCAACATAACCTCGTTGAGATAGCCGCAGTTTCCTTGAGTCTCTGTCCCTGCAAATTTCCATTCCAAGAATTTTCTTTGCAGCACCTAAATCTTTCATATCAAATTCCTGACTCAATAAAGTTTTCAAACCGATAACATCATCCATGTTCTTCGCAGCAATCAACATATCATCAACATACAGTAATAGAAAAATAAAAGAACCATCATCAAGGCTCTTAACATAGACACAACAATCATACTCACATTGGTTGTAGCCAATCTTGATCATATAGGAGTTAAACCATTTATACCACTGTCTCGGAGACTGTTTTAACCCGTACAAAGATTTCTTCAATCTGCAAACTAAATGCTCGTTTCCAGGTTGAGTGAAACCTTCAGGTTGCCGCATGTAGATCTGCTCCTCTAAATCACCATGCAAAAAAGCAGTTTTAACATCCATCTGCTCTAAATGCAAATCCCAACTAGCCACCAATGCAAGTACTGCTCGGATTGAAGTGTTCCTGACCACAGGAGAAAAGATTTCATCATAATCAACTCCTTTCTGCTGTGAAAAACCCTTCGCTACCAAACGAGCCTTGAACTTCTCCCCCTCTTTTTCTGTTACTGCTGGTTTCTTCTTATACACCCATTTGCAACCAATCGGCTTCTTACCCTCAGGAAGGGGAACTAACTCCCATGTGCGATTGTGATTCAAAGACTCCATCTCCTCAACCATGGCTGCCATCCACTTGTCGTTTTCCTGACTAGTAACGGCATCATGAAAAGTAACTGGATCATCACTGCTAACAGTAAGTGCAAAAGATACCAAGTCTTCAAAACCCAATTTGTTCGGAGGCTTTATATTCGTCCGTCTCACCCTGTCTCTGGCGAGACTATAATCCTGCAAATCATCCGTAGTGGAACCACCAGAAGTCGGTTGAGAAGTTTCTGGTTTCTCAACTGGAAACTGCTCGAAATCTACCACTGTCGTGTCTTGCTTCTGCTGCAACATAGACTGTTCATCAAAACGACATCTCTACTAATCACAACTTTCTTCGCAACTGGATCCCAGAACTTGAATCCTTTGACACCTTTCTTGTAACCCAGAAAAATGCACTCCTTCGATTTTGCATCAAGTTTGGATCTCTCATCAGCAGGTACATGCACATAAGCAGGACAACCAAAAATCCGTAAGTTATCAAAACTAACATCATGACCAGTCCATACCTCTTCTGCAACTTTCCCAGCCAGCGATGCCCTTGGCGATCTGTTGATAAGGTAACACGCCATGTTAACAGCCTCAGCCCAGAAGTGTTTGGGAAGCCCGCATTCAACCGCAAACATCTGGCTCTTTCATTCAACGACCTGTTCATTCGTTCCGCAACACCATTCTGTTGTGGTGTCTTGCGCACTGTAAAATGCCTCTGAATCCCATGCTCCTTACAGAATTGTAGGAACTGTGAATCTGTGTACTCCGTACCATTGTCAGACCGCAAACACTTGATTTTTCGTCCTGTTTGGTTTTCTACCTCAGCTTTCCACAGCTTGAACTTCTCAAAAACTTCAGATTTCTGTTTCAAAAAATACACCCAAACTTTCCGTGAAAAATCATCAATAAAAGTAACATAGTACCTAGATCCACCCAAAGACGATGTCGTGGAAGGCCCCCATACATCAGAATGCACATAATCAAGAATCCCTTGAGTTGTGTGCTTCGCAGTCTTGAAACGGACTTTAGTCTGTTTACCAAGAACACAATACTTGCAAAAATCGAGCTTACAGCTTTTGACACCATGCAACAAGTTTCTCTTGTGTAATTCTGCCATACCACGTTCACTAAGATGAGCGAGGCGCATATGCCACAATTTTGTCGTATCATCACAGGACTCAACAGAGTGAACTCCACCTGCAACGGTACTCCCTAACAATCTGTAGATATTCCCTGCAGTCATCTTGCCTTTCATCACAGTCAATGCTCCTTTAACAATCCGAATGGTTTCCCTATCCTCGTCAGCCTTAGGGATAAAACCATTCTTGTGCAAAGTGCCCAAGGAAATCAAATTCTTCTTCAAGTCTGGGATATGTCGAACACCACTCAACGTCCGAACGGAGCCATCGTGCAACTTAATTCTGACATCACCAATACCAACAATATTGCAACATCGATCATCACCCAAATAAACCGAACCAGAATTAACCGGCCTGTATGTCGAAAACCATTCCCTATTTGGCGTGATGTGATAAGAACATCCAGAATCAAGAATCCAAGCATCCGTCAATTGTGTCGTTGAAATAGAAAGCATATCACCCTCACTGCAATCAGAAGTATCATCCTCGACCACGTTCACAGACTTGGATGAGCCATCACGCTTCTCATCAGTCTGCTTTTTCAACTTCGGACAGTCTCGCTTCATATGTCCCGCATCCTTGCACTTGTAACAGTGAATCGTCTTCTTATCCCTGGATTTGGATCTGGAATTCCGCTTCCCGGACCCTGCCTTCTCTGGCTTCCATCCACGATCTCGATTACCCTTGACATATAAGCTATCGGCTTGAGAGCTTTCCCCTGCATTCTGCTTCCGCTGGTTGTGAGCCAACAAGGCTGCAGTAATCTCCTCAACGTTGATAGTCTCTTTCCCATATGTAAGAGTAGTCACCATGTGTTCGTAAGAGGAAGGCAACGAACACAACAGAATCATCGCTCTGTCTTCATCCTCAATTTTCACATCAAGCCGAGCCAGATCAGAAACGATTTGATTGAAGACATTCACGTGTTGCGCCAAATCGTGATCGTCCTGCATCTTCAGCCCATACAGCCGCTGCTTCAGATACAGTTTTGTCGTTAAGGATTTGGACATAAACTGACTTTCCAACTTCCTCCAAATTTCGTCTGGAGACGATTGATGCATGACGTGATACATGACCTCGTCCGCCAAGCATAATCGTATGGTTCCTGCCGCTCGCTGCTGCAATTCTTCCCAATCTTCCTCATCCATCGACGCCGGCTTTGTAGGTCGCAAAGCCTTCAAGATCCCTTGCTGCGCCAATAGATCCTTCACCCTCGTTTGCCATAATCCGAAGTTACCCTGACCATCGAATTTCGCGACTTCGAATTTTGCTCCTGACATCTGATACCAATTGTTGACGAAAACGGGTAAAGAAAATGAAAGAACACGAGAATTTTACGAGGTTCAGCAATGTGCTTACGTCCTCGGTGCCTAGGCGGCGCTATAATTTTATTCAATAATATTTTAGGTCTAGGTTACATCTCTATTTATAATAGAAAACCCTGGTACATAATTACAAAATTAACCCTGTACCGTACCGCGGGGCCTACGCCCCCGCACCCCCAACCCACATAATTTGTAACCCTACAACGAGACTTTCTTTGTAAGGAGAGTTGATGTTCGCTGCGTTCCCTTCGCTCCATCTCCTGTCCTCTTTACTGGTATATTTATGAGCCATACCTAACACAGTAGTATGTCTAACGAAACTGGTGATATTTGTGATTTAGGTCCATTTAGAAGGCTGATTCTCTCACCTCTTTATGTTAAGGAGTTGAGCCCTAATTCTGGATTTCTTAGCTCTCCCACTCATGGTGCAAATGATCTTGCTTCTTCAGTACTGGCAACCATTAGGAGTCAGAGCAAGAAGCAGCGGCATAATGGTGAAACATCTTTTGATACAGGTGGTAACAACAGCTTCTGCGACATACCCACTGAGAGTACTGCCGATATCCAAGAAAATATAAATGGTTCTTATGCAATAAAGTGCTTTATGCAAGAGAAGGTGCTAAGAGTATCATGGATAGGACAATTGCAGATTTTCCTTGGCAAGTTAGAGTAGAGGTGGATGGTGTCGAAATAGAAGTTCCTGAGGTATGGATGCTAGCATTTATTTACTTACACTTGAAAAAATATAGATAATTATGTGTTGATTGTTCGAAAGAGTTTTTCTTAAATCTTGCATAAGTTTTGAGCTTTAGAAAAAGTTTTCAATTGGAAGAATGGGTACACATAATTCTCTTGGGTTTATTAGTCCAGCCTCTTTCAAACTTGTTTTCAGTTATATGACTCTCCTTTGTTTCTTTTCCCGTGAGAAATTCGTTCCCTAATTGTTTATACGTCGACAATGGCGGAGTCAAAATTTAGATTTCAGTGTCAGAAAATTCTATTTGAGTAAATAACTATTTGCTTTTAACGCTGTAAAATTTATGATGCTGCTCTAAACCCGCATAGGATCCAGAGTGTGTACTTGTTGCAAACATCGGAAGCTACATGGGGGTTGTGGATCTTTGGCATAACGAGGATGATACGAATGATAATTTCAGTCCTCAGTCAATGCATGATAAAGTACTGGAGGTTGTCAGCATATCCTGGACTTGGCACCTCGGAAAACTGCAGCTAATCTAGTTCTTGATGAAGGCTAAGCTAATGCTTTAGCATAAACTTAACATGTATTGAAGGAATGTGAAAACAAGTTCCTTATAGTTTGATCCAATGCCCTAAAGAACTTTGTTTTGTCCCAGCATAACGGTGGTCTGCTTTTGTCTTTTTTTTTTCTTTTATGCTGGACAGCTGGAGAGTAAAGCAATAAACTGCCTTTGATCAAATTCTTAGAAGGTCCTTGCACTAGGTGTTTTTGAAGGATTTCATCCTTCTACTATAATTTGATCATTTCCAGTCCGGCAGTCCCTCTACTTCTCAAAATGTGTATTTTCAGTCTTGAGGTTAATTGTTTATTGGTAATTTGTCAAATATTTGACTTGGCTTTTTTATTACACCTTGAAACTTTTTGTTGTACAAATGGGCAAATATCCATCACGTTTAACAAAAGTAATTAGCAGCAAAAAAGGCCGTTCTTGGGACTGAAAATACACATTTTGAATTTTGAGCAGAGGGACTAGAGACAAATTATTGTAGAGACTAAATTCGTCCAAGTTTTCGTGTTTTTAGTTATAGAAACTCGGAATTGAAGTTTAGGTTATGGAGAATATCTGAGTTGTGCTACTTTGAGTTATGAACAGGTGGGGCTGTCTTGTGCTTGAAGACTTGCACAGGGACAGTCGATTAAGATACAACTCTTTGCCGCATTGCCTGTTCAAATCGATGGAGAACCTTGGTTTCAGTAGCCTTGTACATTGTCAATTTCACATCGTGGACAGGTTTTCTCTCTCTCTGTTCCTCTTGATGATATATTTTTTCATGTTTGCTATACCATTACAGCATTGGTTCCTTGTTTTAACAAGTATAAAATTCCGGCAGGCCTTCATGTTGAGGACAGCCGAGGAACCTCTAGGTCATGCAGCCGCCATAATGACCGATGTGCTCGAGACTGCCGAAACGAATCACGTGATTAACCCGTCTCAGAAGCGAGCCCTTCTTCAGGAAATGGCATTGAGGCTGACTTGATGCTGTTCTTTTATCGCACTAAATACCAATATATCGCCTCTTTTATCGCATTAAATACTAAAGAAGCCCTTCAGATGTAAAATGGGAAAAATAGGAATTTTTAGGTGAAATTTGTACCTTATTCTACACATTCCATACAATGTAATGCATACGTCTGCATATTATTACTTTTATGCAGCTATGTTTTGGGCAATATTGTTAAAATCGGACAGAATCGATCTTGGACTAGAAATCGGACGCATACATTTATGTATTGATAAGATCATTTATTATTTTCTGAAGTTTCTCTCTCTCGCCGAATTATATAATTAAGAAATCATGAACAAGAATAGAAGAGCTTATTCAATCATGTGAGAAGGAAGAATTAAGGAAAATCATGAACTAGAATAGAAGAGCTTACCCCATCATGTGAAAGGGAAGAATTCAAAATACAATTACAACTAGTTAATATAAGATTAAAAAAAAATCATGAACTAAAATAAAAGAGCTTATCCCATCATATGAAAAAGGAAGAATTCAAAATACAACTTGTTAATATAAAATTAAAAATTAAAAATTAATGAAAATTAGTTGTAATCGAAAATCTTACTAAAAACCTAACTTTATAGGTTAGACATATCAAATAATGAGAAATAAAATTTTAAAAGAGGATACAATATACATATATACAGCAAGACTAAACACTCTGACTAACAAAGCTAACTACCGTTAATTTAATTACAAAAGTTAGTTTCTAACTTCTACACTAACTTGGTGGGTGAAAGACATTTTTTACCCAACTTGGAACATAGATAAGCATGGTTAGGGATGTAAAAAGCTGAGCCTACTTATAAAACTGACTGAAACCGACTTGAGTCAAAACTGTTTGTGATATGAGTGGTGGTGATCCGAAACCGATTCGAGTCCGAACTGGTGTTGACCTGAACCCGAGTTGGACATGAAAATTGTGGATCTAAACCCAACCTGCACCTGATCTGAGAATGACCTGAACCCGAATTGAACCAATAATATGATAAACGACCTTGACCTGCATCCAACCGATATGAACTAGAACCTGAGATTAACATGGTAAATAATCGATATTACCTGACCTGCTATGAACCTGACATGTAATTGACTAAACCTATAAGTAATCCGACTTGTTATTGACTTGATCTAATATTTACCAGACTTAATATTTATCTGACATATAAGTTATAATTGATGAAGTTGTAAGATTTTGAATTTATAATAAAATATGATAATTAATATGATTACTTTTTTTAAAAGTTAAAACAAATTATTAGTTATGATAATCAAATTAATAAATTTACTTTCTATATTAATTATAATCCTTATATTATAAATCTTAATTATAATCATTAAATTAATTTCATTAAATAATTTATTTATTGAACATGATTTTATTAGATTATATAAAATTAATTTAAATATTTATAAGTTTAATTTTTTCATGTAATAATTAATTAGTGGTGGGAGAAATTTTTTTAAAAGAAAGATTATTCTTTTTTGTGGGAAATTTTGTTTGTTTGTTTTTTTTTGGGAATGAAATTGGGAAATTTTGGTACCAAATTCATTATTTTAAATTTTGGCAAATTTAAGAGGTTGGCGCCTATCATTGGTGTCCAATAAGATTTTTTAGGTTAATTAGGCCTGTACTCCTATAACAACTATTATTTTTATACTTTGTAATTTGGTTTTTAATTTCTTTCATTTTAGTCATGGTTTAATTGTAAATCTCTTCTTGAATTCTCAATTCAATGCAATTTAATCCTGCATACATTTAATTACTTTTAATTTTCTCTTCTTTCTTTAATGTGCATAATTATTAAATGTGAATGTTAATTTTAGAATCTTTTATATTTGTCACTCATGTTTAATTATATACTTACACACACATATATATATAGCACACGCACGCACGCACGCACGCACGCACGCACGCACGCACGCACGCACGCACGCACGCACGCACACACGCACACACGCACGTACATATATAAATGTATCATTGATCGTATATAATTACTCATATACTTATATGTATAATGTAACGGCATAAAGTTGGGTCTGGTAGTTAGGGTCAATTTCAGATTGATTTCCGGATTTCCGATAAAAAGGAAGAAAATTTTCTAAAATTCATATTTTGGTTTTAAAAATATTTTGGAAAGGTTTTAAGTGATTTTAGATGATTAATTTTAATTATGGAAGTTAAATTAAATGATTTGGTGATTGAATTGAAGGAATTGAAAATTATAATTTTGGTGATAATTTTGTAAATTTTCACAATGTCCAAAGTCTATGAAGCAATTATACCAAGGCTCATGTTTAGAGTTCTCCCTCCTAAATTAAAATGTTTTAATTTCCCATTTTTACCATTTTTTTTATCTAGATTCATTTTAATCTAAATTACATTTCCTTATTTGCTTGTTTTCATTCACGTGCTTTTTATTTCCTTCTCATTTTACATTTTAGTAATTTCTCTTAACTTCATCCTTCTCTCAAACAAGCTGATCAATTCTTTCTCTTTTTCTTCTTGATTTCTAAATTCACTCATCTCTTGATTTTAATTATCAAGTTTCTCTTCTCTTATATTCTTGTTTTTAAAGCTTGATCATAATGGAGTTCCATTGATGATCTCAATTTCAGTCAATTTCCAACAAGGTAAGGATATTTTACTTGGTTTTCTTTCAAGCTTCGAGGGCAAGTGACTATGTGTTAATGATTCTATTGAATTGTTGATTTAATTGAAAGGATTTCTAAGATTTCAATTGATTTTCGGAGCTAATTAATGTGTCGATGTCTTGAATTAGTTTTGAGGCTTTCTTAATGAAATTGAGTTTTTTTTGGAGTGATTATACTCATATGAAATCATTTACTCATATGAAATTGAGTTTCTTGAAAACAATGTCGATTTTTGGTATTTTTTGGGAATTCAAGAATTTAGGTTTGTAGATGTTAATTTGTGCGATTCTAGCTGGGTTAAATGTTGATTATAGTTTTTTTTATCATCTTTTAGTGTGAAGATTCGTGCGTTTTGGATTGGAGCTTTCGGAGTGACGTTTCGGTAAGGTTTTCGGTGTTTTCGACGTTTACGCTCTGTTTTAAAAACATAGGATTCTTCTTTGTTTTAGATTAGATTGTGATGTGTTAATTTGCTTTGCAAGGTTATTGTTGCGTTGTTAGTTGAGGAAACTTGGTGCTTTGAGTTTGGTGAACGTTGAGGTAGTGTTTGGAAGTGATTTCAGCTTCCAGACAGCAAGATAAGTGGCTCTTACTCTTAGGAAATGAACATGATTCAAGGTTGAGGTTTGTGTAGTGTTGCATTTTTTAATTATGATATATTGTGTTATTTGGTTAATTATGATGATGAGCTATGAATTATTTTGATTTACATATGATGTCACTTATGTCAGAAATGAGAATATAAATTATGAATGTGATGTATTGCAAATTATACATAGAATTTTGGACACGGTTTGCGAAAATCTATATATATTTTGAATGTGAATTGGATGAGCTAAACTTTCTCACTATCCAAATATGTGGGTTGATCATGACAACCATCCGTAAGTTTGTTTCAAAATGTATTTGAATCAATATGTGAAAACTATGCATCATTGACAACAACTCTTGGTGAATTGGATTAATTATCTATTGTTCTTAATAGGACCTTTGGATATGAAAGGCATGCCTAGGACATAGTACTCTATGTGTTTTGTATTAGTGTCTGATTAGGTATTATACAGGGTTCAGATGGTACATTGAGCTTTACTCTAAAAAAATACGGGATAAGGTTGGGCGGTGAGTTTGCTCTGCAATTCGTGGTTTTGGACCTATGTGAGACCATAAGCAAAACGAGAGTTGTATCGAGTCCATTTATCCAATGAGTGAGTTGTGTTTTGAATAAAAGCCATTGATCTTAAAATGGAAAAATGTGTATGATTTATGTAACCTGCCAAGGAAGGTAATTGTGCATGTGTTCTTGTGAATGCTTTTGTACTATATGGTCCTTGATATTTGTTTAATCTAGAAATCAAGTGATTTGGAACATTTTAGCTGATCATTCAAGCATGAGATGTTGAATTATATGTGTAGAGTAAAGAACAAGTTATGTATGAGCATATATGATTGATCTTTATCTTGGTTATGTGCATTGCTTTGAATGTTAGTTTTTACTAGGATTTATAAGCTCACACTCGTTGTTAACACTTTTCAGACGATTAGATTCGAGTTTAGAGGTGAGGATCTTGGCATCGGTGTGATCAAGCAAGACTAAGGCATAAAGCAATACATATGTTGTTTTAGGAAACTTTGTGTGGTAATTTGGGGACGTTTGGCACATAGACCCATTATTCACCTTGTTGGACTTATAATGCTGGATTTTGGTTTGTAATAAGTGGATTTTTGTCGACACCGTTTTTCACCCATGAGGGGAAAAACCGATAACGACTTGGGGTTTTTTTTTAAAAGAATTTTGAAATGTGAGGAATCGCCACCAATCATTTAAGGTACGGCTGGGACACCACAAAAACTGGTTGATTTTAATAAAACATTTTATTTTTATCAAAATACCAAGTTTTAAGGTATGCGAAAATCTAAAAATCAGGTTCGAGAGTCGGTTACGCGTGGGGAAGGATTAACACCCCCACAAACTTCCAAAAATTGGTACCTAGTTAATTACCCTATATTTAGAATAATTTTTTTGAGTTCGAAGGTTATTTAATTTAAAAATCATTACGGATGCAAAGTTAAAAAGGGTATTCGTTTATTAAAGTTGATAACATTCACCCCTAGCATAAACGTGGGAGATCATCTATTGTGCTTGATAACATAATACTACCTCGATATTTTGGAAATCATGATGAAATTTTGAAAATTACGTTGACCTATTTCGGGAATCACCAGTAGTCACCCTCTGAGCATACTTGCAGGAGATATACTATTAATTCCCTAATAAATGAACATTACCTTAGATTTAAAAATAAAATTTAGTTAGACAAATTTTTATTCATCCTAATTAAGCTAAAGGTAAATTAAGACTTTTTCTAACTTAAAGTGTCGAATTATAAAAATTAAAGAACCTAAAGGCACAAACCTAGAAGTATAGGTTGTAATATTAACCCTATTTGATTTTTAAACCAATTATTGAATCAAATAACTGAGATGGTCCCTTGAGCATTTATGCGAGGGCCGACTCGAATTGTTCCCTAAATTAAGAGGACTATATTGAAATCTAGCAAAAAGTGGAGGCTCTATTTAACCTATTTTATTATGTCAATCTTAAAAGTTTAATTGAAGTCCGGGGACTAAAAGGTCAAAGATCTAAAATATCGAGTTCTAAGAGACTAGAAGTTTAAGGACCTAAATCAATAATTTCAAAGTTAAGGACTAATTAATAAGCCAAAATCCTAAATATTATCTAAATTAACCTATTAAAAAGAAATTAAACCTAAAGTGTTTTTTAAGAAAATAATGATGATTAATAATTTTTTTTAAAAAGTCTAGCAATCGATTCGAGTAAACAGACATCTTATGCGAAAACTCGACTCAAATTGCTCCCTAATTAATAATTATAGTGTCGTCCTAATTTCTAAGTCCGGTTTGAGTGTTAACCTAATCTAAATACTAAGTTTAAAGATTTAGACTATGAAATAATGAATTATTTAAACAACCTAATTAAAATTAAACAAAAAACAAAAAAACACAACATAAAAAAATAAAGATAAATTAAGCATGCACAAGGACCAATTTGCATAAATATCGAATTACTAAGGCAAAAGAGAATAAATGAAACATATAATAAGGGACTAAATTAAACATATTGAAAATTGATTGCTAAATCTAAATAAAATAAAAAAATAGATTAGGGACTAAAACGTAAAAACACGCGAAAACTACAAGGACCTAAAGGTAATTATTCATTTTATATAAACCTAAAATAAACGTTAAACTAAAAATGAAGAAATACAAAATCAGTCCACATGTATTTAAAAAAAATTAAAAGGTCACTACACATGACTAAACTGTAAAAACACTCCTAACTTATAGGGACCAAACAATAATTTTACCAAAATAAAATAAGCATGCAAGAAAAAGGAAATTTATAATTTTAAACCCTACATGACCAGAATATAAAAATGTGCTAAATTATGAGGGATTAAAATGCAAAAAACCCAAAAATAACAAATTACACAAAAAAAAGGAAAAGTAGTAGTTTTGGCCCCTATAGGTGACCAAACTGCAAAAATGCGCTAAACCTAGGGGGCTAAGTGTGATTATACCCTACATTTCTTCTATAAATGTCAACGTTTCTTTTTTTATTCATTTTAAAACTGAAATAAAAAAACTTCTAAAATGCTCTCCCATTTTCTCGACCGGCAGTAGGCCGGTCGGCCAACCCAAACCCTTCCGGCCTCCGTTTGACCGCCTCACACGGTGGTTGGAAAATCCAAAATAATCCAAAAAAAATCGAAATCCCTAGATCTACTAGCCTAGGACCTAGTTTAGAGCTAAAACCATAAAAATGACTGTTAAACTACCCTAAACCGTCTCGAGCTTTTGGCTCCCCCACACTCCGGTGACGCCTCCGACGACCCAGGTAACTTAGATCTAGTTATCCTTTTAAATTTTAGTGTTTTCTTACTGTGAAAATGTTGATTGTTATTATTAGGCTAAAATACTATCTTTAATTATTTTGAAACACAAAAAAATGCATGCTATTACTTTTTTTAAAACGAGATTACACGTTTGTTTTGAAAGTCTAAAAAAAACTAAGAGCAGTAAAAAATAACAAAGAGCTATTCGAATATATTAAAAAACAGAACATAAATAACCTTGAAGGTGTTGTTATTGCTTCGAAAACAAACTGTGTTACAAAGAGTTTTTTCCAAAGTCATCAGAGAGTTTTCTCTTTTTTTTGCATGGGTCTTATATCTGTTTTACATAAAGATTACAATGATTGTATATGTCTCTTTTCTTTTGTTTTTGTAGGGTTGCGTGGAGTGTGAGGCTGCCGGCGTGCATGGATGATTTTGCAGGGATTGGGGCAGAGGATGGTGGCAATCGGTTGGGGGAATGGGGTGGCTACCCTAGGGCTAGGGTTAGACTCGGGTTGGGTCTTAGTTGGGCCCCGTGTCGGGTTTTAAGTTTAGTTTGGGTCAAATTTTCTAGGTCTGGGTCTTAAGGCCCGATTATATTTTGTAAGGGGTTTGGTTTTATCTTTTGGTTTGAGCATAAGGCCCGATTGTAATTGGGGTAATAAAAATGGCGATTACAAATGCCCCTATTTGCTCATTACTGTGGAATAAGAATGAAGCAAAGATAATAAAGCGCCATTTTTGGATCAATCTATGTTCTTTAAGCTATAAGCTATTCTCATCGTGATCTTCTACTGGAAATGTTGATCCCTAAAGTAAGGCGTTACTGATTTAAAATGCCATGAATCGAGCAATAGGTCAAACAAGTTCTTCTCATTATGAACTTTTTCTCCCTCTGTCGGATGAGTTCTTCTCATTATGAACTCTCCATTGGAAATATCAATCCCTCAAGCGAGGCGTTACTGATTCAAAGTATCGTGAGTCGAGAAGTAGTTCGAACAAGTTCTTCTCATTATGAATCTCTTCTCCCTCTATCGGATGAGTTCTTCTCATTATGAACTCTCCATTAGAAATGTCAATCCCTCAAGCGAGGCGTTGTTAATTTGAAGTATCGTGATTCGAACAATATATAGAATAAGTTATTCTCATTATGAACCTCTTCTCCCTCTGTCGAATGAGTTTTTATCATTTTGAACTCTCCATTGGAA
Source organism: Hibiscus syriacus (assembly GCF_006381635.1). Taxonomy (NCBI): domain Eukaryota; kingdom Viridiplantae; phylum Streptophyta; class Magnoliopsida; order Malvales; family Malvaceae; genus Hibiscus; species Hibiscus syriacus. The sequence goes on from NW_024063122.1 coordinate 1,010,966, forward strand.
ATGTCAACCCCTCAAGCGAGGCATTGTTGATTCAAAGTGTCTTGAATCAAGCAATAGGTTGAACAAGTTCTTCTCATTATGAACCTCTTCTCCCTCTATCGGATGAGTTCTTCTCATTATGAACTCTCTATTGGAAATGTCAATCCCTCAAGCGAGGCTTTGTTGATTCAAAGTGTCGTGAATCGAGCAATAGGTCAAACAAGTTCTTCTCATTATGAACTTTTTCTCCCTCTATCGGATGAGTTCTTCTCATTATGAAATCTCCATTGGAATGTTGATTGATTCATCTTCTCTTTGAAGATCTGCAAAAGATTATCACGTGTCACTGATTTAGTGTCTGAAGTACCCAAAGGTATTGACCTAAAGGTCTTCGAATTTGCTATGATCCATGAAAGTTATGGACTGATTCTTTGCTGAAGTTGTGAAATGAATCTTTGTTAATTTCTTGAATTCCTGTTAGACATTCAAAACTTGATGTAAAATGAATGTGTATGCTCTTATTCAATAAATACTTGAATATGCATGATGTGATTTTTGTGTTTTTGGGTTTTAAGGTCTCGTAAGCCTTTGTTTCCCCTCTTTTATCCTCATCGATTCCTTGTCTTCGCTGACTCCTTGTCTGTTTGAAAGACCGATCTTAAAAGTCTATGCGTCTCTCCCCAGGAGCGGTTGGAGATGTGCCTTATAATGAACTGTTTTGTCGCATCTTCATCATTTACTATACTATTCGAGCTACTGTCATATTTTGTATCACCCTTTTGTCAATAACTTTTTTTAATGAGTGTAAATATCGACCTGATGAACTACCTGGGATTCCCCGTATTTTATAGGTCAATTATAAGTAATACCAAGAAATTACTCATTTATAATTCGAATTATGTTAGGCTATTTATGATACGCAAAAATGAGTGATTTGAAGATTGCAAATGATAATCATGAAATTCATTGATGAAATGTAAGTTTTACACAAAGTCATGACAATGGAAAGAATTGAACAAAGATTATAAAAGCAACAAAACATGTCATAATGAATTCTAGCACAAGTGTTCCTGAATCAGTTAATTCGACATTCGAGGTGATCCTTTGTCTGGGAGATCTCAAGGTGTCGGAGTTGTTTGCAGATGTGAAGTCATTCACGAACTACTAGTCTTTCGAGAGGGTTTATTTTCCAAATGCCTAAACATCAAAATATATTTGAGCCACCTTTTCAGGTTTTCAACTCAAATCATTCCCTTGGTTTCAATAAGCCCTTTGCGGGTTTTCACCTTGAACTTCTCTTTTTTTTCATTTTTTTCTTTCTTTTTTCTTCTTTTCGCTTTCTTTTTCTTTTCTTTCTTAGGCGTAATATTTCGTGATAGAGTATGAATTTATTGGGTTTTTTAGTACTCTTCCGTCTATCTATACCAAAATTAATGCTCCACCGGAGAATGCCTTTTTAATAATGTAGGGCCCCTCCCAATTGGGCATCCATTTCATGTGGAAATCTTTTTGGATCGAAAAAATCTTTTTAAGTACTAGATCCCCCTCTCGGAACTCTCTTGGGTGCACTTTCTTATCATGGGATCTCATCATCATCTTTTTGTACATTTGCCCATGACATATAACATTTAGCCTTTTCTCTTCAATAAGATTCAGTTGATCAAGGTGAGACTCAACTCATTATGCTTCATCCAATTATACTTCTTTCAAGACTCGAAGTGATGGAATTTCAAACTGAGACTGCCTTTGTTCCATATACCAGAGAGAAGGGCGTTACCCATGTTGATGTACTCTCAGTCGTCCTGTATCCATTCTTGTTCGCTGCTTCTATTGCCTCATTCATTTTTGGGCGGTAGGTCACAGAGTTGGCATGCTTTATCTTGAACTATGCACAGAGTTCATCCATCATCTTGTTGTTCAGATTAATATTATTATCTATGATGATTCTTTCTGGTAATCCATATCGATAAATTATTTCCCTATTTATGAATCTGTAAACTGTAGATCTAGTGATACTAGAATAGGAAGAAGCCTCTACCCACTTTTTCAAATAATTGATTGCCACTAAGATGAATCGATGCCCATTTGAACCTTTCAGTGTGATTGCCCAAATGACCTCCATGCCTCACATAGAAAACAGCTAAGGCGAGCTCATGACATGCAAAGGCGAAGGTGGTGCTTGAATTTTATCCGTACATATCTGGCATTTATGGCATCTTCTTATGTAATTGATTATCTGTATGCATCGTGGCCCAGTAATATCTATATCTCATAACCTTCATGGCCAAAGATAAACCATTTGCATGTGTTCCGTATTCTCTTCCGTGCAACTCTTCCATCATATTTTTTGCTTCTTTGGCTGTTACACATCTTAGCAAAACTTGGTCACTGCCCCTTCTGTATAAGATTTCCCCATCAAGGAAGTATCTGACTGCCATTCTTCTGATTATTTTCTTGTCAATTTCAGATTCACCAGGAGGATACGTCCAGTATCTCATACACTGTAAGATATCGTGATACCATGGATGGCTATCCATTTATTATTCTAGAAGATAACAATGAGCTAGGGTCTCGTATACTTGGATCCTTATTGGCATCATGTTCGTTCTCTTATTAGCTTTAAACATTGCCTCCAAGGTGGCCAAAGCATCAGCCATTTGATTGTCCTCTCGGGGGAGATACCTAAACGTGACATCCTCAAATTCTTTCAGTAGTTCGAGGACCAAATTTTGATATTCGACTAACTTTGGGTCTTTAGTCTCTCATTCTCCCCTTAGTTAGTACACTACTAATGAGGAATCTTTGTATACTTTAAGAGTTTTTACCTTTCTTTCAATGGATGCTTTTAACCCATAATGCAAGCTTCGTATTCGACCATGTTGTTGGCGCAAAAGAATTCTAATCTACTTGTGAAAGGATAGTAGATCTCTTATGGGAAAATCTACACTGCTTCAATTCATTTTCCTAAAGCGTTAGAGGCTCAATCAAAGTACAATATCCAGGATTTGTTACCCCCGACACTCTCTTCTTCGGTAGAAATGCACATCAAATCCTCATATAGGAAATTGAAGTTTAGAGATTTGTAATCCTTCGAGGCACGACTTGCAAGAAAGTCAGCTATGGCATTTCCTTTTATTGCCTTTTGGTTCACATAGACAATATCAAACTTAGATAACAACATCTACAATCTATCCAGTCTGCCAGTCAAAGCAGGGGACTCCATAAAAAATTTCAATGGATCCATCCTCGATATAAACCATGTGATTTGGTATAACACATACTGCCTAAGCCTCCGGGTAGCCCAAACTAAGGCACAACACAACTTTTGAATTGGTGGGTATCGAGTCTCGCAATCGGTAAAATTCTTGCTCAAGTAATAAATGGATCTTTCATTTTTTTTTCTTGACTAGTCATGTTGCCTTAGTACGAAACCCATTGAATTCTCAAAAAATGTTAAGTAGAGAATTAGTGGTCTGCCAGGTACTGGTGCTACTATTATGGGGGCACTGGACATATATTTCTTGATAATTTCTAGAGTTTTCTGGCATTCTTTATTCCATACCTCAGGATTAATTTTTTGAGAAATTTGAACACCAGATCACATTTATCGGTCAGCTGAGAAATGAACCGCGATATATAATTTAATCTTCCTAGGAACTCTCAAACTTCTTTCTGCGTACGAGGTGATGGAAGGTCTTGAATTGCCTTGACCATATCTGGATCGATCTCGATTCATTTCTGGCTCACCACAAAGCTGAGTAGTTTCCATGACTTTACTCTAAATGTGCATTTGGCTGGATTGAGCTTTAGTTGGCACTTCCTTAATCTTTGGAACAATTTTCTCAGATTCTATACATGCTATTATTTCGTTCGGGACTTGTCAATCATGTCATCTACGTATACTTCAATTTCCTTGTGCATCATGTCATGAAAGAGAGTCACCATGGTTCTTTGATAGGTAGCCCCAACATTTTTCAAACCAAACGTCATCACTTTGTAGTAGAAAGTTCCCCACATGGTTATAAATGTCATTTTCTCCTTGTCCTCAAGGTTCATTTTGATCTAATTATACCCTGAGAAGCCATCCATGAAGGAAAACCAAGAATGCCATGCCATATTCTCTACTAGAGTGTTTATATGAGCAAGGGAAATTTTTTCTTTGGGATAACCCTATTAAGGTCTCGATAATCCACACACATACAGACCTTTCCATCATTGTTAGGTACTGGAACTATATTGGCTACCCATTCAAAATATTTTGCCTCTTGAAAGAAACCTACATCGATTTGTTTTATTACTTCTTCTTTAATCTTTAATAACATATTCAATTTCATTTTTTAAGTTTTTTTTGAATTGTCTTGCATTCTTGTTTAATGGGCAATGTGTGGACTACTATATTAGTGCTTAACCCTGGCATATCTTGATACGACCATGCGAAGACGTCTTTAAACTCTTGGAGCAAACTTATCAAATCTAGCCTTATTTTTGTGGATAAAGTAGTGCAAATTTTTACTTATCTCTTTACTTCCACTGTCCCCAAATTCACGAGCTCTGTTTCTTTCTTGTGGGGTAGAATCCATTTTTCCTTTCTTTCCACCAATCTCTATAGCTCATTAGGGACTTCACAGTCTTCTTCATCTTCTCACTCATTGACTTCTTCCAGATACAATGGTCGTTCAAAATCTATTTTGTAACTGGCCTCTAAAACATTTTTTCTAGTATTATTGTGACATTTGCATAAAATTTGGCTCGGATATATTGGAATATAAAGAATAAAGAATATAGAATAAAGAATATGATACAAAGAAGGCAATGCAAAAATGTGAATAATGAAAGTGATTGCCCTTTAAGAAGAAAATATATTTAATTAATTGACTTGATAATCATTAAGTTTTACAAAAAGTTCCATTAGATACTTTTAAGATGCTAATACAAATTATTTATGGGCATTACTTTGGATTGACCCTAAGAACTATAGGGTGGTATTCGACCGTCCAGTTATGGAGCTTTTCATCATGGAAGCAAGGATGAATTCCAACTAGAAACTTTCCAGGTTGGGGTCCCCAGTAATCATGTTGATTGATAGTCTTTTTAGAGATTCTCCTATCCACTATTCTTCTTTTGTCAGCCTCTAGATCTCAATGGCACTAGCCAGCTATTGCTCTTTGTCGTACACTCCTCTGAATTTAAAAGAGTTCTTCAAGGGAGGGAAAAAAATGTGTTCTCTAGGAATGTCCTCTCATTTTAATCTGGTTTTTCTCATTTTAGCTCTTGGTCACGCTGCTGGAAGGTGGGCTTAAACCCGAGCCCAAAGCGATCTCTCTTCCATTTGATATTTATGGGTCGTACTAGCCTTAATAGATCTTTTCCCAATCCTTTGTCGGTCTTTGCTCCTCTTCATAAGGTTTGCCTTACCGTCATCTTAGTACAATCTAATAGTGCGGGGCATGAAATCCTACTTCTTTTGGCCACATAGGTCATGTTAATAAATTCTATGTCCCTGAGGGAGTATTCCAAAGTATCCTCGTTGACGTCGATGTACAGGGCATCAGACATTACATAAGCAATGATTTCTTGTTCAACTCCAATGCTGACCGACCTTTCATCAATTACAAATTTCAGTTTCTTATGTAGATATAAAGAAACTGCCCCTGCAGTGTGGATCCAGGGTCTCCCTAGTAAGTAGTTATATGTTGGGTAGATGTCCATTATCACGGTCAATGTTATAGATGGCAGGTCTAATCAACAAGGGCAATATTTCCCATTATGTTCTTCTTGGTTCCGTTGAATGCCCTGACGACATTATGATAAGCTCTCACGTGTGAGCTGTCTACGAGTATTCTTTGCAGTGTAGCCAAAGACATTACATTCAATGCAGTCCCATTATCTATTAGAACCCTCGGTAAGACATGGCTGTGGTAGTGCACCATGATATTTAAAGCCTTGATGGACCCCATTCCTCCTTCGGGGATTTCATTATTAGTGAATTTGATATAGTTATCTGCAGCTATGTGTCCTTATGTGTCGAGATATCCTTAGGGACGAATGTCTGGTGGAGTACTTTTAGCAAGGCATTCTGATGTACTTTTGAGTTGATCAAGAGATTCAATATTGAGATTTTGGTCTGCTTCTTGTGAAGATGATCCACTATGTTGTATTCATCTATTCTTTAGGAACCTCAGGAATTCATGACCTTGAGCTTCAGTCATTGGCTCGTTAATGATCGGTGGAGGTTCTTCGTTGAAAATCTTTGGCACTACCACCGCCTTGGCTTTTGCCTTGTCTGCCTTGGTTGACGTCTCAGGCGAGTAACATCTTCCACTCTTTATGAAGTGGCCAACCTCACTTACTTCTTCTGTGAGTGACCTCTTTTCCTCATTTATCTTTTCAGAGGACCTTGACCCCTCCAAGGAACCTGTTGTGTGTCCTTGAATGAGAAGGGAGACATAATTGTAATCAAAACTTTAGGAGTTGTTGACGATGAGCTCTCATTTCTTATTCTAATTGTGATGATCACCAGCTTCCTCGTTTTCGACATCTTGTTAGAGTCATCAGTCATACAGACATCCATCTCTCGTGGGCTCCCCTCTTTATTGAAGAATTTCACTTCCCCATTGTTCATCATCTCCTGAAGTAATCCTGGAAATTTATGGCAGCTCTGGATTTCTTGGTCCTCCTTTTGGTGATACTCACATTATGTTTCATGTCCCAATGGCTTCAGCTTGGTATTACCTTTGATTATTCCTGATGTGCATAGCTGTCTGAACACTAAACTAAGAGGAGATTTGACTTCTGATATATCTCTCTTTGTCCTTCTGATCTCCCTTTCATCAATCATATTGACTCCTTGCCCCCATGATTTGGTAGGGGTGAGTGTTCACAGTGAGTGTTTTAAACTCCAAGTCTCCAGTGTTGATGATATTTTGTACAACCTTCTTGAAAGTCAGGCAGTTCTCGATATCATGCCCAATGATCCTTGCATGTTACTCGCAATGGGCGTTGGCATTATACCAATAAGGGTAAGGCGACTGTAGCGGAGTCAACTTATGGGGGCGTATTAAATATGCTTTCAAGAGCGAGACATAGATCTTTGAATATGACATTGGAACTGGTAAAAAAGTAGGTCTCTTAATCTCTCTTCTCTGTTTTCATGGGCATTTACTTTCTCTGCTCTGGGTTGGGTTATCGTAACACTAGCCTTGCAACTTTTTGTGGTAGCTTGTTTTCCTTCTATTTTAAAATAAGGCTTCTTCGACCCTTCTTCTCCTTCAATCTTGCTATTCTTAATGGCATTTTCGATTAGTTCTCCTAAAATGACCAGATCGACAAAGTTCTTAGTAGCATTTCCTAACAGATGCCCTATATACGGTGCTTTCAAGGTATTTACAAAAATAACTATAGCCTCTTTTTCCAGTAATGGGTTCTCTATATTTTATAGTGTCCACCTGTCATGTACCAAGTCAGTGACATGGCGGTACTACTCCAAAAATGCTCGGGCCAAATCTCTCTATGATTTGACGTGGGATTTGGTTAACTGGTTGTATCATTTCACAGCCGATCTGATCAAATTATCTTGGAAGCAATTTATCAATAAATTCTCATTCTCGGTATAGCCCACCATTCTTCTATAGGACATAATGAGGTGAACAGATGGACAAGTGGTCCTATCGTATTTTTCGAAGTCGGGTACTTCGGGGGAAGTATAAGATCAGGAACTAAGTTTAGCTATGTTGTGTCCATCCCGTAAAAAGGCTCTACTTCTACTCACCTCACTCTTTCCTCCATACTTTTCAGTTATTGGGTTATCTCACTATTATCCTTTTCTTTTCTGCTATTTTATTAAAGTCGGGTAGCAACTCTTCCATGCCTGATTCGACAGGACTTACCCTAGCAGTAGGTGGGTAATTCATTGGGAATGCAGGCTTGGTGTGGTGTTGTTCATTGGCCACATAGATTCCAGGGCGAGTCTCTTGTAGAGTTGGAGATTGAACAAAAATGTGCACCAATGTAAAACCGAGAGGATGAGGGGGTTCGGTGTAAAACCCGGTGGATGCTGGGGGTTGGATGCATACCAACTGGGTATGACGATCCCGATCCAAAACCTGGGGGATACGAGGGTTCTTAATCGGACGACACTGATTGGTCAATAGTGGCCTTTGTAGACGTCGAATGCTTTTTGAAAATATACTCAATCTTTTGTAGTAAACCGAGTTGTGGGCTTTCCTTTTCTGCTTCTATTTTACTCAGTCTCCCTCCCATTTCCTATTGTGCGTCCCTCTGTTCTTATTCAATTCGGGCTAGTCTCTCTTCCATTTTTTTGGTTGACTTACGAGTACCGTAGGGGTGTGAGGTGTATGCCAGAATCACTACAAATGATCGAAAATCGTATTTTATTATTTGGTGTCTTATTAAATGAATGAATTGTTGTAATACAAGCATTAAGATTTAAACATTAGAAAAACATGAAAATGAAAATGCAAATGATATTGATTCCAAAATAACTAGTTCATACAAAAAGTTCTCAACAACACTCGATGCCTAAGCACTTGGGCAAAGAGAGTACATCCACAAGGAACTAAATATAATATCTAGTCCTATCTCCTAATTTCTCGAGTTCTATCATTATCTCTATGATGCATCGCTTCTTCTGATTTCTGGATCACAAAAACACTTAAGGATGCCACTTCTTCATACAACTCGTAGACTTGACGAGCAACACCGCTGGTCAGATCCATTACCTTCTGTATCATTAACCTACCGTAGCGCAATTCCCAGTTCTTCACTAGTCAACAGTCGACTCTTTTCAAGCTTTTGGATTCGCTGATAGCATCTTTTTATCGTTGCTTCTAACTCAACAATCTTGACTTTTAAGGTTTTATTTTTCTACCTGGTCATTTCTCGTATGGATGAGTAAATCATCTCTCCTCGCTCTAACTTAACTATCATCTTCTTCAATACCTTATTCTTTCTTTGAAGAATGAAACTGTTACTGTTGTAGGGGTTTTGAAAAGTCTCGTCTAAGTTAATCAGTTGTGTGCTAACTCTTGAATGGCCTCATCCCTTTGCTCTCTCAGTCTCTGGGTATGCTATATGGCTCATTTCTTTTCCTCCTGCTTCTTTTTGCACTTCTCTCCACTCCATCGAGTTTTATCTTTAAGTTCTTAGCAATATGATGCATATATTGGGCTTTCATATTCTTCTATAAGTCTCTGAAATCTTGCTCCAAAGCATTAAAATTCTCTCGGACTTTCTCTTTTTCTTTGGCTAACTGCTTTACCACCCCATCATTCTTAATCAGCTCGAGCTACCACATTGTCTTTTCATTTGAGAAGCTTCTTTGTTATTTCTCTCTCTCCAGATTCATCAATCAAATTTCCTCTTCAAAAGCTCGGCCTCAGTCAAGAGCCTTCTGAATCACTCCTCCATGGTCAATTCGTCCTCTAAATTTGGCTTCAGGGTGTCGTCATTGATCTTCCCTGACCTCCAAACTTCATAGGCTGGCGTGAATGCAGGGTCTATTATCTTGAAGCTCATAAAATAGGGTTTTTACCATGAAGTGTAGTTTTTCGAGATCTGCTCTCGGTAATATGTGGTAGAGAAAGAAAACTTTGCCTCATTCAAACCATGAGTAGCTGGTATAAATTGTCAGGTATTGAATTATCGATGTGCTATTAAGGGAGTATAACCAACTGCTCCCCACATTTTGTGCAACATCACAAAGCTATCGTTGTTGTATCTGTACAATATGTCTTCTTTGGGCAACTAATAAGCTTTCCATGATATCTCTGTATCTTTTATGTTTCGGAGAGCCTCAACCCAGTATTTTCTCTTGCGATGTTCCGAGATTTGGCACTTGTCAAGGAAGTCCACTAGAAGAGAGAAATACGATTGATGCCTTCGAGCCCAACCCTTATCGACTATCCAGGAATGACTCCAGCACCATACCAGTAACAGCGATGCACAACCGCTAAATTGACCACCCCTTGATCGGCTACACTATTTTAATGATAAGAATGTTTCCGCTAGGATGGCCGGTGCAGGATTTGTCTTTCTGGCAATGACTTCGAAAAAAATCAATTAAGGCAATTTCGAAATGATCCTCCTTCCTCGGGAAAACCACCAAGCCATATACTGCGAGCGCGAAGTAATCTCTCCTCTTCTTAGATGGTGTTTGCTCATAAATCAAACTTTTTAAATGAGACCAAGAGATCCGCTCATCGTGAATATACTCTTCGACCTACTCCTTAGTCTTTCCTGTCAGTGTAACCATCTTGGTTGTGAGCCCCTTAGGACAGATCACCTTGGTGTAAAGGGAGTGTATTTTGACATTTAGGATGTTTAATAAAGCCATATATTTTTCCATGGTAGGGATCATGTCCACTTTGCCAAAAGTGAAGCAACAATAAGCCAGATTCAAACATTCACCCAAGGCTCAAACCACCACTGTATCTATCAATACTCTCAGCAACTCGACGATGTTACCATATACTTCTCTAAACAGTATCTTTAAGGTCTCATCCCAACTAGCCTAAATTCTCTATAATTCAAACAAATTCGCTTGCCTGACACTGATAATCACCTTCTCCGGCAATACTAACTTTTCGATAGCTACAATACTATCCCCAAACTATGTCTACCCATACTCTGACCAGGTCTGAACATTTATTACATTCTCGGTCCTATCGGAAGACATTGTTGCCTTAAGGCCATTTTAAGTAACTAGGTAATCCGAAAATTAATATCTTCTAAGCAATGATCTGACATGAAAATGAAAATGACACGTGTAATTAAGAAGCAAAGAGATGGGTTAGTAATATTAGATTAATTCATAAAAATCAAATAATAATTAGCAAAAATTAGATGTAAAAGACACCAAAGAAAAATAAAATACTAACCGCATGCGCTCTAGTTCTCCTAGGTCATGCACATGGCTCTAGCGGGGTAGGTTTACTAAATTCTCTACACGTGGCTGGGTTCTAGAAAAGGTTCCCGAGCCATCTTTACAACCTGCTAAGGTTGACTCCGATTCTGGCCCATTACAAACTTGTGAATCGGGTCCAGCTCAGGGGATCACACCACTAAAAGCGTATATAGGATCTGATATCTTGATATACAACTTAGGGTGCTTTCCAGAGATACTTTATCAGACCCATACAAGGAAGCCCAATGTTCCTCATGAGGTGTAACGTTTCTCACTACTTAGGTAAACCAGAATTAAGCTCGGGTTTAGAGGTATCATATGTAACGTTCTTAAATAATTTCACGAAAGTTTAAGCATTAACCAGAGAGAAAATCTCTTTTTCTTTTGAAATAACATAATGAACCGTAAATTAAAATACGATCGAACTCATAATTTTTGGAATCCTAAATATATGGTAACCAACTCGTGGCTTGACTCTCAAGTTGTTTAAAAAAACAAAAATGTCTCTAGTTGAGTCGACAAACTGTCGACACCGTTTTTCGCCCGGGCAGGGAAAGAATGATACCGACTTGGGGGTTTTTCTTTTGAAAATAATATTGAAATGTATGGAGTCACCACCAATTATTTAAGGTGCAATTGGGACACCAAAAAACTGGGTGATTTTAATAAAACATTTTATTTTTATCAAAATACCAAGTTTTAAGGTTTGTGAAAATCCAGAAATTAGGTTCGAGAGTCGGTTACGCATGAGGAAGGATTAGCACCCCCACAAGCACCCAAAAATTGGTACCTAATTGGTTACCCTATATTTAAAATCAAAAATTTCGAGTTTGAACGTTATTTAATTTAAAAATCATTACGGATGCAAATTTGAAAATTGTATTCATTTATTAAAGTCGATAGCATTTTCCTCCTAGCATAAACGCGGAAGATAAGAGATTGCGCTTGATAACCGAATATTGCCTCGATATTTTAGAAATCATTATGCAGTTTTGAAAAGGACGTCGACCTATTTCGGGAATCACCAGTAGTCACCCCCTGAGCATACTTGCGGGAGATATACTATTAATTCCCTAATAAATGAACATTGCCTTAGATTTAAAAATAAAATGCAATCATACAAATTTTTATTCATCCTAATTAAGCTAAGGGTAATCTAAGACTTTTTCTAACTTAAAGTGTCGAATTATGAAAATTAAAGAACCTAAAGGCACAAACCTAGAAGTGTAGGTTCTAATATTAATCCTATTTAATTTTCAAACCAATTATTGAATCAAATAATCGAGATGGTCCCTTGAGCATTTATGCGAGGGCCGACTTGAATTATTCCCTAAATTAAGAGGACTATATTGAAATCTAGCCAAAAGTGGAGGCTCTATTTAACCTATTTGATTATGTCAATCTTAAAAGTCTAATTGAAGTTTAGGGACTAAAAGGTCAAAGATATAAAATATCGAGGTCTAAGAGACTAGAAGTTTAATGACCTAAATCAATAATTTCTAAAGTTGATGACTAATTAATAAGCCAAAATCCTAAATATTATCTAAATTAACCTATTAAAAAGGAATTAAACCTAAAGTGTTTTTTTTAGAAAATAATGATGATTAATAATTTTTTTAAAAAGTCGAGCAATCGATTCGAGTAATCGGGCATCTTATGTGAAAACTTGACTGAAATTGCTCCCTAATTTATAACTAAGGTGTCGTCCTAATTTCTAAGTCCGATTTGAGTGTTAACCTAATCTAAAAACTAAGTCTAAATATTTAAACTATGAAATAATGAATTATTTAAACAACCTAATTAAAAAACACACAACATAAAAAAATAAAGATAAATTAAGCATACACAAGGACCAAATTGCATAAAATATCAAATTACTAAGCCAAAAGAGAATAAATGAAACATATAATAAGGGACTAAATTAAAAAGTTTGAAATTTGATGGCTAAATCTAAACAAAATAAAAAAAATATATTAGAGACTAAAACGTAAAAACACGCGGAAACTATAAGGACCTAAAGGTAATTATTCATTTTATTTAAACCTAAAATAAAATGTTAAACTAAAAAAGGAGAAATAGAAAATCAGTCTACATGCATTTAAAAAAATTTAAATGTCACTACACATGACTAAAGTGTAAAAACATGCCTAACTTACAAGGACCAAACAATAATTTTACCAAAATAATAAAAAGCATGCAAGAAAAGGGAAATGTATAATTTTAAACCCAACAGGACCAGAATGTAAAAATGAGCTAATTTACGAGGGACTAAAATGTGAATAACCCAAAAATAACAAAACACACATAGAAAAGGAAAAATAGCAATTTTGGTCCCTATAGGTGACCAAACTATAAAAATATGCTAAACCTAAGGGGACCTAAGCGTTCTTATACCTTAAATTTCTTATATAAATATCAACATTTCTTTTTTTATTCATTTTAAAACCGAAATAAAAAAAACTTCTAAAATGTTCTCACTTTCCTCGACCGGTACTAGGCTGGTCGCCTCAGACCCCCTCCGGCCGTCGATCCAACCTCTGCACACAGTGGACAGAAAATCCAAAATAACCTAAAAAATTCGAAACCCCTAGATCTACTAGCCTAGGACCTAGTTTAGAGCTAAAACCATAAAAAACTACCCCCTAAACTACCCAAAATTGTCTCGAATTTTTGGCTCCCCATACTCTAGCGACGCCTCTGATGACCAAGGTAATTTAGATCTATTTATTCTTTTAAATTTTTAGTTTTTTTACTGTGAAAATGTTGATTGTTATTATTAGGCTAAAAACTATCTTTAATTATTTCGAAACACAAGAAAACTTCATGATATTACTTTTTTTTAAAACGAGATTACACGTTGGTTTTCAAAGTCTAAAAAAAACTAAGAGCTATCTGAATATATTAAAAAAAAGAACATAAATAACCTTGAATATGCTGTTATTGCTTCGAAAAAAACTGTGTTACAAAGAGTGTCTTTTTTTCAGAGGCACCAGAGAGTTTTCTCATTTGTTGCATGGGTCTTATACCCGTTTTACATAGAGATTACAATGATTTCATCTTTGTATCTTCTCTTTTGTTTTGCAGGGTTGCGTGGAATGTGAGGCTATCGGCGTGCATGTATGATTATACAGGAATTGGGGCAGAGGATGGTGGCCATCGGTTGGGGGAATGTGATGGCTACCCTAGGGCTAGGGTTAGACTCGGGTTGGGTCTTAGTTGGGCCTCGGGTTGGGTTTTAGGTTTAGTTTGGGTCATATTTTCTGGTTCTGGGTCTTATGACCCAATTGTATTTTGTAAGGGGTTTGGTTTTATCATTTGGTTTGGGCTTGAGGCCCGGTTGTAAATGGGGTAATAAAAATGGCGATTACAATTTGTATTTGGGATATGGTGTTGGTTTGATTCGTTGAATTTGGATTTATAAGTATTAACTTGTTGCTTGAAGCATGAGATTACTCAAATGTTGTTATAGACCCTAAATAAGTTTTTAAAGTGGTTAGTTAAGTGTAACTTGGTAAACTAAACATGTTAGAGTCTTAGGTTGCATGAAACGACCGTAAATGCAAAAAAATGAGTAGGTGACTTGTTCTTGAAATGAACTTTTATGCAATTGTTGAATTTTGGTATGAAATCCTTATTTAATATGTTGACTTGTGTTATAAAGCATGATACACCTTTTTTTTGACATGTATGAAGTGGTTGAATAGTGTCCAAGCATGTTCCTAGTCCATGATCACTTTTATGTGGTAGTTTGGTAAGTCAAATATGCATGTTCTTGATAAATCTGCAGTTTTCAGAAAACGATTTAATCCCCCGTGAAAAACGATCGATCCCTTTCAATAAGGATTGATCCCTTCGCTGTTTTACTCGATGAAAAATGTGAAATTGCATTTATTAAAGGTCTGAAGTGTTCTTAAATTTTAATTTGACTTATGAATAATTAGGCAAGTTCAATTTAGCACATAAATTGATTTGTTTAATTACTTAAACTCTTAATTTGGAAATTTGGTGACATTTAAGTGACCACTTCTTAAACACACTTAATTATATAATGGAACCCTCAATTACACGTCATTGTTTGTTATTTATATTAAGGTCCCTAATCTTGTATGTTCAATTGAGTGATTGTCTGATGTCTGATTGGTATGAAATTTTTGCGTGCTGTTTCTTTATTAAAATGTTTAACATGTGGTAACCTTAATTGGGTGATTTGACTTATTTATTTATTATATGATATGAAATGACCAAAATACCCTTAAACGTTTAAATGTAATGTTTTCGTGTTTAATTAAGATTAAATTGAATGTTAGTTACATTGAACATTGTGTGTGATGAATATTAAGAGATTTTAATTTGTTTCCTTCTGTAAAATGTACGTAATGTGGATTCTAATCCGTTCAACATAATTGGAACCTAATGTACGCTCAAGTATCTGGCTCGGACTCATAGATCAGGTCTAGGGCGTTACATTTGTTGGTATCAGAGCCATGTTACATAAATTTAGTGTTGATTAATGATGTGTATGCTATTGTATGTTGGGGTAGAAAATGAGAACCAAATTGCCACATTGTTTTGAAATATTTTTGCATGTCTTACCTTGATCACTGATGTGCTTCTCACTTTGATGTTGGTTTGTATTGTGTCTAGTTAGTGCGATGGCACCACATCAACATGATATTTAGGGAGCACCGGAGTCGAGTTGTTTTGCTACCTAGGTAAATAAGACCAAGGTCAAGAGTGGAGCTAATGGACCCCCGTTAGTAGTTCCACAACCAAACGCTCCTATGGTTGTTTTGACTGAGGCACTTTTGAGAGCCTTGTGTCGAGCCATTTCGATTGAGGTGCCCGCTCCTGTGCCGGTACCAACTGCTAGAGGATTACCGTTAGAGCGCTTGAGGGCTTTAGGAGCCAAAGAGCTTAGTGGTGTTCATCGTACTGTGTCGACAGTGGTTGAAGAATGGTTGGAGAGTGTTATACGGGTTTTAGATCAGTTGGACTATACCAATGCTAAGAGGTTGGGTTATGTTACGCCTTTACTTTATGGTGACGCTCATCATTGGTGGAGTGCTACTAAGGATAGATTGATGTGGTCGTATTTCCTAGACTTGTTTAGGTGCAAGTTTCTAGGTACGAATTAGTTACGCGAGCATCGTGTGTACTTGGATTTCAAGTTGTCCTGTGCGATTATGAAGACGGAAGATGATGTTGAGTTAGTGGTTATAGGTGAACGGTCGAGGTTTCTTTCTATGTTGTGTTTGTTTTGGATGCAAGTAAGATGTTGGGTCGTGGTTGCGAGGTGTACTTGGCTTACGTACTTAACCCGAGTGGTCGAGAGTTATGTGTGCAGTATATTCGTAAGGTTTGGTACATTTCGGATGTGTTTACAGAAGAACTTCCGGGTTTACCATTGACTTGTGAGGTTATGTTTCGTATAGAGACTTATACAGGTTCAACCCCTATATTTATTGCGACCTATCGCATGACACCTACGGAGTTGAAGGAGTTGAAAGTGTAGTTGTAAGAGTTGTTGGATCGAGATTTTATCCATCCGAGTATTTCTCTACGAGGTACTCCAGTTTTGTTTGAAAAAAAGAAGGACACTACAATGCGAATGTGCATTGATTATCATCAATTGAACATGTTGACGATCAAGAATCGATATCTTTTACCGAGGATCGATGACTTGTTTGACCAGTTTAAGGGTGCTAAGGTGTTTTCAAAGATTGACTTTCATTTTGGGTACTATCATTCAAAGTTTAGTGAACCAGATGTGATGAAGATAACTTTTCAGACGCATTATGGTCATTTCGAGTTCTTGGTGATGTTGTTTGGGTTAACTAATGCTCCAACTGTTTTTATAGACTTGATGAACCGTGTGTTTCACCCGTATCTCGATCGTTTTGTGGTGGTGTTCATTGATGATATCTTGGTGTACTCAGTTTTTGAGGAGGATCATGATTCACATCTTTGGGTTATTTTGCAAGTTTTGAGGAAAAAGAAGTTGCATGCTAAGTTTTCTAAGTGCGAGTTTTGGTTAGGTGAAGTGGCGTTCCTTAGTCATGTTGTTTCCGTCGAGGGTATTCGAGTTGATCCGAGTAAGTTTAAGGAAATAGTTGAGTGGAAGCCGCCTATGAGTGTTACTGAGGTTTATAATTTTCTTGGGTTAGCGGGGTACTATAGATGTTTTGTTGAGGTTTTTTCACGGGTAGCTGACCCGTTAACTAAGTTGTTGCAAAAGGATGTTAAATTTGAGTGGATAAGTGAAAGGTAGAATAGTTTTGATTTGTTAAAGTCAACTTTGATATAGGCTATGGTGTTGGTTCATCTAGTGTCGGGAAGATGATGCAAGATGATAATGTAGATGTTTATGCGTTAAGGAAGTTGAAGCCGCATGAGCTTAACTATTCTACACACGATTTGGAGTTGGCCTCAGTAATGTTTACGTTGAAGATTTGGCATCACTACTTGTTTGGTGAGAAGTGTATTCTTTACACTGATCACAAGAGTCTCAAATACATCCTCACTCAGAAGAAGTTGAAATTGAGGCCAAGGCGTTGGGTTGAGTTGTTGAAGGACTATGATTATGTGACTGAGTATCATCCGGATAAGGCTAATGTGGTTATAGATGCCTTGATTCATAAGTCGATGGGAGAGTTACGTACTTTGTTTTCTCGTTTAAGTTTGGCTGAGGATGAAGCTTTAGTAGGTGAGTTGCAAGTTAAGTTTACATGGTCTCAACATATTCGATATTTGTAACCAAGCAACGAGAAGTCAGAAGAAAAGTCTCAGCTAGTGCGAGATGGTGCTGGAGGTGACATCTCATTGAACTCTAAGGGTGTTTTGTTCTTTTTAGGTAGGTTGTGTGTGCCGAGTAATGAGAGTCTGAGGAATGAGATTCTCGTGGAGGTACATAGTGGACTATTTGCGATGATCCAGGTAGTACGAAGATGTTTCGGGACTTGAGTAAGTTATTTTGGTGGCATGGGTTGAAGTGTGTTGTTGTTGAGTTTGTCGGACGATGTTTGGGTTGTCAACGTGTTAAAGCCAAACATTAGTGTCCTTTGGGTTTGTTGTAACATATAAGTATTCCTGAGTGGAAGTGCGAACGGATTACAATGGATTTTGTGACGGGTTTATCGTTGACACCTATCAAAGAAGGATTTGATTTGGGTGATAGTTAATCGGTTTACTAAGTGTGCGTTTTTTTTTGCCAGTTCATGGTACGTGTTCATTACAAAAGTTAGCTAAGTTGTTCATAGTTGAGATAATGCGGTTTCATGGAGTTCCTTTGTCGATCATTTCGGATCACGATTTGTGGTTTACGTCGAAGTTTTGATGAAGTTTGCATAAGGCTTTGGGTTTGAAGCTTAGTTCGAGCACGGCTTATCAACTGTAGACAGATGGGCAGTCTGAACGTGTGATACATGTTTTGGAGGATATGCTTCAGGCATGCGTGATTGATTTTGTTGGTTCTTGGGACCGTTATTTGTCGCTGGTAGAGTTTGCTTATAATAATAGCTTTTAGGCTAGTATTTAGATGTCTCCGTTAAAGGCATTATACGGGAGTAAGTGTTGTAATCCTTTGTGTTGGAGTGAGTTGAGTGAGAGACATGTTGTTGGTTCAAAATTGATTTAAGAGACTAAGGATAAAGTTAAGTTGATTAAGGATTGGTTAAAGGATGCTTTTGATCGGCAAAAGTCGTATGTCGATTTGAAGCGTCGAGAGGTTGAGTACGTTGTGGGTGATTTGATGTTTCTTAAGGTTTCACCTTGGAAGAAGGTGTTACATTTTGGGCGTAAAGGTAACCTTAGTCCAAGGTTTATAGGATTGTTTGAGGTGTTAGAGCATGTTGGGCCAGTTGTATATCGTTTGAGGTTGTTTCCTGAGCTCGAGCGTATTCATGACATGTTTTATGTGTCAACGTTGCTTAAATATAGGTTGGACCCTTCTCATTTTGTTTCGGTTGATGAGGTTGAGGTACACGAGGATCTTTATTGTGAGGAAGAATCGGTTAAGATTTTGGCTAGCGAACTGAAAGTTCTTCGGAACAAGTCCGTCCCGTTGGTAAAAGTGTTGTGGCGTAACCACAATACCGAGGAGGCGACTTGGGAGACGGAAAGGTCAATGAGAGCTCAGTTTCCGCAGTTTTTTAGCTAAGATAATTTCGGGATGAAATTCTTTTTAGGGGGAGAGAGTTGTAACGTTCTAAAGTCAAGTATGGTAGTTAGAGTTGGTTTCAGATCGATTTCCAGATTTTCGATAGAAAGGAAGAAAATTTTCTAAAATTTATATTTTGGTTTTAAAAATATCTTGGAAAGGTTTTAAGTGATTTTAGATGATTAATTTTAATTCTGGAAGTTTAATTTTAATTCTGGAAGTTTAATTAAATGATTTGCAAGTGAATTGATAGAATTGGAAATTATAATTTCGATACAATGTCCAAAGTCTATGAAGCAATTATACCAAGGCTTATGTTTAGAGTTTTCCCTCCTAAATTAAAATGTTTTAATTTCCCCCTTTTACCATTTTTCCATCTAGATTCATTTTAATTTAAATTATATTTACTTATTTGCTTGTTTTCATTCACGTGCCTTTCATTTCCTTATCATTTTACATTTTAGTAACTTCTCTTAACTTCCTCAATTTTCTCTCATTTTCTCTCAAACAAGATGATCAATTCTTTCTCTTTTTCTTCTTGATTTCTAAATTCAATTATCTCAATCTTGATTTTAATTCTCAAGTTTCTCTTCTATTCTAATCTTGTTTTTAAAGCTTGATCATAATGGAGTTCCATTCATGTTCTCAATTTCAATCTATTTCCAGCAATGTAAGAATCCTTTCCTTGGTTTTCTTTCAAGCTTCTAGGGCAAGTGACAATGTGTTAATGATTCTACTGAATTGTTGATTTAATTGAAAGGATTTCTAAGATTTTAGTTGATTTTCAGAGCTAGTTAATGCGCTGATTTCTTGAATTGGTTTTGAGGGTTTTTTAGTGAAATTGAGTTATTTTGGAGTGATTATAATCATATTGAATTAGTTTTTCAATTGCAAATGATTTGGATATCAATTTCTTGAAAACAATATTGATTTTCGGTATCTTTGGGAATCTAGGAAGTTAGGTTTGTAGATGTTAATTTGTGCAATTCTAGCTGAGTTAGATGTTGATTATAGTTATTGTTTATTAGCTTTTAGTGTGGAAATTCATGCTTTTCGGACTGAAGCTTCCGGAGTGACGTTTTGGTATGGTTTTCAGTGTTTTCGACGTTTGCACTCTATTTTAGATACAGAGGATTCTGTTTTGTTTTAGATTAAATTTGATGTGTTAGTTTTGTTTTCAAGGTTTTTATTATGTTGTTAGTTGAGGAAACTTGGTTCTTTGAGTTTGGTGAACGTTAAGGTAGTGTTTGGAAACGTTTTTGGCTTCCGGACAGTAAGGTGAGTGGCTCTCATTCTTAGGAAATGAACATGATTCAAGGTTGAGGTTTGTGTAGTGTTGCATTTGTTAATTCTGATATATTGTGTTATTTGGTTAATTATGATGATGGAATATGAATTATGTTGATTTACATACGATGCCACTTATGTCGGAAATGAGAATGTAAATTATGAATGTGATATGTTGCAAATGATACATAGGATTTTATAAACGATTTGTGAAAATCTATATATATTCTGAATGTGAATTGGATGAGCTGAACTTTCTCATTGTCCAAATATGTGGGCTGATCATGACAGCCATCTGTAAGTGTGTTTCAAAATGTATTTGAATCAATATGTGAAAACTATGCATCATTGACAAATGCTCTTGGTGAATTGGATTAATTTACTATTGTTCTTAATAGGACCTTTGGATATGAAAGACATGCATAGTAAAGAGTACTCTATTTGTTTTGTATTAGTGTGTGATTCGAGATTACACGACGTTCGGATGGTACATTGAGATTTGCACTGAGAAGATATGGAGTAAGGTTGGGCATTGAGTTTGCTCTGTAATTCATGGTTTTGGACCTATGTGAGTTCGTAAGAAAAACGGGAATTGTATGGATTATGTTTATCCAATGAGTGAGTTCTGTTTCGAGCAAAAGCCATTAATCTTAAAATGGAAAAATGTGTGTGATTTGTGTGATCTGCCAAGGAGGGTAATTGTGCATGTGTGCTTGTGAATTCTTTTGTACTATATGGTCCTTGATATTTTTTTAATTTGCAAATAAATTGATTTGGAACATGTTAGCTAATCATTCAAGAACGAGATGTTGAATTATACGTGTAGAGTAAAGAACAAGTTATGTATGAGCATATAGGATTGATCTTTATCTTGGTTATGTGCATTGCTTTGAATGTTAGTAGTTCATTGGGCTTTATAAGTTCACACTTGTTATTAACACTTTTCAGAGGATTAGAGTCAAGTTTGGAGGCGATGAGTGTGATCAAGCAAGGCTAAGGCATAAAGCAATACTATATGGTTTTCGAAAAATTTGTATTGTAATTTGGGGACGTTTGGGACTTAGACCTATTATTCACTTTGTTGGACTTATAATGCTGGATTTTGGTTTGTAATAAGTGGAATTACATTTGGGATTTGATGTTGGTTTGATTCGTTGACTTTGGAATGAGGGAATATAGTAAATGATTATAAATATATTTTTAAAATTTTATAAAATATTGGGGATCCTACGAATATTTTTCTAGGATCCCCACAGTTATTCACACAGGTACGGTTCGGTTATCCCCACGGTTCTGATACAAAAATCCTCGTCCTCAACTCCATTTAAGCTTATGGGATAAAACTTCTCTCATCCCCATCCTTGTGGGTGAACATTTTGGTTGTTCCCCATCCCTGTCGGTTCCCATCTCCACGGTTTTCGGTTTTTTGCCGCCCGATTATCACCCTTATATATACATGTATCATAAAACTCATATATATATTATAGTTGTTTTAATTTCATCATTGCATGTTTATTTATTTAAATTATATTTTATAATTTCATGTTTAATCAATTTAGTCCTTCAAATTATACTATAATATCCAAACCTTATAAACTTTTGTTCACTAACTTTTTAAATGGATTCAAATGGGTCCATTTTTATATTAATTTCAACTTAACATTTTATAATTATTTCGATTTGACCTCTCATCCATACGTTTTGTTTAATTTATTTAAATTTTAATTTGTAATTTCATGTTTGTTCAATTTACTCCTTAAAATTATATTTTTATTAAAATTAACACATAATTATTTATATTTTTTTTAATTTACTCCAAATTATATACAATTACAAATTACAATCCATCGTTCATGAATGACGAAAAATAATTAGCCCAAAAATGACCCAACTTGAACTCAATCCGTTCCCTATAATATCTGACTTGAATTTTGTCTGTCAATGTATGACCTGATCTGAATAAGATCCGACTGAAGTCCATCCGAACTTGAATTAACCTGGAATTTAACTGATTCGGACCTGAACTGACCTGAACTAACATTGATCCGAACTGAAATTAACCCGATCCGAACCCGAACTAATTTGACCCGGACCCAACCTAATATGAGTTAAACCATAAAATTGACTTGACACAACCTGCATTCGATTTAATCTAACCTGATAGGATCCGACTGAAACCTGAATGATTACATGATTTTACATCCCTAAGCATGGTGTTGTGACCGTAGAGCCTTAGTCATAATGTCAACTAATTGTTCAGCTGATAAAACATGTTGTGTGTGTATGAAACCCTCTTTGATCTTCTCCAGAATGAAATGGCAGTCAATTTTGACATTTTTGGATTGCTCATGGAAAATGGGGTTAGCTGCGATCTGAAACGCTGCTATGCTGTCACAATACAATTTGATTGGCTTTAAATCATGAGCTCCAACCTCTACCAGCAACCTTTTCAGCCATACCAATTCAGCAACTGTGACAGCCGTTCCTCTATATTCTTCTTCAGCAGAAGACCTTACAATAGTGTTTTGTTTTTTAGATTTCCTATAAATTAAGGAATCACCAAGCTTTATGAAAAAATCAGTAACAAATCCTCTTGTCATCGGACAAGATACCCAATCCGAATTACAATAAGCAACCACTTGCTTCTCATTCACACCCTTAAACAACAAACCACGCCTGAGAATTTGGTGATGTATCTCACAATTCGCATAGTTGTCTCCATGTGGGTCTGCTTCGACTGTAGCATAAATTGACTGAGGTGATGCACAACATATGTAATGTCAGATCATACTCATCACATCAAGCTATAAGGGTGTTAACACTGGCTTTACTCCTCCCAAATCAGTTTCTTTTATAAGTTGTAATGCATACATTCTTTGATTTAGTAAGATACCTTCTCATCACTTAAATTCCAAGGAAGAATTTCAATTCATCCAAGCCTTTTATCTTGAAATTCTGGTTCAATATCGTTTTGAGCTTTTCTATCATTCTTATATTGTTGGCAGTTATCAACAAATCATCCTCGTATACGAGTAAAACCACTATCCTATCACCTTATTTTTTTGAACAATGACAATCATACCTACTCTATATATAACCAACTTTTAACAAAGCTTCTGTCAGCTTAGCATTTCATCGTCTTGAAGTCAATTCAAGCCATATAAAAATTTTTGCAGCCTACATACTATTCTCTTCCATGGCTGCAAAAATCGGGTGGCAATTCCATATAAACTTCTTCAACTAAATCCTCTTGCAAGAAGGCATTAAAGACATTCAGCTAAACCCCCTAGCAAGAAGGCATTAAAGACATTCATTTGACAGACATACCAATTGAACATGGAAGCAATAGTAAGAATGGCTCTAACAGTAATCACCTTTGCCACAGGAGAGAATATTTCAACACAATCAATTCCCTCCTTTTGGTTGTACCCCTTAGCTACCAAACAAGCTTTGTACCTTTCAACCTCGCCTGTAGCTTTGTACTTTACCTTGTACACCCACTTACAGCTAATGGGCACATTCTCTAGTGGTAAAGAAACAATGGACCAAGTATTGTTCGATTCCGAGGCACAAATATTATTCTTCATGGAACTAATCTAAATTGGGTTTTTAACGGCCTCAGAATAGGTTTTAGGTTAAAAAACAATGGATATGGCAGCAATATAATGTTGCGTATGTAAGGATAAATGATTATAACTAAAGGAAAAAGAAAAAAAAAACTGACTGGTTTATAAAGAATATTGATAAGAGCAAACAAAATTTTGTAATCGGGCAGAGTTTTTTGATTCACAAGTCGATCTTCAATAAACAACATATTCCGGTAACAAAGGTTGAGGAAATTGTACGCTAGACACAAGTGCAGAAAGAATTGGCAAGTTCACTAAGTATTTTAAGGGAGAAGGATCAGATAAGACAGATTGGGAAGGGGTATTCAAGTGTAAAGCGGAATCTGTTTGCAAAGGAGAATCAGACTGTGAAGGATTAGGATAGAGTCAATGTTGTTTTGGGAAAAAATATTGGTGGAAGCAGAAGAAAACTAAAAAGAAAATATAAACTCATGAAAATGAGCATTTCTGTTCACAGAATAAAGATTTAGATTCCAAGTTGAACAACACAACCCTTTTGAGTACTTGAATAACCCATAAAAATAGATGGGATAACCCTAGGGACAAATTTATCTTTATGATTTAGAGATGTTGCATAATCGAGGCACCCCAAAACCCTCATGTGTGCAAGGTTAGGTTGTTTATTATACAAGAATTCGAAGGGCGTTTTCCTATTTAGCACAGATGAAGGAAAACGATTGACTATGTAGAAGACTATTAAGGCACACTCATCCTAAAATTTTAATTGGAGCCTTGGACTGGAACCTAAGTGTCCTAGCAACTTCGAAAAGATTTTTATTGTTATGCTCAGATACCCCATTTTGTTGAGGAGTCTTAACACAAGAATCTTGATGTACAACACCAAGAGACTCAAAAAAGGATGAACACTCTGAATTAAAAAACTCACTACCATTATCACCACTGATGATATAAATTGTGACAAAAAACTGATTTTTTTATGAGAGCAAAAAAAATTCTTAAGAGGCACAATTATATCATACTTAAGTCTCAACAAATAAACCCAGGTTACCCTAGTGTAATCATCAATGATGAGGAAATAACGATGACCAGAGTGAGTTGATAGACAGTAAGGCCCTCAGAGGTCTATGTTTATTCATTGAAAAGGTTTTTCAAACCAAGACTGACTAACAAGAAAAAGAATAAGACATTGTCTAGCCAAAAGACAAATAGAGCACTATTATACATGCTCTTGATGAAAGTTTTCATGATGAAAAGGGGACAATTTATGCATTTTAGGAAATAGAGGATGCCCTAGACGAGCATGCCTAACATGAGTTTTATCGATAATTCCAAACTTACATCGAAAAGAGCTAGAATGTAAAAAAGTAATACAAGTTTTTGATAAAGACAAACCAAAATCATGTTGCTTCAACAGGAACAAGTAGAAGCCACCAGCCTGTTTACCGATCCCTTTTATCCTCCGAGTGAAGTGATCTTGCATTATACAAAAATCTAAGTAAAAAATGACAAAAACAACCAAGGTCTCGAGTTAACTAGGATACTGAAATGAGGTTATGATTAAAATGTGGAACATGTAAAACATTTTTAAGGTTTTACTGAGACTTAATTGATATGAACCAACAGGGGACGCGTGAGAGATATATCATTTGGAAGGTGGCTATAACTCGGATTAGCATTACAAGAAGAATTGAGATTCAATAAATACGAATCATACGATACATGATCCGTTGCTCTATAATCCAAGATCCAATTAGTAGTGCATTTAGATGAGGAGCATCGAGAGACTATACATGTCATATTGACAGATGAAGGGGCAGAAGGTCCTTGATTCAAGAGTCTTAGAATCTGAGCATATTGTTCTTGTGTAAACAGTGGCGCTGCTTGAACTCCTGTAGAGCTGGGAGTCTCTGAACTCTGACTTACTGCCATGGCTACTTGAACTTCCTTCCTCTTGTTAAAATTAAAATCCGATGAAAAATTGATTAGACGATAACAATTTTCCCTCTTATGACCGTTAACCTTGGAATGATCACAAGTCCCAAAAAAGACAGAGAGCTGGCATTGGAAAACATCACAGTGAAGTCTGTGATTGGATTAATCCCGTCCAAATAAGTTCTTTGAGATTCTTCTTGAATCAATATCATATATGCTTGATTCACAGAGAGTAGTGGCTGCATAAGAAGGATTTGACTTCGAATTCTCGTGTAAGACTCGTTTAATCCCATAAGAAATTGAAAAAGTTTATGCTGGAACAAATGCTTCAGATTTGCTCGAGTATTTTCACATTCACAATGTGTAAAAGGAACTACGGCACTGAATTCTTCCCATAGCAGTTTCAATTTGGTAAAGCAACCTGAGATTGAAGACTTACCTTGAACAGATGTAGCAATTTCACGGTGCAAGAAGTAAATCCATGCACCATCAACCTTGTTAAAGCGCTCCTTGAGATCCTCCCAAACGAGCGTCGCATTGGTAGCAAACACGATTCCACCTGACAGATCCTTACTGACCGTATTCAAGATCCATGAAAGGACTACAACATTGCACCAATCTCATTGATTCACAAAACTTTTTTTTACCTTCTCTATAACAATCATGTATGTTACATAATTATTTCGGTTGCAATCTAAAAGTTATCATCAAGATATTTTCGATTATAATCAAAATTATTATTAATTATATAACTTTTTAGGATGTACACCTAACATTTAAATTAAAACCTTCCGCAATATAACATTTTTCAATTATAACCGAAATTAGTATAAATCATATAACATTTTAGATTGCATATGATAGGTTAAAGATTATCGTAAAATAATCTTAAATTAATTTGTCGCACAATAAAAATGGAGCAGTTTAAAAGATCATATTGAACCATCCATATAATGGGCCATCATCGAGTTGCTAAATACATGTGATAAGTTTTATTTATTTTACGTCTTACCATCTTTTTTGATTAATATGGGATAAGTATTAAGTAACATCTGTTTAAAAATTTTTTTGTGTGCTTGAATATCAGATCGTTACGACCAATCTTT
Source organism: Hibiscus syriacus (assembly GCF_006381635.1). NCBI lineage: Eukaryota > Viridiplantae > Streptophyta > Magnoliopsida > Malvales > Malvaceae > Hibiscus > Hibiscus syriacus. The sequence continues at coordinate 1,037,933 of NW_024063122.1, forward strand.
GGTCCGCTGAGCTCTCAAACCCCGCGGCCAATGCCTTGTTGGCTCAGTGGATTTCATATGTTAATGCTATATCAACTCTATGTGAGGCCACTGGTGCCGATGTTTCCCAAGTAACTGATGCCGTCGGTAAGGACTCGAGAATCAGAGCGAAGTTTTTGAGTGTCAGAGTTGGCTTTGGTGGATCTTGTTTTCAAAAGGATATAGTGAATTCAAGAAATGGTGACAGGGATTCAATAGCGGTATCGCGTCCACTACTGACCGTGATACCCGCAATGATCACAATAAAATCTATTATATTTGTAATCGCGATAAACATCAGTCTCAACCGTATTTTAAATCCCTATATTAGAGGTGTAAACGAGCCGAGTCGAGCTCAAGTATTGTTAAGCTCGACTCAAACTCGAAAACTTTAAACATAGGCTCGACTCGACTGGAAAACTCTCGAGCTAAAAATTATGAAGCTCAGTTCGAACTCGAAATATATTATTGAAACTCAACTCGAACTTGAAAATGCTCGAACTCAAAAAAATTTTAGGAGCTCTATTGAAGCTCGACTTTAAGCTTTATTCAAGCTCGAACTCGATTCAAGCTCGAACTCGATTCAAGCTCGAACTCAAACTCGAATTTTAACCTACAAAAATCTTATATTACATTTAAAATATATAAATAATTTTCCCTTTAATCAACCATCACCAATACATTATAACATGAATGTATGAACTATAAAAAATCTAAAAAAAAATACAATTACAAGAAATTTAGGATAATTAATATAAGTTTTGAAGTTTTTTAAAACTTCAAATGTATTGAAAGTTAAAAAAATATGGCAACAAAATGGGAATTTATTTAATTTACCCTTACATACAAAAGGTGGAAATAAAATCTAGACCACATGCTACTTCAACCATTTATTTAATAATATTCATTTACTTTCAAATAACTCAAAGCAGAAATGAGAAGGATCCTGATGATTTTTTTATCCACTCTTCACAATCTTGTGTTATTCTTGATAAGGCATTCTTTAACCGATCTAGGAATAAAAAAATTAGGAAAATGCAGAAATGAGAAGTGAACACATAATTTAAAGACAAATCAATTGATTTATAAATTTCCAGTGTATTGAATGAAAACTAACTTACAATTAAGAGATTCAGTTGAAGTGTTTGCACTTGAATTCATGTTTTGCAAACCAAATGTTTCAAATATATAAGAAAAAAACAACTCAAATAATTGGCATATGCCCTGCAACAATGTACTGAATCAGGAAAAATAATTTAGAGGGAAAAGGAAAAATAGTGTTCAGATTGTATGTGCATATGAGAACGTAGAGCTTAGGAAAAGAGAGGTTTAACCAGTACACACCTTAAAAAACAATGATACATCATCCATTTGATAACCAAACCGAACGGGTGAGAAGGCAACCATAACTTGTGTGTAGAGGCTTGAAACAAATAAAATAATTTAATGATAATATGTTTTGAGGTTATCATATATGAAAAAAAACAATGCATAAATCATCTAGAAAGTTGAAATCAATGACTTCATACATGCATCAGGTATCAAGAACAAGGGGCAGAGAATAAATAACTGAGTTAAATAGCCTTCTTTAAACTCCTGACAAACTCCTAACAAGAGCGAATACAGCTTTTGAAGGAATATTTATTTAAACATAAACAAAGTCATAAACTCATAAACAAACTCACTAGAGGGGAAAGGTACTTTTCGATCGTGGGAGGTATACGTGAGCAACGAGGAAACTATAATGGTCAGTTTTTAAGTGACAATTAACCACTGGGGAAAAGGAAATCACATAAAAAAAAAGAGGAATGAGCCGAGGGACAGCAGCGATTAACCGAGAAACCCATTGATTCTTTTTACGAGAATAGCAAAACATAAGGAAGGAATTTGTACTGTATTTTCCTGCTATTTGAGGATCAAAAGAAACAGAGAAGCATTTTTTTTCATCGAACCCAAGCAATGCACAGAATCAAAAGGGTATTTTTTTAGTTTCTATTCTCCATTGCTTTCTTAATTTTCTTGTGTGTGCATATGTTTTGAATCTAAACCAAGTCAAAGGCATAAAGGAGATAGCTTAAATGTTTACCTTAGTTGTAGTTCATCCCGCTTTGCCTCCTAGCCGTTCCAGCCTCACTGTCAAAATAAGGGGTTGTGTTAGTTAAAAATAAGTTCATTATAAAATAAGAAAAGGTGGGTCTTGATAGTTTACCGTGCAGTGCGTCGGAGTTTAGAGTCGAACTCGTGGACCTTGGAAGTTGGGGGTCGTTGCATGTAGTCTTAGTGTTTGGGGGTTTTAAAATAGTGAAGATAGGAGAGTTTAGGGTCAGTTAGGCTCGTGTTTGGGTTAACCAGTAGTCGCTAATGGCAGTCGGAGTGCTTGGTTCTGAGTTTTCACGGCGGCGTTGCTAGTGACGGGGATAGGGTTATGTTTTCATGGTGGCTGTGGGTTTTGAGAGGGTTTTCACTGAACTTTCAAGCTGATAACTAGGGCCATTATTCATTTTAATCTTTATTGAGATGTTCGCTTTTATTCAAGAGATTAATGTGTACAAAGCAATAAGCAATGAAAGACAACAGACATCAGAGCAAAATATATCTAAGTGTCACTATCTCATAGACAATGACAAACCATGTTAAAATATCTAGGGAAAGAGAAATGACTGTACATACCTTCAAATCCCCAATCACAGCTTTGAGTTGCTCATTCTCATTCATTAGCTTTGCAATTTCATCAGCTTTTGCCTGAAAAACAAATTGAAACTCGAAATTCAAGAACCATAAAACTTTAACAAGAAAGGATAATAATAAAACAAGATTTCATTTCTTTTGTGCCACACATATTGGACACATGTAGCATAAGACACCATGATTAAATGCATAAATAAATAGTAAAGTTCATGGCCAAATAAATCAGAGGAATATATGCAACCCTTCTAAATTTAGTAGTAAAAGCATCTTCAAATAGGAGGAAATGGCTGAAACCTAAAGTTTAATCACAGAAAATCAATGTTGCAGAGAATGACCTAAAGTTCAAATAGTGAAGATATGAGAGTTTAGGGTCTGGTTAGGCTCGTGTTTGGGTTAACCAGCCAGTGGAGGCCACGGGGCCTTTGGGGTCTCGGTTGATTAAAGAGTGGAAGAGTCGAGAGGTGGTTGCGTGGGTTTGGAGGAGATGAGAGGGCGAGAGAGGACAGTTTGATAGTTAGAAGAAGAGAACGGCGCATCATTGTGTTCAATTCTTCAAATAGGATTAAGGTAAAAGTCTACCCTAAAATGTTAATTTTAAACGTTATAGATTTAGCTCAGTTTTTGTTTCGGCAACTAGGGCAATGTCGTCAGCGAAAAGTATACACCATGGAACACCGTCTGGTGTCGCACAATAGATGTTATCCATAATCAAGGCGAATATATAAGGGCTAAGAGCTGACCCATGGTGGAGTCCGATTTCCACCGGGAATGCCTTGGTGTCGCCAACTGTAGTCCTGACGTAAGTAGTAGATCTACAATACATATCACGAATCGTCCGTATATAACCAATTTCGAGGTTTATAATATTATTTGGATTACGTGAATTTAATCATCATTCTAAAGTTAGTATATTTAGCTTAAATTATTCCTCACATTTAGGTTTCAATTAATTTAGTCCCTATTTAGAATTGTTTTCTTTAATTAGTTATATATATTTATTTTGCATATTGATATGTTTATGTATAAGTATATGAATGATTTATTTAGGAGTTACATAACATCATTTTGCATAATTTGTATGTTACCTTCATGTGCATAACTTAACTCCTATCACATAATCAGATTTAGGGTTTAAGGTTTAATATTTATGGTTTAGGGTTTATGATTTAGGTTTTATGGTTTAGGTTTTAGATTTTTAGGTTCACTGCAAAGACATTAATTAATCGATTTGGTATCAATTTATGAGGTAAGTACAATATAGTATCTTGATATTAAATACTCAAACCCTTGATATTTATGATATTTGAACCCGAAACCTCAAAATATAACAACAATTTAAAAAATTAGTTATTAAAAATATTATCATTAGAAATATATTAAATATTTGTCATTAGATAAATAATTTTTTATTAATTTAAAATAAATATAATAATATTTATTCAAAAATAATTTTTAACCATTTTCAATTTTTCTATTGTTTGACTGTTTTTTCTTATTTTTTATTTTATTTTTTACGTTGTCAAGTACTTATGCAGTAAAAAGTTAAAAAAGAAAGAAAAAAAATCAACCAAACACGTGTAATCTAACATGTGCTTAATTAAATGAGCTTTTATTTTTTTTAGTAACATACAATGTAACAATTGGACTTGGATTGGTTAATTAAAAAACATTAAAATTTGAGCGTAGTCGTATTATAGAATTATTAATATATTTTTAAAATTTTATAATTATCAATAATGTATTTTTAATATATTTTTAATAATGTAATTTTAAAAAATCTAAAATTATAATATAACATTTTTTCGAGCTGCTCACGAGCTTTTCGAGTCGAATATCGAGTAGCTCGTTTTGGCTCGTTAAGAACTCGAGTCGAGCTCGAGCACGAGTCAAGTCCATTTGATCCGAGTATTTATCGAGCCTTGATCGAGTCGATCTCGAGTAGCTCGCGATCTGTCTCGTCTCATTTACAACCGTACCCTGGATGAGGATGAGGATGATGATGCTATGCATTCTCACAAAGTGGGATGAATTTTCGACAACATGCAGAAGCCTGCATTTGTGTTGGACGGTTTCATTGTGTATTCCATCCTAGGGGTGTTCATTCGGTTAAAACGGTGGCCGACCGAACCGAAATACCCTTAACTGAATTAATCGAATTTTTTTTTCTTTAAGCGTTAACCGAACTTTTTTATGAAAGTATTAACCGAACCGAATAAATTTCGGTTAATTTTCGAATTAAATGAAATTTTTAGAATTTTCGAATTTAATATTTTTTAATTAAAAAAACAGTTTACAATATCTAATTAATTTGATTCAAACATTATATTAAAATAAGATATTTATATCTATCAATTTAGTTCAAAAAAACCATCAAATTAGAAATTCTACAAAATAAATCAGAACAAAGTGCAGAACTGGAAGCATAATTTTCCAGTTTACTGACCTACTTTCATTAGTTACAAATAAAATATACATGGAACCAGCAAACTATCATTTTCCAGCTGCTTTCATTCGGTGCTTATATGTACAGAGGCATGGAATCAGACATTTTCGGATACACAAATATATTTGTGATCAATTAGTAACTAAGAATTTACAACAATACAATACCAAACTAAATTTGGTCCCAACTAACTTAAAGTACACACTTTTTAAAAGAAATCTTGCAGTTAAATGAAGCTTTTTACAAGGGTTCAAAGTGTATATAACACTGTTAACCTCTAAATGCAGTAATGCACAACTAAATCACTTCCTACCATATAACATGAGTAGGAAATAACATTGAACTGTAAATGACAACAATTATCTTTACCATCTAATAGTTACATTCATCACTCCAATTAGTTCTTATAATCACTCCAATTAGTTCATGAATTACATGCAGTTCGAAACTTTCCCAGAAATATCAACGAATTAACACCTATGGCCATGAAAAGGAAAAATAAACCCAAAACGTGTCCAAAATAAGGGGAAATAGAAACCTTTAGCGTCAAATTTAACCATCAAACCACCATATTTCCAAATACATTTCCAGATGGAAATATAATTTATTTATTTGTAAGTGCATGGAACAACCACCTATATGCAATTAAACACTATTAATCCCATCAATAGAAGCAAGAGAGGCTAAACTTCTGATTTCTATTTAAATCGTGCTAACATACAGTCATCTAGCCGAGACCCGAGAAATATATAAATACCACACCAGAGTTTGTTTAACGAGGAAAAGATTAACAAACCTGGATCTTGCAACAGCGAGATGACTACAGAAAACTATGCTGAGAGAGAAGAGAGGCCAATCGATAGGGTTAATCGACAGATTGAGAGGCTTCCAGAGGTAGAACGAGATTACTGGTGAGATGAGATTGAAAGGTTTAGGCGTTTTGCCGTTTAGGTTTGGGTTATTTTACATTTTACATTTAGTTTTCAGATTATTTTAATTAATTAATTTTTTTTGGGGTTTGAAATGGGTTGGGAGTTGGTTGGTGCATTGGGTTAATTAATCCAATTAATCGATTTCAAATCGAATTAACCGTTAATCGAATATCAAAAAAACTATTAACCGTTTCCTGATCGAATTAATTCGATAACCGACCGAATTAATCGAATTAATTTAATTCAGTCGGTTAATTCGATTAAAACCGAATTTTGAACGTCCCTATTCCATCCTTGGTTGAAGAACATGCCTGCTGTGGCGTAAGATATCAGTGTTAAGGCTCTAGAGATTATACAACTCATTTACTTCTTTAATTTCCTTTTGTTTTTTATTGCTGGTTTTTGCTTTAGATGCAATTTTACGATTTAAAATTAATTTTGAATATGAATATTACTCCAAATATTTTTAATTTGATTTTTTATATAAAACATGTCATTTGTATTTATATTCCAATATATGTCTTGATATAAAAATAAGTGATCAAATTGTAATGTTTTTTTTAAATATGTGTATAATTTTTTTCCGGTCAATCTAAGTACGTCTAATGCTATAAATATTATCATTTTAAACACTTGGATCATAATTACCGTTAAATTCCTCCGTTAAATGACAAATGTCATATTTATAATTTTTTATTTTTTAAAAGAATTAAAAATATTATTTTAAAAAATAAAAATATTGTTTAAAAAAATTAAAAAGAAAAAAAAAACCAACCACGTAATCCCCCTCCCTCCCTGCCCCCGCTCCCTCCCCTCTATTCTTTGTACAACCTTCCCAAAAGGCCAAAGGTTAATGGGATTCAAATGGCTGACTGCCACGAACGACTTGACAGTAAACGACCAACCATCACATCGACTAAATGGCTGATTACCACAATCAATCTAATTTTTTTTTAAGGATTCAAATGTTTAATATTAAATCTTGTATTTTTACCGTTGTTAGATGTTCAACCGATTGCAAAAATATGGGAGTTTTGATTATAGGAGGTTAGTCGATTACACTTTATAGGGTGTTCGACCAATTGACAAAATTAGTGATGACTAATGATTATAAAAAAATTAAAAAGTTTTGGGTTTTTTTTAAAGATTTTAGAATATTTTAGGTTTTTTAATTATTTTTATTTTAAATAAAAATTCTCAAAATTATTAGAATGTGATATATGTCACTTAATAAAAAATTCTTAATGACAATTACAAATCAGACACCTAAAATAATAATGTTTGTAACATTAATCACTTGAATTGATAAAAACAAGTTTAGATATTTATTTAGGAAAAACAATATAATTTAAATACTTATTTTTACATTAAGTCTCAATGATATTGAATCATATGATAAATATAAATATAACTTATTTTCTTCAAACACTTGCATCAAAGCCCAATTAACATAAACAAAAGAACGACAAAACTAATTAGTAGTAAAGGGTTGGGACAATATTAGTAGATTGTGAGAAAAATAAAGCAAGTGATAATCGAGTTTTTATGTTCATGGAATCACCCGGATGTTGATGAAGAGCAACAATAATTTCAAGAATGAAAATCTATTTCCCAAGTAATCGACGAGCACGCTGGTTTGCACCTCGGACTCGGAAGTTTAGCTCATCCACATCATCTTGGAGACCGTTCAGGCTTTTGTTTTGCCTGCGATATAATCATTGAAGCCATGTTAAGGTAATTGTCTAGCTGAAAAACACGGAGGCAAAATGCACCAGAGATCATGGCCGGAATCGGAAGATCGATGAATTGAATGATTGATTTGCTCGTATTTTAGCAATGTAAAAGTTCAACATACACCTGATTTCGACCCCAGAAAGGGGGGACCGGGTTACGATTTGAGAAAATTAACAAGAAACTAACCTCTCGATTTCAGAACCCATATCAACGGCCATATCCTTCAGCTCTCCAAGTAGACCACTTAAGTCGGAGAGGGCATCATCTTGCTTTGATTTCTCTAACTGTTACAACCCCAGGAAAAGGATACGAATTACATATTACAGTTAGTGGATTGTTTCATCCCTTCATGCACTAATGATTTAAATCTTCTTCTTTTAAGAAAAGAAAGGTATTTTTTAAAGCAAAAATCCGGCAGCGCACACACCTCGACTTTTTGAAATGCATCTGTAGGCTCCGGGGGAGGTGTTTGAGATTTTGAATGTCCCCGAGGAGCAGGATTCAATCCAAGCTTCTCCCTCTGTTCCAAGTGGGCACCCCTTCTTTTAGGCGAATCATCTGTGTTCGAGCAAGTTACACGTATATTTCAGAAAAACACAACAAATAGACCGATACAGAAACAATCCCGGTGTTCCCCAACGACCTCTAATTATATGAAATTAGACATTCTGGTTTTCTATCACATAGGACGGAAATGAACAAATAATTCAAAAAGGGTGTGGAAAGAAAGATGACCTCTTGTTATAACGGGGCCAACGATTTGACGAGTCTTCTTTAGCTTCCAGGTTCTAGAAAACATGCCTCCAAGGCTTCCCAGAAGCTTCTCACCCTGAAATTAGAAAGAACTACATTCGGACCAGTCCGTTTAATTGCATAAGATCAATCCAGAAGAGGAAATTTAAAAGATTCGTCAACTTTTTGAAGGTCAAGGAGCATAAAGGAGCAAATTTTCATGGAATACCAAAGTTAAAACATTGTGCTACTTATTTCAAAAACTAGTTCCTTCCTACATTGAACCCCATGTAAACTCTCTGAAGGCGCACAACTCATGAATTGTAGCGCAAGTATGCAGTCGAGATGACCAATGATGTGTCAAAGCAATGGTCTAGCAACAGATAGTAGGCTAGAGACATTGCAAGTAAGACAGCAGCTTTTCCGAACTGTTGTAAGTAGGCTAGGCGAGTGATTTTATATGTCTCAAGTCAATTTCTTAAAACGTAGCACATTGGACAAGGTATAAAGGGCTTCCAGATTCGGAAGTCCCGAATTGACAGCATCGACATTTTGTAGTAAGAATGTTATGTCTAGGGGAATACTGCCCGCTAACTCCTATAAAAGTCTAAATTCGATCATCATTGAGGATTTAAATTATAGATGACTCCTTATGATCATTCATGCTAATAACATAAACAAGCCCAAATATCATCATATATCAGAAAATCTAAAGTATCCTAAGGCTGTTCTTCAACCATCTAGCAGCAAGTTTTTATATCAAAAACAAAAAGACATACCTGACTAAGTTCACGATCAATGCCAGCAGCCGCATCATGTGTCCGGGTAATTTGTTCACCCTGTTGATGTAGGGTGATCAAATTCTTGGTGGCACCTTCTCTCATTTCTTCTGCAATCTTCACACAGTTATTGACAGTCTTTGTAGTCTCCTTAGCCTTGTAGATAGCATAGTTCTCCAATTCTTGCACCGATTGGTTCTCTAGTCCTCCGGCATCACGGAAATCGTTCTCATACTTGTTCCGTGATGCGGAAGCTTGCCAATACAAAGAAGAGGAAGAGTTCACTTTCTCTTTGTCGTCATCATCGAACGGATTGGTCCAGAAACTGGGGGAATCCAAGGTGGGTTCAGAAGAAGTTCTTCTGGTAGGTTTAAGGGTTTGGTTGTTGTCCAATTCATCATCAGAATCAAAAGGATTTGTCCGAGGAGCAACACTCCCGGGATCGACAGTGTTTTGCTTGGTAGTCTTCACTGGAGATCTCTTTAAACCCAGCATTCTTTTGATGAGTTACAAAAAAATCCTACTTGTTTAAGCAGTTGACTGGGAGCAATCAAATTAATCTGCAAAGCAATCCACCATCACAAATTACAACATAGCAGCAAAGAAATATACATCAATAATCACATACAAAGTAACACAGATCAAGAACAGCAATAGCTCATAATCAGAATGAGAAATGTTACAAACCTAAAATTTATCATCAAAGACTAATTAATTGAACTTAGTTGACTTGAGATTTTTCGTCACTCTACAAAACACCCAGAGATCAGAAAAGAAAAGAAAAAAGGCACAAGATTCCCTCATTTTCCACGGCAGGCAACCAAACACAACAAAGAAACCAATGATGCAAATAGCATAAGAAATCCAAAATAAATGAACATGAGAGATAAAAATTACTCATATAATACAAGGAAAAGAGAAAAAAGAAAACTGGGTTTTGTTTGGTTAACCTGAAAGTTGATTTGTTTGAATAAAAGCAAGAAAGAAAATCAAATCAAATCAAAACATCCCATTTGCAGGAAGGAAGAAATAACAAAGGAAGAGAAGTTGAGAGCACCTGGAAATGTAACTGCGGAGAAGATATTGAAAAAAACAATTAAGAGAAAAAAGAAATCAAACTACAAAAATGCAGAAGAAAACAATTTGAAAGAGTGAATGTAAACAAAATTGAGGAATTTTAAATAGAGGGAGACGCATGAAACGCCTCTTAGCCCATAAATTTGAAACTTAGAAAGTGGGCAAATTGTAATTTGCCAAATATTTTTTGAAATTTAAATTAAAACAGCTTTTCCCTCTTTACATTTTTATTGGTATAAAACATTTCAATTAATTGGTATAATTTAGTTATTATTTAAAAATTAATATTTAATATATTATATTTAATAATTTAAATTGCTCACCAAACATGCCAATTACAGTTGATTTCAATTATAAATATGCACACTACTTTATTATAATTATTAAATATTTAAAAGAAACAATTACCAAAAAAATGTTAAAATTGAAAAAAATAGGAATTTTAAAATTAGACCACAATCCCAATTGATTTCAATTATAAACATTTTAAATTATTTTTGGGTTTACAAGGCCGGAGGCCAAACTTGATGATAAAACAATTAATTATTAATAATTAAAATAAGTAATTGCAATAATAGGATGAATGAAAACAAAGAAGGAATTTGATGTAATTTAATGAGATATTGGTTTAATTTCTTTCTTTTTTTCATTTTAAGTATATATTTATTAAAATTTTGTCTTGAATGGAATATATATCTGTGTCAATTATATTTATTTGACATTGATGAAGATTTCTTTTTATTTTTCTTTTTTTTGAATAAGGCAAAGCAAAGGAAGCTAAATTAAGCTTGAGTTATAGTAATAAGAACACTCATATCACGCCTGAAGACCGGCTAGGAGCGAGGAGAGAAAGGTAACATCGTGCATCAAAGGAGAAGGTGGTTTTGCGACGCCATCAGCAAGAGAGTTAGAGTCGTGAGGAACTCAACTAACTTCAGTCACCCATGCCCGCTGGCGGAGCTGGAAGATGGACCGCACCAGAGAATGGGGGCTAATCAAACTGTTGGGATCAATGACTAGATTCACAGCATTGGCACAATCAGATTGAATCAAGAGAAACTCAAACCCGTGACTCCAAGTGACCTCCAGACCTTGGAAGATTGACCATAATTCAGCTTGGAAGGGCGTTGTGATACCAACAACTTTATGAAAGCCGATTATCCAATTGATATCATGGTCGCGAACATCAGCACCAACATAATCGAAGTTTGAAGTTGGAGAGACTAAGTCATCAATATTAAGACAGAATCAACCAGAAGGTGGTTTTTACCAAGGATGAGAGTAGGTTTCTTAACATTCGCAGGTTCCATAGGGCGAAAAGAACAGTGGAAATACTTCGCCCAGGCGATACTTTGGTTCAGGATCGAACGATCGGGGCAACAACTGAAGTTAAAGATAAGATCATTCCGTTTCTTTCACATCTGCCAAGCGAGGGAGGAAAAAAATAGGTTTTAGGGGATGCCAAGAGTTCCACTGATTGTTCTCCGATGGACGTTTGAAAGAATTCACTGATCCGGGCTAGAAAAATAGAAGTTCAGCTTATGATCAGCAGGAAGAACGTTGTCCCAAAAAGATCAAGCATTCGAGAAATCATGAAGAACATGAATCATATATTCCTCTGGATTATCGCACCCCTTACACGAGGGGTCATCAGTGAAAGATCATTTGGAGCGCACCAGTTTCGTCATTAATTTGTGGCAAAAGGTTGTCTAGAGAAATATGCGGATACGATGTGGAACTTTGAGCTTCCAGAATGATTGCCATATGGAAGATCGCTAATCCCAACTATGTTCGGTTAAAGAGCAATAAGTGGAATTCGTAGTAAATTGATACTTCAGACCACAAATCCCAATGCAAGAATCAGACACATCTGAACTTGAAGGCGGTCGGATACTTTGGATGAATGGAATAATAGAAAACAACAACAAACAATTGAGAGCTTCAAGATTCCAAGAATCATCGAATTAACAGTCAGATCTTACTTATTATTATTATATATATATTACTTGTCGAAACGGTTTTTTTCCTCGAGGTGAGATTTTGAAAACCACGCAATTTTTAATTATTCTCTTAAGATTACAACTTTAAATTAAAAGTGAATGTGATTATTTAAAAACCTCTCGTTTCGAAAATTTGGAAATTCCTTTACGATAAAAATACGGTTCGAGGAGTCGCCACCAATCTTTGATTAGGGTGTGATTGGGCACCCAAAAACGTTTTGTTATTTTAAATAAAAATTAATTTTAATTAAAACAACAAATTTAAGTTCGCGTTACCAGAAAATGAGTTCGGGAGTCGGTTACGCGTAGGGAAGGATTAACACCCACACAGCGCCCTAAATCGATACCTAGTCGATTAATTAATTGTCTTTGCAGTAAAATGTACAAGTTCAAAATTAATTTGATTTACGATACCCTAAAATAACATTTTTTGAAATTTTGGATGAAAGATAAAAATATTTAATTATTTCCTATCGAGAAGAAATGATCTATCATACCTTGAAGCAATCGATTCTTACTCCAATCGAAATAAAAAAATATTAAAATTTCATTCTAAATTTCAAAATAATAACACCTAAAATAATTTTTAGAGATAAAATAATAATATTTAATTATTTATGATCAAACATTATTATTTTGAAAACCCTTTAAAAACACATGCAAAAGTAAAAAAAAACCTATTAAGCAATTGATTAATTATTTATTTACCAATATTTAATGAAAATAAGTGTATTCAATTAATTAAATATCTCGAGACGAGACCATAGATTCGATCTAACTGTCTTTTCTCGATGAATTTAATTAAAAGAATACGATCTTTTCCTCATTCCCCAAATTTTAAAAATAAATCTGTTTTAATTGGTGTCACTTATGGAATAGACTTTCATTTTAAAATTATCGAAAGTAACTTTCTTATACGTTAAGACGGTCACTTTACGACAATATTAAAATGCTCAAATATTACCCTTAGTCAATTTATTTCAATTCAAGTCAAATAATGCTCATGAGGATATCATGCGAAATTAATTAGGACTAAAATAAACTAAAATGCAAGCAACATGCAAAAATTTACAAAATAGTAAATCACATCAAATTTCATGCCAAGGTTAAAATAAAACCAAATAAACAAGTGAATAAACAATTTCAATATTAAAGGCTAGAGTTGCAAATAAATAAAACATAGGGCTAAATTTAAATTAATTAAAACTCTATGGCCGAATTAAAAGAACTGAAAACATATTTTGGTGCTCAAAATATAAATATATCAAAATGCAAAGGGCTACAAATAAAATATTCCTAAAAAATAATAATCAGCCTAAAAATGAAAATTACATAAATAGATCCTTAAGGGACTAAGATGTAAAACACGCACAAATCTAGGGGATTTATAATGTAATTAACCCCTAAACTTTATCTATAAATACCATTCATTTAGTTTTTTTTTCATTTTCATCAAGACATCAAAAAAAAAAAAGAGAGAGAGTTAGGAAGAAACTCTCCCAACATGGCTCGGCCGGCCACCACGAGTTACCACCGAATCCCGTCCGGCTACCGCTCCGACCACCACGCACGGTGGCCGGAATTCCTAAAATTACCAAAAACCAACCTCTCGCTTAGATCTAAACTCCTATCTAGTAATTTTCAACTAAAAATGACCCAAACACCTCTAAAACGAGCCTCAAAGTCTCTCGATCTTTCGATTTCTCATGCACTCCGGTGACCGTGAAGACTTTCCCGACTATGGTAAGTTTCCTTCTATTTTAAACTCTCGGTTTTCTCTCTATTTTATGTGCAAAGTTTCTATTTTTTTATCCTTTATTCATGTTCAGTTTTACTTCGAATATAAACAAATAATACTAAAAAAAATACATAATATACCTTTCGAATAGGTATGTTTTATTGCTTTACTGCTTTTCCGGAAAATTCCAACCCCCCTATTACAAATTCTTGTTCGGGTATTTATACCTGAAATATTACACTGTTTATTTTTTCATATCTTATGACTAAAATAATTACTTCATTGCTTGCCTTGTAGATCCACTTATGTTTGTCTTGTTGGTGGAGATAGTGTTGGTAGTGGAGATAGTTGGTACTGCTGCACATGGGTGGTATTTGGCGTGGAGGGAAGAGATGAGTACATGGTAGGGATATTAAAAGATGATATGCAATCACATGGGATAATGGTGGGGTTTTTTAAATAATAAAAAATGGTATTTAATTGGGGTAGTGGGAAATGGTGGAAAAATGAGGTGTTTACAGCTGCCCCTGCCCCTCTTTGCCCATTCTTGTGTCAATAAGAATAGGGCATAGACGAAGAGACAATGCATTTTTGCCTTGTCAACTTCATAGTTTGAAATATGAAAAGGGATCTATTCCGCTGTCACTCAGGGAATATCAGATCTGAGTATGTTCATTCATTCCACTGTTCTTCAAAGAGAATTAAATTAGTGTAGACTTGTTCCACTGTCACTCAGGGAATATCAAATCTTGAATGAGAAGGATATGTTCTGCTTTTGCTGAAGGGAATATTAGATCTGGGGATTTGATCCATTGAATCAAAACAGACTTGTTCCACTTACTCTGATGGGAATATCAAATCTTGGAGAAGTTGATCCATTGAATCGAAGCAGACTTGTTCCACTTACTCTGAAGGGAATATCAAATCTTGGAGAAATTGATCCATTGAATCGAAGCAGACTTGTTTCACTTACTCTGAAGGGAATATCAAATGTTGGAGAAATTGATCCATTGAATTGAAGCAAACTTGTTCCACTTACTCTGAAAGGAATATCAAATGTTGGAGAAATTGATCCATTGAATCGAAGCAGACTTGTTCCACTTACTCTAAAGGGAATATCAAATCTTGGAGAAGTTGATCCATTGAATCGAAGCAGACTTGTTCCACTTACTCTGAAGGGAATATCAAATCTTGGAGAAATTGATCCATTGAATCGAAGCAGACTTGTTCCACTTACTCTGAAGGGAATATCAAATCTTGGAGAAGTTGATCCATTGAACCGAAGAAGACTTGTTCCACTTACTCTGAAGGGAATATCAAATCTTTGAGAAGTTGATCCATTGAATCGAAGCAGACTTGTTCCACTTACTCTGAAGGGAATATCAAATCTTGTAAAAGAGAGACCTGTTCCGCTTACTCTGAAGGGAATATCATATCTGGGGGAGTTGATCCATTGAATTGGGATCAAACCAGAAAATTAAACATTAACCTGAAAATTAAACATTAACCTTTATTAGAATGTGTTTGAGGATTCGAAAACACCATACCTGAAAGTCTTGAGATGATAATTTTTTAGAAGAGATTTCTTTTGTGGAAGCTTGTCTCGCCATGACCAAACATGGAAATTCGAATTGGTGATTTCTATGTTGGGTCTTTACATCTCTGCCTTTCTTTTAAGAAAACCTGCAAGCACTCATTATTATGCATTTTATGTTATGAACCTGTTTATGCCTAAAATGTGTGCAATGATGCAGTTATTTTAAGGGTATTTTCTTTTCAAACGAGAATTTTCTTTTGTTAACATCCTTGTACCTCAGACTGATTTGGGCATAAAAAAATCAACAGCAATTCATCTCGATCGAAAACCCTAATTAGAAACCTTTGGTTGAGCCTGACTCTGATTCTCCTTACTCTTTGAACCCATGTGCTTCTCATGACTCGTTATTTAATCAGTGACAAAACCTATTTGGTTATCCCTCATTGTTGAGCAATCGCGTGTATCTCAAGGCTTTAACTTCTTGTGGTCTGATATTACATAAGCCTTATGCTAAAACCATTTTCAGATTCAGAATATCTGTATTTTCCAAAACTTTTTGTACAATAATGCACAATGATCTCATATTTCCCGAGCTAATCTACATGTTTTTATTTTTAATCAGGATGCTTACAATACGATTAAAAACATCTTTTTATTTATAAATAAAAAGTTTTTGGGTGAATATATGGCAAATTTTTAAAGGGAATAATCAAAAGAAAATACAGTAGGTGTCATCAGACATCAATAGTACGAATGGTTTTGAACTGGCACGCCGTAAGAGGACCCGAGTATAGCTTTTGTCAAGGGGATATTGAGGATTATGGTAATGCGTAAGGGTATGAAGTTCCCCCTATACTGCCAAATTCTCGACTGTTGATTGCCATAAGCCAGTGTTTGAATCTCATTTACCTTCTGGTTATCCAACTAATTCAGCTCCACCATGCACGAATTCTGAATTTACACAATTCTCAAGCCGCCCTTTACGGGTTTTCAACCTGAGACATTCTCTGGTTTCAAGACGCCCTTTACGAGTTTTCATCTTGAACCCTCCTTTTATTTTTTCTCATTTTTTTCTTTCATTTTTAATTTTTTATCTTTTTCATTTTTTTCAGGCGAAATACTTCTTGACTACATCAGCATTCACAGGGTTAGGTAACTCTGGTCCATCCATCTCGGTGAGGATCAAAGCTCCTCCAGAAAAGACCTTCTTTACCACATAAGGTCCTTCCCAATTTGGCATCCATTTTTCTCGAAAGTCTTTCTAAATTGACAAAATCTTTCTTAGCACCAAGTCTCCTTCTTGAAACTTTCATGGACGAACCTTTTTATTATGTGCCCTTATCATACGTTTCTGGTACATTTGCCCATGACAGATAGCTTTTAATCTTTTTTCCTCAATCAGGTTCAATTGATCATACCTAGCTTGCACCCATTCTATTTCATCTAACTTAACCTCTGACAACACTCGTAGTGACGAAATCTCAACCTCGATGGGTAATACAGCCTCCATCCCATAGACTAAAGAAAACGGAGTTGCCCCAGTGGACGTCCTCACTGAAGTTCGATAGGCAAACAGAGCGAATGGTAGCTTCTCATGCCAGTCTCTATAAGTCTCAATCATTTTCTGTATGAGCCTCTTGATGTTCTTATTGTCTGCCTCTACCGCTCCATTCATCTTTGGACGATAAGTGGTGGAATTATGATGTTTAATCTAGAACTGTTTACATACTGACTCCATCATCTTATTATTTAAATTCAAGGCATTGTCAGTGACGATCCTTTCTGGTAGCCTATACCGACAAATAATTTCTCTATTCAGGAACTTGCAAACTGTTGACTCAGTGACATTTGCATAGGAGGCCGCTTCTACCCACTTAGTGAAATAGTCTCTATTGCCACAAATATGAAACGATGGCCATTAGAAGCTTTGGGTAAAATTTGCCCAATGATATCCATGCCCCACATAGAGAATGACCATGGAGCAGTCATTACATGTAATGGATGAGGAGGGGTGTGGAGCTTATCTCCATAAATCTGGCATTTGTGACATTTTCTAGAGAAATTGATACAATCAGTTTCCAGAGTTGACCAATAATATTCGAATCTCATTATTTGCATAGCCATTGTATGTCCATTAGCATGTGTACCACATATTCCTTTATGCACTTCCTTAATTATCGTTCTAGCTTCTTTGGCATCCACACACCGTAACAAGACTTGATCATAACTTTTCTTGTACAAGACCTCACCATCAAGCATATATACTGCCTCCATTCTTCGAATAGTTCTTTTGTCAATCTCAATGGCATGTTCAGGGTAGCTTTGATATTTAATGTATCGTAGGATGTCGTAATACCAAGGATTTCCATCCTCTTCCTCTTCTATGCTATAACAATGGGCTGGATACCCGTAAGCTTCCATCGTAATAGGCATCATGCTTGAATATTCATTGACTTTGTAGGCTGTTGACAAAGTGGCCAAAGCATCCGCCATTTGATTCTCTTATCTGGGAAGTTAATAGAATGTCACTCTCTCGAATTCTTTAATGAGCTCTAGGACCAACTTACGGTATTCCACCAACTTCATATCCTTTGTTTCCCATTCACCTCTGAGTTGATAAATTATTAGGGCTAAATCTTCGTATACTTCGAGTATTTTCACTTTACGCTCAATGGCAGCTTTAAGACCCATAATACATGCTTCATACTCGGCCATGTTATTTGTGCAATCAAAATTCAATCGGCTGGTGAAAGGATAGTGTTTTCCAAAAGGAGAGACGAGAATTGCCCCAATCTCGTTCCCTAAAGCATTAAAGGCACCATCGAAATTCATCTTCCACTGTTCATTAGTAAAGGAAACTGCCTCCTCTATTGAAATAACCATTAAATCTTCATCTGGAAAATCGAAATTCAGTGGTTCATACTCTTCAAAAACCCTACTTGCAATGAAATCGGCCACATCACTTCCTTTAACTGCTTTTTGGCTTACATATTGGATATCAAATTCCGACAATAAGATTTTCCAACGAGCCAATCTTCTAGATAAAGCAGGTACACCCATTAGATATTTCAGAGGATCAAGTTTAGATATGATACAAGTAGAGTGATACAACATATATTGTCTGAGCCTTGGGTTGTCCAAACTAAAGCACAACACAACTTTTCTGTTGGTGAGTACCTTGTCTCGCAATCAGTAAACTTTTTGTTGAGGTAGTAAATTGCTCTTTCTCTTTTCTCAGTTTGATCATGCTGCCCTAATACGCACCCCATTGAATTCTCAAAGATTGACAAGTAGAGGATTAATGGTTTGTTGGATATTGGTGGCATTAATACTGGAGCATTCTACAAATATCCTTTTATTGCTTCAAAAGCTCCCTGTCAATCATCATTCCATACCTCTGGGTTATTTTTACGAAGAAGGCGAAAAATGGGATCGCACTTCTCAGTTAATTACGAAATAAATCGGGCAATATAGTTTAATCTTCCCAGAAATCCTCGAACTTCTTTTTGTGTTTGCGGGGGTGGTAAATCCTGAATAGCTTTGACCTTGTCAGAATCTACTTCAATCCCTTTTTTGATTACTACAAACCCCAAGAGTTTTCCCGATATTACCCCGAAGGTACACTTGTTTGGATTGAGTTTTAACTGGCATCTCCTTAATCTTTGGAAAAGTTTCCTCAGATTCTCGATGTGTTCTTCCTCTGTTTTAGCTTTAACAATCATATCATCGATATATACCTCTATTTCCTTGTGCATCATGTCGTGGAATAGTGTTGCCATGGCCCTTTGATAGGTTGCCACTGCATTCTTTAACCCAAACGGCATCACCTTGTAACAGAACGTACCCCACATGGTGACAAACGTAGTTTTTTCCTTATCATCTGGATGCATCTTTATTTGATTGTATCCTAAAAACCCATCCATAAATGAAAATAGAAAGTTTCCAGCCGTATTGTCCACCAGGGTGTCTATGTGTGGCAGAGGGAAATTATCTTTCAGACTGGCCTGATTAAGATCTCTGTAGTCGACGCACATACGAACTTTTCCATCTTTCTTTGGTACTGGAACAATGTTTGCTACCCATTCCAGATACATAGCTACTTTCAAGAATCCAACATCGAATTACTTCTTTACTTCTTCTTTAATTTTAAGCAGCATTTCAGGTCGCGTTCTTCTGAGCTTTTGTTGTACCGGTTTATATTCGGGCTTTATTGGCAATTTATGTACCACTAACTCAGTATCTAACCCTAGCATGTCCTCATATGACCAAGCAAACACATCTCTGTACTCTCGAAGCAGCTGAATCAGACTTTGTCGTCCCTCAGCAGATATGATGGTGCCAATCTTTATCTCCTTTTTATCCTCCTCTGATCCTAAATTCAAGATCTCAATGGGCTCTTCATGAGGCATAATTTGTTTATCTTCTCTCTCTACCATTTTTAGTAGTTCAGAAGTTAAGTCACTTCTTTCATCATTATCATAACCTTTAATTTCCCCTTGACATATGGGCAGCTCGAAATCTATCTTCGTGTCAGAGTCATCAGCACTCATACTATTGATACCGGAGGTCCTGAAAGAATAACAAACGAGAAGATATATATACATATACAAATACAGGAGGATCTATCCCATATCAAAATAGAATGAAATAATAATATATAATAAATAACGTGAAAAAATGCAAAGGATGATGTTTTCCATTTCGTGAATTAACACGAATGCATCATTTATTAAAATAAAAAACAAATATATTAACCCCTTACAAGACATCACCTATTGCCTCAGGGTTTAGACAATAGGGAAAGTTTTTGTGCATTACTCTGAAATAGTTTTGTAAACTACATGTAATTCTTCTGTAGTCCAATTGTTTAGCACAAAGCCTGGTGGTACGGGGTAGATGCCCATAGCCCTTCCGTCTTCGATTCCTTCCTCTGATATCACATTTATGCCCAAATCCTTCAGGGTATTTTCAATAACAGACTCTTTTGATTATCGACCCTCCTGAAACATATGACCCCCAGATATGAAGGTGTCACACAACAATGGGAAATTCATGGGTTCCCATTTAATATCTTTCCCGACTAACCTGGCTTTCCTCCTTTCCTGGCTCTTTTGAACAATTTTCAACTTTTCATTTAAGGTCGGGCGATATCCAAGACCAAAACAATCTCTCTTAATACCAGGAAAAACTGGACTAATATTTCCCTGTAGGCGGCTTCCCAGCCCTCTTCCAACCTTGGCTCCTCTTCCCATAGTCATTTTCAGTTCCATTTTGGTTCAATTAGATAGCCTAGGCTTCGGAATTTTCTTTCTTTCGGCAACAAAGGTGGCATTAATGAATTCCATGGCTCTGAAAGAGCACTCGACCGTATCTTCATCTATTTCGACATATGGAGCGATAGTAGATATGGAAGCAATGATATCTTCCTCAGCATTAAGGCATACCAGTCTCCCCTTAATTACAAATTTGAGTTTTTGATGCAAAGTGGATGGCACAACTCCTGCCTGATGGATCCAAGGTCTTCCTACCAAGCAGTTATAGGAAGGCATTATATCCATTACAAGGAATTCAACCTCGTAGGTTGATGGGCATATGGTTAAAGGAATATCGATCTTCCCCAGTACCTCATTCTTTGTTCCATCAAAAGCTCGAACAATGCTTTGGCAATTTCTTATGTGTGTACTATCAACCGACAATTTCTTCAAGGTCACTATTGGTATCACATTCAGGGTAGAGCCATTTTCGATTAGTACTCGCGATAACACATGTCCCTTGCACCTGATGGTAATGTGCAGGGCTTTAGGATTGCCCATCATTCCGGACGGGATCTCATCATCAGAGAAAGAGATAAAATTATCCGCCTGAATATTTGCAACCAGTCGATCTATCTTTTCCACTAACACATCTTTTGGTACGAAAGTCTGGTTCAAAACTTTCAACAATGCATTTCGATGTGCCTCAGAGCTTAATAGTAGAGACATGATTGAGATGTGAGCTGGCAACTTGTGTAGTTGCTCGACGATGCTGTACTCGCTATGCTTCAAAAATTTTAAAAACTCTACAGCCTCATTCTCTGTTACCGTCTCATTAATTGTTGACTCATCATCTTTCATCATTATCTCGACCATTTTTCCTTTATCAGGGGCCGCTCTTTTCTCAGGTTCACTGGTTTGGTTAGGAGAATAACATCTCCCACTTCTGGTAAAGTGGCCTACCTTATCCACCTCTTTCTTAGCAGCTTCTGAACTCTCAACATTCTCTATTTGGCATTCATACCTCCAAGGGACCTGCTTGTTGTCTTTATAAGGAAAGGACGACGGAGGCATGATCATCACTTTTGGGATTAACCTTTCTATAATATGAGCTTTCGGTGTGATGACTAAAGGGTAGTTAGTATTGTAAACTCCCTTGGATGCGTCTTCGGAAGCACAAATCTCAATCTCTTTCTTTTTCGTAGCCTCATGGTAAAATTCCATGTCTTTACTATCCATCAGCCTTTGAACCAAGGCCTTGAACTCGTCACAGTTTTGAATGACATGATCCTCGCAACGGTGATAGGTGCAAGCATGCTTATTCTCGTTAGCATTAAAGGTCAACCAGCCTACTTTGACCATTTGCCCCCATACCCAATGCATGGGTGACTTCACTTCATTGACTTTGGTTATGACTTCATTCCCTTTTCCTTCAATAACAACATTAACCCCTGTTCCTGCATGGTTCGACAGTGGGTTCTGAGCCACATTAGGCTGCTCACTGTCACCGAAGTTGATAACATTTCTTTGTCTTAATCTCTACACCAACTTTTTAAAGGCCAGGCAGTTTTCAATTGAATGCCCCGATGCCCCTGCATGATACTCATATTGAGCATTGATGTCAAACCATTTTGGGTAAAGAGGTTGTATTGGTGAAGTGTGGTAAGGTGACACCACATGTTTGTCATACAGGATCTGGAATAATTCTTTATAGGTCATGGGGATAGGGTCAAATTGAACCCTTTCCCTTTCCTGTCTTGGTTCTTTCACTCCTTGCTGGACAGGATTTAATGCTGACGACGTAGTGGCTGGTGGTCGAGATACTGTAATGTTATTAGAATCATATTTCTTCACATTACTGACCTCATTATCTTTTCTTCTCGCTGGAGGCTTTCGGCTAGATTCTCCCCCGTCTAGCTTCCCGCTTTTGATCGCCATCTCGATCATTTCTCCTGCATTAACTATGTTAGCAAAATTCTTGGATGAATTTCCAATGAGATGTCCAAAGAACGGGGCCCTTAGAGTATTTATAAAAAACATATTGGTTTCTTCCTCCCCTAATGGTGGATGAACTTGCACAGCCACATCTCTCCACCTTTGGGCATATTGCCTGAATATTTCGTTAGATATTTTTTCCATACTCTGTAACAAAATTCGGTTCGGCCTCACATCTTTTACATGCTTATATTGCTCTAGAAAAGCCTTAGCTAAATCCTTCCAAGATTTAATTTGAGCCTGACTTAGCTGATTGTACCAACAAATTGCTGATCTTGCCAGACTTTCTTGAAAACAATGAATTAATAGATGATCATTTCCCACATAGCCTGTCATTTTTCTGCAAAAAATGGTAATGTGTGCAGAAGGACAATTGGTGCCATCAAATTTCTCGAAGTTTGGAACTTTGAATTTCGGTGGCAGTACTAAATCAGGGACCAGACTTAGTTCTCTGGCGTCGATTCCATATAGGCTAGCATCTTCTTTCATAGCTCGGAATTCATGTTTCATTTGTTCCCATTCTTTCTTAATCTCCTTATCATGTTCTTTTTTGTCTTCCTCATCCAAATCAGGGATATCTTCAATTGGTTGCAGGTTTGTCGAAGAGCCTGTTAGGTTCACTTGTATTTTTTTTGGTTGGACGGTCGTGGCTTGTTGTGCGTGGACATGCGGTGGTGTAAAGCCAGGGGATATAACGGTTCCTCGGCAGCAGGATCGATAACTGGAGCCTCTCCTTGGACCACATTATTTCCCTGTAGCAAACTAACTAACTTTACCATCATGTCATCTTGAGCCTTCATTATCTGTTCACGCATATCATCTTGTGCTTTCTTTAGATTCTCTTGCATTTCAGCTTGAACCTTCTCTATATTGATAATTCTATCATCCATTGCCTTTTTCCGTGTGTTGTACGAATGCTTATATTTGTCTAGTATTCTGCCACATAATCTTTTTATTAATCATGGTGTTTTATTACTGAGGTGTGAAAAATGTGATTATAATGTTATTCATAAAAGGAAATGCAATGTAGATGCAATATGAATGCAAAATGATTGCAATACAAGGTGTTGATTCTGGGATGATTCCTTAGAACAACTTTTTATATAGGAAACGAAGCTTAATTACAAGGATTAAACAGATCACAGATACAACAAAGCTATCTCTCCTAATTGTTGAATATGTCCCAGTAATTCCACAATCTTCTGGTTTTCTTCTGCCTCTGGATCCAGTTCTTCAATCACATCATCAGTTTCCTGTGACAGGTCAACCAAGTTCTGAGCCACTCATTGATCTTCCTGTAGGTATCTTACAATGAGATCCTCCCTTTTCTTAACTCTCCACTGAGTCTGCTCCCAATGATAGCGCCATTGCATAACTCCTTCATAAGGGACCAATGGAAGTTCATTTGCTCTTCTTTTCAAATCTTGAACTAAGGCCTCGAGTTCATTCGCACACTTCATCATTCTTTCCACTTCAGCATGTGAACTACTTTCTCGACTTCGATATCGTCACAAAGTAGTCTTTAAGCTCAAGACCCTATTCTTTAATTTCTTATTCTGGGTCTGATTCTCTTGCAGTTGTTGTTCAAGGGCATTTTTGTCTCTCGAGAGTAGTTTTGCCTGATGTCTGCTCTGTTTGAGTTCTTCACTACTTTCCCCAACTTCTCTTTTCAGTCCTGCCACTTCTTGTCTCCATTCAGCAGAAGACTTACTAGAGCTAGCAGATGCCTAATCCTTGATCATTCGCTGGTATGATAAATGGAGGTTATTGAAATCCAATCTAAGTTGCTTCTCCATTTTTTCAATCTGATAAGCCCGACTCTTTTGGATGTCAATCTCCAGCCCTTTTTGATACACTTCATCTTCTAGCTTTTTCAAAGTTACTCTCCATTATTTCCTTTCTACCTCAAAATCAAGCCTGGCTTGCTCGAGCGGAGACGGGATCACCCTGAGGTGTTCTTCCATAGATTGGATATTCTCTTGATTGCCTATTGGAATATTATTATTGACTCGGTTGCTTCTCCACTCCTCGTATCCTCAAGATAGTATTGACTCAAAAGTAAAGAGATTTACCCGATGGGTATGTCTCCAAGCATCAGTGACCCCTTTAACTTTATTCTTATACAGTTCTCCTCTGAATGCGAACTCAGACTTAGATAACTCCCTTTTTTCCGGAATAAACTGTCTCGACCCAAATTGTCAGGAAACCAGTAATGAGGCATACCCTACAGATCCGCAAATACCAGGTAATGGAACCCAATCTCTGTCTCCACATCGATACAATATGTCGGATGAGATATTCCATGAGGTGCGCCATAAAATGTCACTGTCTCGGATACTTTTGAAAATGATCATCCACTTTTCCTCAGTAAAACCCCCAGGCCACTACCGAGAAATGAAATCCTTCAACGGTGAAAAACCATCTAGGAAGACCCGACCAGGTACTCTCTCGACGTGTTTGAAATGACTAAGGATCCAGGTTAGCAATAATGGTGCATAACCTATGAATCGTCCTTCCCCTTCTCTTCGGCAAGAGCTCAGGGAACGAAATGTTTCTGCCAGAATAGCTGGAACAGGATCCACATGTCTATCCAGTCTTTCAAACATGTCAACCACTGATACATCAATATGTCCGAGAACTCTCAGGAAAATGACCAATCCATAGATACCTAGAGCAAAGAATGCAATCTTTTTTCTTCGATCAGAATGACAGTCAATCAAATTCCAAGTAATGCATTCACGGTCTCCTTTCTTTTTTATGCCTCTCATAACCCATTCTTCGCTCATGCCAGTCATCAGAATAAGTTTCTTCTTAAAGGAATGAGTATTTGGGGGTTTAGTGTATACTTTGTCTACATGGAACCTCGGACAGCGAATCAAGGCATGATACTCCTCTATAGTAGGCGTCATGTCTACTCGGCCAAATGTAAAACAACTATATACGGGATTCCAAAACTGAGCCAGAGCTCTAAACAAATTCCGATCAATCGGGATATCAATGAGATATGAAATGTCACCATGGAGTTGATAGAACAACTGCTTATCGGACGCTTCCCATCTTCCCCAAATCTCTTTCAGTTCATTCAGATCATTCTGATAAACGTTGATGTGAGTATACCCTCTCAGCTCTGATATATACCCTGGTGATAAACTGTCTCCATTTGTTAGTTGAGACTACTCGGACCATATCAAGACGTCTGTATTGTCCTCTACTTTTTGAATCATTCGTTCCATAATACTAGTCTTCTATATGGACATCAGTCATGAATCAACACCAATGAAATGAATAGTGCAATGCAAGATGAGGATAAAGTAAACAAAAAGAAAGAAAATCGGTTAGTAATCATAAATGAATTGACTAAACATAATTCAATTTATCGATAAAACCTACCCCACATGTTAGCTACCCAATCATGCTTTAGTAGATCCTACCCAGTCATGATTTCTACCCATATACTTTGTTTATAGAACATTCTAACCTCATACTATCTAGTTCGCATGCTTATCTAAGAAATTAAACCTAACCGCATGATTCTAGTTCACATAGAATTTAAAATATCACTAAAGAATGCCCAAATAAGCTTTTTCTTGTGTACTCTCCTCATCAGACCATATAGTCTGGGTAAGGTTGTATTTGGGTTCTAAGTTTACTACATGCTGGGTTTAGTTCTAAAGTAAGGGGTCCTCGAATTATCCTTTGCCGGTGCCCTCTTGGGCTACCGAACCCTTAATCCTGGCCCATCACAGGCTTTCAGATCGAGTTCAATTTGAGGGGACACACTTCCTTATGTCATTGCAGAGGTGAAAACCTCACGAGGATCATAAGGTGTGAGCCCAAGGAGCATTTCACTATCCCACACGAGGGAGTAGTTACTTACTCCTACTTAAATAGGACGGAGCGGGGTTTTAGCTCATGTTATGCCAATGCAGTTGTGCAGTGTGTGAGGAAAAGCGAAACTAAGCAAACAACAGTAAACATAAAACTCAAGACCCTGAACAATTATTTAATCTGACAGCATTAGCAAACAGATCAGTACAACTATTTAGTGGTTAAGTAAATTAAAAGTCAAAATGCAAACAAAACTTATTTAAAACAAAACAAGGGATCAAAAACCAAATTAGAACGAACTTGTATTTTTTTATTTGCAAAGACAATTAATTAATCAATTATCGGCCTGACTCTCTAAAAATTATGTCCCCAGCAGAGTCGCCAAGCTGTCGAAACGGTTTTTTTCCCTGAGGTGAGATTTTGAAAACCACGTCATTTTTAATTATTCTCTTAAGATTACAACTTTAAATTAAAAGTGAATGTGATTATTTAAAAACCTCTTGTTTCAAAAATTTGGAAATTCCTTTACGATAAAAATATGGTTCGAGGAGTCGCCACCAATCTTTGATTAGGGTGTGATTGGGCACCCAAAAACGTTTTGTTATTTTAAATAAAAATTAATTTTAATTAAAACAACAAATTTAAGTTCGCGTTACCAGAAAATGAGTTCGGGAGTCTGTTACGCGTGGGGAAGGATTAACACCCCCACATCGCCCTAAATCGGTACCTAGTCAATTAATTAATTGTCTTTGCAGTAAAATGTACAAGTTCAAAATTAATTTGATTTACGATCCCCTAAAATAACATTTTTTGAAATTTTGGATGAAAGATAAAAATATTTAATTATTTCCTATCGAGAAGAAATGATCTATCATACCTTGAAGCAATCGATTCTTACTCCAATCAAAATAAAAAAATATTAAAATTTATTCTAAATTTCAAAATAATAACACCTAAAATAATTTTTAGAGATAAAATAATAATATTTAATTATTTATGATTGAACATTATTTTTTTGAAAACCCTTTAAAAACACATGCAAAAGTAAAAAAAACCTATCAAGCAATTGATTAATTATTTATTTACCAATATTTAATGAGAATAAGTGTATTCAATTAATTAAATATCTCGAGACGAGACCATAGATTCGATCTAACTGTCTTTTCTCGATGAATTTAATTAAAAGAATACGATCTTTTCCTCATTCCCCAAATTTTAAAAATGAATCTGTTTTAATTGGTGCCACTTATAGAATAGACTTTCATTTTAAAATTATCGAAAGTAACTTTCTTATACGTTAAGACGGTCACTTTACGACAATATTAAAATGCTCAAATATTACCCTTAGTCATTTTATTTCAATTCAAGTCAAGTAATGCTCATGAGGATATCATGCGAAATTAATTAGGACTAAAATGAACTAAAATGCAAGCAACATGTAAAAATTTACAAAATAGTAAATCACATCAAATTTCATGCCAAGGTTAAAATAAAACCAAATAAACAAGTGAATAAACAATTTCAATATTAAAGGCTAAAGTTTCAAATAAATAAAACATAGGGCTAAATTTAAATTAATTAAAACTCTATGGCTGAATTAAAAGAACTGAAAACATATTTTGGTGCTCAAAATATAAATATATCAAAATACAAAGGGCTACAAATAAAATATTCCTAAAAAATAATAATCAGCCTAAAAACAAAAATTACAGAAACGGACCCTTAAGGGACTAAGATGTAAAACACGCACAAATCTAGGGGATTTATAATGTAATTAACCCCTAAACTTTATCTATAAATATCATTCATTTAGTTTTTTTTTTCATTTTCATCAAGACTTCAAAAAAAAAAAAAAGAGAGAGAGTTAGGGAGAAACTCTCCCAACATGGCTCGGCCGGCCACCACGAGTCACAGCCGAATCCCGTCTGGCTACTGCTCCGAGCATCACGCACGGTGGCCGGAATTCCTAAAATTACCAAAAACCAACCTCTTGCTTAGATCTAAACTCATATCTAGTAATTTCAACTAAAAATGACCCAAACACCTCTAAAACGAGTCTCAAAGTCTCTCGATCTTTCGATTTCTCATGCACTCCGGTGACCGTGAAGACTTTCCTGACTATGGTAAGTTTCCTTCTATTTTAAACTCTCGGTTTTCTCTCTATTTACGTGCAAAGTTTCTATTTTATACCTGAAATATTTGTCAACACACATTTTTCGTCCTACTAGGATTCAAACTCCTAAAAATAGGATAGAGTTCTACTAAGATTTAAATTCCTAAAGATAGGATCCACAAGCACTATAAATAGCCATTGTAACTCACCATTGTAACACACGATTTACACACAAAACATAGAGGAAAGCACGGGAAGATACAAAGGCAAAACTATTGTAAAGGATTCGAAAAGGAAATAAAAGGTAGCATTTTCTTTTTTCTTTCTTTTGTATGTGCACGTTATTTTTCTTGAGATTTGGTTCGAATAACCCAAAACGTGGGTTGCGTCGATGACCAAAATGGGTGGGGTTTCGAAGTTTCGAACCTAGATCTACCCCGAGGCTTATTTTTAAAAACCGGTTTGATTTTCGGTTAAAGGAGGGGAAGAGTTTTTTAAAAATCTATATTAGTCCCTTTATTTATTATATGGATATTTTATTCATTTATTTTTATTATTCATGTTATTATTATTATATGTATATATATATATATATATATATTAAATTATTTTCATTTATTTTTTTACTATATTTTATTATTATATATATATATATATTTTCTTTAATATTTTACTTATAAATCTAATATTACTATATATAATTATTACTTTACAATTTTTTTTCTTATCTTACTTATTTATTTTATTTTTCCCTTGTATCTTATTTGTTTTCTTTACCTTGTTTATCTAACACATTTCTCGATTTTTTTAAAGGATATTTTCAAATCAATCAAGGGTAAGTAATTAGGATCGAAACTTTACCTTTTAATTTAACTTGTTATTTTTCTTAATTAAGACAACTGGAAATTACGTAGTACCGAAAGGGCGGTTCAAGGGTGCTAATCCTTCCTTGACCGTAACCAACTCCCGAGCCCGATATATTTCTGGTAAGACGCAGATCAGGTAAGAAATAGGGTATCCGATCAACCCATTTATTTTTAAATAAATGATCGGTGGCGACTCCAATCCACATTTTCTAAGTCGAAGCCCAATTCCGGGGCCCAACTGAAAGACGGTTACGACAGCTTGGCGACTCCACTGGGGACACAGGTAAGTGAGTCAGGCTAAGGTAATTTCCAGTTGTCTTTTTAACGAAAAGGGTAAGTTTAAATTTTAAGGTAACATTTCGATCTTTATTACTTACTTTTGATTATATTTTCGAGTAAATAGTTGTACTGACCGTTTTTTAATGATTTCAGCCCTTAAAGATTTTTCATCCAAAGGCTCTATACCCGAGCTCCGAACCCGTTTAACTGGGGGTGAAAGCGACGCCTTCGTGTGAATTTATTCATCGTATGGGCCTAGCAAGTAACCTTCGGGATTCATATACCTTATGCCTTCGTGTGAATTTATTCTCCGTATGGGCATAAGGGAATGTGTCCTCTCGAGTTTAACTTAGTCCACACAAGCCTGTGATGGGTTTAGGACTAAAGGTCTGGTAGGCCCAAGGGGGCACCAGCAAGGAGAACTCGGGTACCGTTTTTTAGAACCTAACCCAGGAGACTATGGAGAAATTAAGCCTACCCTGAAACCACATTCCGAAACCTATGACATTTTTTTAACCTTGTTGTTTTTATGTATTTTACTTATTTATTTTTATATTATTATTTTACTAACCTTTTTGCCTTTGTGTTTGTTTTATAGCATTTTGCATCATAACAAGAGGTTACTGATCCCTGAAAAGGTGTTTATTATACAAAATAATCTGAATTAATGGACAAAGGTGTTGTAATACAAGAGACTAAGAACCCCGAGGTACGACTATGGTCCGAGAAGACTCAGAAAGAAAAGGGAGACAACCTTCAAGAAAGCTATGTGTCAGAGCTGGTTAGCTACGAATCTATCAGCCTAAAACAGAATAATGTGCAAGAGCTTCGAGATATCTGGGACAGTTAGAAGAATGATCGGAAACAGAAGTTCAGCCAACGGTACGGTGACATTGCACTTTTACTTCACGTTAGGATTGATGAGCCCTTGATTAGAGCCATGGTCCAATTCCGAAACACGGGATACAGTTGTTTCACTTTTAACTGGGAGGACATGGTACCTACTATCGAAGAATACACCACACTGCTACACTGTGAAAACATCAAACTAGGGCGAGTCTACGTTAAGCACACCAAAAGTCAGCCTTTCAAAAGTACACTGGCCAGAGACGCAGCCATCCGAGACTTCCTAGATCAAGTACAGAAGGCAGCCCGTCATCTTCATGGCCTGGCAAGGGAAGCCGGAGTGGTTCGACAAGGTATTCAACCAGTAACGGATGAAGGCAGAAGACTTGTCAATCTACTAGAAGCTATTCGGGGTTTAGAGGATTTAATCCGAGTGTACCTTTGATTGTTTTTATGTCTCTTACAAGATAAGATATTTTTGTCTGAATAAAGATTATTTATAATAATGAACACTTTTTCTGGATCAGTGCCTCTAAGCTGCATACATCATGCATTGCATATTTTGCATTCTATATCTCATGTTTATTTCTATATTTTCCATGTTTTTACATTCGTATTAACAAACAGAATATGTCTCAGAAAGCGAAAGAAAAAACACCAAGTCTACCACTACAGACATTAAATACGCATCATCCGCATAATACCCGAGCAAAGAAAAGACAAATGGAGGCCAGAATGGAAAAACTCGATGAGAACATGGCAAGACTACAAAAAGAACTGGAAGATAAGATGGCTCAAAACAGTCAGAGCACTCTGGAATCCATCAAGAAAAACCAGGAATCCTTGGTCGACCAAATAGTGGCCAAGTTATCATGTTTACAGCAAGTTAGTGCAGAAGGGGGAAGTCCCTTCGAAGGGGTAACCATCTGCTGTAAAGGTGCAAACTTCCAAAACTAATCCTGATAATCATCCGGATGATTACAGTATCCCGGATTTTAATGAAGATGACAAAGCGAAAAAGATGGAAGAGAAGATCAGGATGATAGAAGATCGAATGAAGATAGTCCAAGGGGACCATGATTATTATGGAGTGGACGCAAGGGAGCTAAGCCTGGTTCCAGATTTGGTGCTTCCACCAAAGTTTAAAGCTCCTGAGTTTGAGAAGTTCGATGGGAACAGCTGCCCATCAGCCCATATCACTATGTTCTGTTGGAAGATGACAGGATTTGGAGGGAATGATCAACTCCTGATCCACTGCTTTCAGGAGAGCCTATCCGGTTCAGCTATCCGCTGGTATAATCAGCTCAGCCAAACTCACATCAAGACATGGAAAGACTTAGCCAAGTCTTTCCTAGAACAATATAAGCATATCAATGATATGAGACCAGGCCGGGTTATGCTGCAAAGCCTGGAAAAGAAGCATAATGAGAGTTTCCGACAATATGCGCAACGATGGAGGGATTTGTCTGTGCAGGTTCATCCACCCCTGGATGAAAAAAAACTAGAAAGTTGTTCGTACAAACCCTGAAGGCACCTTACTTCGGGCACCTAGTGGCAATTACATCGGGAACTTTCTCAGATCTAGTTATGGCTGGTGAGATGATCGAGCTAACTATAAAACAAGGAAAAATTGAGGGAGATATCAACAATGTCAGTACCTACAACGCCAACAAAGGTGTCATGGTCTCAAGCCCAAAAACTGTTGCAGTTGTACCGTCTAGTACTTCTAAACAAACTCAGAGAGAACCAAGGAAAGAAAAGATTTGCATCAGTCCAATCCCAATGACATATGAGGAGTTACTCCCAACGCTAGTTGAGAAAAATCTTGTGAATCTAGTTCAATCCAAACCTAGAGAGGCCCCATATCCTGAAGGTCATGATATTAACACCGTATGCAGCTATCATATTGGGAGCTCAGGGCACACCACTGAGAATTGTGGGGCATTGAAACGTAAGGTCCAAGATCTGATCGATTCAGGAGCATTCACTTTCAATATGTAATGGGGCATTCTGATCGAGAGTCATATGGGGCATCCATTAGGAATTTTGTTTGATTATCAAGTATATCATCTTGTTTGAACTTGTTTTTCTTTCGTACTTCTTATGCGTGAACATTTTAAGTCACTTGACGTTTAAACATTTTAAATAAAATGCTTCCTTCTTAGGAGATGAGCAAATTTTAATCTTGAATTCCTTGAATATCACCTCAATTAAAAACTGTTTAATAATTGAGGTTGTAAATCTTTGACAAATGACAAGATTGAACCCTGCAAAACAAAGACCCCTTGGTCCTAATTAAAAGATACATCAGACTATATATTTTTCTCTTACCGAGCTAAGTTTTTCTCTTCTCATGAAGAGTCCATCCAAGGTTTGGTATTCAGACACGTATTAAGAGCGAACAGAATAGGGCAACTAGCACATGAGATTGCAAAACTAATTGGTTTATACCCTTGTTTATGATGTTCAGGGATGATAATGATCTTCACAGATGTAATAGTCGAGTAAGCAAATCTAGTTTAGGTCAGTTGTTTGGAAATTGAACTCTAAAGATGAGATCCCTTGACTTTCAAAAACACCTAGACTATAACAGGTTCTTCTTGACAATCTTAAGAAATTAAATCCGTAAAGCTGAGCTATTCCACTAAGGCAATTGGTTATAGAGGAAACTCGAAAGCCCTAGCTTTATGAATAGATTATGTTCAAACTATGACACTGCTAGGACACTTGGCAATTCGGTGTTTGCTCCACTGCTTTTGTCAGGCCAAAGACTTTGTGATGAGATGAACCCTTCAGTGATTTGTCCCTCTAAAGCTGAGTTATTCCAATAAGGCAATTAGTTATAGAGGAAACTCGAAAGCCCTGTCTTTATGAATAGATTATGTTCAAACTATGACACTGCTCGGACACTTGGCAATTCGGTGTTTTCTCCACTGCTTTTGTCAGGCCAAAGACTTTGTGATGAGACGAACCCTTCAGTGATTTGTCCCTTTAAAGCTGAGCTATTCCACTAAGGCAATTGGTTATAGAGGAAACTCGAAAGCCCTGGCTTTATGAATAGATTATGTTCAAACTATGACACAGCTCGGACACTTGGCAATTCGGTGTTTGCTCCACTGCTTTTGTCAGGCCAAAGACTTTGTGATGAGATGAACCCTTCAGTGATTTGTCCCTCTAAAGCTGAGCTATTCCACTAAGGCAATTGGTTATAGAGGAAACTCGAAAGCCCTGGCTTTATGAATAGATTACATTCAAATCATGACATTGCTCGTACACTTGGCAATTCGGTGTTTGCTCCACTGCTTTTGTCAGGTCAAAGACTTTGTGATGAGATGAACCCTTCAGTTAAACCTGATAAAAGTGATTATAAGCTGTCCCTCTAAAGCAATTGGTTGAACGCCCCGACTTTATGAATTCGGCTAGCCAGACAATGGCAAAATAAATCAAATTCATCTAAAAAGAAATTTTCGGTAATAATAGACTAAGGGAGTTGAGAAACACCTGTTATAGTCAAATTCACACGAGCACTCAAGAATTTCATTTTTTAGACTGATATTTCTGCACTACCTTTGTTAGAAGAGCTTACGAAACTTGAACAAATGGAAGATTTCAGAGAACTGAAACAGAAGTGTTCTGAAAGGTCTAGTCATTGATTATGCTAGTTGTGTCATTTTGTTTGCCTCTGATCAAAATACCAAATCAAGAAAGAGGGGCATGACATGATCTTCACGATAACCAAATCGATGAAACAAACCCACCTCTAGACCAACTTTTCGATCTTGATATTTGTCAAAGATTTGTAGCTATCAAAGATTAAAAGAGTGTTTGATTCTTTTGATATCCAATGAACTCATGTTTTATGATTTGCTTCAATTGTGAAACCTAGAAAGAGGTAACTTTTTCAAAAGTTCTTTTTGATATTTTTCAAAATTTTGAAAATTCGAAAGAAGAAAAGCATTTTCAAACAAGATAAGTTCTCTAGAAGCATATCTTGGAATTCAACAAATATCGCTCCGAAGCTCAAGATCGAAACAGAGGCAAAGGAAACCATCTTTGGGGCAAAATTTGATAAGGGAAGGAAAAATTATCTTGAGGTCTGTAAGAGTACACCCTGGTGGAAATGAAGACAAATTAAGTCAGAATGAAGACTGCACACGCAGTCATTCCCTTCACATCTCAACATATACATTAACACGTACATACATGATGCATGAAATTTGCATCTTTGAATTCATCATCATGAGCAATAAAAACCTTGATTTTTACTCCCTTGAGGGCAAATTCAACAGCAAATAAATTTCATTTGGGCATACATCAAGCATACATCATCAGGATAGTTACATCCATATACATTTTACAAATCTTTCAGGAGAAGATGAGATTAAAAGCCAACTCGACAGATTGAAAGATCGACATTCATCTCCAGATTCAACATTTCCAATATAATCTTTGTCTCACTTAAGACAGTCTCATTTAATGCAGATGATTATCTCACTCAAATTTGTTTTTCTTAAAACATACTTTGTCTCACTTGAGATTGTTTTTCTCGAAAGAAGATTTATTTCACTCAAGATTGTTTTTCTTAAAACAAGATTTGTCTCGCTTGAGACCGTTTTCACTCGAAAGAAGGCATTTCATTTCACTCAAGGCTGTTTTTTTTAAGAAGATTTTATCTTGCTTGAGATAGTTTCCCTCGAAACAGAAAATTTTGTCTCCCTTGAGACAGTTTCTCTTGAAAACATTAACATTGAAATTAATTTTTTCTCTCCTGAGATAGTTTCCCTCGAAACAAAAAATTTTGTCTCCCTTGAGACAGTTTCTCTTGAAACATAAACATTGAAAACATTTCCCTTAAAATGATTTTTTTTTCTCTCTTGAGATAGTTTCCCTCGAAACAGAAAATTTTGTCTCCCTTGAGACAGTTTCTCTTGAAACATAAACATTGAAAACATTTCCCTTGAAATGAATTTTATCTTTGAATATGTTTTCCTTCAAACAAATTTTGTCTCCCTTGAGACAGTTTCTCTTGAAATGACACAATTTGCTCGAGAATAGATTTCAACTTCACGACGAAGGGACCGCTGCCTGTCAACAACAACTTCTCAATTTCAGAGCCAATTTCAACTTTACAATGAAGGATATTGGACTTCAGACAACGCAAGTTCAACTTCACGACGAAGGGACCGCTGCTTGTCAACAACAACTTCTCAATTTCAGAGCCAATTTCAACTTCACAATGAAGGATATTAGACTTCAGACAACGCAAGTTGAACTTCACGACGAAGGGACCGTTGCTTGTCAACAACAACTTCTCAATTTCAGAGCCAATTTCAACTTCACAACGAAGGATATTGGACTCCAGACAACGCAAGTTCAACTTCACGACGAAGGGACCGCTGCTTGTCAACAACAACTTCTCAATTTCAGAGCCAATTTCAACTTCACAACGAAGGATATTGGACTTCAGACAACGCAAGGTCAACTTCACGACGAAGGGACCGCTGCTTGTCAATAACAACTTCCCAATCTCAGAGCCAATTTCAACTTCACAACGAAGGATATTGGACTCCAGACAATGCAAGTTCAACTTCGCGACGAAGGGACCGCTGCTTGTTAACAACAACTTCCCAATCTCAGAGCCAATTTCAACTTCACAACGAAGGATATTGGACTCTAGACAACGCAAGTTCAACTTCACGACGAAGGGACCGCTGCTTGTCAACAAAATTTCATTCAGATTCAATTTCAACTTCATAACGAAGGATATTGGACTCGAGACAACACAAGTTCAACTTCACAACGAAGGGACGGCTGGTTGTCAACAAACAATTTCCCGGTTCCAGAGCCAATTTCAACTTCACGACGGAGGATATTGGACTTGGAACAATGCTACTTACTTGGATTTCAACTTCACGACGAAGGATATCCAACTCAAAGAAGGATTATCTGCCATCAAAATTGTCGAGTTCGACTCCATTCAGCTTGATGACACATCAATCGTACTACTTTCCGGTTGCAGTTGAGGTTTTCAAGTCGAGAAGATGACCTGGGTTAGCCGTGCCTTAGTGACAAACAACCATTTTCAAACAGCATAGCTTAAGTCAAGAAAAATCTATCTGTTAATGAAGATTTCTGAGTTCGATTCCAATCCAAGGTCTTTAAACCGAGAAGAAGACCGAAGGGTAACGGGAAGCCACGTGCTGATTCAAATTCCGAACGACGGCTTTAATTTCATATCATTTCAAGATGAACTCGACTTCACGATGGAGGAGTCATCCGTAACTCAATTCGAGAGGGAGTTATTGAAACATCAGAGTTAATTTTCAACTCCACTGAACGAAAAGTGTGTCTTTTAATCTTTGCCCTATCCCTGTTACACGACTATGGGCAAAGAGGGGCAGCTGTCAACACACATTTTTCGTCCTACTAGGATTCAAACTCCTAAAAATAGGATAGAATTTTAGGATTCAAACTCCTAAAAATAGGATAACATTTTGCTAGGATTCAAACTCCTAAAAATAGGATAGAGTTCTACTAAGATTTAAATTCCTAAAGATAGGATCCACAAGCACTATAAATAGCCATTGTAACTCACCATTGTAACACACGATTTACACACAAAACATAGAGGAAAGCACGAGAAGATACAAAGGCAAAACTATTGTAAAGGATTCGAAAAGGAAATAAAAGGTAGCATTTTCTTTTTTCTTTCTTTTGTATGTGCACGTTATTTTTCTTGAGATTTTGTTCAAATAACCCAAAACGTGGGTTGCGCCGATGACCAAAATGGGTGGGGTTTCGAAGTTTCGAACCTAGATCTACCCCGAGGCTTATTTTTAAAAACCGGTTTGATTTTCGGTTAAAGGAGGGGAAGAGTTTTTTAAAAATCTATATTAGTCCCTTTATTTATTATATGGATATTTTATTCATTTATTTTTATTATTCATGTTATTATTATTATGTATATATATATATATATATATTAAATTATTTTCATTTATTTTTTTACTATATTTTATTATTATTATATATATATATTTCTTTAATATTTTACTTATAAATCTAATATTACTATATATAATTATTACTTTACTATTTTTTTTCTTATCTTACTTATTTATTTTATTTTTCCCTTGTATCTTATTTTTTTTCTTTACCTTGTTTATCTAACACATTTCTCGATTTTTTTAAAGGATATTTTCAAATCAATCAAGGGTAAGTAATTAGGATCGAAACTTTACCTTTTAATTTAACTTGTTATTTTTCTTAATTAAGACAACTGGAAATTACGTAGTACCGAAAGAGCGGTTCAAGGGTGCTAATCCTTCCTTGACCGTAACCGACTCCCGAGCCCGATATATTTCTGGTAAGACGCAGATCAGGTAAGAAATAGGGTATCCGATCAACCCATTTATTTTTAAATAAATGATCGGTGGCGACTCCAATCCATATTTTTCTAAGTCGAAGCCCAATTCCGGGGCCCAACTGAAAGACGGTTGCGACAATATTAAACTGTTTATTTTTTCATATCTTATGACTAAAATAATTACTTCATTGCTTGCCTTGTAGATCCACTTATGTTTGTCTTGTTGGTGAAGATAGTGTTGGTAATGGAGATAGTTGGTACTGCTGCACATGGGTGGTATTTGGCGTGGAGGGAAGAGATGAGTACATGGTGGGGATATTAAAAGATGATATGCAATCACATGGGATAATGGTGGGGTTTTTTAAATAATAAAAAATGGTATTTAATTGGGGTAGTGGGAAATGGTGGAAAAATGAGGTGTCTACATTACTATTATTATTATATATTAATATTATTATATTACAAATTATTACAAGCCCAATAAAATAGATGAGGGCCCAGTTACAAATGAAGACCCGAAGGTCTAAACTCGAGAAGGTCCAGCAGATCCACGACCCGAAGGCCTAGTTACAAAGCAAGGACCAGAGGCCCGATTCCATACTCAAATAGCAAATCGGGTCAACCCGTTAGTAGACCCAAGTCGACTCGGAGGCCTAACAGACCCGGTCCAGGCCCAAGGAGCCCAAAACCAGTTAGGGTTTCCAGCAGTTTCCTCCAATCGCCAGCAGCTCCCACCCTTCCGATTGAGATGCAGATCAACAGTCCACAACCATCCAGTAGAAGCCCTAGGGTTTCATTACACCTTAGGGCTTATTCCGACCGTCGCTTCCACAGCTCCTACCAAACGCTTCCACGCAGTCGCCGCCTCGCCAGAAGATTCCAGAGACACCAGGAGAGTCGCACACGTCGCAACCATAGGGTGAGTCACTACCGTAGCTTCGGTGAGTCACCGAAGGGCACCCTTGCGACCGGTCCCAAGAAAGCACCACAAAGCCCTATAAAAGAACTCGATCGATCCTGCAAAAAAAATAACAAAGGGGGCATCAAGCATCCATACATAGCAAGAAACAACAACAAATGACTAAAAACACGAAAAAGAAGAAGGAAGAAGCATACCTTGCCATCGTTCAGAAAACCCTTTGTTCGAAGGTAAACAACTCGATCTACAAAGTTCGGTAAGGGTTTAGGCAAAACGAAGCTTATATTCGGGTTTAGGATAAAAGGGGCTTCGATTTGGTGTATTCTGAAATTTTCTGAAAAATGGTGGCGATCGGCTACCGGTCGATGACCCGCCTTTCTCCGATAGAGGGTTTTTAGAGAGAGGGCTAAGAGAAAGAGTTATATCTTTCTTTAGAGAGAGGGAAATTTGAGAAATGGGAAGATGAAGGCCATTTCGTCCATTAAAGGGTATTTATACCCCTTCCCAAAAGGCGTCGTTTTGGGGAAGGGTATCTGCGTAATTTTTGGATCGGGAAATCATGTCCAAAGTCCCTCCTAATTTTGTAATCTTTTAATTCAGTCACTAAATTAAGTTTTGGTGCTTTTCAATTTTATTTTCTAATTTTATTTACTTTTATTTTAGTCCCTACCTATATGTTTATATATTTACAGATAAATTGCATGTTTAGCCCCTAGTATTTTAATAATTCATATTTTAGTCCCGTATTTTAATAATTCATATTTTAGTCCCGAATTATAATTTAGGTTAAATTACACTAATAATAAACAGATGTTGTAATATTTCGAATTAGGTTTATTATTTTTATTATTTTTAATTTAATCCCTAAAATTTAATATCTTTTATTTTTAATACTATTATTATTTTATTTTATATTTTAGTACCTAAAGTATGAAATAATTTGCATATAGTAACATATAATTTTTATATTTTAATCATTATTTTATATGTATGTATTTAAGTTGTATTATTTTATGCAATAGATCATTAAATATCTTCTTAATTAATTAGGAAGGTATTTTAAAATGGTTATTGATATGAAATGATATTACTATTGGTGTTTTATGGGATTATAAATTAAATTAAAAAACAAATTTATAATTTATTGCAAAGACAAATTAATTAATAAACACCGGTACCAATTTTTGGGCGTTGTGGGGGTGCTAATCCTTTCCCATACATAACTGACTCCCGAACTCATTTTTCTGGTAAGCAGACCCCCTGTTGTGTTATTTTAATATCATTCTTGCGAATTTTATTAAAATAACATAATATTTGGTGACCAATCTCACCACATTAAA
Source organism: Hibiscus syriacus (assembly GCF_006381635.1). Taxonomy (NCBI): domain Eukaryota; kingdom Viridiplantae; phylum Streptophyta; class Magnoliopsida; order Malvales; family Malvaceae; genus Hibiscus; species Hibiscus syriacus. The sequence continues at coordinate 1,078,415 of NW_024063122.1, forward strand.
AGATTGGTGGCGACTCTACAACTTACTGTTTTATCTGATTCAAGGAAGATAAACACTCACTTGTTTTGAGACTAGCTACATTCAAGTGTACTATTTGCACTCTCCGTCGCCGGGCAGAGAAACATCTCGACAAGTTATATACACAAATTATCGTATTAATGTGTGTATTACATTTTTTTATTTTAAACTATTTGTATTTTACAATATATTACCTCAAAAGGTCAGTTTTTTATTATTTTTTAATTTCATCACTATATTATTTAATTTGTTTTATATGAATCAACTTACCTTAGTGGTTAAAAAAATTATTATTGTTTTTACAGGTCAAAGGTTCGAGTACCAACGACTACAACAGGTTATTAAGTGTTCATTGTCAAATGATTAAGATACAACTTTATAATCATCTTATCTTAATAAAAAATAGTTATTTTCAATTTCAATAGAATAAATCTCATCGCACATCTAGAAAAATCTTTATTAGGAGAAATTATTTTATTAATCATCTTCACTAAGTCATTCATAATTCTAATCACTTTTTCTTCTTTGTGTCACTAATTTATTCATAATTAATTTTTAAGTAACCACCTACTTTTATATTTACATAGAAAAAAAATTCATCTTTGAAAAAATTGACATGGACAGAAAAAATAAAATATGTGATTTGTTTGGCACCTTGAATGATGTGATATGTGGCGACGAGAGTTCATGAAATAAAATTTTACTTATTTTAGATGTATTTAATTTATTTTTAAAAAAATAAAAGCTAAATAAAAAAATAATTCCTTTTATAAAATTAAAAAGTAAATCGTTAATATATAGTTTAGAGTACCAACAATTAGGAGTGGAACTAAAAATTTATTATAGCGAGGGCTAATTTTTTTTTGATAAATACAATTTCTTTTAATTAAGGGGATCTGATAACTTTTTATTTATTTATCTTTTAAAAATATATTTTTCTATATAAATTAATAATTAAAAATATAATTGGCGGGGCAAGTTAGTTCAGCCCCTGCCAACAATCAGTTGGTCTAGTGGGATGAGATACTAGATTTTTTAAGCAATGTTAAAGGTTTGAATTCTTATGTTTGCGAATGGAGCAAACTGGGTTAGGAGGATCATATTCGCCTCTGCAGTATTTGATTCGAATTATTCGATCAATATATCAAATACCATTAATTATAACAAATATATATATATATATATATATATATATATATATATATATATATATATATATATATATATATATATATATATATATATAGTTTAGAGTTCTTAAATTTTATAGAATAAAACATGATTAAGATATAGATAATTAGGGTTGTAAATGATTCGAGCTTAAATGAACAAGACTTTGTTTGTGTTAGACAATTTATTTTTAAATATGTTCATATTCAGTTCATGCTTATTTAAATTTCTTATATCATGTTTATTTACTTTTTTAGGTGTTTGTGTTCGTTTATATGTTCGCGAACATGCTCATTTGTAAGCTAAAAATGATAAAATTACACCACTAGTGCTTAAACTCCTTAATCTTCATACTTTAAACTGTAAATTATACTATGTGGGCAATTTAGTCTCTACTTTCACCAATATTTAAAATATAAGAAAATAAAAAGCAAATGAGCTTCTAAACGAGTTTATAAAGAAGCTTATTCATGAACATAAATGAATAAGTTGATAAATTGGTTTATTTATGAACATAAACGAACGAGTTGATAAGTGAATTTGTTCGTAAATATTAACGAACCAAATACAAATATATTCATGTTTGTTTATTAAATAAACCTAAAACTTTTGTTCATACTTATTTATTTAGCTTAATAAACAAACATAAGCGATCGTTATACGAATGATTTACGAAGATTTTATTGAATACTCTATTCATTTACACCATGTAGTTAATTACAATAAAAGGAAACATGCCAACTTACCACAAAACAAGAATGGCGAAACTTCGTTGAAAGACGTCAACTTTACATCTATTTTAGCACTCTTATCTTTGAAGCAATTGTCTCTTATTTTGGTTAATGCCGACCTTCCTTTTCTTTAATTTTTAGAAAAATGATTTCAGTCCAATAATAACATAAGTGCTTTACTTGTACTAAAATTTAAATTTAGATTTGTTTTTAGGAAATTTAGATTTATTCGATATATCATTTCACAAAATAATCATTTCCATATTTGAATACTATGTTTATAATTTTTTAAAGAGTAAAGTAGATAATATATCATTTTTGTCAATTATATAACAAGAACTCAGCTTGGTGCAATGATGAAGTTTGAATTCCAGTACAATATTTGATTTAATTTTGATTAACCAGGGAAGTTGGGTAAAATTGGGTCAATAATCCAAGTGGATTAATTATTAGGCCCAATAGGTCAGCCCAAATATTAATTTATGAAATACGACATTTGCTACAGTATAGAATAAACTCGTCACACCCATATGACAAGTTTGTTAGGATATTATCTTTTAATGGACTCAGGTCTGTGAGTTCCATGAGACCTAATTGTTTAATATATTTCCTGGAACTCATCATGCATATATGACGAGTTCTATTAAAATATATTTATTTTTTGTAATTTAAAAAATTTAAAATAATTATAAATTTATTTTTTAAATTCATGAGACTAGTCATGTAGATGTGGCAAGTTCCATTTAGATTTAAAATTTGTAGTCGTTAAGTGAACGTGGGACAACATACAAATTTGTTGAGTTAATCAATCGATGGAATAGGCCAAGAGGGGGGGTGAATTGGCAATAAAATTTCAGTGGAAGCTTTTGCAGAAAATTGAAAATATTTGCACAGCGATTTAGAGTGGTTCGACTTTCTCAACCAAAGTCTACGTCCACTACCTTAGCTATCCACACTAAGGATTTTCCACAGATTCACTAATTTGTCTTTCTTTTGAGGATAAAGAGTAACCTTACAAATCCCTCAAGAATTATACCCTAAATTCTTGAGAACACTTTCTCCCAAAGAGAACAATACAAATTTTGCAAACTTAAAAGAAAAATCCTCACAATGAAAGATTGTTTCCACAATTCTAGAACAAAGAAAGAACACTCAAGAATAATACAATTGAGCACAACAAGTGTTCTTGAAAGCAATAATGAATATTGAATAAAATAGGCTTGAAAATGATCAAACTTGAGGTTTGAAGCTTTCTCTTAGATTCTCTCTTGATTTTAGATGACTGTTGTTTCTTGTTATTGATCAATGGCTTATAAGCTTGTTAAAATACTCCTTGGATCATTTTTGAACGTTGGGGATCTTTAGTGGAGTTAATAGAGCCATTAGTGTGTGAAAACAATTAATAAAATCGGTTGGGAGCGTGTGTGCATCAATGCATAGTCAAGGTGCATCGATGCATCAAGTGTAAAATTCAAATATTTCGACCGTTGGAAGATATAGTGCACCAGTACACTAAGGGTGCATCGATTCATAAAATACATTTGATATTTTAAATAAGCCTGGAGTGCATCGATACATGGTCTTTGCATCGATGCATAAAATGCATTCGATTTTTCAATAAAATCCTGAGTGCATCGATGCATGGCTGTGCATCGGTGCATAAAATGCATTCGAAATGGGGTGTGCATCGATGCATCAATTAATGCATCGGTGCATCCCTTAACAAATTTGATTTTTGGCTCGTTTTTGGTTCGAAATACTTTATGAAAATTGTTTCAAAAATATTTTAAGTATAAAACACAATTTTACGCTTTAGTAAGGATTGAAATTAAACTTTGAAAGACTTGGAGTAATATTTTGATATTCGAATAATTGTATCGAATATATTTAGAAAATCATTTGTAAAATCTTAAAATTTATTTAACTTACTTTGTTATATCGAAACATCAAAATGTTTTCAACAATCTCCCCCTTTTTGATATAACAAAACATTTGAGTAAATTTAAGATTTTATTATGAAAGTTATTTTTGAAATCAATTTTTAAAAATTACTCCCCTTACTATAATACATCTTAATCTTCTCCCCCTTTTTGTTAAATCAAAAAGACTCTATAAAATGTTTTTAAATAAGATATTTGAAACATAGCCAATTGCTACTTTTAAATATAGCTTAAGCTGCTAAGATCACAATCAAGAGAAAGGTTAGCCATTAGTTTCATAATTCAATATTCATAATGTGAAATGGTAAAGTTGGCCATAATGCAAATAATATGTAAATGATGCAAAAATTAATAAACATTAAGCGCAAATTGAAAAACCAAACTAAACCAAATATATATATAATAAGTTCAAACATCCAATCATCCAAAAACATCCAAAATAAAAACAATCCATAAACATCAAATAGTTTTATAATTCAAAATTTTGTGTTCGGTGTTTAATTCAAGTAAACTTAGGCAAGATAGGTCTAGTCGTTCATAGGAGGATCGGGTGGAGGATAATGTGCTCGCACTTCAAATGTGAGAGCATCCATACGTTCACGCATCTCCCGTTGAAACTCAGTCAGTTGAGATTCCATGGAAGTAAACCTTAGATCAAATGACTCCATAAACTCTGGATCATCGTCCGCAGCCGGTGCCGGTGGAGGTGGAGCACGAGAAGATCTAGGTGTAGGAGGAGCTCGTGAAGAACTAGCGCCCGTTGTTTGCTCAGTGGGTCTATATTCCCATTGACCCGTTACCTTATCTTGTTTCCATCCATCTTTCTTTAAGGAAGTTAGGTTGATTTGGTTTTTGAGAGGCATGGGAATGTCAACTGAGACCTTAAGCCGTAGTCGGATAAATAGATTAGAAAGAAGACACCCGTAAACTAAAGTTTTGACATTTTTGGAAGGAATGCTGTTTACGGTATCGACAAGCTCACCAAAGATAATTTGTGGCAAATTAATTTTATTATTATGTTGGATACAATGTATCCACCATAAATCTATGACTCTAAGTTTGGAGTACCTACCTCCGGATGGTCTAAACCACCAAGAGATCATCAAATCAAGGAAACGATCGTGATGAGTTCGTAAGGTACTAACACTAACATTAGACTTATAGGGAGTAGCCAGAAGATCTCTTTCATTATCTATCCCATCATCATCTAAACCAAAAACATCAGCAATTGTTTTTGAATTGTTAAAAATGACTTCTCCTAAGAGATAGGATCGTATGCCTATGGTTGCGGTTTGACTAGCATTTTGAACACAAATCACATTTGAGTAAAAAAATGCGAACTAATTGTTGATAGACAATGGGTTGAATTTGGCACAACTTATCCAATTTCCAAGAACGAAGAACATGAAGATATTTAAAGTTAATATCTTCCACTGCTTGAATGGAAGGGATACGTTCCCCTCAAATTTTGTACGATTGAAAATGACTAACGAACCTATCATATAATTCAACTCTATGATGACCGGGTTGGTTGAAGCAAGAGTTAAGAATGATTAACTCGGGTTTGTTTGGGTTTGGATTTTTTGGTGGAGGAGGAATAGGAGGATGATTTGATCGACTCGAAGAGGACCTAGGTCGTTTAGGGTTTGACATGATTTAGAAAATCAAAATAAGATAACATGCAAATATAAAACACATGTATGCAATTTCAATCAATCCCAAAACTCAAATAAGTCCTCAATATTTCAAGATTCTCTAAACCAAATCCTAATGTGCAAAGTTTTGAAAACTATTTTGAAAATAATGTTTGAAAATCATAATATGTACAATTTTCATGAAAATCAATGCAATTGAATCAAAAACATTATATTTCGAAATTTAAAAATAATTTTGAGAAATTGAGTGTTTTTGACAAAATTGGTTGTAAAATCTAGTTTTAAACACTAAACAATCAATGCCCGATAATTTGTTCAACCTAGAACTAATTAAAACTAGTCCTAAGTTTGAAAATCAATAAAATAGAGTTTTTAGAGATATTACCTTGAGAAATTCGGATTTAGTGAGAATGTGATGATTTTTGCACTAATTTGATGATTCAAACATGTTTAGAAGATGAAGAACAGTTGGATTCCAACTTTAAACCAAATATTTTGAGCAAATAGAGATTTTAGGGTTGAGAGAGAGGCTCACGACGGCAAGAGAGTGTTTGAAGGGTTTTGAGATAATGAAGAAGAAACAGGGATTTTAACCAAAAACCCGACGAGTGTATCGATGCACTGCTGAGTCCATCGATGCACATTCAAGGAGTGCATCGGTGCACTTTTATGGTGTATCGATGCATATTCAAAGGATACATCGATGCACTGGCGAGTGTATCGTTGCATTATGCACAAAAATGTCAAAAATCCATTTTAAACATTCAAAATGCTAAATTATTTAGCTCTAGTGGTATTGACAACTCATATATTGAAAATTAATAAAGTTCAATCAATTAAATTTGTCATTAAATCTTATTTGAACATATAATTAATTTTCACAAAGAATCATAAATTCCCCCTAACTAATAACAAAGAATGCAATCAAAAGTGTTATTTATAAGCATTTTCCAAAACTAATTAAAAGTGCTAAAAAATATTTTAAACACTGAGTGAAGATAGGTCGGTTAAACCTAATTCTCTTCTAAGTGTCCAAAATCTTTCTTTGTCTAAAGGTTTTGTAAAAATATCCGCTAATTGGTGCAAAGTATCAACAAATTCTAGAACTACATCTTCCTTAGCGACATGGTCTCTAATAAAGTGATGTCTAATTTCAATATGCTTAGTTCTAGAGTGTTGGATGGGATTTTTAGTGAGACAAATAGCACTAGCATTGTCACACTTGATAGGTATGGTACTAACTTCAATTCCATAATCAAAAAGTTGTTGTTTCATCCATAAAACTTGTGCACAACAACTACCGGCTGAAATGTATTCTGCTTCAGTGGTAGATAATGTAACACAATTTTGTTTCTTTGAAAACCATGAAATCAACATATTCCCAAGGAATTGACAAGTACCGAAGGTGCTTTTCCAGTCTATTTTGCATCCTCCATAATCCACAACTGAGAAAGCATGCAAGCTAAAGCTAGAGTCTCTAGGATACCAAAGTCCTAAATGAGGAGTGTCCTTAAGGTATCTAAAGATCCTCTTAACGGCTAGTAAATGTGATTCCTTAGGACATGATTGAAATCTAGCACATAAGAAAACACTAAACATAATGTCCGGTCTACTTGCGGTTAGATAAAGCAATAAGCCAATCATGGATCTATATAATTTAACATCCACATATTTACCTGCTTTATCTATGTCAAGCTTTGTAGAAGAGCTCATTGGAGTGGCATGAGGTTTCCCATTTTCCAATCCAAACTTCTTGAGCATATCCATGACGTATTTAGTTTGATTGATGAAGATCCCATCCTTTCTTTACTTAATTTGGAGTCCCAAGAAATATGAGAGCTCCCCCATCATGCTCATCTCGAATTCTCCTTGCATTAGCTTAGAAAATTTTTGGCAAAGAACATCATTAGTAGACCCAAAAATTATATCATCAACATAGATTTGAACTACTAATAAATCTTTACCTTTTCTCTTTAAAAACAATGTAGTGTCAACCTTTCCTTTTGAAAAACCTTTTTCTATTAGAAAATTTGACAACCTTTCATACCAAGCTCTAGGAGCTTGTTTAAAACCATAAAGTGCTTTTGTCAATTTAAAAACATGATCCAGAAAATTTGAATCTTCAAAACCTAGAGGTTGTTCCACATACACTTCTTCTTTTATAAAACCATTTAAAAATGCACTTTTAACATCCATTTGATATAATTTGAATTCATTGAAACATGCAAATACTAATAACATTCTAATTGCTTCCATCCTGGCTACGGGAGCGTATGTTTCATCATAATCTAAGCCTTCTTCTTGAGTATAGCCTTGAGCAACAAGTCTAGCCTTGTTTCTCACTATGTTACCAATTTCATCAAGCTTATTCCTAAATACCCATCTAGTACCTACAGTAGATTTATTACTAGGCCTTTCAACTAATGTCCATACTTTACTTCTCTCGAATTGATTTAATTTTTCTTGCATAGCCATAATCTAATGTTCATCGTCTAATGCTTCTTTTATATTCTTAGGCTCTATGCATGAAATAAATGCAACATAATTACAAATATTTCTAAGAGAAGATCGAGTTGTTACCCCTTTTGATGGATCACCTATTATTTCACCATCCTTGACATAGTTGTATTCTCTTGGGTAAGATACTTCCCTTTCTTTAATGATTGGATTCTCGAGGGGATCATGAGTTTCCTCATTTTTTGTTTATCCCTTTGATGATAGTTCTCCAACGTCATGTCTAACATCATTTGCTTGTATAATACATACATCATCATTAACATAAGAATCCTTTCTCGGAAGGGGATTATCATCGAAAACAACATGTATATACTCTTCTACAACTAAAGTTCTTTTATTAAATACTCAATAAGCTTTAGAATTTAAGGAATAACCCAGGAAAAATCCTTCATCACTTTTAGCATCAAATTTGCCAAGGTTTTCTTTACCATTGTTAAAAACAAAACATTTACATCCAAAAGGATGAAAATAACTAATGTTAGGCTTTTATTTTTGAAAATTTCATATGGAGTTTTCTTTAAAATTGGCCTAATCATTACTCGATTTATAACATAACAAGCAGTATTTGTGGCTTCCGCCCAAAAATATTTTGGCAAATTATTTTCACAAAGCATAGTTTTAGCCATTTCTTATAAAGTTCGATTCTTCCTCTCAACAACTCCATTTTTTCGTGGGGTTCTAGGTGCTAAAAAATTATGGCTAATACCATAGAATTACAAAACTCATTAAATCCAAGATTTTCAAATTCAGTTCCATGATTACTCCTAACACTAGTGATAGAGTAACCTTTTTCGTTTTGGATTAATTTTGAAAATGTGATGAAATGTTCTAATGCTTCATCTTTAGTACTTAAAAATAGAACCCAAGTATATCTAGAATAGTCATCTACCAAGACAAATGCATATTGTTTTCCACCCAAACTAGTAGTCCTAGTTGGCCCAAAAAGATCTATATGGATCAATTATAATACTCTATTAGTTGATACGTCATTAATGGATTTAAAAAAAACTCGCTTTTGTTTTCTTTTAGCACAAGCATCATAGATTTTATCATTATCAAATTTTAATTTTGGTAACCCTCTAACTATGTCTCCTTGAATAAGTCGTTGCAAAAAAACTCATACTAGTATGTCATAATCTCCTATGCCATAACCAACTATCATGCTCATCTTTAGGAACTAGGCATAAATTAGTCATATCTATAGAATCTAAATACACCATATATATGTTTCCTATTCTATGACCAACAAGCATAATCTGATTAGATGCAATGTCAATAACTTTACAACCATTAATTTCAAACATGAAATTGAATCCCTTATCGCATAATTGACTAATACTCAAAAGATTATGCTTTAATCCATTCACATGTAAAACATTTTTAATTTGTATGGAAGAGGTAATACCTATTGTACCTATACCTTCAATGTGATCTTTTGAATTATCACCAAAAGCCACATCTCTTCCATTTTTGGCATTAAACTCTATGAACCAACTCTTGTCTCTGATCATGTGTCTTGAGCATCCACTATCAAGGTACCATGAGTTTGAATTTATTTCCCGTGCCTTGTAGCAATGCTACTTTTCCTACAAACATAGATTAATTTTTTATTTTTGGTACCCAAATTCTTTTGAGTCCATATTCATTAGTTTCCAAAATTCCAGTCCCCTTAGGTATCCATTTGTGTAGGATATCCTTATCTTTAGTAGTAATGAGTCTTTTAGGAACCAATATACTTCTAATAATTTTACCATTTGAGGTTCTTTGGGGACCTCTATGTTTGTAGTTTTTAAAGCTCTTTTTAACATAGTTGGATTTTGAATTTTCACATTTTTCAAAACTTTTTGTTCCAACTTTATTAAAAGAAGCTTTAAGATCATCAATTTATTTTTGATGACCATCATGAACTTTTGAAAGTAAGTTATGCAAATTAGTATTTTTCTTTTCAAAATCATTAATTTTGATTTGTAATTCCTTAATCTTATTTTCAAGCTCATTGTTGGTCTTGGACATAAGACTATTTTTTTTTCAGTTTTGAAATTTCATTTTTATATTTTGAAAATAGAGTCTTATAATCCGAAGCCAACCCATTATAATCCTTTAATAACTCATCATAAGATAATTCATCTGAATCGAATGAGTTAGAGGTTACCTGAGTGTTTTTACCAATGGCCATCAAACACAAGTTGGCTACTTCTTATTCCTCTTCATCGGAAGCTTCTTCATCGCTCTATGTAGCCACGTGTGCTTTGTGCTTTTTCTTTGATTGACCCTTCTTCTTCAATTGAGGGCATTCATATTTGACATGCCCTGACTTTTTGCATTCGTAGCAAATGATCGGGTTTTTCTCATTCGATTCAGTTTTGAAGCCTTCATTTCATTTGCATTTTCTTCCTCGGTTGGGCCTCATTAATTTTCTGAATTGGTTGCCAAATAATGCCATTTCCTCATCATCGCCATCTTCATCCGAATCACTCTCATCTTTTGTGGATTTGAGAGCAACTACAATGTTTTTCTTCTTCTCCTTCTCCTTTGGTGTCTCATCAATCTTCTCGAGGTCTACCTCATCTTGGAGCATCATTTCATGAGTGAGGAGGGAACCGATTAGTTCTTCAAGGGTTAAGGACTTTAAGTTCTTTGCCTTGATGATTGCCGTCTTCTTTGATTGCCATGATTTTGGAAGAGAGTAACCTAACTTCCTTACAAGCTTTTTGTTTGGAATGATCTATCCATATGATTTGAGACCATTGACAATCGTGGAAAATCTATCCGTCATAGCTTTGATATCTTCATCCGATTTTATCTTGAAATTTTCATAGCTATGAGTTAGAAGACTAATTTTAGATTCTTTTACCTCGTCAGTACCTTTATGCGTGACTTGAAGTTTATCCCATATTTCTTTGGAGGTTGTACAAGATGAAACTCTCCCAGATTCATCTGGTCCAAGAGCACAAAAAATAATATGGATGGCTTTGGAGTTGAGCTGGAACAATCTCGTCTCTCCCTCACTCCACGATCTTGAATGAGTGAAAGGTTTGATGTATCCGTCTTCTATGACATTCCATGCTCTCATATCACTAGCTTGAATGAAGTACATCATTCTATTCTTCCAATAAGCGTAGTTAGCTCCATTGAAGAAAGGAGGCTTGTTGACGGGTCGAAGTTTGAAGTGGAGGCCATTGATGACTTGATTATCGATGTAACTCTTCTCGAATATACTCAAGAGGCGATTAAACCTTCAAATGAGTTAATCTCTGATACCAATTATTGAGTTAATCGATCGATGGATTAGGCCAAGAGGGGGGTGAATTGGCAATAAAAATTTCAGTGGAAGCTTTTACAGAAAATTGAAAATATTTGTACATCGATTTAGAGTGGTTCGACTTTCTCAACCAAAGTCTGCGTCCACTACCTTAGCTATCCACACTAAGGATTTTTCACAAATTCACTAATTTGTCTTTCTTTTGTGGACAAAGAGTAACCTTACAAATCCCTCAAGAATTATACCCCAAATTCTTGAGAACACTCTCTCCAAAAGAGAACAATACAAATTTTGCAAACTTACAAGAAAAATCCTCACAAGGAAAGATTGTTTGCATAATTCTAGAAAAAATAAAGAACACTCAAGAATAATACAATTATGCACAACAAGTGTTCTTGAAAGCAATAATGAATACTGAATGAAATAGGCTTGAAAAAGCTCAAACTTGAGGTTTGAAGCTTTCTCTTTGATTCTCTCTTGATTCTAGATGAATGTTGTTTCTTGTTATTGATCAATGGATTCTAAGCTTGTTTAAATACTCCTTGGATCATTTCTAAACATTGGGGATCATTAGTGGAGTTAATAAAGCCGTTAGTGTGTGAAAACAATTAATAAAATCAGTTGGGAGCGTGTGTGCATCGATGCATAGTCAAGGTGCATCGATGCATCAAGTGTAAAATTTAAATATTTTGACCATTGGAAGACATAGTGCATCGGTACAATAAGGGTGCATCGATGCATAAAACGCATTCGATGTTTCAATAAAATTCTGAGTGTATCGATGCATGGCTGTGCATCGGTGCATAAAATGCATTCGAAATGGGGTGTGCATCGATGCATCAATGAGTGCATCGGTGCATCCCTTCACAAATTTGATTGTTGGCTCGTTTTTGGTTCGAAATACTTTATGAAAATTGTTTCAACAAATATTTTAAGTATAAAGCACAATTTTACACTTTAGTAAGGATTGAAATTAAACCTTGAAAGACTTGGAGTAATATTTTGATATTCGAATAATTGTATAGAATATATTTAGAAAATCGTTTGTAAAATCTTAAAATTTATTTAACTTACTTTGTTATATCGAAACATCAAAATGTTTTCAACAAGATTTCAACGGTCATAAACAACTAGTCCATGGAACTCGTCATGTGAGCGTGATAAGTTCCATGAACTAGCCGTTTATGGTTGTTGGAATTAGAACTATAAATAGGGGTTTGAGGGTTTAAGGTTTGTATTATGATTTATTGAGAAGAAAAACAATTTATTGAGAGAGAAAAATATGTTTGTGAAGATTTTACAGTAAAATGTATACCTAAGAACAAATGTTGTCTTGATAATATTCATATTTAATCGCTTGAACTGACTCCGGTAAGATTTATTTATTATATTTTTTAAAGTTCAAATTATAATATTAATGTTGTTGTTTTGAAAATTTAATTAATTGTTTGAATTTTAAATTGTAGGAAGAAGAACAGGGCATTCATCATCTTGGAATGAAAAACATATCGCCACATAAGCGGATTGTTATTTATATACAATAGTCTAAATTATATCCTGCCATATTTCTTTGTGGTTTTAGGGTGATTCCTACATTGATTTTGGCTTTGATTAAATATTGAAGACCTCAATCTCATAAATTTCATTTTGTTAGTGGTGAACCGATGATTACTTTGCAAGATATGGCTTACCAACTCGGTGTTTTGATAAATGATGTGGCGTTGGTGAGACTTAACAATTAAAAATGAGATGCCATTTGCATGAATCATTAGCAAAGGTGTCACCGTCAGATTTCACAAATGGTTTTTGGATACAGATGACGTGGTTGGAGAGTGAATTTCAAGTTGATGAGCATCCTACCGAGGAAGAGGTCATGTATGCAGCCCGAGCATATCTTCTCCAACTAGTTGAAAGGATATTATTACCAGATAAATCTGAGAATTTGATGCACACTTGATATCTTTTGTGAATGAAAAATTTTAGTTAGTGTCATCAATAAAGTTGGAGTTCTACGATTTTGGCATTTTTTACCGTGAACTTTGCAAGACTAAAATCGTGGAAAGGGGTTAAAAAAAGATATAATAGGTTGTCTATTCTTATTACAATCAGGGATATGGTACCACGTTAGATTTTTGACGTCAATCACAACATATTCGATTGAGTTTCCTTTTGCTGTAAGATAATTTCTTAAATTTATATTTGAGTAAATTTATATTATTAATTAATATATTTAGAAATTTGACTAAATAATGTAGTTGTTAATTTGTATTTATTATGTTGATTAGATGGTGGCATAAGATTATTGATAAAAAGTTTGTGGGTGTAACAAAAATTGATGTACAAACGGGGATCGATATTGTTGGTAGACATGCGGTAAATATTCTAAATTTTTTGTATATTTTTTTAAACTAAGAGAATTATTTTTATTTATAGTAATGTAGTATATTTATAGTTTAATTGGATTCTATATTATGAGTTGGATATTGAGCGGTGTCTACCATAATTCTTTTTTGAAAGAGCAGAGACATGGTGTGCTATAACGTCTTTGCTTCATTTCGTCATTGTTGAAATCCATATCACAGATAGTGTGTTACGTTAGTTTGAGTCCCATCAACCGATTCCAATGTAGATAATTGACATGGATGAACTCCACAAAATTGATACACGTGAAAAATATAAAGAGAATTGGCCAAGGAAGCATGTTGCATATATACAACAATAGAATGTGAGACATTTATATATGCCTATTTGTTCTAAACTTGTACCAAATGATTTTGATTTCTCAATATCTCCATACCTCCAAAATTATGAAGCAAATAAGAAGCCATATTTAACAATCATAGAGATAAGGTCGAATAGGAACAAATGAAGGCAAAATATGCAAAGAGCAAGAAATCATCATCAGCTACATCATCTTATTCTTCTTCTTTTGCATATTATTTTGCATCTCAAACAAGTTATAGTGTATATAATTCATATCATGCTTCAATGGAGAGCCAACCAGAATAGGATGTTGTAACACCCTCAACCCGTATCCGACCCAGATACAAGTCTGAGGTGTCACATTGACTTTTCAAACTTTACCTTTTGACAAAAACCAAGGAAATTTAAAACTTTTATGAAAATAACATTTTTACTGTATACGAGTTAACCAAAACAAGACAAAACTGATTAGAGTATTTGTAACTAACACATTTCTTACATGCCAACACTATACATGACAAAAGATATACTTTATCCGTTACTTATGATCTGATCTTCTAGCAGTGCTGTTGTTCTTGCCGCTCCTATTTTGGTTCTTCCCGATACTTGATACCTACCTGTAAATCACTTACACGCTAAGTCACATACTTAGTGAAGTAATAAACATATAATGTAACTTTAACTAGCAATCATACATAAACAATTATTACCATCATTTCACACAACTCATATACTTTTACATGTAACAATTACTTACATACATATATATCATTATCATTCATATCTCTTACCTCCTATTCCTATGATCTTTTATATACCTATCATATATCACACATAACATTTCACAAGGAAACAAACATATCATCATATTCAGTTTATTAATATTATCTCTTTATTAGCCCATGGTACACATGTGAGAACTGTAGATACGTGAGTCTATTGAGGTTGTGCACCACTATGCTATCACCACAGCTCGTATAAATGTCCCGAAGGACCTATCCAGAGGTCATAAAGATCCTCGGTAACTATCCAGAGGTCATAAAGACCCTCGGTAAACTGTCCATATGTTCCTTAGAACATAGGTAAACCCTCGACTCTTGGCATGCCAACTATACCTCTAGCTCTCAATACACATAACATGGGCATTTTTCATTTATATACTTTTATTGCTTTTAGGATCACATATTACTTTTCTTCTGTCACATATCACATGTGCATATAGTCACATGGTTTACTTTCATGTTACTTTTCATGTAAACATATGATTCACTTTCACGTATCACATATACTTTCTCTTTCATATAACTCATGTCTTGTGATCATTTAAACACGTATCACATAAAATAACATGTCAAACCTATCATTCCACTGATACAATATTCTCATATATTCTTGTAGTTCAGTATCATATTTCATATGAATCATATAAATTATGTCACATATACTCATGCATACATAGAATTCACAAATCAAATAACATTTGACAAGTTACTTATTACCATAGTAACTCCGGTACTGGCTCATCGCAAGCCAAAGCTTATTCGATAACATAAGTACAATAAAATTGCACTCACCTTAGCCTTGCTTGCTTTGGTTTGATTCTAATTCTTCAATTGTTTCGGAACAAGCTTTCGTTCTATATCTACATAATAATAACACATTGATAAATATCAATATACTAATTGATATATTCTAAGCTATCACTACATAGGCTAGAAGAAAGCCATTTTTAACTTTTAATGAAGGCATGCATCGATGCACTACACCATGTATCGATGCATCCCTGGACAGGTGCATCGATGCACTATCCATGCATCGGTGCATAAATCCTATTCGATGTTTGCATTTCAAGCAGGTGAATTGATGCACTCCTTATGCATCGATGCACTAATTGCATTCGATGTTCATTTATTTGAGAGTGCATCGATGCACATTAAAGATGCATCGATGCACACAACCCATAAATAATACTTTGAGCACGAAAATCCCTTCTTTATTTTCTCAACTCTTTATATTTCATCCCTTTTTCTATTCTTAACTCTTATACACCTATTTAAACTAATCTATACTCATTTATTTCATCTTAAACCCCAAAATCCTATCCTCCTTATGAGATTCAAGAATTATACCAACTTTGCAACATGATTTAATTCCACTTCTAACACTTCATATGTCTTAACTAGATTGATGACAAGTCAAATCCAACTTCCAATTCTAATTATCAACTCTATATCAAAATTTCATTCAAGAACTCCAAATCTTTAATCTTCCCCAACTCTTTTATCTTTTGATTTTAAGATAACTTAAGCTTTCCTTAAGCTTAATTATCATCTAACGATCAAAACCCAAACCTTAAATTAACAAATAATTAACATATCAGAAACCTTACCTTTGCTTGGCTCTATTTCACGTATGAAGAAGTAGAAGAAAGAAGAAAGCTCTGGAGAAATCTCCCCTTCCCACGTGTATATATCCTTACCATATCCCATTTTTAATTCATTTCTTAGTCAAATGACCCTTTTGCCCTTTAATACCTTTTATAATTACTAGCATCTTTAAGGTAATATTTCCAAATTAATCATTAAACTTTTCAACTATTCCATTTTAATCACCAAATCCTGAAATATTATAATTTGGTCACTAACCCGGTATTGAGGATGTTACAAATCTCCCCTACTTTAAAGAAAATTCATCCTCAAAATTTTCACTGTACATCTTGATAAGAACATATCTTCTAATGTTCTCATGTGGCTTTTCCCAACTTATTCCTTCACTTCTATATCGAACTTATCATCCACCCTTCCATATAGTCCCTCTCATATCTGATCCTTTGAACTCAATTCTTTTTATTTCTTTATCCACTTATCCTGTTATAATCAAGTTCTTCTTATACATAATCAAACTATATCCTATCCTTCATACCTTCATACTCTCTCATATCACGTACACTCATTTCTGATTACCGATATTCATCGCATCTTTGTAACTTTGATAATCCACTTTACTTATACAAAACCTCATTCTTTAACCTCTAATGTAATTTACCATATAAACATTAACCAATTTTTTTTTCAATCAAAATCATTACAACAATAATTTACTTAACTTATTGGCTCCACATTCATTCTCATATTACCTTGTTATTCAACCCACTTCTCCAAAGAAAAATATAAACCTTTGTCAAATCATCCACATATATGTTTTTTCTAATCAAAATAACTCATCCTTTATTTCCTTAACTTATTAAACCTTCTTTCCTTTTTCTTTTTCCTGATTCAAATTCAAACATTTATTTATCTTTGTCATATAAACTGATCATATATATATATATATATATATATATATATATATATATATTCCCCAAACTCTTCCAAAACATACTCCTATCACTTGCTCTTTTAATATTTTTCCTCATAACACATATCCTTCAACATTGGCATTTCCAATCCGTCTAAGCTGATTAATTGTACCTCTTCCTAATTTACAATTATCATTTGCATACTAACTATATAACTAGTCCATCTCCAATATTACTTCTAATCCCTTGAAGAATAACTCTATTAGGTTAACCAAGAATTTAATTCCCTAAATCTGAATGGAACATCTCCAACATATCTAATTTACTTGAGCACTGTGCCTTGCTAAATTTGTCACTTTAATATTACTACAAATGACTTTTATCTACATTCTCAATTCTCTCACCCATTCACTACTCATGCATATATATATATATACAACTCGGATCAACCAATATCATAACGCATTTACTGTACAATAGAAAAACAAATACCTGCTATTATCTCTGGATCATCAAAATCTTCATTGGTATTAATATTATACATTCGAGCAGTGAAACGTATTTCCTGTTGAGTAGATGATTCAGGTTGACTTCTGCCTCTTCCTCTACCCCTTCCTTTTTGAGACATAGAAGCAGATCGATCCAACTGTGCATGCTCTTCTGTCCCCAATAGACAATCTCTCATAAAATGTCCTGTTTCCCCTTATCGGAAACAAGATCCAGATTTAACTCTACACGTCCCATCGTGATATCTTCCACAAGTCTGACAATGTCTCTATTGTGCTCTTCCATCACCAGACCCTACTGATTGGGTCTGTCTAGTTCTTGTCTGATTTAATTCTCTAACGGAGGATACCATCGATCCAGTCCTTGCCTGAGACTGAAAACCAAAATCTCTACCTCTCTTGGGTGGTGCAGAACTCGATGAAGCCCCTGTTCGTTTAGAGGGTTGGATTCTTTGATCCCCAAACCTTTCATTCTAAGCTCTCTCTAGATCTTTAGCACGATTTATTATTTCTTGAAACGAAGACAAGTTCAGCAATATTAACATTTCTTTCAACCTCGAGCGCAAACCCTCTACAAACCACTCACACGTATCCCTCTCTGTTGGGACCAACTCAGTCACAAAACGACTTAGCTTATTAAACTAGAACTCGTACTCATACACTGTGTGATTCATTTGTTTCAAATTTAAGAATTCTTGCTTCATTTTCTGAATAAACTGGTCTCCTATATACTTGTGCTTAAATTCTTTTAAGAATAAAGACCAGGTCACTTGATCACTTGTCAATCTCAGAGTAACATTCGTCCACTAAATTCTAGCTTGCCCACAAAGCAAGGAGATCAATCCATCTAATTTCTCCACATTAGAACAGTGAAGTCCTTCTAACATAACCTTTACATCATTAAGCCAAAGGTCTGCGGTAACAGGACCTTCTTCGGCTTTACCCCTAAACTCTGGAGCTCCCAAACCCTTCAACTTCTTTGCAACATTCATTCTTGAAGTATCATCTTCACCTATAGGCACTCCCAAACCCGTCAATACAACATCTAATGTTCTAAAGAACACATCTTGATCAACTATAGGCACTCCAGAAGGTGCCTGTTCTTCACCTTGCCGGGCCAGGGTAGGTGAATTACTACTTTCAGCGGGCCGATCATCTCCCACTTGACTTCGAGAACTATCATGTCCGGACATCTATAAAACATACCCATATCATTCTATCAGCAAAACAACACACTTACTATTATATCAGATCAGAAGTTTTCACTCTTTTGATGGCATTTATACTTTATAAAACACTCTAGACTTCGGTTTATGCTGAGAATCATATAAACCGTAGCTCTGATACCATTAAATGTAACACCCTCAACCCGTATCCGACCCGGATATAAGTCTGAGGTGTCACATTGACTTTTCAAACTTTAACTTTCGACGAAAACCAAGAAAATTTAAAACTTTATTAAAATAACATTTTTACTGTACACGAGTTAACCAAAACAAGACAAAACTGATTAGAGCATTTGTAACTAACACGTTTCTTACATGCCAACACTATACACGACAAAAGACATACTTTATCTGTTACTAATGATCTGTTCTTCTAGCAGTGCTGTTGTTCTTGCCGCTCCTATTTCGGTTCTTCCCGATACTTGGTACCTACATGTAAATCACTTACACGCTAAGTCACATACTTAGTGAGGCAATAAACATATAATGTAACTTTAACTAGCAATCATACATAACAATTATTACCATCATTTCACACAACTCATATACTTTTGCATGTAACAATTACTTACATACATATATATCATTATCATTCATATCTCTTACCTCCTATTCCTATGATCTTTTATATACCTATCATATATCACACATAACATTTCACAAGGAATCAAACTTATCATCATATTCAGTTTATTAATATTATCTCTTTATTAGCCCATGGTACACATGTGAGAACTGTAGATACGTGAGTCTATTGAGGTTGTGCACCACTATGCTGTCACCACAGCTCGTATAAATGTCCCGAAGGACCTATCCAGAGGTCATAAAGATCCTCAGTAACTATCCAGAGGTCATAAAGATCCTCGATAAACTGTCCATATATTCCTTAGAACATAGGTAAACCCTCGACTCTTGGCATGCCAACTATACCTCTAGCTCTCAATACACATAACATGGGCATTTTTCATTTATACACTTTCATTGCTCTTAGGATCACATATTACTTTTCTTCTATCACATATCACATGTGCATATAGTCACATGGTTTACTTTTATGTTACTTTTCATGTAAACATATGATTCACTTTCACGTATCACATATACTTTCTCTTTCATATAACTCATGTCTTGTGATCATTTAAACACGTATCACATAAAATAACATGTCAAACCTATCATTCCACTGATACAATATTCTCATATATTCTTGTAGTTCAGTATCATATATCATATGAATCATATAAATCATGTCACATGTACTCATGCATACATAGAATTCACAAATCAAATAACATTTGATGAGTTACTTATTACCATAGTAACTCTGTCACTGGCTCATCGCAAGCCAATGCTTATTTGATAACATAAGTACAATAAAATTGCACTCACCTTAGCCTTGCTTGCTTTGGTTTGATTCTAATTCTTCAATTGTTCCGGAATAAGCTTTCATTCTATATCTACTTAATAATAACACATTGATAAATATCAATATACTAATTGATATATTCTAAGCTATCACTTCATAGGCTAGAAGAAAGCCATTTTTAACTTTTAATGAAGGCATGCATCGATGCACTACACCATGTATCGATGCATCCCTGGGCAGGTGCATCGATGCACTATCCATGCATCGGTGCATAAATCCTATTCGATGTTTGCATTTCAAGCAGGTGCATCGATGCACTCCTTATGCATCGATACACTAATTGCATTCGATGTTCATTTATTTGAGAGTGCATCGATGCACACAACTCACAAATAATACTTTGAGCACGAAAATCCATTCTTTATTCTCTCAACTCTTAATATTTCATCCCTTTTTCTATTCTTAACTCTTATACACATATTTAAACTAATCTATACTCATTTATTTCATCTTAAACCCCAAAATCCTATCCTCCTTATGAGATTCAAGAATTATACCAACTTTGCAACATGATTTAATTCCACTTCTAACACTTCATATGTCTCAACTAGATTGATGACAAGTCAAATCCAACTTCCAATTCTAATTATCAACTCTATATCAAAATTTCATTCAAGAACTCCAAATCTTTAATCTTCCCCAACTCTTTTATCTTTTGATTTTAAGATAACTTAAGCTTTCCTTAAGCTTAGTTATCATCTAACGATCAAAACCCAAACCTTAAATTAACAAATAATTGACAGATCAGAAAGCTTACCTTTGCTTGGCTCTCTTTCACGTATGAAGAAGAAGAAGAAAGAAGAAAGCTCTGGAGAAATCTCTCATTCCCACTTGTATATATCCTTACCATATCCCATTTTTAATTCATTTCTTAGTCAAATGACCCTGTTGCACTTTAATACCTTTTATAATTACTACCATCTTTAAGGTAATATTTCCAAATAAATCATTGAACTTTTTAAGTATTCCATTTTAATCACCAAATCCTGAAATATTACAATTTGGTCACTAACTCGGTATTGAGGATGTTACAGATGTTGTGCCACCCTTGCAACCACTTTCGACAGAAGTTGTGAGTCCATGGGATCACTTTCTATATGCTCAATCTTCTATTGATTTTGGTGTGCATTTTGAGTCAATAACTTCAATTATGGTGTCAAATACTTTAAATACTCCATCATTATCACTCGAAGATGGAAACCAAAATGGTGGACTATTGTACACTACACCAGTTCAACAAGAAGCAAACACAGAAGAACATGATAAAGATGAAGGCGAATGACCACAAGAAAATTGATAAACCCCACTTCATTATCATTCAACCACTCCTCGATGTCGTCAAGAATTAAGAAAATATAAGTAAATTTTATTATTGTTAGTGACTGTATTTAATAAAATAAATTTTAATTATTAGTTTTAATAAAGTATTTACAAAATAAATGAAAATATTAAAATTTTTCAATTTGTAATATTTATTTTTAATTATTACTTAAGTATTTTTTTAAATGATATGAATATGAAAATATTTATTTACACAAAAATATTTGTTCTTGACATGTAAATGATGTGAACATTAATAAATTTCAAATGATATCATCATGAATACTTTTTTAAATGATATGAATATTAATAAGTACAATAATTCTCAATTAGTTGCTTGTTGGAACTCGTCACACCAACATGATGAGTTTTAATAAAATTTTAAAAGATTTTGTCCGTTGTCTGACTTTCACTTAACGGCTAAATTTTTTAAATCCAAACGGAACTCATCACACCCACATGATGACTCCCATAAATTAAAAAAATAAATTTATAATTATTTTAATTTATTTTAAATTAAAAAATAATATAATTTAATAGAACTTATCATGTTGGCATGACGAGTTCCATGCACTATATTGAATAATTAGACTCTATGAGGTCTATAGACTTGAGTCCATTAAAAATAATATTCAGACAAACATACCATGTGGGCGTGATGAGTTTGCCCTATATTATAGCAAAGGTCGTATTTCACAAATTAATATTTAGGTTGATCTATTGGATCAAATAGTTAATCCACTTGAATTATTGACCCAAGTTTAATGGAAAGATGACATGAAATTCGAAAAATTTGAAGAAAAGAAAATCAACCCTTTGTGAAAAATTTATCAAAATAATAATAATAATTTAGTGATTAAATTAGAAAGTCAGTAATAATATGGTGAAAAAATATGTAATTTATCCAAACATCTATAAACATATCAAAAGGTGCATTTATATTGCTCAAGCTGACACCAAATTCTGGGATCAAACCTCACACGAATGCCACATACAAATCCGAGTAACAACCACAATAATCGATCCAAAATCTTCATGCATTGTCTTTATGTGGTTGTTTTCACTCTTTTTTTTAATCTATGGTGAATAAAAGGTAATATTTGTTGAAAGAATCTCAACTATTTGACAATAAACACTCATATCGTTGACATATGTGGCATTCAAACTCATGATCTCAAAGGATAATAATAAATCCCTTAACCAATGAGATTTGATCTGTGCGACAGTGGCAGTTGCTATTCTGGTGATATTCATTTCTTGATCATGGCCCATGCTATTTTTCCTTGTTTAAACTCCAATTCCTATTTTTTCATCCATGCTCATAACATTACCCTCCCCTGCAACCGATACTTGTCCCCAAGGATCAAAGCCTTAAAATTATGATTATAACACCATGAAATCCTCCCAAGTTGTATAAAAAGGAACTCTATCCCAACTAATTAGCCACTGCTCCACCCAATGATCATTGTGATCGTCTTCACACCTATATTTATCAGCTAAGTTTTGCATATTATCATGAGCCTTTAAAAAGATTGTTTCCAAGACAAGACAAAGCCTCTTCGGGTTGAAGCAAAATGACATCAAAAAAAATTTCCAGTGGAGCCATGAATGTAGCAGTGCATAAGAGTTAGACAAGGATGCCCAAAATGGATTTCAAAAGGAGTATTTCAAGCCAAAGTTTGGAAAGAACTATTATACCAATACTCCACTCGCAGTAGAAATTGCGTCCAAGACTTCGGATAATCCGTAACATAACACTGTATATTCAATTATACTGCCTTAAATTGCGCTTAAAGCTTCATTCTCTTGAAAAAGTTCGGAGTTGGTTTATCTAAGAAACTATCATCCTTGTAGAGTGCTAAGGCATTACCAATGAAGTCAATTATGTCATCTTCAAGCCTATACTTTGAGATAAGTTCTCTGGTTGTAACTTTACCCAGGTCCATTTTTTCATGATATTTTAGATCATTTTCATCAGTCTTGTACATAAATGAAGAACTTTATGGCTCCTCGCTTCTCAAATAACCCCATCAGCAACGATTTTAGTGCTTCAACATCAGCTGTCAAAATTTTGTGGATTTTTTCTTGTTGTACACATAAGTACCATCCACGACCTTGAAGTTAATGTAGTTGGTGACATTGGCATGGATCAAGATACAAACCAAACTTCCATTGGCCGTTATGAACTTGGACATCATACAAACATTATAATCCCTGCGTGCTCTTAGTTTTTCTGGAGGCTTATCATTTCCCTTAAAATGTTTCCCAAGCTGCACAAGATTAACAGAAGTCGACTCTCCCTCATAATAGTCATTCATATCCATGTGTAGTACCTGATAAATGATACGTTCCCATTACTGCAAATCTTTTCATTCCAAGCCATTTCAAACTCAACTCTACTACCATCCGACTCAAGTAACTCAATTGGAAGGGAAAACCTTCTGACAACTTCATGTAATACCAAAACAAGACAACACACCTGATTGAATTCAATTGTTGGATAACCAACCATGGGTAATAGAGCCTCATTGTCTATATCAAAGGTGTTATTCCCCAAATCCTGGGATAAGTTCTCTAACCTTACAAGGAAGCTTGGCCTAAATGGGTTTTGGTTTGGCCTTGGTTTGGGCCCATTAGATGATAAAAAGAGCAATTTTGATTTGTAACCAGTTTGAAGGACCAAGGAAACAATTTACTCATTTTATGTTGGAAAGGCTAAAACCCTTTAAATATTGGTAAGGTCACACGATTGACCTCTCTTTTTCTCTCCCACAAACATTCATCTTTCTCATCTTCTTCAACTCCTTATTTCTTCATGTTGCTAGAACAAATATAGAAACTTTAGTAGTCTACTCATCTAATCCGACCAAACTAAGGTAAGAATCATAACCTCCATCTCCAAAGCTTCAAATCAAGTCCTCGACCTCTCTATTTTTTCATGGATCCATAAAAAGGATTTTAGTAGGAGGTTAGAACCCCATGTTATTCTAACTTGTTTTTGGGGATTTGAGTCTCAGGAAAACCCCCAAAGCATGCTTTTAAGCTCTTAATCCAGTTAATAATCTATATGTTTGATTCTTGCTTAGTGGGAGAAGTTGGAGAGAGCTCTAAGAGCAAAGGAAAAAAGAAGTTAACCCTTGGTTAAGTTTGGGCATTTTTAGTAGCTTAGAAATCTAAGTAATACACTTGTAACTCCACTTTACCACATGTAGAATCACTAGGTGTGTTTGTTATCTTTCATAAGTTATGAAGAATAGAAGCATGTTCATAGTAGATTTCAGTATTTTATTTTTTTCAACACGTTTATAGACCTATCATGACCCCTCTTAACATACATAAGACTTTAATAACGTTTTGAAAACTCAGTAGGGTTTTTGGGTGAAATGGGGAGTCATTTTCATGCCCAAATAGGGTATTTTTGGGCTTGATTATCGGTACTAGAAGAATAGTACCGATATTGTTCATCAGATAGCCTAAAAACAAGGAGTTTTTAGGCTGGTAGTATCGATACTCGTTCATCGGGTATCGATATTGTTCCTAGAGTATTGATACCTAGGGGTGAAGTACTGATACCAAGTATATATTACGGATTCCGAAAGCCATTTTTGATATCGATACTAAGGGTAGGGTATCGATACCCTTAATAGGGGTATTGATACTGAGACATTTTTCAAAACATCGAATCAAAATTTGGTATCTATACTCAGGATAGTATCGATACTCCTGTTTAAAAGATTGATACTCTAACTAAGGGTATCAATACTACCATTTCTTCTCAGTTTCCAATAGCCATTTTGTACCGATACCCAAAGGTGAATATCGATATTTAATTATTAGTACCGATATTGAGCTCGTACAGTTTTTGGTAAGAAACCCAATGATTAGGGGGTTAGACTTGGAGGACCCAATAACTCCATAACATCTGCAAAATAAAACTACAAGTGAGAATAATAATAAACACAATTACATTTATAAACAATACCAGTTAGGATAACATACAACTAGCCTTTGTATGATGCTTGGGAATCAATTAGGACACCCGACTTACTTTAGCAGTTGATGATTGTCTTACATATTAGAACATCTAGTTATATCCAGCTAGTGCCAAGACACTTCAATTGCAAATTGGGTGTAGATGCCCCAAGATTTGACGGGGTAAGTTGGTTGGGTGTACGTTTATGATGCAATTTAAAATCTCACCCCATACTCAAGGGTATCTTAGGTAGGCTATTTGGGTGTGTGCTCCAAGATGCAGAACCCTCAGCCACACTGTAATAAGCTTTGCATGTCTGCATCCTTATGCATTCATACCTATGCCACTAGCATGCTCATGTAGTGATTGTATGTAGTACAATACAATTATTAGTGTGGAACTAAGCTTATAAGTTCAACATTTGGACTGTGTTTCTGTACACAGGTTCTTAGAAGACAGTTTGTGGAGCATTATCATCACCAGAAATTTTAGATCAGTCGAGGCTTTAGAGTATGTCTTGAGTTATATTTAAAGGGCACGTACTATTCTTAGATCCTTTACATTCAATTGTAACTATATTTTGTTTAAAACATTATATTATTTTTGGAATGTATTTTGGGAGCTCCCCCGTATTTGTAAACTCTAATATTATGTTTTTATTTTATAACTTTGATGGATGACATCATATGATGTTTTACAAATGTTTAAAGAAAATTTTGGGTTGTCCACCTCAGTGGTCCCGTGTGACACCTTAATCCTTTGATCTTTGGGTCAAGTTAGATAAGGGTATTATATTTAGTGATATCAGAGTGTCAGGTTTACTAGTTCTTAGGACCTATGGGTTAGAGTCAACCAGTGTCTATGTACGTACATGCTTCTAGAGTGTCAAAAGTACTTTAATGCCTGAAATGATAATAATAACCTCATTTCTTCAATAAATTTTAGAAGAACCCATGGAAGACGATCCGACTAATAGTCAGGACAATAGGGATGAGAGTCATGCCTCTTTAGTAGTAGATACGGGTGATGAGTTTATCTCAGATTCTAAGCAGTACAAGGTACCAGTAGACGTAGGGGTCGATGAGGTGACCGTTTTTAAGGACATAACCTCAATTCTTAGATAGATTGTCAGAGCTATTCCTAGGGCATCAACTACGCCACCTCCCCCTCCAGCACCTATTGCTGCACTCGCTGTAGAACCATAGAGTCCCTTATAGAGCGTCACTGTTGATACAAGACTATATACTTCTATTGTTTCATAAATGATGACCCTATAACAACATACCATTAGCTTAGAGAGACCCTTCGTCCTCTCTGATAGTTATATTTTACCCCAAAGGGTAAGCTTGAGTGTGTCATTACCCTGCTGAAGGGAAACACTATTGATTGGTGGAAGACGATAGAGAATGGTACTAGAGCCAGAACGACCGTCTTGGAAGTATTTTCTATTTGAGTTCCATCAAAAGTATATCAAATAGGACTACATGGATAACTTGATAGACCAATTTGTACATCTAGTTTAAGGGGACCAAATTGCGATGGAGTTATTTAGGTTAAGCATATATGCTCCGAAGTTGGTTTTGACAGAGGACCACCACTGCTGAAAATTTAGGGGGTCTGCACCTCGATATCTTTTCACACCTCGCAGTCGACCCTCTCAAGATCTTTGCTAAGTTGTCCCTCCAGGAAAAGGTGGTTAAGAAGGTCATGATTAGGAAGGCTAGGCATACTAGTGAGGTCGTGTAATAGACTAAGAGAGCACCCAAGCCAGCAAGATCGTCACAGACTTTAATCAAAAGGACCAGAGATAGTCAGGATTCGTGGAGACCCTCAGCAAGATCATTAAAGATAGCCGAACAAATTCAAATCATGGGGGTAAGTCTGAGTCTTAAAGGAGACCTCTAACATTAGCCTCTAAGACGAGTAACAAACTACCAGTGATTCGGTGAGAGTCTTCACTCATCTGGTTTGTGCTCAGTGTGGGAAAAGAAACCTAGGGTTGTGCCAACAGTGATCAAGGGGTTGCTTTAGTTGTGGCTCCTTGGATTATTTTATCATACACTGTTTAGGGACTCAAGAAGCTACTCCAATGTCGACCAAATATCAGCACCGTATATGAAGAGAGGTCGAGGGCCTACTAGAGGTGGTAGTGTTTCATCTGGATAATATAGTAGAGGGATAACCACATCAATGTTCGGTGTAGAGTTGATGGTAGCCTTCAGACAATACATGGTGATAATCTATAAGGAGTGCGATGTGATAGACATAGATATATCCCAGTTCCACCCACTCCTACATTTTTTTATAACCTAGTACAAGAGTTAGAGATCCTAGTAGAAGACTTAGATACAGGAGTTTGAGTATCTAGCCATCTAATTCTAGACGTCCTAGTAGATAAAACTTACCAGTGATGCTAAATAGAGATTTTGGGTCACAACTTTCTAGCATACTTGATAGAGTTACCCTTCTGAGAATTTGACATGATATTGGGTATGGCTAGGCTATCCAATCACAAAGCTAGTTTGAAGTGAAAAGCTAGACAACTTAATCTTAGGGTGGATGATGGTTCCAAGTTAGTGATGACCAGTGAGAAGTTAGGCCAGTCAAGGACCGTGTCAGTCATAAAGGCATAATAAATGATAGACTGGGCTGTAAGGCCTTCTTCGCTTACATAATTGATATCAAAATCTTAATCATCATACTCACATATGTTCAGATAGTATGAGATTTCCCCAACGTGTTTCTAGAGGAATTGTCAGGTTTATCATCCGATCGTTAGCTAGAGTTTGACATTAAGATGTTGTCAGGATCAACTCCGATGTCCATTTCTTCCTGCCGTATGTCACCGACAGAATTAAAGGAGTTAAAAGTTTAGATCCAGGAGTTACTAGAAAATGTCTTCATTCGACGATCATATCTTCACGGGAAACGACGGTCTTGTTTGTCAAGAAAAAAGATAGGTCGATGAGATTGTACGTCAATTACTAGATGTTGAACAAGTTAACCGTAAAAAACTATTATACTCTCCCTATGATAGATAATGTCTTTGACTAGCTCAGGGGAGCACGTGTGTTCTCCAAAATTGACCTGAGGTTAAGGTATTACCAGTTGAAAGTTAAGGATGCAAATGTAGCAAAGATGATCTTTATGATGAGGTATGGTCATTATTAGTTCCTAGTAATGATGTTTGGACTCCGACGACATTTATGATTCGATGAACTGAGTCTTTCACCCATATCTAGATCAATTTATAGTAGTTCTCATATATGATATCATTGTGTACTCACGATCTGATGATGAGCATGACCAATATCTTCGTATTGTCCTACAAACGCTTTGAGAGCGTCAATTGTATGCCAATTTTGAGAAGTGTGAGTTTTAGTTATCAGAGGTGTTATTCTTGGGCAATATCATAGCAGTAGACAACATCCGATTTGATATCAGAAAATTTGAGCCATTGGGAGCCACCTAAGAATGTGTTAGAGATGCATAGTTTCTTAGGTCTAGGCAGGTATTATCGTTGGTTCAGGGCTTCTCGATGATAGTCAGCCCACAAACTAAATTGTTTAAAAAATGAGTTCCCTTTGTGTAGGATAAGAACGACATAAAAACTTCGAACAGTTGAAGGTCATCTTAACCTAAGCCCAATGTTGACTCAACTAGAGTCAGGTAAGGACTTCACAGTTTTTAGTGACGCTTCGCTGAATGGATTTAGATGCATATTGATGTAGGATGGTAAGGTTGTAGCTTACGCATAATTATCCCACATATGACCTAGAACTAGTTATATTGCCTTGAAGATTTAGCGACATTACCTCTTCGGAGAGAAGTGTCATATCCTCACTGATAATGAGAGCCTTAACTACCTACTCACTCAGAGGAAGTTGAACCTAAGATAGTGAAGGTGGGTCAAATTATTGAAGAATTACGATTTTGTGATCGACTACCACCTGGGGAAAGCTAATATAGTTACATATTCCTTCAGTAGAAAGTTTATGTTAGAGTTGTGAGCCCTCCTAGTACGTTTAAGTCTGGCTAGTGGAGGTAGGTTGTTAGTCGAGTTACGAGTTCAATGGGAGCTAGTAGGCATGGTCAAGAGATTATAGGGTTTAAATGAAAGGTTAAGAGCTCGAGTAGAGCAAGTTCATTAGGGTGAAGCACCAGGTTTTGAGTTGCGCAGTGGGGATGTGTTATACTATAGAGGTCAATTAGATGTTCAGTTGTACAGTAAGATTCTTCATGAGGCACATTAGAGTCCACTCTTACTTTACCCAAGCAACAACAATATGTACTAAGAGCTTCGACAGTTGTACTGGTGGTCGAGCATGAAAATGGAAGTGTATGAGTTTATCGTTGAATGCTTAGTGTATCAGCAGTTAAAAGTGGAACATCAGGTTTCTTCAGCCTATTCAGATTCCTTAGTGGAAATGAGATAGAGTGACCATGAACTTTGTGACCGAGTCTATGTTTAGATAGAGACATACGCAGTTTGGGTGATAGTGGATGTTTAACCAAGTCAAGTCATTTATTTTCAGTTCAAATGGATTATATCTTAGAGAGGTTAGCTCAGTTTTATATCCATGAGATAGTGAGGTTACATGGGATACCAACTTCCATTATATCTGATAAAGACCAACGATTCACTTCTCAATTTTGGAAAGCTCTTTATGAATCTTTAGGCACCAAACTACACTTTTGCACCACTTTCCATCCTCATATAGAAAGCTAGTCAGAACATGTCATTCATATCTTAGAAGAGATGTTTAGGTGTACTAATATAAATCTTAAGGGTAGTTAAGAGGATCACTTGTTGTTGGCAGAGTTCGCCTATAATAGTTATCAATCGAGCATTCAAATGGATCCATACAAAGCTTTATATGGGCGTAATTTCATAACTCCATTGTGTTGGTTAGAGCTTAGTGAGGGAAAAATAGTGGGTCTCTAGTTGGTAAGAGAAACTGAAGAAAAATTTTGACTGATTTAGAGTCGCTTAAAAGAAACTTCTGACAGATAATGATCATATGCAGACTTAAAATGTAATGATATAGAGTTTGTAGTTGGGGACAAGGTTTCCCTGTGGAAGAAAGTACTTTGATTTGGATAGAAAGGAAAGTTGGCCCCATGTTTCATAGGACCCTACGAGGTACTTGATAGGATTAGGCCAGTAGCGTACCATTTAGCCTTACTGATAACTCCGTAAAAAGACTCAATTTCTAGTCTTTTCACTTAAGATATTGCTCGTTTAAACAAAGTATGAACACCATTTTAGTTGTATTTAGGTTATATTTGCTTGTGGTGGATAAGTTTTGCTTCGACAAGATTTATTTGGTTTAACTGATGATGCTGAGGAGAAAGGGTTTGTGTGGATTGTGTATGTGCAGGAAACATACAGAGGAAGAACATTTCAGTTGTGACAACGTAATTTGCAAGGGCCAATGGAACAAATAAGAACGTAAAGAGCAAATTTATCTTGCCAAGGCAAGGTTTATCTGAAAAGTCTGAAGCGGATATGACGAAAATTGCCTATGTCACATGCCAGTTGGATGACCTCCTTCACGTGCAAGCAAGCCTTAAATATTCTGACAGTCGCCAGCTGCCTTTCTTTTTTTATTCTGGATGAATAATAATGGTTATTTAAGGAATCTCCAATCATGCGAAACCCTAGGAGATTCCTCCCTATAAATATCCAGTCGTATCCGCCAAAGAAAGGAGGCAAGGAAGAAGGAGAAGAGCTTTGCTGAAGGTGTGAGCAAGCAACTACAGTGCTTTCCCACCGATTACCAACTGACCTTCCTTGGTGTCCTCCATAACCAGACTATAGCAGAGCAGTGATTAGGTGTTGAGAGAGGCTGATCACCAAGGCATGAACGGTGCTGATCAGAATTGTCACGACAGAGCCCCTATTTTGGGAGTCATTCTTCCTTTGTTCTTAAATTCTTTACATGTTTGGGGTTGTATTAAACTATGATACTTGGATGACTTTTTGATAGCACCATGACTGTCTTAGTTGGTGTTAATCTTTACTTTGCCTAGACAATTATGTTATACTTTATGAATGATGAATTATGCTTTTGCTCATGATGTTTTTGTTCATTGTTTAAATATTTTACCTTGACACTGTAAGAACATCGAGAGATCGCCTAGGATTTTAGTAAAACATGTCTTGGCAATGTAAGAGCATCGAGAGATCGCCTTTTGTCTAGATAGTGATTCTTAGATTCGAGAGAATTAAGATAGATCTACGTGAATAATGGAATGGATCCAGGACAATGATATTCTAACTTGTCTACCTTAGAGATAAGGAACGGGTTTCAATCGACTAAAAGGGATAGACGCTAGAGTAGGATAGACAACGACTATAGTTCATGCCGAGAGGTATAGCTACAACAACAGTCTGACAAACCAAGGGTTGTAGTTAATGCTGAGTAGTATTGCCATAGCAACCATCTAAGAATACTTAGTAATCCTATTGGGCAGCTTAAGTAAGTCATAATAATTCATTCTAGACTTATAATAATTGTTGTCAATGCAAAAGATTAGCATAAGTGCTATGTGGTAAGTCTGAATATGTGAGGTTGTTTGCATTATATTTAAATCAATACTTGTCTTTATTTTGTTTATTTAAATAGTCTGCATATTTATTTTGTCTCGACCAAACTTTTCTGCAATCATACATTATAGTATTTACTTGTTTTATTAATATTAGCTTTTTAGTTTGACAAGATAGTAGGAATTAGCTTGTGATAACTAGTTCTAGTTGTGGTGAAGATTAATATTCTAGACCAATCCATGAGGAGACGTAACTCACTTACCCTATATTACTTGATTCGATTGTGTATACTTGCATAGAATTGCTTGCCTCAGCATATACATTTACAAGTGATCACTTACCCCATAGAGTTAGAGCGTATCCATAATGTGTTCCACGTATCCATTCTGAAAAGGTATTGTTTCGGTCCTTCCTATGTCTTTAGAACAGATCGAGCCAAGATTTGAACTATGAAGAAGAGTCGATCAAGATCTTACCTCGAGATGTTAAGGAACCAAGTAAAAATAGGATCTCATTGGTGAAAGTTCTATAGAGAAACCATGGTGTAGAGGAAGCAACATGAGAGGTCGAGGAGGATATCCAACTACAGTGTATACTCTTCTTCTACCAAGGTAAATTTTGAGGAGGAAATTTTTATTTTGGAAGGGAGAGTTGTAACGCCCCAAATCTCATGTTAGTAGTTCTAGGTTAAACCGATAGTGTTTTGGATAAATTCTCTAGACTTGTAAGCAAACTTGGTCTAAATGTGTATTGGTTTGGGCTTGGTATGGACCCAATATATGATAAAAAAAGAGAATTTTTTTTGTGACCAAAAGCTTAAGGACCAAGGAAACAATTTACCCATTTTATGTTGGAAATGTTGAAACCCTTTCAATGTTGGTAAGGTCATATGACTGACCCCTCTTTTTCCTCCCACAAACTTTGTCATCTTCTTTCACTTTTTTTTCTTGTTACTAGAGCAAAAGTGGAAACTTTAGTAGTTTACTCTCCTGATCCGACCAAACCAATGTAAGAATCATAACCTCCATCTCCAAAGCTTCAAATCAAATCCCTTAACCTCTCCATTTTAGCATAGTATTCATGAGAATGGTTTTAATAGGGGTTTAGAACCCCATGTTATTCTAGCTTATTTTTTGGGATATGCGTCTTAAGAAAACCCCTAAATCATATTTCTAAGTTCTTAATCCAATTAGTAATATGTATGTTTGATTCTTGTTTAGTAACAGAAGTTGGAGAGAGCGCTAAGATCAAAGGAAAAGAGAAGTTAACCCTTGGTTACGTCTCGGGCATTTTTAGCAGCTTAGAAGTCCATGTAACACACTTGTAACTTAACTCTACCACATGTAGATCACTAGGCGTGTTTGTTAGCTTGCATAAGTTATGAAGTATATAAGCATATTTATAGTATATTTTAGTATCTAGTGTTTTTCAGTATGTTTATGGACCTATTATGACCCCTCTTAACATACATAAGACTTTAATAATGTTTGGGAACCTCAATAGGGTTTTTAGATAAAATGAAGAGTTATTTTCATGCCCAAATAGGGCATTTATGGGCTTGAGTATCGGTACTGGAAGAACAATACCGATAATGTTCATCAGATAACCTAAAAACAATAGGTAGTATTGATACTCGTTCATAGGGCATCGATAATGTTCGTATAGTACCAATACCCATGGGTATATTATCAATACCAGACATTGATACAGAATCCAGTAGCCATTTTTGGTATCGGTACTCATGGGAGTACCAATACTAAGGGTGGGGTACTCATACAAGGACATTTTTCAAAATATCAAAGCAAAATTTGGTATCGATACTTAGGTAATATCGATACCCTAGTTTAAAAGTATCAATACTCTAACTAAGGGTATCGATACTACCCTTTCTTCTTAGTTTCCAATACACATTTAGTATCAATACCTAGGGGTGAGTATCGATACTCAGAGGTCAGTATCGATACTCAAGGGATCAATATCGAAACCAACGAATTAATTAAGGGGTTATACTTAAGGGGTTATACTTAATATCAGAACGTTAGTGAAATAAAACTATAAATGAGAACAGTAATAAAGACATTTACAACTAGAAATAATATTAGCCAGGATAATATAAAACTAGCCTTTGTATGACGCTAGGGAAAAAGTCAGGACACATGAGTTACTTTAGCAATTAATGATCATCTTACATATTAAAACATCTGGATGTATCCTAGGTAGTGCCAAGGCACTTCAGTTACCAACTGGACTTAGATACCTCAAAACTTGATGGAGTAAGTTGGTCAGGTGTACGTTTGTGATGCAGTTCCAAATCTCACCCAGATATTCGAGGGTATCATAGGTATGTTAGAGGGCTAATCGCTCTAATATGAAGAACCCACAACTATATGATGAAGCCTACCTCTACTTTGCATGTCAACATCCTTATGCGTTCATACCTATGTCATTGCATGCTTATGTAGTGAATACATATAGTACAATAAAATTATTAGTGTGGCATTGAGCTCGTAAGCTCAACATTCGAAATGTGTTTTTATGCGTAGGTTCTTAGGAAATCGTTCATGAAGCATTATCATCGCTAGAAATTCCAGATCAGCTAAGGCTTCAGAGTACGTCTTGAGTCATATTTAGAGGGCATGTACTATTCCTACACCCCTTTGTATTCAATCGTAACTCTGTTTTGTTTTAAACATTGTATTATTTCTGGAATGTTTTTTAGGAGCTCTCTCGTATTTGTAAACTCTTTATGTTTTTATTTTATGACTTCGATTGATGACTTCATATGATGTTCAAAAAATAATTTAAAGAAAAATTTTGGGTTAGCCACCTCTATGATCTCGTGTGACACCTTAATCCTTCGATCTTCTAGTTGGGGTAGATTAAGGTGTTACAAAAAGGATCAAAATGATAGGAAGAGAACGCTAATGAAAATAGACTTAGAGATATACCCTTTGAAGAAGTGTAACCAATAAACCATAATCCAAGTAAATTGTTTTTATTTGTCATGAAATGATTTCCCTGTAGGCTTTGGTGAAACTTTGAACCTTATAATGCATTTTAATTGTCCTTACAATTCCATCTAGTAGAGGATTTAAAAGCACAACCTGTAACTTTATCTTTAATATCACAAAGCAACAAATAATTCGTAAGAGATTCAATAGCCATGAGTAGAGTCTTGAATGTACCATTGTTATGTATAGATCCACATGTATGAATAATTGGGAAGAAATTATATTTATATACGACAACCCACCCATTTACACTAAAAGAAAACAATTGTTGGCATACCAAATGAAATAATCTCTCTTATAGTCGCACTCAAACTCTTAGAAAATTGATTTATACTCTTTTCCGTTAACAAAAGTCGAAACAAATAAGGATCAAATACCTCAACATATTTATAAACAACAGGGAATAAATTTCTCCAAATATCAAGTGAATTGTGTAACACCTATAACTCGTATACGTCTCGAAATACGAGTTAAAGATGTTACATCAACATTACAAACATTCGCTGATCATAAACGCTAAAAATTTGATTCATTTTACAATATTTCGTTATCAAGTTTAAAACCATTTCATTAATTGTGTATAATCATAAAAAACATCTAAACGTTCAAAATGAATAAAATTTTAAGTAAAAATTAGGCAGTTTAGCGTTGTTTCATTAGTTATATAAAATTTCCTAAACACTCGCTTAATTAGCAAAACCAGTTCTCACATAATAATATATAAACTATTAATAAATACATACATAACTAGACTAACTAAAATAAAATGACCCTAATTTACTATTATAGACCATTGAAAAACAAATCTGATAAAGCAACGTACATGTATAATATACATCCACTAATAAGTAAAAAATAAGATGTCTTACTGATATTGATATTAGGAATGATTTTCTGTAAAGATGCTCCAGAGGGTCCTCACTTCACATTCATTTCTTTATCTGTACCTACACATGAATATCATCATGTGCTAAGAAAAACTTAGTGAGGTAGTAATATAGCTAAAGTGATATAAAACATAAATTTCATAAAGTATTATAGCATAAAACTGTAATTTAAATAAAACATTAAAACTTTCAGGTTTGTTTATCTAGTAGATTTCCTCATTTTGTACTGTGAGGCCGATGAAAATGCACCTATTATTCTTGGGTAGTCTGGTTCAATGCATGCCAAAAAAGTGTGGCGTGATAATGGTAAAGAATTAGAATGATGAGCTTTTGACTATAGAACCGTCACATGCTGGCAGATTTGAATGGATTATAGAAAGCTTAACAAGGCGACAAAGAAAGGCCATTTCCCCTTCCTTTCATCGATCAGATGCTTGATCAGTTAGAAGGTAATGCATTTTATTGTTTCCTTGACGGATATTCTAGGTATAATCAGATTTCCAGAGCACCTGAAGATCAGGAGAAGAACACCTTCACCTATCCATATGGCACATATGCCTTTAGTTGGATGTTGTTTAGACTATGTATTGCCCCGACGACTTTTCAGAGGTGTATGATAGCCATTTTCTCAAACAAGGTGGAGGATTTCCTGGAAATATTTATGGATGATTTTTCCATCTCGGTCGATGACTTTAACCAATGCCTCTACAATTTATCTAAAGTACTAAAGCGATGTGAGGAGTCCAACCTTGTGCTAAATTGGGATAAATGTCAATTAATGGTGACAGAAGTTATTGTGTTGGGACACAAAGTTTCTCACCAAGGCATCGATGTTGATAAAACCAAGGTGGAAGTAATTGAGAATCTGCCTCCATCCACCACTGTGAAGGGCATAAGAAGTTTCTTAGGGCATGTAGGATTCTATATGCGTTTCATCAAGGATTTTCAAAGATTTCAAAGCCTTTGTGTCTTTTGATTCAACAAAATTAATCTTTTGTGTTTAATGACGACAACTTTAAGGCATTCACTAATCTGAAGAAAAAAACTTGCTTTGGATCTAATTGTTGTTCCACCTGATTGGGTCGTCCCGCTCGAGCTTATGTGCGATGCGAGTGACTACGTAGTAGGGGTAGTGCTAGGGCAAAAAAAAGGTAAAATCTTCCATGTCATCTATTATGCTAGCCGTACCCTTAATGATGAACAACTTAATTATACCAACACTAAAAAAGAATTTCCTGCCGTGGTACTCCCCTTTGATAAGTTTAGAGTATACCTTATAGGAACTAAGGTCGTTATACATACTGATCACTCTACCATTAACTACCTAGTAAATAAAAAGGATGCAAAGCCTATGCTTATTAGATGGATACTTTTGTTGTAATAATTTGATTTAGAGGTGAAGGATAGGAAAGGTACTGAAAACCAAGTAGCATATAACTTGTCTAGGCTAGAAAACAAAAACATTTTCCATGACATGAAGGACATGAAGGAGGATTTTCCTAACTAGAAAATTTTATTTATCACGACAGTGTTGTGGTATATTGCGTAGTTAACTTATTTTGTTAGTGGTATTGTGCCTCCAAATTTATATAGCCAGGGCCAAAAAATGTTCAGACAAGATGTACGCCACTATTTTTTGGGATGAACCATTCTTATTCAAACAATGTGGTGATCAAATAATCCGGAGGTGCGTCCCCGAAAAAAAACACAAGGAGATCCTTTTTCATAGCTATACATCCCAATGTGGAGGGAATTTTGGTGGGATGAGGAGTGCTGCAAAGGTCCTCCAATCTGGCTTATACTGGCCCACCTTATTCAAGGATGAGCACGAATTCTATAAGTCATGTGACCGTTTCCAACGCACTGGGAATATATCAAAGAGAAATGAGATGCCATGACAGAATATTTTGGAAGTTGAACTCTTCGATATGTGGGGAATCAATTTTATGGAACCCTTCCTATCATTCTTTGGTGATCAATATATACTTTTGGCTATGGACTATGTATCCAAATGGGTCGAGGCTGTGGAAACACCTCGAAACGACTCCAATACCGTGTTGAAGTTCTTGCACAAAAATATATTCACTCGTTTTAGAGAACCATGAGCAATTATCAACGATGAAGGCACTCACTTTGACAATAAATTAACTGACAAGGTATTGTAAAGATACGGGGTGCAGCATAAAATTGACTCGGTATACCATCCCCAGACAAATGGGCAGGTTGGGGTCTACAACCATGAGATCAAGAAGATCCTTGAGAAGGTTGTCAACCCAAAACGAAAAGATTGGTCGCCAAATCTCGATGAGGCACTGTGGATGTATCACACAAAATTTAAAACACCACTCGAGATGTCTCCATTCAAGCTAGTCTATAGCAAGGCATGTCACTTTCCCGTGGAACTAGAACACAAGACATTCTGGGCTATCAAGGAACTTAATATGGATGCGCAACTTGTTGGATAAAGGAGATTGTTTGAGCTAAATGAGATAGATGAATTTAGATCTCAGTCATATGAGAATACCCGTTTATACAAAGAAAAGACGAAGAAGTGGCATGACAGAAAAATTTTGCCTCAGTAAGTTTTTCCGGGCTAACAAGTATTGCTCTATAGTTCAAGGCTCAAGTTGTTTCCAGGTAAGCTGAAGTCCAGATGATCAGGGTCTTTCATAGTGCTTCAAGTGCATAATCACGACACAATTGAAATCAAAAACATAGATGATGGAACGAAATTTAAGGTGAATGGTCAAAGACTGAAGATGTACAGTGGAGCACCAATACTGCATGACAAATCGGTGTCACTACTCCAAGACTCCCAAGAGTTTGCTCCTTTTTCCTGAACAAATTTTGTTGCCTAGGCAGTATTATTTGCATTATGTATATATAATTTTCCTTTATTTTATTCTTCACATATTATTTATATTTATTTTATCATCTAACATTGTCTCTTTCATAATCTTTGTACACGTGGCTACATCGGGCTAAAACTCATATAATGAGAGAATCAAAACCCTATTATACTTTTTTGGGTGGCACTATTGAATGGGAAAAATCTTTCCCTTTATTATTTTATTCCTTTTTATCCCATCAAAAATCTTTTTCATTTATTACCATATCTTACTTTTCTAATTTTCATTTATTTACCCCTAGAAAACCGCCAATTAACCCACTTTTTCTCCAAAACTACCTACTCTTCTCTCTCACGGTTTCTTTCCATTCATACTCATCTTCATTTTTATCTTTTCTTTTTCCTTTGATTTTTCCTTTTTCCCAAAAAAACTTCATAGTTGCCGTCCAAAAATCCTTGCTCCCTCAATTTAACCTGACATCAAGATAACATGGCTCGGTCCAAGTCAAACCCTGGTGCTTCTACCTCGTCCACCACTATAACAAGCTTCTAAAGCTTCCAAAGTGCTAAGGCCAAGGACAAGTTTAAGGCGTTACAGAAATGCAGTCTACCTAAAATAAGATTTTGTACTCCCTGAGGTCGACGAGGAACCTTTCGGTCCTGAGGTGATGGACATCATTTGACAACACAAGTGGGAGAAATTTGCACGACACCCGAAGGCGATGGCGCTAGCGCTGATCTGGGAGTTCTGTGTGCATCTGGGAAACCCTTCTCAACACTCTGTTTATGTTCAAGGGAAGTTTATCTGGTGTGTTGGAAGACTTATGCTTTGGCTGGGAAATTTGAAGGGAATGTCCCCAACCAGAAGCGTGTAGATCATCGTGCGCTCGAGCTAGTCATGAAGCTGTAGAACCACTTCTTGAAGGGCAAACTGATGCCTACGTCTCACAACACAACTGTGTTGCTACAACGATTAATACTTCTCTATTCCATCATCTATGGCGATTGATTGATGTGGCGTAAATTATCTTTGAGCATGTCCATGAATGCGACAAATGAGAAAAAGTAACTTACTTTTTCCAAATCTAATTATTTCTCTTTTTATGAAGAAAAAGGGCCATGAGGAGCCTTTGGAGGAGTTCATTAAATCCAAGGAGGGCATCAAAAAGAAGAAGGTGCCTGAGCTTATGAGTTTTGATGGTAATGCCCCAGGAGAGGGATTAGAATGAGGTGCAAAGTCTGTAGTCCTGGAAAGAATGGTGGCAGTGGTCACCACCACACGCGAGATAAGGGAGCGGCTAGAATGATTGGAAGGTCACATACATACCTTCTTTAATTATGTCAAGGCAAAATATGCACAACTAAACTCCTTCTTAAAGGAACTGTTACCAGTTACCAATGACAACCTACCACCTTTTCCTGAGGAAATATTGCATAAGCCAGTACCCACAGGCGGTAGCATACACAAAATGTTCAGCTCGAATCCCCAGTTGAAGTCACCCCTCTCGCCACACATGTCTATCCAATCCATGAAGAGGGCCAAGGTCAGGCACTCAACTCAACCACTTCCTCCTCCGAGCACACTCAGGAAATTCCACCCGAATTTTTTGAAGACGAAGACTTTGCCCCAGCCACAATTTTTTTTGAATCAGTTGATACACAACCCATACTGAACAAGCCCCTACACAGCCACAAGAATTGAACAATGAACCAATTGTAGTAATCGACGCTATCCCTTACACCCACCTGCTGAGACATTTCAAATCAAGGAGATGCCACCTCCAGAATGTCTTCCCAGGACTCGGTGTCACCTCAAGCGCTCCGCTAGTCGTATTGCTATGTCATCTCTATCATCACTCCTGTCAAAAGAAACAAGATCTGCCAGCCATTCTCCTCTCAAAATACACCGAACCCGAGCCTCTAACAGAACTACCCCACCATAATAAGTTACTACTTGACATTTGCATTTCCATCGTATTTTAGAGTAATTACTTTATCTTTTTCATGCATTGAGGATAATGCACCCCTCAAGTTTAGAGGAGGTGTTGTGCTTCGTACTTAGTTAATTATATCGATAATGATTGGTAGAAATATTTTTTTCATGGAATGTGTAATGCCCCAAATATTAAATTAAGGACTTTATTGAAAAGATTTAAAATTTGAGATTCTATTTGATTAATTGATAAAAGATGAGAATGATTTGGGAATAATAGTTTAGATTAAATTATAGTAATGGAGGATTAAAAGCGCATTTTGGTTATTTGGTTATTTGGAATAAAATGGATTTAAAATTCATTCTTTATAGTATATTAAAGTAAAAAAATAGGGGAAAAGGGATTTAGGAAGGTAAATTCTTTTCTTCTTCTTTCACGTGGGAAGCTCTCATCCATAGCTCAAAGGTGATTTTTCAAGTTACTAGTTTATCCTTTCGTTTTTGGTTGGTTATTAAAGCCTTGAGTATGATAGAAGCTTAAGGGAGGTTTAGATGGGATTAAAACTACGAGATAGAGGAAATAATGGAGATTTTAGAAAATAGGTTTTGAAATGATATGTTAATATATAAGTGGTTATTGATGTTTATTAGTATATTTGACTTGTCAAATATTTAAATAAGAGATTAGAAGCATTGGATGGAAATAAGAACATGTTAGAAAAAGGGATGTGATTCTTAGATTTACATGTTCTTGGAAGAGGTTAGATGTTACAAGTAGCTAATTGAAGGAAAATTTGTGGGGTTAAGTAAAGAAGAGTTTGGTAGTATTATGGGAGGTAAGCATAAGGAAATTTGACCTATTTATGTAATAATCAGGTTGAAAACTAGAAAATCTGGGCATAAATATCGGTACTGATAGAACAGTACTAATACTATAGGCTAAAATAGGATGAATCAGATGAGTATTATCGATATTGATTCAATTAGTATCGATACCGAAGGGAAGGTATCGATACCATTCAAAAAAGAATGAAAAAATGGTATTGATACCATAGTAGGGTATCATTACCATAGTATGGTAGTATCAATACCATGGTAGGGGTATCAATATTGAGGAGCCATAAATTGTAAGATAGGCTGATATTGTTATAGAAAAGTTAATAATATGTACTTTTGAGTAATGTTTAAGTATAATTGTTATGAAATATATTAACAATTGATATTATACATGTATTTAATGGATATGGAATAGATCAAAATCAAGCTCCCAAGTCGTGTAAAGAAAAAGGCAAAGGCCAAGTTCCAGAGTAATCAACTTTACATTTTGGATACCAAAGCGAGGTAAGCCAGGTGAGCGCATTTAATTATGTACGTATATATTATGGTAGTCATAATTGTATGATTTATTAATGTATGTATGGTGATTACCAAATGGCACTAAGTGTGCCAAAAACCTAAGAAATTCATACTAAGTGGATGAATTTCCGTATGGACACTATATGTGCAAACTTAAGAAATTCATACTAAGTGGATGAATTTCCGTATGGGCACTATATGTGTAAACTTAAGAAATTCATAC
The DNA here is from genome assembly GCF_006381635.1 of Hibiscus syriacus. Taxonomy (NCBI): domain Eukaryota; kingdom Viridiplantae; phylum Streptophyta; class Magnoliopsida; order Malvales; family Malvaceae; genus Hibiscus; species Hibiscus syriacus. The sequence continues at coordinate 1,120,968 of NW_024063122.1, forward strand.
TAAGTGGATGAATTTCCTTATGGGCACTATATGTGTAAACTTAAGAAATTCATACTACGAGGATGAATTTTCGTATGGGCACTATATGTGTAAACTTAAGAAATTCATACTACGAGGATGAATTTTCGTATGGGCACTATATGTGTAAACTTAAGAAATTCATACTAAGTAGATGAATTTCCGTATGGGCACTATATGTGTAAACTTAAGAAATTCATACTAAGTGGATGAATTTCTGTATGAGCACTATATGTGTAAACTTAAGAAATTTATATTAAGTGGATGAATTTCTGTATGGGTACTATATGTGTAAACTTAAGAAATTCATACTAAGTGGACGAATTTCCGTATTGGCACTTTATGTGTAAACTTCAGAAATTCATACTAAGTGGACGAATTTATGTATGGGCACTATATGTGCAAAACTAGAAAATTAATATCAAGTGTATAAATTTTCGTATTGGTAGCAGGTGTACAATCTACGTACATTAGAGTAATGGTTGAGAAATGATTGTATTAGTATTACAGAAGTAAACTATCGAATGTTTAATGAATTGAAAGAAGTAGTGGATATTGGAATCGTCATAATATACTTGTTTGTAGAATTTTTGCTTATGATTATTATGCCTCACTAAGAATTTTCTTAGTGTGTGTTAATTTCATGCGTAGGTTTTACTTCCAGTGGAGTAAGGAGATTTTTGGACATCGAAGCAAGGATCACCTCTTCAGTAACAGTATGACACATGTCTACTTTTTGATGTATTTAGTTGGCATGTAACATATTTAGTAAAAATGCTTTGAAGAACATTTGAATGATACTTTTTATTATGTAATTAAGTTAATGTATGTTTTATATTAGTTTAATTGCAATGTTTTATAAAAAGAAAAAACTTTTGGATTTTCAAAGGAATAATTATTTTAAAAGTAATGTGACATCTACATCTCAAGTACGGAAAGGTATACGGGAGATGGGTGTTACAGATTGAGTAATGTTAAGATAGTTGTTTGGAATAAGTTGAGGATGCCCAATGATGAAAGATAAATTTTTATTCCCTAGGCTATAATTATTTTACATGATTGCTAAAGGATAGAACTTACCTTAGGACATGATTTTTTGTGATCTTGTTAATACGATTGTATGTTTTCTCTGCTTAAGGTACTTAGAAAATTTTTAGGAGAGAATTTTTTGTGCGCAGTGGCATTAAATGATTGAAAAGATTAAGTTGAACTCCTTAGTGTGTTGAATTGCTTTGAATTGAAAATAAATACCTTGGTATAACTATAGAGGGACACTCCTCTATGCGACGACATGACCTGGAAACTCCCTTAAATAAATGGTTGCCTTAGTATATGAGTGAATGGAAGCAATCACATGATGACTCTACCTGACTAGGTCGATGGTGGAAGTTATGCTCTCTTTCATCTAGAGTATGGGACGGTAGGTGTGATGAGTTGACTCTCTTCGAAGAAGTGAGAAAAAAATTTTGAAGTTACATGTTGAATAAACAGGAGTGAAACTGTGCTTAATGAATAATTTGATGCCTTGGAAAAATAGAAGAACTTACTTAGGAGTTTTCTAATTTCGTTAAGCATAGACTAGATACAATCACGCACACACACTGTCAAAGAGTCCTGACCTAGGGAAGGGTACAATCATGCCCTCATAAAGGAATTTGGGACCACTGCTAGCTCTCGTTTTATTCACACAATTGGTAGGAAACTAATGATATTTAGGGAATTTACAGGGGCATTAAACCCTAGAAATTTCCAATATAAATATACCATTATATATCTTCATAAAAGGGGGATTTTAAGAGGAGAATATACTTGAAAATGAGGCTTGAAGTAAGCGGCTATAGCAGTTTACTTTTTCTACCGTCCCCACTTGACTGTCCTTGGTGTCTTCCATAGCAGGGCTTCACTGGAGCAACGACCAGGCCTCAAGAAAGGCTGGTCGCCGGAAATGTCACGGCAGAGCTCTGTTTTGGGAGTCTTTCTTCTTTTTGTTCTTTATTTTTGTATCCATTAAGGACTTGTACTTAAAGATTAAGTTTTGGGATGATATTTACCACACCATAAACTGTTTTATTTGGTGTTGGATGATGCTTGAATGATACTTTATTTGCTTGTTAATGAATGATGAAGTTTGTTTATGCTAAGTGTTTTTTGTTCATGGTTTTAATCTTTTTCTTGACGATGTAAGAGCTTTTGAGAGATTGCCTGGTGCCTCGGCAAAACATTCCTAGTCCCTGTAAGAGATTTTGAGAGATTGTCATTTTTCTAGGAGTTGATGCCTAATAGCGAGAAAATTAAGTTAGGTCTACATGAACAAGGTAACTAATCCAAGATAATGAGGTTCTAATCTGCCTTAAAGATAAGGAGATGGTTTCATTCAACTAAAAAGGGTAAACGCTTGAATAAGATAGGCTAAAAGCTACAGTTTAAGTTGAGGGGTATTGCCACAACAACATTTTGACAAACCAAGGGTTGTAATTCACGCTGAGTAGTATTGTCGTAGCACAAGTTCTAGGAACACTCTAGTAAATCTTATCGGACAACATAGGCATAACATACTAAATCATCCTAGACATAGAATAATTTCTCACCATAGCAAATCAAACCCAAGTGCTCCATTAGAAGTATGATTGTGTGAGGTTTTTCAGATTATATTAAACTCAACATTTTTATTTTCCTTGATAACTTTTATTTGTTTACCTTTGCATATTTTTATTGCATCGACCAAACTTTTCTGGTCACTTCACTTTATAATTTTCTCACATCGAGAATACTTTTCCATCTATTCATATCATTTGATACTACATGCTTTTCTTTTTAGACAAGAATCTTAGGACTAATTAGTGACACTTAGGACTAATTAGTGACACTTAGTTCTAGTTGTAACAAACATAAAAAATTCCCACCAATCCCTGTGGAGAAGATAAATCACTCACTATTATATTACTTGCATCGATTGTGTATGTTTGTTTAGATTTGCATGCCACAACACATACATTTATACGCGATCAAATTTCAAGTAGATTAATTCTCTACCTAATAGCTTAATCCAAAAATCAATCGAATAAGCTTAAAAATAAAATCAAAAAAAATTCTTACCTAGCTATGGTGGTTCACGTTTTGCGACTAGAAGATGGTGTAAATTTCTGATATTTCTTCAATTAATATCATATTACACTTGGCTTTATTTAATATAAATAAATTTAAAATTCAATTAATGTGAAATTACCGTTTTTCTCTTAATGAAACATGATAATTTCAACTTTCCATTGGAATATCTTCCATTTTAATATTCCAAAGTCAAAGATGAACAAATAAAAATTCACTTTCCGCCTTTGCCTTGTAATTTTTTGAAATTGTAATTTAGTCACTAAAATTCACAATTTTGGATTAACATGGAAATCAACCTTAATTTCACTGATTCATATACAATTTCACTTTCTAAATTATGGAAATAATATTTCCAACCTTTATCTAGCATCATTCAAATTTTTGTGAAATTTCGATTCGATCCGATTATCCGATTTCTATACCAAACTTTATTGCTTTATAGCTTTTGACAAAAATCCCGTACTAAAAAACTAATTACCATGAAAATCTTGTTTTAGGCCAAACTATTCATTTACAGGCTAAAATATATATAACTTTTCAAAATTATATTTTTGGTCCTTGAAATTTTACAAATTTATACTTTAGCCACCAAACTTTCAAAACTTATATTTTAGTGACTAACCAAAATTTGGGGTATTAAAAATTGCATAGTACAATGAGTTACCAGTTTGTTGACAATGTAGCTATTGATCCTCATTTTCCTTTAAAGGGAAACCAATTAATTGTTTTTTGTGATGTTATAATTGTTTGAATCTCACCATCAAAGAGACTCGATGAATTAACTTCGAGTGAAGTAAGAGTATCCATCAGAACTAGTGGGTGCAAACCTTGAGTTTGCAAAGAGATCAATTTTATAGATTCCATTGAATTGACGTTTGGATGTATCCGGGAGTTAACTCTCACGGTGCCACAGATAGATAAAAATACAAAATAAGCTACTCTTGTTGGCATTTTATCAAGCACTTAAAAAATTGTATGTTCTCCTTTGAATTCCACATAAATCCCTGTTTCTTTCTCCCAAATAATTCGTCGTTCATAACTCATTTGAACTGGAATCGATTTAGGATGACTAGAAACACTCGAATTAGACTGAAGATGTGATTCATCTCGTGTGGGAAATCACCACTGTGTTTGGAGCAGTTAATTTCGATAACTTGTCAAGGACCTCGTGAAGCATCCCAGCCTAATTTTTTCCCCAAATTCTGGTATTTGGTTGTAGGTGTGGACTAATCTTTATTCTCTCCAACTATCACCATAAGACTCAAGATTCTTTGGAGGCATCTCATGGTTTCTTCTGATCTGGTTTCGAAGATACTAAATCTTTCTTCCCAGCTCGTTTTCTACTCTTCTCACCGCTTTGGTGCGGTTTCATGATGTTTTTCATTGCTTGTTTCTTGAACTTTTGAGGATTTGTTTTCTACCACTTTGTGTATTTTTTTTCCAGTTTGAGGTTGGATCAGTAAAAGTCTCATCATCTAGTTTAGGCTTCCGGTGCTAATTTTCCCTATTTGAACTCCAATCTCTAAATTTCCATCCATGCCATATTTACATCAGTCTCTTTTATTGTTCTCTTGCATAATATTATTCAAAAACTATTTTAAAAAAATATTATATATGTAAATTTTATTAATAAATTATTATGCAATACTTTTATTTTTAATTATATTTTAAATTGATATATTTATATATCATGATATTAATGAATTTAAATGTAATTTAAATCATTATATTTTAAACTATAACATAAGATCTAAAACAGTCATTTTATATTTTAAAAAAATTTTTTTGACCCAATGCGAAATAATTAATTTTAGATAAATTACATCAAATACCACTAAACTTTAAGCTTTGACTCATTTATACCATCAAACTTTTAATTTTGTCAATTTTAGCACTAATATTTACTTTTAAGTGCAATTATGCTACTTCGTCGTTAGTAACTTAACGAGACAATGACATGGAAGCTCCGCGTCGTGACGCTGCTGACGTGTATGCCTAAAAAACCTAAAATGACGTCATTTTTTATAAATAATATTATCTTTTAAAAAATCCTAAAAAACCTAAACTCCTAAAAAACCCCTAAATTCTCAAAAAATCACCAAACACCATAAACACCTAAATTCACCAACACCTGTCGTTGCCACCACACTGAAATCTTCTCCTCTCATCATGCACGTAATTTGCCATTCCCCCATCGATGAGTCGTCATTCATGGTTCGACTAGAACATTTTAATTTAGTGTTCTGACGATCAATTAGCACATTGTTCTTTGATTTTCGACGATGAAAGAGTGGGATAATTGGCTGTAAAGGTTTGGCAACGAAAGTGGTGGGCGACGTTGATTCAAAGACGACAATGGGTGAAATTAGGGATTTATTATTTAGGGCTTTAGGTTTTGGGGACATTTGAGAATTTTGAAAATTTTAGATGTTTTTAAAAGATACTATTTTTATTATAAATTATATATAAATATATTATATGCATATTAATATTATTTATAATAATATAGTATAATCATACTATTTATTCTATAGAAATATTATATATATTAGTAATATATAATATATTTATATTATAAATATTATTTTAATTTTAAAACATAAATTATAAATAATCTCAATTGTATAACATGTAAATTATATTTATAAGAATCTAATCAAAATCTTAAGTCAATTGAGTGGCTAAACTTTTATCTTTGTTTCCAAAAGTCCAAAGTTCAAATCTCGCTAACTCAAATTTTAACTAAACTCCCTCAAGCAAAACAACCTCGTTTTAACGAGGCATCCACATCAGCAACGTCACGTGGAGCTTCACTAAAAATCAAACTTCACAAAATCACTTTTTAAAAGTATTTTGTAAAAGCACTTTTCAACAACATTTTTCAAAAACTGATCTAGTTCACTTGTTATGTTCTGAATGTTTCTAATGAATTCCTGAGCAATCAGGCACAAGTGAAAAAGATTTGAAAATCATGTAAACTGCAATATTGTTAAGGATGCATACAAGGGAAAAACAATCTTGAACATCTCATGTCAAAAACAAAAGCAAAATCGTTAAGATTTCATCCTTTTTAGCTTAACCACAAACGTAACTTCATATGACTATTCCAAGGCATTGAAGCCCTTGGTCATACATCCACCCTCTCGACGTCTTCGAGTGCAAGGGTCTTCGATGGCTTCCCCAACAGATCAGTATCCTCTTGGAAAGGAGACCTCGTGAATCGAGTCTCTTTCCAAAAATCAGGAGTCAAGAAACCATAAGTTTTCAAAAGACACTCAAAGATTGTCTGCATTTACATTCGCAAGAATAACCGCTATCAAGCATGAAAGCATACTAGTTTTCCAACCAATTTACAAGCACTGAGCATCAATATGCAATGATTAAAAGAAAATCAAAACAGGTTAGCCGGTCATTAAACGAGTCAAAAATCTACAAGCACATGTTTAGGGGAGTTAAACAAAAATATAACATGATTTTGACCAAGCCAAAACATTAAACAAACTCAAGAAAAGCTTAAATCAGAAAACTTCCAAACATCCCATGTTTACAATCGTGGTTGGAAATTTTTACTGTCATTGTTGTTAAGGACGCAAAAGAACAATCAAAGAACATCAGTTATGCCTACCCGGATCAATGTTTATCCATATTCCGCTACGAACTCGAACCTTCCAATGGCTATAACATTAGCTGGAATGGAATCATAGAATACCATACCACTCCAAGAAGTAAAATTATGCTAACATTATTTACCTACTAATATGTTCAACAACTCCATCGTAATCGATTCAAGGAAATTCAAGACAATAACACCACAATGGTACCATGCTTTTAAAGAATAAACACTCATGCTTCATTTAACCAGCAAAAAACCAATATCATACACTAAAGTTACGCACAGAATTATCAATAAATTGTTTACTAAACATGAAAACAAACTACACGTCGATGACCTAAATCGAATTCCTATCCAATTAAAGACACATTAGTGAACACAAATCCTAAAGTTAAGCAACAGGAAACTAACATTTAAGCAGCAACAATTCGAAAAAAAAGGGTAAAATTTATAAAGAAAAACTTATTACCTTGACAAAGCTACCAACAGTCTTGGTGGAGCCCCTTGAAGAAGTGAAAACATCTTCAATCCCAGCAAACTGAAGCACCTTCTTGGGCACCATAGCAGCCACAATCCATGCACCTCTAGGAGCCGGAAACATCCTAACAGAGACCGACCCACATATTCCGGTGACCTTACACGGCACCGTATGATGTTTTCCGATCTTATTCCCCCAGCAGCCTCTTCTCACAGGTAGCACCGATAGCTTGGCTAATATTATGGCGCCTCTTATAGCCGTCGCTACTTCTTTGCTGCATTTCACCCCCAATCCTACGTGTCCGTTTCCATTTTTCCTACCCATTTATTTATCTAATTATTTAAAAAAAAATTGTAAAGCTTAAGAAATATATATAGTAATCAACGAATTTTACCTCCTTATATAATATAAAAAAATATAATACAAAATAAACTAATAACATATAAAATAAAAAAATTATATTAGTCTTTAATGAAAAAAATTATATTATTCTTTTTTAACCTAAAAATATGTGATTAGAATATATTAATTAATATTTTTTAAAATATAATGTAATACTATTACTTTAATAAATAATAAATATAATTTATAATATTTTTTTCGTAATCGTCCTTCAGATGGGCTCGGAATCAGACTTCGGCTTAAATTTAATGTGTTAGAGCCGCCAACGACCATTTAAAATTAGATTAACCGGGCACCTTAACTTACCATTTATCTCATCTGCATTTTTTCAAAGATTAATCGGATTCGGAGTCGATTACACTCAGGGATTGATTATCACCCCTGTACTGCCCTTTCGATACCAATTTAATTTCTCGGTTGTCTTAATTACGAAAATTAAAAGTTAAATTAAATTTAAAAGTTCGATCTGAATTATTTACCTTTGACGAATACAAAATTGTCCTAAAAAAGATCAAATTAATGTTAGGCAATAAAATAAAATAAATAAAAGAAAATTGAAAAGAATTAATGTTAGAGTTAAAATAAAATAGATTTAAAAAACAATTAGATAAAAAATTGATAAAAATAAATAAATAAAATAAATACAAGAAATTTTTAAATTAAAATATTATATAAGAAGGTATTAAAAAACCGAGGATCAAATTTAAGTTAATTGAATGCAGAAAAGAGAAAAATAAAAGTTAGGGGTTAAATTGCAAAAAAATATAAAAAATAAATAGGGATTAAATTGAATTAATTCAAAATTATAGGGAAATTTTATAACAGGTGACCAGAATGAATTACGCATCAAACTTACAGGGATCACAAAAATAATTAAACTATTTGTTATTTACCCTTTGGCCCATATAAAGCCCTTTTAACCCAAAATATCATTCATTTCCATCATTTTCTCAAAACCAAACATTCCCACCTCTCTCAAACGCTATCCCCTCTCTCCTATCCTACCAAAGGCTGGCTATCACTCCGACGAAACCTGCTGTCCAACTGCCTCTCCGCCCACCGCCAGCGATAGCCGAAAAAAATTCTAACTCCACTAAAACGTTCCTCCCAACATCTTAAACACAAAACCGAAGCCCAATTGCACAAAAAAGTACCAAATTGGCGTAGATCTAAATTTTAAAGTTCAGACTTTTACCTTTTCCGAAAAACCCCTTTTGACTTTCGATGGTCATTTCATTCCCGAGCTGAGACTAACGCTGCGTCGATGTCTTTTGCTTGCGTGAATGCTTTGTTTGGCTTTTGGTTTTGATTTTTTTGGCTTGGTTGTTTTTGGTTTTGGCCAAATATTGTTTATTTTGGCTTGTTGGTTTTCCTCGTGGTTGTGCAGGTATTTATAAAGCCCCATCAGGGCTGTTCCTAGTTGCTTCGGGGGTCGTTCTCCCCGTTCTCAATTTACTCGAGCTAGTGGATGTTGTTGTCGGCCGAAATATTTGGGATGGTTCAGTCCTGAATCGGGTATGATTTTGCTATGATTTGAGTGCTTTGAGATCTCGGAAATCTCTGCTGGTTGGTCGCTGGAAATTGGCCCGGGATTCTCGGGTGAAAACTGCCAGCACGTGGTCCTCACGTGCCCTCTTCTTGTGTGGCGTCAATGCTAAGGTTCAAACCCTAGTTATTTTTCGACCTGGGTTGTTGATCTTTATATTGATCTAACGGCTAAAATATGTGCGGCGCAACTCCTTAGTATGGAACCCTAATTTGGCTCGCTGGGCTTCCCAGATTGGCTTGCTGGGTCAGGCTAGCCTACCCGATTGGGCTCCTTGCTGGACTCTTTAGACTTCTGAACTTTTTATTAGACCCTAAGAAAAATTAATGATAAATAATAATAATAATAATAATAATATATATATATATATATATAATAATAATATAATATAATAACTATATATAATATATATATATGACTATATATATAATACTATATATATATATAATATAAATATAATATAATACTAAATAATAAAATATATATATACTATATACTATATATATTCTATATAATAAAAACAAAAAGGTCGGACGAAAATGAGTGTCTACAGCTGCCCTTATTTGCCCATTGTCGTGTAACGGGAATAGGGAAAAGATTAAAAAGACAATATTTTTGTCTACCATATATGGGTCTCCGAGTCTAGCTTCATCCCTTATGGGCTTCTATTCCAATGTTATCAAATATCCTCTGCCGCAGAGTTGAAATCCGATCTGAAAACCCAAGTTGTGATTGGTTTGTTGTAATCAATTTGAACTGAATTACGGCTGACTCCCTAGTCATGAAGTTGAGTCAGTCTTGAGATGGCTTTTTGCACGATATCCTTTGTCATGAAGTTAAAATCGTGGTTGACCCTTTTATCGTGAAGCCGAGTCAATCTTGATGCTTCGAGCATGTTATCCTTCACTGTGAAGTTCAAATCTAGCTCAATGCTTGAGTTAGGCAATAACTCATCGCCTTAGTTGAGAAATAGTTCTTCTTCGTTGAACTATGTTGTAGATGACCCCTTTTCCATGAAGTTGAGTCGATCTATTAGGCATGATATCCTTCGTTGTGAAGTTGAAATCGTGGGTGACTCCTTCATCGTGAAGTTGAGTCCAAATTGAATATTTTTTGAGCTGGATATCTTTCGTTATAAAGTTGAAATCCAAGATGGATTGTTTTTAATCTTGAGTGTTATTTGAGTTCAATAACCTCCACTGCGAAGTTGAAATTGACTCTGATAAAAATCTACAAAATTATGCATTTGTGTGATGCTATGGATGCAATGTTCTTATGTACTCCTATAATACATATGTAAAATATGTTACTTTTGGACTTAGAGAGAAATCTCAATCTCTTGCTATTAGTCTTGATTTTTCTGACATCTCTTGATTCTTGCCAATCTTGACTTCTTGGTTCTTGATTATATATTCTCTGGCCTTTAAGGTGTTTTGATTTGATACCTCTCAGGGCATTTTGTTTCAGAAAGAAGTCTTTCATTATTTTTGACTTTCTTTTAATCAACGCATTTCCGGTTCTTAGTGTGCAAGAACCTCTATCAGCCTCCAAACACATGTATCTTTGTGCAGTAATATGCAATGATCTTTTCAAGAGCAAATAAATCATTTTTATTTAAATTCAATGCAAGATAATAAGTAATTAATTTTTCTTAGTCAAATAGTCGTATTTATTTATGTGGACAAATAAAATACATGGCAAACATTATGAAATGCGATAAATATTTTGAAATACAAATAGGTGCCCTAGATCTTGATAATGTGGATGCCTTTGAACTGGCACACCGTTAGCTGACTTTGAGTGTAGCCTTTGTCTAGGGGACTTCGAAGATTGTGACAATGTTTGAAAGAGTGCGAAGTTCCTCCCGAATTATTAACTCTCCGGATACTTGGATGATGTATGCTTTATTTCCTTAATCCAGAACCTCCGCGTGCGCGAATCCTGGATCATTAACTAATCAGCTCTTTTGGGTTTTCAACTTGGATTCCCCCACGGTTTCAAGACGCCCTTTGCGGGTATCTTGGACCTACCTTTTATTTTTTTTTTTTTTCAATTTTTTTTACAATTTAGAGCGCCTTTTTAGGTTTTCACTCTAAACATTTTTTTACTTCAACATAGGGAGCCCTTTCGGGTTTTCACCCTAAGTAAAATATTTCTTGACAACATCAGAGTTAATGAGATTGGGAAGTTTTAGCTTGTCCATTTTAGTCAAGATTAATTCTCCTCCAGAGAAAGCCTTTTTCATGACATAAGGCCCTTCCCAATTTGGCATCCATTTTCCTCTGAAGTATTTTTGGATTGGCCATATCTTTTTCAGTACAAGATTTCTTTCATGGGATACTCTTGGGTGCACCTTCTTTTTATGTGCTCATATCATTCATTTTTGGTAGAGTCGACCATGGTGAATGGCTTTCAACCTTTTTTTCTTCTATTAGGTTCAGTTGATCATATCGAGTTTGCGCCCATTCCGCTTCGTCCAATTTAACTTCTGAAAAAACTCAGAGTGATGGGATTTCCACCTCTATGGACAACACAACTTTTATTCCATAAGCTAATGAAAATGGGGTTGCCCCAGTAAAAGTCTGTATCGAAGTTCGATAAGAAAATGAGGCGAAAGGTAACTTCTCGTGCCAGTATTTGTATGTCTCAGTCATTTTCTCTACTATTTTCTTGATATTTTTGTTTTCTGCCTCTATTGCTCCATTCATCTTTGGTCGATAAGCAATAGAGTTGTGATGCTTTATATTGAATTGTTCGCATGTAGCATCCATCATCTTATTGTTTAGATTGGTTGCATTATCGGTAATGATCCTTTATGGTAAACCATACCGACATATGATCTCTTTTTTCAACAATTTACAAATAGTGAACTGAGTGACACTGGAATATGACGCAGCTTCTACCCATTTGGTAAAATAATCGATTGCCACAATGATGAATCGATGACTGATAACTCCATAAAATGACTCTATTTTAGTCTTTTTACTTAAGTTATTGCTCATCTAAACTATGTGATCATAGCATTTTAGTTGCATCTAGTTGTATTTAGGTTATAATTGCATGTGGTGGATACATTTTTCCTAGACGAAATTTATTTGGGTCGACTGATGTTGCTGAGGAGAAAGGGCTTGTGTAGATTTTGTGTGTGCATGAATTAACTTAGGAGGAACATTTCAGTCGTGATAGTATACTTCACGAGGGACAGTGGACCACAGAAGATAAAGACAGCGATGAACGGATTTATCTTGCCAAGGCAAGGTTTATCTTGCATGTCTGAAGCGGATCTGACGAATTGCTTATATCACATGCCAGGTGTACAACTACCCTCATGTACAATCAAGTCTCCCAAGATTCTGACAACAGCCAGTCGTCTTTCCTTTTTTAGCTTGGACAAGAAAACACATGTATTTAGGGCATATTTAATTATGTGAAACCCTAGGAGATTTCCCTTATTAAATACCTAGTCACAACCGCAAAAAAAAAAAAAAAAAAAAAAGAGGCAAGGAAATAAGAAGAGCTTTAACTGAACTGTGGAGTGAGTAGCTACAATGATTTACTTTCCATCGTTCTTCAACCCGTCCATCCTTGGTATCCTCCATAGCCAGGCTATAGCAGAGCGGCGGTCAGGCCTCGAGAGAAGCTGGCCGCCAGGGGAGACGCGGTGTTGGTCAAAGATGTCACGATAGAGCCCCCTGTTTGGGAGTCATTATTCCTTTGTTCTTAATTTATTTACTTTACTTTGGGGATATATTAAATGATGATACCTTTGGATGACTTTTTGGCTACACCATGAACTGCTTTACTTGGTGTTAGTTTTTATTTTTCCAAGACAATTATTTTATGTTCTCTAAATGATACATTATGATTTTGCTTATGTTTGTTTTGTTAATTGTTTCAATATTTTGCCTTGACACTATAACAGCTTTGAGAGATTGCCTGGGTTCTAGGTGAAACACGTCTTGACACTGTTAGAGCTTCGAGATATTTCCATTTGTCTAAACACTAATTCTTAGATTCGAGAGAATTATGATAGATCTACATGAACAATGGAATGGATCTGGGATGGTGATGTTCTAACCAGCCTACCTTAGAAATAAGGAGAGGGTTTTAATCAACTAAAAGGGATAGACACTTGAGTAGGATAGATAATGATTATATTTTATGCTGAGGGGTATTCTACAACAATAGTCTGACAAACCAACGGTTGTAGTTAACGTTGACTACAATAATTTCTTGCTTGAAATAAAAGATTAACCTGAGTGCTCTCTGAAAACTCTGAATATGTGAGGTTGTTTTGAATATATTTGAATCAACGTTTGTCTTTGCCTTGCTTATTTTAATTCGTTAGTTTTGCATATTTATTTTTCCTCGGCCAAACTTTTATACAACCATAATTTATAATATTTTCTTGCTTTAACATTCGCATAATACATTGCTAATTGTTTTTCTATTTTGACAGGAATTCAGGAACTAGCTCGTGACAACTAGTTCTAGTTGTGGTGAAACTTAAAAATCCTGACCAATCCCTGAGGAGAAGATAACTCACTTACCCTTTATTACTTGATTTGACTGTGTATACTTGCACATAATTGTTTGCCTTAGCATATACATTTACAAGCGATAAAGTTTTGGGCATCGTTGCCAGAGATTGAAAACTGACGAAATGTTTTGAACTGTTTGCCATAACAAATTTTTATTTCTTGTCACTTTTTACTTAGTTTAACTCGTTTAATTATTATTTCATATTTTCTTTCGAAGGTTTTTATCATTGCATGACCCTGAGATTTGCTGGTAAACCATTATAACCATTTGACCTTGAAATTGAACAATTGTTCAGACAAAGGTGACGTAACCAACAAGCCAGAGAGTATATGAACCAACTACAGTTTCAAGGCAACAACAATATGGGAGATTTGGCAGATCCTGATGTAGTAGCAAATACTTTTTCTAGAGAAGTTGCAAGACCACGAGCAATACGAGACCACTTGAATCCAATTCTTTATGATCTTAATCTAGGCATCGTGGCACCTGAAATACATATAACCCATTTTAAACTTAAATCGGTGATAATTAACATGCTAAACTCCATCGATCAATTTGGTGGCTCGCCTAATGAGGATGCTAGATAGCATATACGTTCCTTTCTCGAAGTGCGTTATTCATTCAGGCAACAAGGAGTGCATGAAGATGTGTTAAAGCTTAAACTTTTCCCTTATTCCTTACATGACAGAGCGAGAGCTTGGTTCAGTGGAGTTCCTTCCAGCTCAATGGAATCTTGGATGGATTTATGTAAAAGCTTCCTACTTTGACATAATCCACCCAATATGAACATACAACTACGTAATGATATTACAAGTTTTCGTCAAAACGACTATGAATCCATGTACGAGTGTTGGGATAGATATAAAAGTCTTCTTCGCAAGTGTGTAAACTACGGATTTCATGACTGGACTAAGTCGTGATGTTTTACAATGGAGTTAATGCACCTCCTCGAATGATGTTGGATGCCTCAATAAATGGTACTTTATTTGATAAATCACCCGAGGAAGCCTTCGATATCCTCGACATGATAGCAAATAATGACTATCAATTCCCGACTACAAGGCTGGAAACCGGTAGAAAAGTGTCGGGAGCATATGAAATTGAGGGTAAGGATTCAGTTGCTGCTCAACTTTCTGCCATATCTAATATATTGAAAATTTTGCAGTGTCTTAATAAGGTGAGAGAAATCAAGGCAACCAGTATTGCATGCATTTTCTATCACGACAACCATAATGAGAGTGAATGTCTAGAAAACTAGGAGTCCATTAATTTTGTGGGAAACTATAAACAAAGCAATAACAACCCCTACTCGAATATATACAATCATGGATGGTGACAACATCTGAATTTTTCATGGGGTAATCAAGGAACCAACAACAACAATCAGGAAGGAAATTACAACAGGCCACAACAGAGTAATTCGAAACATTAAAATTTTTAGAATTAGGATCAACAGATGCCCTGGCGACATACTAAAGGTACAACTTTTTCCTCTAATACAAACTATAATTCTAACTCCTTGGTAGTTTCCCTACAGGAATCTATGGCCTTGACAAAAGACTTCATGGCTTCAACAAAGACTTTGATGCATGAGCACTCTTCAACAATCAAAAACCAAGGTAATTTGCTACAAAGTAAAGCATCTCTTTTGCAAAGCCATAGTTTATCCTTGAGAGCATTGGAAAACCAAGTAGGTCAAATAGACACAACATTACATTCTCGCCCACAAGAAAGTCTCCCTAGTGATATTGAAGTCATTAAAAATCATGGAAAGGAGCAGTGCAGTGTACTCATACTGAGGAGTGGTACCCAGATTAACCAAAATGACAAGTTTGGGGGGATACAATCAGAAAATTCTAGCCAAGGAATTACACAACCTGAGGATCAAGTTGAACTTGTTGAGCAGGAGGGATTGCCTGAAGAGAAGGAAAAGGGTAAAGGTTTAGAATTTTATCAAACAGATAATGAAAAACTTATGACCAAAGCAAAAAGATCCTGACAATTTTGTGATACCATGTTCAAACGGTGACAACTTTGTAGGACGAGCTCTGGTTGATTTAGGGTCAAGCGCAAATTTGATGCACAACTCTATATTTTTAAAACTAGAAATGTGTAACGCCTGCCCAACCACAGTTATCTTACAGTTAGCTGACTGATCTTATGTTCGTCCTAAGGGAAGAATTGAAGATGTCATTGTAAAAGTGGACAAATTTGTATTTCCAGTTGATTTCCTCATACTAGACTACGAGGCCGATGAAAATGCACCCATCATTCTTGGGCGACCTTTTTTGTCCACTGGACGAATCTTATTCGATTGCGAGAAAAGAGAGTTCACTATGCGGGTAAGAGATCAAAGCATCACAATCAATGTCTTCAACTCCATGAGATATGTGGACGAGTCAGAAGAATGCCAATGCATTAGAGAAATGGAATCAATTGAGGAAGAGGGAGTAAAAAATCTTGGCCAAGAGAAATTTTTACAAATCTATGTATACGACACTCTGTGCAAAGACTTGATTTCTCTGATGCATGAACACGAAAATTGTGGCCCAAGCTTTTTAGAAGAAGATTTTGATCATCTATCCCTCAACAACAATTTTTCAAATAAAACAATTGACGGATTTCCTGACAATGACACCAAAGCAGACTATGAAGGTAAATCAGAGGAACAATCTAATTTTCTTCACGCCAGACCAAGTATAAAATTCGAACCCTTAGATTGCAATGAAGTTAGTCCCCCAAAATCATTGTTACAACATGCACCCATATTGGAACTTAAAACTTTGCCATCACATTTGAAATACACTTATTTAGGTAATAATGAGACTTTACCGGTGATAATTTCTACCAGTCTAATCTCTGAACAGGAGAACAATTTGTTAAATTTTTTGTCACAACATAAAAAAGCTCTCGGGTGGACCATGGTAGACTTGAAGGGAATCAACCCTACCATATGCATGCACAAGATCAACTTAGAAGACAGTCATAGCAATTCGGTGGAACCAAAAAGAAGACTCAACCCGATCATGAAAAAAGTAGTAATGAAGGAGATCATAAAGTGGCTGGATGCTAGAGTAATTTATCCAATATCTGATAGCTCATGGGTCAGTCCGGTGCAGTGCGTGCCAAAGAAAGGTGGTGTGACCATGGTCAAGAATGAAAATGATGAGCTTTTAACTACGAGAGCAGTCATGGGCTGGCGAATATGTATGGACTATAGGAAGCTAAATAAAGCCATAAAGAAATAGCAATTTCCCCTCCCTTTCCTTGATCAAATGCTTGATAGGTTAGCAGGAAAATCCTTTTACTGCTTCCTTGATGGATATTTGGGTACAATCAGATAGCCATAGCACCGAAAGATTAAGAGAAAACTACTTTCACATGCCCCATATGGTATCTATGCGTTTAGACGAATTTCGTTTGGACTATGCAACACTCCAGCGATCTTTCAGAGGTGTATGATAGCCATTGTTCGGATATGGTGGAAGATTGCATGGAAATATTTATGGACGACTTCTCAGTCTCGAGCGACGACTTCAACCAATGCCTCGACAATTGATCTAAGCTGCTAAAGTGATGTGAAGAAGCAAACCTAGTGCTAAAATGGGAGAAATGCCATTTTATGGTAACTGAAGCAATAGTATTGGGACACAAAATTTCTTGTCAAGACATTGAAGTAGATAGAGCCACGGTGGAAGACTTCAGAATCTACCTCCACCTACCAATGTAAAAGGCATACGCAGTTTCCTTGGACAATCAGGCTTTTATATGCAATTCATAAAGGATTTTTCTCAAATCTCAAAACCTTTGTGTCGTTTGTTTCAACAAAATCAACCATTTGAATTTAATGATGAATGTTTAAATGCTTTTACAGATTTGAATAGAAAACTTTCATCGGTGCCAATCGTCGTTCCCCCAGACTGGAACGCACCTTTCAAGCTCATGTGTGATGCTAGTGACTATGCAGTTGGGGTAGTGCTAGGATAACGAAAAAGTAAACTCTTTCATGTTATCTACTATGCTAGTCGTACCCTTAATAATGCAAAAATAAATTATACCACAACTGAAAAGGAACATCTTGTAGTATTTGCATTCGATAAGTTTAGACAGTATCTCATAAGAATTAAAGTTATTGTGCATACTGATCATTCTACCATTAAATATTTAATTAATAAAAAATATGCAAATCCTAGGCTCATTAGATGGATATTATTACTACAAGAGTTTGATTTAGAGGTGAAGAATAGAAAGGGTACTGAAAAACAAGTAGCAGACCACATGTCTAGACTAGAAAACAAAATCATTTGCCATGACATAAAGGACATCCAAGAGGATTTCCCTGATGAGAAAATTTTATTTATCACGGTTGTGTTGTGGTATGTTGACATAGTTAACTTTCTTGTTAGTGGTATTATACCTCTAAATTTATCTAGCCAGGAACGAAAAAAATTCAGACATGATGTGCGACATTATTACTGGGATATGGCCATCAAGTTTTCATCTGGGAATTTTAAGTCCAACGGTTCATAGTTTTCAGAAGTTTTGCTCACTGAGAAGTCAGATATGGCATTGCCCTTGATGGATTTTTAGCTCATGATAACCCCTTAAAAAGGATACTTTTATGGCCTTTTTCACTTAAGCTATTGTTTGTTTAAAAGCTTATTTAGGTCATTTTAGATACATATAGTTGCATATAGTTTTATTAATGGCGGTTGTGCTATTTTATCTTATAAAGGTGTTGTATGAGGGAAAGGTGTGGCTATTTATGTTGTGTAGGAAATAAAAAGTAAAAGGTTGAACTGGGAAGGAATGATGTGACATCACATGTTGCTGAAGCATATTAAATTGCCTTAGCATTTTTGGCACAGAAAAATATAAACGGATATTTTATAAAATGACAACTAGTAAAGCACGTGTCTGATGGTTATAACCGCCTGTTGGGGACCACTGCCACCTGGGAGAATAAAACTCATGACCAAGGAGTGACTCTAGGGGTATAATGGGTATTTGGAGTGTTAAATCCCATTAATACCCTTGGATATTTTTTTATTATTTAATACACCTCCCATGTGTGAGGAATGAGGTTATGTACTCACCATCTCAAGCTAGATTTTCTTCATCTTCTCCACCATTTCCTTCTCTCCATTCTCTTAGTGGTGTTCCTCCATTAACGAGCTCCAAAGATTAGTGAGCTAGGAGTATGAGAGGATCTAGTAAACTAAGGCGAGTCGTGGTGGTCGATGAGAGCTTCGGCTGTGCGCTTCGAAGGTTTTTCTATCTTCCCCTTTACAGTTATTTTTCATTTGATATTGGGTTGTTGAAACAATTGAATTTTATGTTTTATTTCATGGATGATTCGAACTCCACCATTTACTAACCTTATTTGGTGGGGTTGATTTTATGGATACTTGATTTTGTTTTAATGGTAGATTTAAATTTATCTTTTGCATTTACTTATTTTGCTTATGAATGATTCATCTTCTATGTTTAAATGAGGCATGAGAGTATCCATTACTTATACGAATGCTAAGTGTTTGAGAGAAACTTAGTCATTAATTCTTATAGTATTCGAGGGAAACACAAATAAGATCCGCATAAGCAATGGGATGTAGTATTTTCTTAAGCTTAAACCTGACATAGTAGTACTATATCCTAATCCCTTAGTGCTTGAGAGAGGCTAAGATATGATTTCAATGACTAAGAGGGGTAATTTTTATCAATAGTGTAGGCTTTCATAGTTGAGACTGAAAGGAAATGTCGTGGCATTCTATCCTATTAGGTTCCTTTGACTAGAGATTGCGAGAGCATTTTTAGTAAACTCCGTCAAGAAAGTGAAGCTTAGATAGATTAAATCTTCTTGAGAGATAAGTTTTAGAATCCTTAAATCAATCCCTACCATTCATTCCCGTAGGCAGTTGTTGTATGAAGATTGTCAAACTATCATTTATTTATTGTTTTTACTGTTTTTCGTTGTTTTGACATTTCTATCATTTTCAACATTATAATATGCTCTTTGCCACTGTATTCTCTTCTGCTACCATATTATACTATCAATCCATATCCACCAACATATATTTTTATTGTCGTGACATTCTTCATTGATACATATCATTAGTAACTATACTTATAGTAGTACTTTGCTTTGATTAAACTTTGTAATTTCGACCAATTCCTATGGAGATGATACTCGCTCAACACTTTATTACTTGAGCAATTGTGTAAACTTTCACATTATTTACGTAAAATTTTATAGTACTCACATCACACAACAAGTTTTTGGCACCGTTTCCAGGGATATGCAATCTGAAGTTAATTAGTTTTGTCAGAGCATTTTTTTTATTTTTTTTTATTTTTGTATAGTTTACTTATATTTTATTTTCTTTTTCTTTTTCAGGCTTATTTGATGTATGCCTAGAAGACATTCTGACGAGCCATTGGAATCAATAAAACCTGAGATTGAAAGACTCTTTAGACAAAGAAGATGTGCTCAACGTGCTCGAGAAAATATGTATCAAATTGGAAACCAAGGCATTGGTCAAGATGACGGTAATTAGAATGTCGAGGCATTACAAAAGGTTGGACCTGCTGATAGGCCCCATGCTATTCGTAATCATTTAAATCCATACTAGATGATCTGAATTCTGGAATTGTGGCATCCAAAATTTGAGCTGCATATTTTGAGCTTAAACCAGTCATGTCTAATATGTTGAATTCCATATGGCAGTTTGGGGGCATGCCAACTGAAGATGCCAGGCAACATATTTGAAATTTTTTGAGGTTTGTGATTATTTCTACCAAGAATGATGCATGAAGATGTGCTGAAATTAAAGTTGTTTTCATATTCTTTACGTGATCGAGCAAGGGTTTGGTTGAGTGGTGTTCCATTCGGTTCGATGAAATCATGGGCCGATCTTTACAAAAGTTTCTTATTGCGATATAACCCACTGAACATGAACACTTAGCTAAGGAATGACATAGCATCCTTTCGCCAGGGTGACGACGAATCTATGTGTGAGTGTTGGGATCGTTATAAGAGTTTGCTTCAAAAGTGCTCAAATCATGGTTTTCATCATTGGATTCAAGTAGTTATATTTTATAATGGAGTCAATGCACCCAAGAGGATGATGCTTGATGCCTCGGTAAATGGGACATTGTTGGATAAATCACCAACTGACGCATTTGTTATTTTGGATATAATTGTCAATGATGACTATCAATTTCCTTCCTCAAGGCTTGGGAGTGGGAGGAAAGCATTAGGAACATTCGAGTTAGATACCAAGGACTCGGTGTCCGCTTAAATCTCAACCATTACTAATATACTAAAAATTTTACAATGCTCTACTGAGGTAAAGGAAGTGAAAACATCTAGTTCAACATGTCTATTATGCCTAGGCAATCACCATGAGAACGAATGCCCAACCAACATGAGTCCATCAACTTTGTAGGTAATTTCAATCGAGGAAATATTAATCATTATTCTAACACTTATAATGCAAGATGGCGTCAGCACCCGAATTTCTAATAGGAAATCAAGGAGCCCATAATACTAGTCAATACACTAGTCAGCAGAATCACACTGAATCTAAAGGCTACCAAAATGCAATTCCATGGCATAATACCAACAAATGAGCCTCATCATCACCAAGTGTTAGTTCTTTGGAAGCTACAATTTAATATTTCATATCTACCAAGAAGACAATGTTGCAAGACCATTCTACTTTAATTAAGAATCAAAGAGGTTTACTTCACAGTTAAGGCGCCTTACTTCAAAGTCATAGTTCATCTTTAAGAGATTTGAAAGTCAAGTTGGTCAGATTGTTGCGATATTGCAAGAGCGTCAGCAAGGATATTTAGCAAGTGACACTGAAGTCACTAAATTGCATGGAAAAGAGTAACGCAATGTGTTGACTCTTAGGAATGGAACAAAAATTAACTAATAAGTTAATATTGGGGGACACAACAAGATGATTCTACCCCACTACTGAAGAAGTTGAAGCTGAATTACATGATGATATCATTGCCGAGAAGAACATGGAGGATGATTCTATTAGTAAGCATGTTTCCTACTTGTGAAGTTAAGGAAGCTAGACCCCCACCACCCTTCCCGCAAAGATTGAAGAAGCATAATGACGAAGTTTAGTTCAAGAAGTTTGTGGACATTCTTGATCAGCTCCATATCAACGTACCTCTCTTGGGAGCTATTGAACAGATTCCGATGTATGCCAAATTTCTTAAGTGAATTTGCACCAAGGAAATGAAAGTTGAGAAGTATGAGACAGTTGCCATGACAACAGAATTTTTTTCTTCCTTGAGTAAGTTGCCAGCAAAATTATACAGACAACTTCATTATTCCTTGTTCTATAGGAGCTAATTTTGTTGGAAAGGCCCAATGTGATCTTGGTTCAACTATGAACTTAATGCCAAAATCTAGATTCTTGAAGTTTGGCATAGGAGATGCGAGACCCACCTCGTTAATTTTATAACTTGCCGACCGATCCCATGTTAGACATGAAGGGAGAGTAGAGGATGTCATAGTAAAGTTGGATAAATTTGTGTTTTCAGTCGATTTTCTAATTCTTGATTGCTAAGATGATGCCAAGGTACCTATCATTTTGGGTAGACCTTTCCTATCCACTGGTCGTATTTTGATAGATTTTGAGAAAGGTGAACTCACCATGAGAGTGGTCGATCAGTGTGTGACTGTCAATGTGTTTCATACTCTCAAGTATGCTGATGACCATGAAGAATGCCAAGGCATGTCTGAATTAAACTCATTAATTGAAGAAGAAACCAATCATATTTTCCAGAACAATTTCATTTAGTTAGCAGATAAGGAATATTCGATTGATGATGAAAGCTTAGAGGACTATGACAAATTTCCAATTGGGGTGGAAAAAATCTAGTTTACTCTTAAGCCATCGTTATTGCATACACCTACCCTGGAGCTTAAACCCTTGACAGGGCATCTTAAATATGTTTACTTGGGTAGTGAAAACACTTTACCTGTGATTATTTCCTCTAACCTTACTACTAACTAAGAGCAAAGTTTGTTAAGTGTTTTGATGTAGCATAAGAAAGCACTTGGTTAGACTATGGCTGATTTGAAGGCAATTAGTCCCACGATTTGCATGCATAAGATCCTGCTAGAGGAATCCCACAACAACTTGATAGAACCATAATGAAGACTCAACCCTGTTATGAAGAAAGTGGTAATGAAAGAAATTTTGAAATGGCTTGATGTTGGAGTAATATACCCTATATCGAATAGCTCATGGATGAGCCCTGTTCAATGTGTACCAAAGAAAAGTGGCGCGACGGTGGTTACAAATGAGGATAATGAGCTATTGCCCACTCACACCATCACTGGATGGAGGATATGTATGGACTATCATAAGCTCAATAAAGCTACAAAGAAAAACCAGTTTCCTCTACCCTTCATTGACCAAATATTAGATAGATTAGCAGGAAAATCATTCTACTACTTTTTATATGGGTATTTTGGGTACAATCAAATTGTCATCTTACCAGAGGACCAGGAAAAAACTACATTCACTTGTCCCTATGGCACTTTTGCTTTTAGTAGGATGCCTTTGGACTCTGTATTGCCTCGATAACTTTTCAGCATTGCATATATGTTATTTTTTATGATATAGTTGAGGACTTCCTTGAGATATTCATGGATAATTTATTCGTTTCTGGAGACAATTTTGAACAATGCCTCGGTAATCTGGAAAAAGTTCTCAAAAGATGTGAGGAAGTTGATCTAGTTTTGAACTGAGAGAAATGTCACTTCATGGTGACTGAAAGCATTGTATTAGGCCACAATATATCTCACAAAGGCATTGAGGTGGATAAATAAAAAATTGAAGTGATTAAAAAATTGCCACAGCCAACTTCTGGCAAGGGCATAAGGAGTTTTCTTGTACACACTAGCTTTTATAGAAGATTCATCAAGAACTTCTCCAAAATATCTAAGCCCTTATGCACTTTGCTTCAACAAAACCAACCCTTTGTGTTTGACAAGTTATGCCTTGGCGCATTCATTGAGCTGAAGCAACGATTGATCTCAGCACCTATTATAGTTCCTCCCGATTAGACATCACCATTTGAACTGACGTGTGATGCGAGCGATTGTGTCATAGGACCTGTTTTGGGGTAATGTCGAGGTAAACATTTTCATTTTATATATTATGCTAGTCGTACCTTGAACGAAACACAACTGAACTGCATAATCACTAAAAAAGAATTACTTGTCGTGGTATTTGCTTTTGATAAATTTAGACCATACCTAATAGGCACTAAAGTTATTGTTCACACTGATCACTCGGCTATAAAATACTTAATGAACAAAAAGGATGCAAAGCCTAGACTTATTAGGTGGATCTTACTTTTGTAAGAATTTTAATTAGAGGTTACAGATAGAAAAGGTACTGAGAACCAGGTTGCTAACCATTTGTCTAGGCTAGAGAACAACTTTGAATGCCATGACACTGTAGATATTCAAGAGGAATTTCCTGATGAGAAAATCTTATATGCCACGACAATCCCATGGTATCTATGTGTGGCAATGGGGAGTAGTCTTTAGGACTTGCTTTGTTGAGGTCTCGATAGTCAACACACATGCACATTTTTTCATCCTTCTTTGGCACTAGCACTATGTTTGCCACCTATTCCAAATACTTGGCCACTTTAAGAAAACCAGCAGGAAACTATTTCTTGACTTCTTCTTTTATCTTAAGGAGTATTTCATATATCATCCTCCTTAGCTTTTGTTGTATAGGTTTGCATTCTAGTTTGATTGGTAGTTTATGGACTACTATATCTGTGTCTAGCCCGAGCATGTCTTGATACGACCATGCAAACACGTCCTTGAACTCTTGAAGTAAGTCTATCAAATTTTACCTTGCCTCAGACGAGAGTGTCCTGCCAATATTTTTAATTTCTATTTTTTCTTATTCAGTGTCCAGGTTCAAAATTTCAATTTTCTCTTCATGGGGAAATTTTTTTTTATTTTCTCTTTCCATCATTCTTAATAGCTCGAAAGGTAAGTTAATCACTTCTTTATTGTCACATTCAATGATTTCCCTGAGATACTTGAGCTGCTTAAAGTCAACCTCTGGGTCATAATCATCATCATCCACATCATTAACATCCAAAGCCTGAAAGTAAAAGAAGGGAAAATGTATATATGCGAGAGAAAAACATCTCACATAAAATGGAGAAACCAATGTATTATATGGATAGAAATAAGAAGTGAAAGAAAGAAAATGTTTGCCAGAAAGAAAAATTGCATCTTTTATTGAACTATAAATAGAAATAATTCATTAACCCTTACAAAATATCGCTTATTACCCTGGGTATAGGCAAATAGGCAAAGTTTGAGCATTACTTTGAAAGAGATTTGAAAACCACATGTAGTTCTTTAGCAATCCATTTATTTAGCACAAACCCCGACGGGAATGGACGAACTTCAAATCTATCAACATCTTCAGTGTAATATGTTATTATGGCATTGAGGCTTAAGCCCTTCAAATCTTCTTCCAGATCAGATAAAGCCATCCTTGCTTCTTCTTCAAAAATATAACCACAAAATCTGAACGTATTGTGGAGGGGAGGAAAAGACATTGGTTCCCACTGAACTTCTTCTCCAATTAATCTTGTCGTTCTTCTTTCTTGACACCTTTGAATATCTCTCCTTCTTTGTTGATGATTGGGTTGATATCCAAGCCCAAACTAGTCTAGCTTGGCTATAGGAAATATGGGGTTGATTCTTCCCTGTAAAGAACTCCCGAATCCTTTTCCTGTATTTACACCTTCCCCCAAAGTTTGCTTGATTTCCATATTGATGCAATCTGAAAATCTAGGTCTGGGAATCTTACCTCTTTCGGCCATAAATGTGGCATTTACAAACTCTAACGATCAGAATGAACATTATAAAGATTCCTCGTTCACTTCTATGTAAGGGGCCTCGGTGGTCACATTCGCCACTATGTCTTTTTCAGCACTGATGATTACAAGAGTCACATCAATAACAAACTTGACTTTCTGGTGCAGTGTTGATGGTACTACCCCAGCTTGATGAATTCATGGCCTTCCTAAAAAGGCTTTTGTAAGAAGGCATAATGTCTATCACCAAGAACTATATATTGTATGTGGTAGGCCCAATAGTCAATGGTAATTGAATTTCGCTGAGCACCTCCCTCTTTGTCCTGCCAAATGCTCGGACCACACTCTGGCATGTTCTCATTTGGGAAGTATCCATTCGTAACCACTTAAGAGTGACCAAAGGCATTACATTAAGGGTAGAACCATTATCGATTAATACACTCATAAAATTATACCTCTTGTAATGTGTGGTGATATGTAACGCTTTAGCTCAGCCCCTTCCGCCGGATGGAACACATCATTAGAGAATGAGATTAGATTATCAGCCTGGATATTGTTAACCAGTCGATCCAACTTATTGACTGGTATGTCTTTTGGAACAAATATTTAATTCAAGACCTTCAGTAGTACCTTCTTGTGTGCCTCTGAACTCTACAATAGTGCCAACATTGAGATACGTGTTGGCAGGCTATGTAGCAGTTCAATAATGTTGTATTCACTGTGTTTCAAGAACTTCAAAAACTCCACAACTTCCTCCTCTCTTATAGGATCGTTCATTTATGGTTTATCCTCTTTGAATGGTTCAAGCACTCTCTAGGGTAAGTTAGAATTTTGGGAATAGTATTTCCCAACATAATTCCCTACTTTGTTAACATCTTGTTTCATAGAGCTCACTTAGCATTCATACTTCCAAGGCACTTGTTTGTTGTCTTTATAAGGAAAAGGTCTTAGTGCCACTATCACCATCTTTTTTGGTGCCTTATATACCATCTTCGCCTAAGAGGTGATTATCAAATTGCAACCTGTGCCTTATCCCTTTTCAGATGAATCTCCAGTCATACAAATATCAGCTTCTAGAGTGTCCTTGTTTTTCTCGTAGAATTCAAGCTCCTTCCTATCCATCATGAGTTGGATCAAAGCTTTAAATTCGGAACACTGGTGCACATTGTGTCCCTTTTCATTGTGATAACAACAATGGTTACCACCTTTATATTCTGATGTGTTAAAATATGGTGTAATAAATCATGCCTTTACCATTTGCCTCCATACCCAAGCCAGATGAGACTTCACTTCAGAAACACTTGTTTTGACTTTCTTAGCCCTCTCTTTGATGATTGCATTAACCCCACTTTCTTGGTGGTTAACCAGAATGTTCTGTGCAATGTTAGGTGTTTCTGGGTTGTTGAAATGAATCCAGTTCCTATTGTGTTTCCTTTGAACTATCCTCTTAAAGGTAAGGCAGTTTTTAATAGCATGCCCCGAAACACCATCTAATACTCACAATGCACATTTTCATCGTACCACCTGGGGTATGGGGGCGTCAGAGGTTCAACTGGATATAGGGACACCATATATGTGTCAAAAAGTTACTGGTAAAACTCTTTATACGTTATGGGAATATGATCGAAATGCTCATTTTCTCTTTCTCTCTTTGGTTCCTTTAAATCTTATCTAGAAGTACCTGACGGTACAGTTGTAGTTGGTTTTTATTTAGAGCCGTAACAGTTTTTTTGGTGTTAAAAGTGTTGATGTTGTTGATCTCTCATTCTCTCTTCATCATGGGAGGTCTTCTACTTGACTCACCTTCTTTTATATTTCCTTATTTTATGGCCGGCTCCACCATTTCTCTTGCCATAACTAGATTAGAAAAGTTCCCTGATGTGACTGCAACCAAATGCCCAAAGAAAGGGGCCTTCAAAGTGTGTATGAAGAGCTTCCTTATTTCTTTCTCATCCAATGGTGGATGAACTTGTACGGTTATATCCCTCCATCGCTGTGCATAATGCCTAAAACTCTCGTTATGCTTCTTCTCCAAACTTTTTAACATTACACGATCTGGTCTCATGTCATTTATATGTCTGTATTGCTCCAAGAATAACTTGGCGAGATCTTTCCATGTCCTGATGTGTGAACGATTTAACTGGTTGTACCACCAGATGACTGAACTTGCCAAACTCTCCTGAAAGCAATGAATCAGGAGTTGGTCATTTCCCACATATCCTGTCATTTTTTGACATAACATGGTAATGTGGGCTGAAGGGAAACTATTCTCGTCAAACTTCTTGAAATTCAAGACTTTTAAATTAGGAGGAAGAATCATATACGGGACCAAACTTAATTGTAAAGCACCAACCCCATAATAACTATCTTCTCTTTTGACTGTCTCCATTTGATCTTCCAACTTCTTGATCTTCTCCTCCATCTTCTTTGCTTTATCCTCCTCATCAAAATTCGGAACACGATAATCATCCGGGTTATTCTGAGGGTTGGTTACAAAGGCATGTGCGTTTGCAGCAGACAAAACTAGTGCTTTTGCAACAGATAAAACTAGTGCTTTTGCAGTAGATGAAGCTTGTGATTTTGCAATAGATGAGTCCACTTGAAGTCTTGGAATGATTCCAGGTGAGATAACTAGCTGCGGGGTAGGTGGTACAGTCACCCATTCAGATGACCCTACCCCAGGGCACTCATTTGATTTAGGACAGATAACTTTCCAACGATCTGATTAACCAAAACTCTTTGTTCCTGGTGATAGAATCCAAGGTATTTTGATTATTCTGACTCATTTTCTCCTCAAATTCTTTTTGTAATTTTAGCATATTTTCCTCAAGCTGAGCGATCTTAGCTTCCATCTTCCTCTTCTTTAAACGGGTATTGTGAGGATGAGGTGTGTCCAGTGCTTAATGAGGTGTGTCCAGCGTTTGTTCCTTTTTTTGATAAGGCATTTTTTGTTAGTTAATTTGAACGTAAAGAAATAAAAAATACAAAGAAAATATGCAAAAATGCATGATGTAAGAAATTTTTGAGGCATTAAAAAACGTGTTTGTTATTATAAATAGTCTTTATTGGGACAAAAGTGTTACTTCTAAGAGACCAAAACAATTCAAATGTACATTCTAGTTAGATCTTCTAGACTCTGAACGGCTTCTAATAAGTTGACAAGTCTTCTCGGTTCTTCTGTCACTGGTTAAATACCTTGTCGAACCACCCCAACTTCTCTTGCCAAACCATGCAAGTGTCATGCCAGTTTTTGTACATGCTCTAATAAGTCTTGAATAACTACATCTCTAGCCTTCACCCTGTGTTGAGCCTGTTTTCATTGAAAATTCCACTGAAGTCCTTCATCGAAAGGAATAATTTAGAGTTCATTTGCCTACTTCTTGAATTTGTCCACAATGACCTCCAATTCTGCTATAGTTTTGCCATCATGTTCATATTTTCTTTGAAGAGACCTCTCCATATCAACTACCTTGGTCTTCAACCATTTATTCTGGTGTTGGCTTTCTAACAAACATCTTTGGAAAGTCTTTAATTGATCTTTCAGTGTTTCTCTTTCATCTTGTCCTTTGAACTTCCTTTTCAGGCTGTTGGCTTCACTTTTCGAGTACTCGGAAGATCTTTTCAAGCTATAATTGTTCTGAACTTGCTCTTAATACCCTTTTCTTAAATCTTCCAATTCAAAGTAGACTTTCTTCTGTTCCTTTTTCAGTCTGTTTGCTCAGTTCTTTTAAGTATCAACATCTAACTTCCATTGGAATTTTTATCTTTTAACCCTCTCAATCTTTGTTTTAGTTCTTCTTTTTCAGCTTCAAATTCCTTTTTTGCTATCTTCAGTTCAGAGGGGACTGGCTTAAGGTTCTATTCAAAGGTCTGAGTATCCTCACGGTCTAGTGTGGGAATGGTATCATTATTCCTCAACTTTCGCAATTCCATTTAGTCTGGAGTGATCATATCTTTTGTAGCCACAACCTCTGTATAAGATATCTTCTTCCATGAATCAGCTACATCTTTGACTTTCTTCTTGTAGTTGTCCTCATAATATGCAAACTCGGATCCAAATATCTCATGTGTGACTAGAACAAACTGACGTGCCCCAAACTGCCAAAGCACTTAAAGTGGAGAATAGCCAACTCCTCCCCATAGCCCAAGAAACATTACTATTTTTGAGTCTCCGTATCGGTAAAGAATGTCACTACGAGTTAACCAAAGGGCTCTCCATACGATGTCCTTTTCTTGGAAGTAAGTGAATACATTTACCCATTTCTCATTTGAAATTCCTTCTCGCCATTTATATCTAAGAAAATCCTCCAAAGGAGAGTAAGTGGTACTGAATCGATGGTAAGAAATCCCATCTATTTTCCAGAAATGATTGTGAATTTAAACCTAAAGTAATTGTATGCACCCTATAAAACGCCCTCCACTAGCCTTTCTACAATGACTTAGTGAACAGAAGGTCTAAGCAAAAATTATTGGAGCAGAATTTACTCTTTTGGGCAGTTGTTGAAATAGTTCCACCATGGTTGCCTCAATATATTCCAAAGTTTTGGGGAAGATAACCAGGCCATGGACACCCAGTGCAAGCTTTGCCAACCCATTTTTGAAAGGTTGACTCTTGATATATTTGATGAAGACCTGATCCATTCTGATTCCTTCATAGTGTAACAGGGTGGTGTACTCCTTAATTATGGGCACCATTTCTTCTTGGTTGAAGGTAAAGCAGTTGTATCCCAGATTCTAAAACTGCACAAGGTCTCGAATTAAAGGTTCATCTACCTTGATGTAGAGCAGGTTTACGATATCATCGTATCACTGGAAAAACTTATTTTTCCTATTAGCTTCCCAAATATTCTGTAATTGTTAGGTATCATTTTTTTAGGATGATGGAAGCATAGCCAGCCAGTTCTGACACATAGTTATCTTGCAGACTGACTCCTTTTTCCTTCCAAGTCCTTTCTGACCATATTCATAATTCTACATTCTTGACCTCTTGCATTATAGCCCCTTTGTCCATTAATGCCAACTATTTGGGTTTTAACAAACACTTTATATAATGAAAATGAATGAAAAATGGAAATAAAACAAAAATGAAAGGAACTAAGTTAGTAAGATAAAAATCAAAAATCAAAATAATAATGAAAATAAAAATAAAAATTCCTACCCACATGATATTTACCCCACATGCTTTTATTCCAACCCGAAAATGATCTCTATCCCGCATTTTATTTTCTTGAACAAATCCTAGCCGCATAAATTTCTAATTCGTATGATTTGAACATAAAATAAAGCAGTGAGTAAATCAAGACATCCTAGGCTTTGAAATGGAGTTCTGGGGTGGGCTCTAATTTCTTGCAGCACCACAGTTTTGTTCTAAAAAATGTACCCAAGTTCTCCTTACTGGTGCCCCCTTGGCCCTGTCAGGCCCTCAGTCCTAAGCCCATTACAAGCTCATGTGGACCGGGTTAAACTCGAGAGGATACATTCTTTTTTGTCTGTACAGAGAATAAATTCACACAAAGACATAAGGTATATGAATCTCGAGGTTACTTTCTATACCTATACGGAGAATAAATTCCTATAAAGGTGAAACATCCACCTTCACTTAAAAAAAGTTTGGAGCTTAAGAATAAAGACTAAGATTGAATTTTGAAAAAGTTGAAATAATTAAAAAAAAACATCAGTACAACTATTTATTTGAAAAATAAAACTAAAAGTAAATAACAAGGATCAAAAGGATAAATTAGAATTTAAACTTACAATTTTTGCTTAAGAAGACAATCGGAAATTAATTTTGGCCTGACTCACTTACCATCCCCAACGGAGTCGCCAAGTTGTCGTAACCATCCTTCGAATGAGCCCAGAGTCAAGCTTCAACTTAAATTTAATTTGTTAGAGCAGTCACCGACCATTTAAAATTAGGTTGACTATACACCTTAACTTACCATTTATCTGATCTAAATTTTCCAAAGATTAATCAGATTCGAGAGTCGATTATAGTCAACGAAGGATTAGCACCCATGTACTGCCCTTTCAGGACCAAATTAAATTTTCGGTTGTCTTAATTACGAAAATTAAAAAGTTAAATTAAATTTAAAAGTTTAATTCGAATTACTTACATTTGACGAATTCAAAATTGTCCTAAAAAAGATCAAATTAATGTTAGGCAATAAAATAAAATAAAATTGAAAAAAAATAATGTTATAGTTAAAATAAAATATATTTAAAAAACAATAAGATAAAAATTAAATAAATATAAGAAATATAAGAAAATTTAAATTAAAGAATTATATTAGAAGGTATTAAAAAATGAGGATCAAATTGAAATTAATTGAATACTGCCATGAGGAAAATAAAAGTTAGGGGGTTAAATTGCAAAAAAATATAAAAAATAAATATGGACTAAATTGAATTAATTAAAAATTATAGGAAAAATTTACAGTAGGTGACCAGAATGAATTACACATCAAACTTGTAGGGACCGCGAAAATAATTAAACTATTTGTTATTTACCCTTTGGCCTCTTATATAAAGCCCTTTTAACCCAAAATATAATTTATTTACATCATTTTCTCAAAACCAAACATTCCCACCTCTCTCAAATGCTCTCCCCTCTCTCCTATCCGACTAAAGGTCGTCTATTACTCCGGCAAAACCCCGACGTCCTAACTGCCTCTCCGGCCACTGCCACCGATGGGTGAAAAAATTTCTAACTCCACCAAAACGTTCCTCCTAACCTCTTAAACACAAAAACAAAGTCCAATAGCACAAAAAAGTACCAAATCGACATAGATCTATGCTTTAAAGTTTTGAATTTTACATTTTCTAAAAAACCTTTTTCGACTTTCGATGATCATTTCCTTCTCGAGCCAAGACTAACACCATTTCGATGTCTTTTGCTTGCATGAATGCTTTGTTTGGCTCTTGGTTTCAATTTTTTGGCTTGGTTGTTTTTGGTTTTGGTTGAATATTACTTATTTTGGTTTGTTGGTTTTCCTCGTGGTTGCTTTTTTTTTCCTTGTTGTCTTGGTTGTGCAGGTATTTATAGAGCCCCGTCCGAGCTACTCCCGGTTGCTTCGGGGGTCATTCTCCCCGTTCCTGATTTACACGTATTAGTGGAGGTTTTTGTTGGCGAAACATTTGGGATGGTTTAGTCCCAAATCGGGCCTGATTTTATTGAGATTTGATTTCTTTGAGATCTCGAAAATCTCGGCCGGTTGGTCACTGAAAACTGGCTCAGGATTCTCAAGTGAAAGCTGCCAGTGTGTTATCCTCACGCGCCTTTTCTCATGTGGCGTCAATGCTAAGGTTCAAACCCTAGTTATCTTTTGATCTAGGCCGCTGATCTTTGTCTTGATCTAACGGCCAAAACATGTGCGGTGCGAATGACACCCTAATATGGTTTGCTAGACTTCCAGGATTAGCATTGTAATACCCCAAACATTGGGTCAGTTACTATATTGAAAGGATTTAAAATTTTAGAGGATTAAATTGAATAAAAGGTTAAATTATAAGAAAGGAATTAGGAAATTATGCTTAAGACCAATTAGTAAGAATGAAAGAATGAAAGGGCATTTTGGTCTTTTAGAGGAATTAGATTTAAAATTTATTTTCATTAGGGATATTTAAGAAGAGAAAATGGGAAAAGTTGAGAAAATCTAAGTTAATTTTCTTCTTCTCATTCTTCTTACCCGTTGTCCCGTTCTCTCCCCATAGCTAAAGGTAAGAATTCTTCAAGTTGGTTTTTCCTTTAGTTTATGGGATGGTTTTGAAACCTTAAGTGATATAGAGGCTTAAGGAAATTTCAAGGAGGATTAAAACTAAGTGATTAGTGAATTATTTGAGATTTATGAAAATGGGTTTTTAAGTGATATGACGAAATATGAGTTTTCATTGAGGTTAACAAGTAAATTTGACTTGTCAAAGAAGTAAGTGAGATATTAGAAGCCTTGGATGTGATTAAAAATATGTATAAAAAAGTAGTGTGATTTTTGGTTTGGAGTGTTCTTTAGAGATTTTAGATGCTATATGAAGATTAATGAAGGAAAGTTAGTTGGGTTTATTGATGATGAGTTTAATGTTATTGTTGGAGGTAAAAGTAAGAGAATTAAACGAAATCTGAGTAAAAATCGAAATGAAAAATGAAAAATTTGGGTAAGGTATTGGTACTGGAAGAACAATACCAATATTATAGGTTTAAATTTGAGGAAATAGGATGACCAGTATCGATATTAATGCAATTAGTATCGATACTGTTGTAGGTATCGATACTAAGAGGAAGGTATCAATACTATGGATTCCAAAATGAAAAAATGGTATCGATACTTAAGGGAGTATCGGTACCATAATATAGAAGTATCGATACCATAGTAGGGGTACCGATACTATTGAGCCTGGAATTTTTAGATATGATGAATTTTAATAGAAATTGAAAATAATAGTACTTTTGAGTATTATTAAAATTATAAATGTTAGTGAGTATACTAACATCATATTTGTATGTGTGACTATGGATGTTCTTTTAGATCGAAATCAAGTTCCCGAGTCAAGCAAACAGAAAGGCAAGGATAAAGTCGTAGAGTAGTCGGACTACATTGGTGCATAATAGTGAGGCAAATCAGGTGAGTGCAATTATTATGTACATTGATAGTTATAATTGCATGTTGGTTAATGTATATGTTGCATTTTTACGTATAGGCACTAAAAGTGCAACCCACAAAATTCATAATTAGTCTATGAAAGACTGTATCGGCATTAAGTGTGCAACCCATGTAATTCATAATAAGTTTATGAACGACTGTATAAGCACTAAGTGTGCAACCCACGGAATTCATAATAAGTTTATGAATAACCATATTCGCATTAAGTGTGCAACCCACGGGTTGGCTTTGTAATACCCCAAACATTGGGCCAATGACTATATTGAAATGATTTAAAATTTTAGAGGATTAAATTGAATAAATGGTAAAGTATAAAAATGATTTAGGAAATTCTGATTAAGGCCAATTAGTAAGAATGGAAGAATGAAAGGGCATTTTGGTCTTTTAGAGGAATTAGATTTAAAATTTATTTTCATTAGGGATATTTAAGAAGAGAAAAGGGGAAAAGTTGAGAAAATCTAAGTTAATTTTCTTCTTCTCATTCTTCTTACCCGTTGTCCCGTTCTCTCCCCATAGCTAAAGGTAAGAATTCTTCAAGTTGGTTTTTCCTTTAGTTTATGGGATGGTTTTGAAACCTTAAGTGATATAGAGGCTTAAGGAAATTTCAAGGAGGATTAAAACTAAGTGATTAGTGAATTATTTGAGATTTATGAAAATGGGTTTTTAAGTGATATGACGAAATATGAGTTTTCATTGAGGTTAACAAGTAAATTTAACTTGTCAAAGAAGTAAGTGAGATATTAGAAGCCTTGGATGTGATTAAAAATATGTATAAAAAAGTAGTGTGATTTTTGGTTTGGAGTGTTCTTTAGAGATTTTAGATGCTATATGAAGATTAATGAAGGAAAGTTAGTTGGGTTTATTGATGATGAGTTTAATGTTATTGTTGGAGGTAAAAGTAAGAGAATTAAACGAAATCTGAGTAAAAATCGAAATGAAAAATGAAAAATTTGGGTAAGGTATTGGTACTGGAAGAACAATACCAATATTATAGGTTTAAATTTGAGGAAATAGGATGACCAGTATCGATATTAATGCAATTAGTATCGATACTGTTGTAGGTATCGATACTAAGAGGAAGGTATCAATACTATGGATTCCAAAATGAAAAAATGGTATCGATACTTAAGGGAGTATCGATACCATAATATAGAAGTATCGATACCATAGTAGGGGTACCGATACTATTGAGCCTGGAATTTTTAGATATGATGAATTTTAATAGAAATTGAAAATAATAGTACTTTTGAGTATTATTAAAATTATAAATGTTAGTGAGTATACTAACATCATATTTGTATGTGTGACTATGGATGCTCTTTTAGATCGAAATCAAGTTCCCGAGTCAAGCAAACAGAAAGGCAAGGATAAAGTCGTAGAGTAGTCGGACTACATTGGTGCATAATAGTGAGGCAAATCAGGTGAGTGCAATTATTATGTACATTGATAGTTATAATTGCATGTTGGTTAATGTATATGTTGCATTTTTACGTATAGGCACTAAAAGTGCAACCCACAAAATTCGTAATAAGTCTATGAAAGACTGTATCGGCATTAAGTGTGCAACCCATGTAATTCATAATAAGTTTATGAACGACTGTATAAGCACTAAGTGTGCAACCCACGGAATTCATAATAAGTTTATGAATAACCATATCCGCATTAAGTGTGCAACCCACGGGTTGGCTTTGTAATACCCCAAACATTGGGCCAATGACTATATTGAAATGATTTAAAATTTTAGAGGATTAAATTGAATAAATGGTAAAGTATAAAAATGATTTAGGAAATTCTGATTAAGGCCAATTAGTAAGAATGGAAGAATGAAAGGGCATTTTGGTCTTTTAGAGGAATTAGATTTAAAATTTATTTTCATTAGGGATATTTAAGAAGAGAAAAGGGGAAAAGTTGAGAAAATCTAAGTTAATTTTCTTCTTCTCATTCTTCTTACCCGTTGTCCCGTTCTCTCCCCATAGCTAAAGGTAAGAATTCTTCAAGTTGGTTTTTCCTTTAGTTTATGGGATGGTTTTGAAACCTTAAGTGATATAGAGGCTTAAGGAAATTTCAAGGAGGATTAAAACTAAGTGATTAGTGAATTATTTGTGATTTACGAAAATGGGTTTTTAAGTGATATGACGAAATATGAGTTTTCATTGAGGTTAACAAGTAAATTTGACTTGTCAAAGAAGTAAGTGAGATATTAAAAGCCTTGGATGTGATTAAAAATATGTATAAAAAAGTAGTGTGATTTTTTGTTTGGAGTGTTCTTTAGAGATTTTAGATGCTATATGAAGATTAATGAAGAAAAGTTAGTTGGGTTTATTGATGATGAGTTTAATGTTATTGTTGGAGGTAAAAGTAAGAGAATTAAACGAAATCTGAGTAAAAATCGAAATGAAAAATGAAAAATCTGGGTAAGGTATTGGTACTGGAAGAACAATACCAATATTATAGGTTTAAATTTGAGGAAATAGGATGAACAGTATCGACACTGATACAATTAGTATCAATACTGCTGTGGGTATCGATACTAAGAGGAGGGTATCGATACTATGGATTCAAAAATAAAAAATGGTATCGATACTTAAGGGAGTATCGGTACCATAATATAGAAGTATCGATACCATAGTAGGGGTACCGATACTATTGAGCCTGGAATTTTTAGATATGATGAATTTTAATAGAAATTGAAAATAATAGTACTTTTGAGTATTATTAAAATTATAAATGTTAGTGAGTATACTAACATCATATTTGTATGTGTGACTATGGATGCTCTTTTAGATCAAAATCAAGTTCTCGAGTCAAGCAAACAGAAAGGCAAGGATAAAGTCGTAGAGTAGTCGGACTACATTGGTGCATAATAGTGAGGCAAATCAGGTGAGTGCAATTATTATTTATATTGATAGTTATAATTGCATGTTGGTTAATGTATATGTTGCATTTTTACGTATAGGCACTAAAAGTGCAACCCACGAAATTCATAATAAGTCTATGAAAGACTGTATCGGCATTAAGTGTGCAACCCATGGAATTCATAATAAGTTTATGAACGACTGTATAAGCACTAAGTGTGCAACCCACGGAATTCATAATAAGTTTATGAATAACCGTATTCGCATTAAGTGTGCAACCCACGGGTTGGATTTGTAATACCCCAAACATTGGGCCAATGACTATATTAAAATGATTTAAAATTTTAGAGGATTAAATTGAATAAATGGTAAAGTATAAAAATGATTTAGGAAATTCTGATTAAGGCCAATTAGTAAGAATGGAAGAATAAAAGGGCATTTTGGTCCTTTATAGGAAATAGATTTAAAATTTATTTTTAGTAGGGATATTTAAGAAGAGAAAATTTGAAAAGTTGAGAAAATCTAAGTTATTATTCTTCTTCTCCTTCTTCTTCCCCGTTGTCCCGTGTTCTCCCCATAGCCAAAGGTAAGAATTCTTTAAGTTTGTTTTTGCTTTAGTTTATGGGTTGGTTTTGAAACCTTAAGTGATATATAGGCTTAAGGAAATTTCAAGGAGGATTAAAACAAAGTGATTAGTGAATTATTTGAGATTTACGAAAATGGGTTTTTGAGTGATAAGACGAAATATGAGTTTTCATTGAGTTTTACAAGTAAATTTGACTTATTAAAGAAGTAAATGAGAGATTACAAGCCTTGGATGTGATTAAAAACATGTATGAAAAATTAGTGTGATTCTTGGTTTGGAGTGTCCTTTAGAGATTTTAGATGTTATTGGAAGATTAATGAAGGAAAGTTAGTTGGGTTTAGTGATGATGAGTTTAATGGCATTGTTCGAGGTAAAAGTAAGAGAATTCAACAAAATCTATATAAAAATCGAAATGAAAAAATCTGGGTAAGGGTATCGGTATTAGAAGAACAATACCGATACAATAGGTTTAAATTTGAGGAAATAGGATGAACAGTATCGATACTGATACAATTAGTATCAATACTGCTGTGGGTATCGATACTAAGAGGAGGGTATCGATACTATGGATTCAAAAATAAAAAATGGTATCGATACTAAAGGGAGTATCAATACCATAGTATAGAAGTATCGACACCATAATAGGGGTACCGTTACTATTGAGCCCTGAATTTTTAGATAGGATGAATTTTAATAGAAATTGAAAATAATAGTACTTTTAAGTATTATTAAAAGTATAAATGTTAGTGAGTATATTAACTTCATATTTGTATGTGTGATTATAGATGCTCGTTTAGATCGAAATTAAGCTCCTGAGTCAAGCAAACAGAAAGGCAAGGATAAAGTCGCAGAGTAGTTGGACTACATCGGTGCATAATAGTGAGACAAATCAGGTGAGTGCAATTATTATGCACATTGAGAGTTATAATTGCATGTTGGTTAATGTATATGTTGCATTTTTACGTATAGGCACTAAGTGTGCAACCCACAAAATTCATAATAAGTTTATGAACGGCCATATCAGCACTAAGTGTGCAACCAACATAATTCATAATAAGTTTATGAACGATCATATAAGCACTAAGTGTACAACCCATGGAATTTATAATAAGTTTATAAACGACCGTATCGGCATTAAATGTGCAACCCACGGAATTCAAAATAAGTTTATGAACGACCGTATCGGCACTAAGTGTGCAACCCACAAAATTCATAATAAGTTTATGAACGACAGTATCGGCACCAAGTGTGCAACCCATGAAATTCATAATAAGGTTTACAAATGATCGTTTCGGCACTACGTGTGCACCCCATGAAACTTATAATGAGTTGCAATAATTAATTTGTATTTTGATAACTATGACATACTTATGTTTTGATTTCACATCATTATTAGTATTGCCTCACTAAGTAAATACTTAGTGTGTGTTGATTTCACGCGTAGGTCTTAGTGAGCGGAGTAAGGAGTGTAACTAACATCGCAAATCAAGGGTTGCCTCATCAGTAACTGTATGAAAACTATGTCTACTTTTGATACTATTAGCTATCATGTAATAGAATTATGATAATGCTATGAAATATTTATTGGTTTTCTTTTAAAAGTGGAAAGTTTTAAAAGTTATGTGGCATCTGTGACTCGTGTATGGAAACGTATACGGGAAATGGATTTTACATTTATTGCTATCATAGCTTCAGGTTTAGCTGATTCTCGGTCAAAACCGAGTTTATTTTACTATAAAAATGGTTTTGCATGCCACTAAGATGTTAAGGTTATTGTATGGTGTAGTTAGAAAATGATTGATGTCACTTTTTACTAACTTAAGTGTTAGTATTATGTATGTTCTAGTAGATGTCGGATTCCATGAATTTGCAGAGAGCGACTTGTCAATAAATTAGAGAATGGTCGGGTAGCGAGAGTTATGAAGCTAATAATGAGCATCCGATCCCATCTGAAAATGCTAGTGCACCTACACATCAAGGTATGCATTGCCATAGTTTGGAGCCTTAATGCAAGCTCACGATGCCATTTTGACTCAGGTCCAACCTCCTCCACCTCCCCCTGCTCCTCCAACACTGCGGATGTTAATCCCAAAAGAGTTGAGAAGTTTAGGAGCTCCTGAGTTTCAGGGACAAGATGATGAATGTCTAATGGATGTTGATTTATGGTTAAATGACGTTATGGTGATGTTGAAAAGTCTTCAATGCTCTGATTCTAAAAATCTGGGCAGAGCTGTATCTTTACTTCGAGGATCAGCTCGAGTGTGGTGGTCAAATACTACGATTTATACACCACCTGAGCAAGTGACTTGGCAATTCTTTCAAGATGAGATTAAGAACAAGTACATCGAGGAGCAGTTTATGGGGGCAATGCTGCTAAAGTTTCTTAATCTGAAACAAGGTGATCAAGCAGTACATGAGTACGAGGCTGAGTATAACAAACTGAGTTGTTTTACTGCTGAGGTAGTTCCCAGTGACAAGCCTCTACATGATTGGTTCATTGAAGGTTTGAGGCCAAAGTTGAAAGAAATGATGATGGCATTAAACTTACCTAGCCTGCAAGAAGTTATAAACTGAGTTAAGGCCAATAAAAGAGCTCAAGAGGAGACTCTAGCAGTAGAGCAGAGATGTACGCGGGAAAAAGAGTTGGAACGTCTTTAACTTCCCATCATGCTAAGAGAGGTAAGGGCTCGAGTTCTCGATATACTGATAGAGATAGCGCTACTACAACTTCACAGAAAACTAAGCAATCATCGTCTTTGGTTTCTAGCTCTGGTAGAGCATATACAGAAAGAATTACTCCATGTCAGACATGTGGCAAATTTCATCGTGAAGTGTGTAGATTACTCAATGGTGCTTGTTTTAATTGTGGTGAAACTGGTCACAATGCTCGAAATTATCCAAAGAGATTCAGAGATAGATCAGTGCAAACTGAGAGATTAGTAGCAACATCTAATAGAAGTAAAGGAAGAGGAAGATTCGACGGACAATCTGAGTCCAACCCACGATAAGAGACTCTACGAGTGACCCAAATTTATAATATTAAAACTAATGAGGATCGGGATGACCCAAAGGTTTTAACATGTACATTCTATCTTTTTTATGAACATGTATTTGTTTTGATTAATCATGGTTATACACACTCTTATATTAGTACAAAGTTGGTTAGAGCTACAGGAATTCCTTTAGAACCAATCTTTAGTTAGATGATAGCAGTAAACCCTATGGGTCATAGTGCAAGGGTAACTCGGGTATGTAGAAAATTCCCGATAAAGATGAAAGGGGTTATATTTCTGACAAATTTGATAGAGTTTCCCTTCAATGTGTTTGAAATTATTTTGGGTATGGATTGGTTGTCTCCACATTATGGATGGGTTGATTTTCGCAAGAAATGGTTTTTTAAGGATGCGGAAGTCTAAAAAATCGTAGTGATTGGCGAAAAAGCGAAATCACCATCCAATGTGATATCAGCCATGAATGCAAAGAAAATGATGTCGAAAGAGTGTATAGCTTTTCTAGCTAACGTGATAGACACTCAAATATCAGAAGCGGTATTTGGTGATATCCCACAGGTTCGGGAGTTTCCAGATGTTTCTTCGTAAGAATTATCGGGCTTATCTCTATATCGTGAGGTGGATTTCCAAATTGAAGTTTACCCGGGTATTGAACCTGTTTCTATGGCTCTGTATCGAATGGCTCTAATGGAGTTAAGAGAATTAAAAGCCCAATTGCAAGAGCTACTTGATAAGGGATTTATCAAACCCATTGTTTCTCCTTGGGGAGCACCTGTGCTCTTTGTGAAAAAGAATGGCGGGTCTATGTGATTATGCATCGACTATCGTCAGTTAAATAAAGTAACCATACAGAATAAGTATCCACTTCTGAGGATTGATGATATGTTCAATCAATTGAAAGGCGCAGTTGTGTTCACTAAGATAGAGATGAGGTCAGGGTACCACCAATTAAAGATTAAAGACGATGATATTACAAAAACATCTTTTCAGAGA
This sequence comes from Hibiscus syriacus, assembly GCF_006381635.1. Classification (NCBI taxonomy): domain Eukaryota; kingdom Viridiplantae; phylum Streptophyta; class Magnoliopsida; order Malvales; family Malvaceae; genus Hibiscus; species Hibiscus syriacus. The sequence goes on from NW_024063122.1 coordinate 1,162,660, forward strand.
CATTATGAATTTGTGGTAATGCAATTCGGTTTTACTAATGCTCCTACAACATTTATGGACGTGATGAACCGAGTATTCCAACCTTACTTAGATTAATTTGTGGCGGTATTTATAGATGATATTTTGGTGTATTCTAATTCAAGAAAGAAACATAATGCTCAACTTTGTGTTGTTCTTTAGACTCTTCGAGAGAAGAAGTTGTATGCCAAATTATCCAAGTGTGAATTATGGTTAGTTGAGGTTGTTTTCCTTGGCCATAAAGTCTCCACAGATGGCATAAGAGTAGATCCTAAAAAGATTCAAGCTATAGTGGATTAGAAACCCCAAAGAATATGTTAAAAGTTTAGAGTTTCTTGGGGATTGCTGGTTATTATAGGCAATTTATGAAGAACTTTTAAATGTTAGCTTTGCCGCTAATTAAGTTGCTATGGAAAGATTGTAACTGAGGCGTCAGTTCTTGTACAACCTGAGTCGGGTAAAGACTACGTCGTTTTCAGTGATGCATCCCAAAATGGACTGGGATGTGTGCTGATGCAAGAATGAAAAGTTGTGGCTTATTCCTTGAGACATTTGAAGACTCATGAGAGAAATTACTCGACGCATGATTTAGAATTGACAGCGACCGTGTTTGCTTTGAAAATTGTAGTCATTATCTGTACGGTGAGCAGTGCCATATTTATACAGATCACAAGAGTCTAACGTATTTTCTTACTAAAAAAGAATAAAATTTGAGGCAGAGAAGATGGATCGAACTTTTAAAAGATTATGATCTGATCATCGATTATCATCTCGTGAAGGCTAATGTGGTAGCGGATGCACTTAGCTGAAAGACTTTTGCAGCTCTATGAGCTTTGGATGCACATATATCATTAAAGAAATATGGCACCTTGATTATTGAGCTTAAGTTAAGGCCGATACTTTTGGATCAGGTAAAAGAGCTATAAGAACAAGATGTAAAATTCTTGGCAAGAATTGCGCAAGTAGAAAAAGTGAGGCTAAAGGCTTTGAAATGAGGATTGATGGATGTTTATATTATCATGGAAGACTTTGCATTCCAAATAATTAACAACTAAGGAAATATATTCTCTCCGAGGCACATTATAGTTCTTTGACGATGCACCCAACCGGGAATAAGATGTATCAAGATACAAAGAGTCGTTATTGGTGGCTTGGCATGAAAAGAGTTATGTCGAAGTTTGTTGCAAAATGCCTGACATGTTAACAACTGAAAGTCGAACATCAAGTGCCTTTCAGATTGCTACAACCGATCTCTATTCCCGAGTGAACATGGGAACGAGTTACTACGAATTTAGTTTTGAGGCTACCTTTGTCACCCAGTAAAAAGGACTCGATATGGGTATTTGTGGATAGATTGACCAAGACAACTCACTTTATTCCAGTTCAGGTAAATTACTTGATGGATAAATAGTTTGGCTGCATGGAGTGCCTATATCGATAGTGTCCGATCGAGACCCAAGGTTTACTTCAATATTCTGGAATTCTTTGCACAAGGCATTGGGTACTCGATTGAATTTCAGCATAGTCTTTCATCCGTAGACAGATGGTCAGTTAAAATGAACTATTCAGGTATTGGAGGATATGCTAAGAGTATATGTGATTGAGTTCAAAGGATCTTGGGAAAAGTATTTTCTATTAGCAGAATTTTCTTATAATAATAGTTACTAATCGAGTATTAAGATGGCTCTATATGAAGCCTTGTATGGGAGAAAGTACAGAACACCCTTAAATTGGTTTGAGCTGAAAGATCAAGACTTAGTTGGCTCGGATTTGATTAAAGAAATGGAGGAGAAGGTGAAAAGTATCCAAGATAATCTGAAGATAGCCTCCGATCAACAAAAGTCTTATACTGATCTAAAAAGAAAAGAGATTGAATTTTAAGTAGGAGACAAGTCATTTCTGAAAGTATCACCCTGGAAGAAAGTATTGCGGTTTGAGGGCAAAGGAAAGATGAGTCTGAAATTCATTGGACCTTATGAGATTTTGAAAAGGGTCGGACCAGTAGCTTGTCAGTTAGCTTTGCATCCTGATATGGACAAGATCCACAATGTTTTTCATGTGTCAATGCTCAGAAAGTACTGATCAAATCCATCCCATATCATTACACCCGAGGAAATAGAGATCCGACCAGATTTAACTTATGAGGAAGAACTAATGCGGATCTTGGCTTGAGAAAGGAAAGAAATACGTAACAAGAAGATTCATCTAGTTAAAGTGCATTGGCAAAACCATAAAGTAGAAGAAGCTACTTGGGAAAGAGAGGACGACATGAGGAAACAGTTTCCACACCTCTTCGTATCAAATACTTCTTTAAATTCGAGGATGAATTTTCTTAAGGGGGTGAATTATAATACCCCAAACATAGGGTCAGTGACTATATTGAAAGGATTTAAAATTTTGGAAGATTAAATTGAATAAATGATAAAGTATAAGAAATGATTTAGGAAATTGTGCTTAAGACCAATTAGTAAGAATGGAAGAATGAAATGACATTTTGGTCCTTTAGAGGAAATTTATTTAAAATTTATTTTTTAGTAGGGATATTTAAGAAGAGAAAAGGGGAAAAGTTGAGAAAAGCTAAGTTATTTTTCTTCTTCTCCTTCTTCTTCCACATTGTCCCATGCTATCCCCATAGCCAAAGGTAAGATTTCTTCATGTTGGTTTTTCCTTTAGTTTATGGGTTGGTTTTAAAACATTAAGTGATATAGAGGCTTAAGGAAAGTTCAAGGAGGATTAAAACTAAGTGATTAGTAAATTATTTGAGATTTAAGAAAATAAGTTTTTTGAATGATACGATGAAATATGAGTTTTCATTGAGGTTTACAAGTAAATTTGACTTGTCAAAGAAGTAAATGAGAGATTAGAAGCCTTGGATGTGATTAAAAACATGTATGAAAAAGTAGTGTGATTATTGGTTTGGAGTGTTCTTTAGAGATTTTAGATGTTATAGGAAGATTAAAGGAAGAAAGTTAGTTGGGTTTAGTGATGATGAGTTTAATGGTATTGTTGGAGGTAAAAGTAAGAGAATTAAACGAAATCTGGGCAAAAATCGAAATTAAAAATGAAAAATCTAAGTAAGGCTATCGATACTATTTAGTGGAAGAACAGTACTGATACTATATGTTTAAATTTGAGGAAATAAGATGAACAGTATTATGGTTATCGATACTAAGATGAAGGTAGCGATACTATGGATTACAGAATAAAAAATGGTATCAATACTGAAGGGAGTTTCGATACCTTAGTATAGAAGTATCGATACCATAATAGGGGCAAATCAAGTGAGTGAAATTATTAGATAATAGTATTTTTGAGTATTATTAAAAGTATTGATACTAAGGATTTTCCAACAAATTCACTAATTTGTTCTTGAGTCTGGACTTTTTAGATAGAATGAATTTTAATAGAAATTGAAAATAATAGTACTTTTAAGTATTATTAAAAGTATAAATGTTATTGAGTATACTAACATCATATTTTTATATGTGTGACTATGGATGCTTGTTTAGATCGAAATCAAGCTCCCGAGTCAAGCAAATAGGAAGGCAAGGATAAAGTCGCAGAGTAGTCAGACTACATCAGTGCTTAATAGTGAGTCAAATCAGGTGAGTGCAATTATTATGTACATTGAGAGTTATAATTGCATGTTGGTTAATGTATATGTTGCATTCTTGTTTAGTTAATCAATCAACGAAATAGACAAGAGGGGGTGAATTGGCAATTAAAATTTTGGTGGAAGCTTTTGTAGAAAATAGAAAATATTTGCACAACGATTTAGAGTGGTTCGACTTTCTCAACCAAAGTCTACGTCCACTACCTTAGCTATCCACACTAAGGATTTTTCCAACAAATTCACTAATTTGTTCTTTCTTTTGAGGACAAAGAGTAACCTTACAACTCCCTCAAGAATTATACCCCAAATTCTTGAGGACACTCTCTCCCAAAGAGAATAATACAAATTTTGCAAACTTACAGAAATACCTCACTAGGCAAGATTTTGCACAATTCTATAACAAAGAAAGAACACTCAAAAAGGAATACAATTGAGTACAAGTAGTGTTCTTGAAAGCAAAAATGAATATTGAATGAAAATTGGCTTGAATTGCTCAAGCTTGATGTTTAAGGCTTTTTCTTTGTTTCTCTCTCAATTCTTTTTTGATTAATGGCTTAATAACTTGTTTAAATACACCTTAGATTGATTCTAGCTGTTAGGAATCATTTGGGTGATGTTAGAGCCGTTGTAGTGTGAAAACACTCTTGAAAAAGGCTATTGGGAGCGTGGGGTATCGGTACCTGCAGTGTAAAATTCAAATATTTCGACCGTTAAATGACTAGGGGTATCGGTACCTCTAGGGGGTATCGGTACCCATTAGGCATTCTGTTATTCTCGGAGCCAAAATTGGCATAGGGGTATCGGTACCCTGTCAGGGGTATCGATACCCATTTGGCATTCTGTTTTTCTCGGAGCCAACATTGACATAGGGGTATCGGTACACCCTATGAGGGGTATCGGTACCTCCTTATTTAAAATTTATTTTTGGCTCGATTAAGGTTCGAAATACTTTGTAAAAATTGTTTCAAAAACATTTGAAGTATGAAACACAATTTTACACTTAAGGATTGAAATTGACATTTGAAAGCTTGGAGTAATATTTTTTATATTCAAAAAATTAAATCAAATATTATTTTTCAAATCGAACATAAAATCTTAAAAATTAATAATACTTAATTTGTTATATCGAAACATCAAAATATTTTCAAAAATCTCCCCCTTTTTGATATAACAAAATATTTTAGTAATTTTAAGATTTTCTTATTGAAAATTATTTTTGAAATCAATTTTTGAAAATTACCCCCTTATTATAACACTTCTCCCCCTTTTTGTTAAATCAAAAACTCTAAAATATTTTTAAACAAGGTTTTAAAAAAAATCAGCCAATTGATATTTAGATAAAGCGTAAGCTACTAAGATCACAATCAAGAGAAGGATTAGTCATTAATCCATAATCAATATTCATAAATGATGTGTAATGGTGATTGGCCATATATTCTAAATGATGCAAAATGTAATATTTGAAAATTAAATTGAAGTTCAAATAACTAATAATCATTCAAATATCATTCAAACCAAAATAAACAATTCAAACATCCAAATTCCAAAACACAAATCCAAAATAATCAAAATGTTTTAACAATTAAGATTTAAGTTCAATCCAAGAAAACTAAGCAAGGGAAGGTCTAATCATCTATAGGTGGATCAGGAGGAGGAAAATGAGATCGCATAGAGGTTATCTCATATGTGAGCGCATTGATTCGTTTGTTCGTTGTTTCATTGTTCGTTCGCATCTCCCACAAAATTTCCAATTGTTGAGCCCCTATAGTTGTTAAATGGTACTCTATGGATGCAAACTCAGATCAAATGACTCCAAAAATGATCGAAAGTATAAAGGCATTTGATCCTCTTGATGTATCGACTCATCCTCGGGTACGTGATCATCGATATCTTGAAATAGTTCTTGAAGTTTTGGATCATCATCAGCTGCCGATGCTGGAGAAGCTTGTGAAGAGCTAGCTCCCGGTGTTTTATCGATGGATCGAACCCATTGTTCCTTTTCCTTTTTCCATCCCGATTTCTTTAAAGATGTCAAGTTGATTTCATTTTTAAGAGGGATGGCTACATCAAGTCGTACCTTAAGTTGGGCTTTGATAAATAAGTTACTCAGAAGACAGCCGTAAACTAGAGTTTCAATAAGTTTTTTATTAGGGACAAGGTTTACGGTTTTAACGAGTTTAACAAAGATAATTTGTGGTAGGTTTATTTTCTTATTTTTATGGATACAATGTATCCACCATAAGTCTAAAGCTCTAAGAGTAGAGTATTTACCTCCGGATGGTCTAAACCACCAAGAGATCATCAGATGAAGAAAATGATCATGGCGATCTAACACACTCGCACTCGACTTGGCTTTGTAAGGAGTACCTACTTGTTCTTTTCATTATCTAAGCCGTTATTATCTAAACCAAATGCGTTAGATATGTAGTCTGGGTCAATATAAATGTATTGGCCTAGGAGATAAGACCGAATACCTATGGTTTCAGTACGAGACTCGTTTTGGACACAAATGGCATTGGAATAGAAAGTTCAAACAAGTTGTTGGTAAACTACTGGATCGAATTGAAAAAGTTTTTCAAATTTCCAAGCTTATAGGGTAGCAAGATATTTAAAGTTCATAACTACCATAGCTCGAAGAGTAGGGATACGTTCTTCCCGAATTTTATAAGACTCAAAGAGATAAACAAACCTATGGTAAATATTATCCCTACGGCCATGTTTATTAAAGCACGAGTTTTGAATTATCATTTTGGGGTCATCAAGGTTATGATTTTGTGGTTGGATAGGAGGTGGATTTGGAGGTAGGTTTGGTGGTCGGTTTGAACGACTAGATGATGACCTAGGGCGTTTATGAGACATGGTTCAAGAAATCAGAATAGGATAGATACTGCAATTTTAAAAACATATATATGCAACAATATCAATCCCAAAACTCAATATGAGTCCTCAATATTTCAAGGTTCTCTAAAATAATCCTAATGGACAATTTTGAAAACTATATTTGAAAACAATGTTTGAAAATCAATATGTAGTTTTCAAAACAACATAATTAAATCAAAAACAACAATTTTAAAATCAAAATATTTTTTTATTTATTTCGAATTTAAAAAAAATTGACAACAATTGTGTGTTTTTGTCGAAATTAGTTTTAGAATCTAGTTTAGAAACATAATATAAGTAATACCCGATATCTAATTCAACCTAGAACTAATTAAAACTAGTCCTAAGTTCAAAATTAATAAAATAGTATTTTTAGAAAAGTTACCTTGAAAATTTGAAGATTGAGTGAGATTTGTTGTTGTTTGCATTGATTTGATGAATGTAGTAGGATTAGGAGTTGAAAAACAAGTGGTTTTCGACTTGTATTTGTTGATTTGAGAAAAATGGAGATTAGGGTTGAGAGAAGAGATGAACGGTGGGCTTGAGTGTTTTTAAGGGTTTTGATAAAATGAGGAAATTTTAGGGATTTAAGCCTAAACCCGACAGGGGTATCGATACCCATCGAGGGGTATCGATACACATTCAAAGAGGGTATCGATACACGTTGAAGGGATATCGATACCTAGCAAGGGGGTATCGATACCAGTTTTAGGGGTATCGATACACTATGCACAAAAAAGTCAAAAATATGTATTTAAACACTCAAAATGCTAAATTAATAAGCTCTAGTGGTATTAGAAACTCATATTACGAAAATTAACTTTGTTCAATTAATCAAATATATCCTTAAATTTTATTTGAACATATTATTAATTATCTCTAAGGATCAAAAACTCTCCCTAACTATTAGCATAGAATGCACTCAAAAATGTTATTTTTAAAAGCATTTTTCATCTTTTAATTAAAAGTGCTAAAATCATTTTAAACACTAAGTGAAAATAGGTCAGTTAAATCTAATTCTCTCCTAAGTGTCCAAAATCTTTCTTTATCTAAAGGTTTTGTAAAAATATCCGCTAATTGATGTAAAGTATCAACATATTCTAGAACTATATCTCATTTTGTGACATGATTTATAATGAAATGATGTCTAATTTCAATGTGCTTAGTTCTAGAATGTTGGATGGGATTTTTTGTGAGATAAATAGCACTAGTATTGTCACACTTGATTAGTATAGTACCTACTTCAATTCCATAATCTAAAAGTTGTTGTTTCATCCATAAAACTTGTGCACAACAACTACCGGCTGAAATATATTCTGCTTCAGTGGTAGATAATGCAACACAATTTTTTTTCTTTGAAAACCAAGAAATCAACATATTTCCTAGGAATTGACAAGTACCAGAGGTACTTTTCCTATCTATTTTGCATCCTCCATAATCCGTATCAGAGAAAGCATGCAAGCTAAAGCTAGAGTCTTTAGGATACCAAAGTCCTAAACTAAGGGTGTCCTTAAGGTATCTAAAGATTCTCTTAACGGCTAGTAAATGTGATTCCTTAGGGCATGATTCAAATCTAGCACATAAAAAAACACTAAACATAATGGTCAGTCTACTTACGGTTAGATAAAGTAAAGAACCAATCATTGACCTATATAATTTAACATCCACACATTTACCTCCTTCATCTTTGTCAAGCTTTGTATATGAGCTCATTGAAGTGGCTTGGGGTTTTCCATTTTCTAGTCCAAACTTTCTGAGCATATCTTTGACGTATTTTGCTTGATTGATGAATATGTCATCTTTTCTTTGCTTGATTTGGAGTACCAAGAAAAATGAGAGCTCTCCCATCATGCTCATCTCAAATTCACTCTGCATTAAGAGAAGATCGAGTTGTTACCCCTTTGGATGGATCACCTATTATCTTACCATCCTTGACATAGTTGTATTCTCTTGGGTAAGAGACATCCCTTTCTTCAATGGTTGGATTCTCGAGAACATTGTGGGATTCCTCATCTTTCGTTTCTTCCTTTGATGATGGTTCTCGAATGTCATGTATAACGTCATTTGCTTTTACAATACCTACGTCATCATCAACACAAGAATCCTTCCTCGGAAGGGGATTTTCATCGAAAACAACATGTATAGACTTTTCTACCACTAAAGTTGTTTTATTAAATACTAAATAAGCTTTAGAATTTAAGGAATGACCCAGAAAAATTCCTTCATCACTTTTAGCATCAAATTTGCCAAGATTTTCTTTATCATTGTTTAAAACAAAACATTTACATCCAAAAGGATGAAAATAACTAATGTTAGGATTTTTATTTTTGAAAAGTCCATATGGAGTTTTCTTTAAAATTGGCCTAATCATTACTCGGTTTATAACATAACAAATAGTATTTGAGGCTTCCGCCCAAAAATATTTTGGCAAATTGTTTTCACAAAGCATGGTTCTTACCATTTCTTCTAAGGTTTGATTTTTCCTCTCAACAACTCCATTTTGTTGAGGAGTTCTAGGTGCTGAAAAAATATGGCTAATACCATTAGAATTACAAAAATCAATAAATCCAAGATTTTTAAATTCAGTACCATGATCACTCCTAACACTAGTTATGGAGTAACCTTTTTCGTTTTGGATTACTTTTGAAAATGTGATGAATTTTTCTAATGCTTCATCTTTAGTACTTAAAAATAGAACCCAAGTATTTCTAGAATAGTCATTTACCAATACAAAGCAATATTGTTTTCCACACTAGCTAACAGTTCTAATTGGCCCAAAAAGATCTATATGGATTAATTGTAATACTCTAGTAGTTGATACATCATTAATGGATTTAAAGGAAGCTCTTCTATATTTTCCTTTAGCACATGTATCACATATTTTATCATTATCAAATTTTAGCTTTGGCAACCCTCTTACTAAATCTCCTTGAATTAGTCTTTGTAAAATACTCATGCTAGTATGTCATAATCTCATATGCCATAACCAACTATCATGTTCATCCTTAGCAACTAGGAATAAATTAGTCATATTCATTGTATCTAAATACACCATATATATGTTTCCTATTCTATGACCAACAAGCATAATCCGATTAGTTGCAATGTCAATAACTTTACAACCATTTGTTTCAAATAAGACATTGTATCCTTTATCGCATAATTGACTAATACTCAATAGATTATGCTTCAACCCATTCATATATAAAAAAAATTTAATTTGTATGGAATAGGTATTACCTATAGTACCAATACCTTCAATGTGACCTTTTGAATTATCACCAAAAGTCACCTCTTCTCCATTTTTTTCGTTAAGCTCTATGAACCGGCTCTTGTCTTCGGTCATATGTCTTGAGCATCCACTATCAAGGTACCATGAGTTTGAACTTGTTTATCGTACCTTGTATCAATGCTCCTTTCCCTACAAACATAGATTGATTTTTTATTTTTTGGTACCCAACTTCTTTTGGGTTCATATTCATTAGTTTCTAAAATTCTAGTCCCCTTGGGTATCCATTTGTGTAGGATATCCTTATCTTTAGTAGTAATGAGTTCTTTAGGAACCCATATACTTCTAATAATTTTTTCCATTTGAGGTTCTTTGGGGACCTCTATGATTGTAGCTTCTAAAACTTTTTCAAACAAAGTTGGATTTTGAATTCTCTCCTTTTTCAAAATGTTTTGTTTCAACTTTATTAAAACAAGCTTTAAGATCATCAATTTTCTTTTGATGATCATCTGTTACTCTTGAAAGTAGGTTATACAAATCAGTATTTTTCTTTTCAAATTCATCCTATTTGATTTGCAATTCTTTGACCTTACTTTCAAGATCAATGTTGGTCTTGGATATGAGATTATTTTCGTTTTTCAATTTTGAAATATCATTTTTGTATTTTAAAAATAATTTCTCATAATCCGAAGCCAACCTAGTATATTTCTCTAACAGCTCATCAAAAGAATAATCATCGAAATTAAATGAGCTAGAGGTTACCTGAGAATCCTCCCCGAAAACCATCAAGCACAAGTTTTCTACTTCTTGTTCCTCTTCGTCGGAAGCTTCATCATCGCTCTATGTAGCCACGTGTGCCTTATGCTTCTTCTTGAATTGACCCTTTTTCTTTAATAATGGGCAATCGTATTTGATATGCCCTGGCTTTTTGCATTTGTAGCAAATAATAGGGTCATTCTCCTTTGATTCAGTTTTGAAGACTTCATTTCTTTTGAATTTTCTTCCTCTATTGGGCTTCATTAGTTTTCTGAATCGTTTGGCAAATAATGACATTTCCTCGTCATCGTCATCTTCATTAGAATCACTCTCATATTTTATGGATTTGAGAGCAACTCCAATGTTCTTCTTCTTCTCCATCTCCTTCTTTGTCTCGTCTCTTTTCTCGAGGTCTTCCTTATCTTGAAGCATCATTTCATGCTTAATGGGAGAACCAATAAGTTCATCGAGGGTTAAAGATTTTAAATTTTTAGCCTCGATAATTGTCGTCTTCTTTGATTGTCAAGCTTTTGGAAGAGAGTAAACTAACTTTCTCATAAACTTCTCGTTTGGAATGATATCTCCATATGATTTGAGACCATTGACAATCACGAAAAATCTATCCTTCATAGCTTTGATGTCTTCATCCGGTTTCATCCTAAAATTTTCATAGCTATGAGTTAGAAGACTAATTTTAGATTCTTTTACCTCGTTTGTGCCTTCATGAGTGACTTGTAGTTTATCCCATATTTCTTTGGCGGATGTACAAGATGAAACTCTCCCGTATTCATCTGGTCCAAGAGCACAAAAAATAACATGGATAGTCTTTGAGTTGAGCTGGAACATTCTTGTCTCTCCTTCACTCCACAATCTTGAATGAGTGGAAGGTATGATGTATCTGTCTTCTATGATATTCCATCCTCTCATGTCACTTGCTTGAATGAAGTACCTCATTATATTCTTCCAATAAGCATAATTAGCTCCATTGAAGAAATGAGGCTTGTAGACGGGCATTGAATCAAGACCAAAGTCGAAGTTTGAAGTAGAGGCCATTTATGACTTGAATATCGATATAACTCTTCCCGAATCGACTCAAGAGGCGATTAAACCTTCAAATGAGTGAGGCTCTGATACCAATTGTTGAGTTAATCGATCGATGAAATAGCCAACAGTGGGTGAATTGGCAATTAAAATTTTGGTGGAAGCTTTTACAGAAAATAGAAAATATTTGCACAGCGATTTAGAGTGGTTTGACTTTCTTAACCAAAGTCTACGTCCATTACCTTAGTTATCCACACTAAGGATTTTCCAACAAATTCACTAATTTGTTCTTTCTTTTGAGGACAAAGAGTAGCCTTACAACTCCCTCAAGAATTATACCCCAAATTCTTGAGAACACTCTCTCTCAAATAGAAGAATACAAATTTCGCAAACTTACAGAAAAACCTCACTAGGCAAGATGTTTGCACAATTCTAGAACAAAGAAAGAACACTCAAAAAGGAATACAATTGAGTACAAGTAGTGTTCTTGAAAGTAAAAATGAATATTGAATGAAAATTGGCTTGAATTGCTCAAACTTAATGTTTAAGGCTTTCTCTTTGTTTCTCTTTCAATTCTTTTTGATTAATGGCTTTATAACTTGTTTAAATACACCTTGGATTGATTCTAGCCGTTGGGAATCATTTGGGTATTTTAGAGTCGTTGTAGTGTGAAAACACTCTTGAAAAAGGCTGTTGGGAGCGTGGGGTATCAGTACCCCTTCAATGGGTATCGGTACCTGCAATGTAAAATTCAAATATTTCGACCGTTAAATGTCTAGGGATATCGGTACCTCTAGGGGGTATCGGTACCCATTAGGCATTCTATTTTTCTCGGAGCCAAAATTGGCATAGGGGTATCGGTACCCTATGAGGGGTATCAGTACCCATTTGGCATTCTGTTTTTCTCATAGTCAAAATTAGCATAGGGGTGTCGGTACACCCTATGAGGGGTATCGGTACCTCCTTATTTAAAATTTATTTTTGGCTCGATTAAGGTTCGAAATACTTTGTAAAAATTGTTTCAAAAACACTTGAAGTATGAAACATAATTTTACACTAAGTAAGGATTGAAATTGACATTTGAAAGCTTGAAGTAATATTTTTTATATTTGAATAATTTAATCAAATATTATTTTTCAAATCGAATATAAAATCTTAAAAATTAATAATACTTAATTTGTTATATCGAAACATCAAAATGTTTTCAATAATTTTTACGTATAGGTACCAAATATGCAACCCACGAAATTAATAATAAGTTTATGAACGACCGTATCGGCACTAAGTGTGCAACCTAAGAAATTCATAATAAGTTTATGAACGATCGTATCGGCACTAAGTGTGCAACCCACGGAATTTATAATAATTTTATGAACGACCGTATCGGCACTAAGTGTGCAACTCACAGAATTTATAATAATTTTATGAACGACCGAATCGAAACTAAGTGTGCAACCCAGGGAATTCATAATAAGGTTTACGAATGATTATCGGCACTACGTGTGCATACCATGAAACTTATAATGAGTTGCAATGATTAATTTTTATTTCGATAACTATGACATACTTATGTATTTATTTCACCTCATTATTAGTATTGCCTCACTAAGTAAATACTTAGCGTGTGTTGATTTCACGCGTAGGTCTTAGCAAGCGGAGTAATGAGTGTGACTGACATCGCAAATCAATGGTCGCCTCATCAGTAACTGTATGACAACTATGTCTAGTTTTGATATTATTAGCTGGCATGTAATAGAATTATTATAATGCTCTAAAAAGTATTTGACTTATGATAATGTAAAAAGATAAAATGTTGAACTTTAAGATTTGTTTACATACTAAAGGTTAATGAATGTTTTATTATTAAATTAACATGTTTTATGATTAGAAACAAAAATTTATTGATTTTCTTTTAAAAGCGGAAAGTTTTAAAAGATATGTGGCATTTGTGACTCGTGTACGGAAACATATACGGAAACTGGTTTTTACAGGCTTGCTGGGTCATTCTAGCCTACCCGGTTGGGCTCCTTGCTGAACTCTTTGGACTTCTGGACTTTTTATTGGACCCTAAAAATAAAATAAATAAATTAATGATAAATAATAATAATACTATATAATAATAACACATATATTATATAATATATAATATAATATATATACTATATAATATAAATATAATATAATACTAAATAATATAATATATATATACACTATATATATATTATATAATATATAATATATATACTATATAATATAATATTAATATATATATACACTATATAATATAATCTATAACATGTATATAATATAATATATTATCGTATATATATATAATATATACTATATAATAAAAATAAAAAGGTAAGACGAAAATGAGTTTCTATAATTTTTATTACAATAAAATATACTAATCTTAATAATTTTATCAAAAAATTATAAAAATGATATTTTAATAATAAATAAATAAATTACCACGTTCACCGGGATCCGCCGGAGTCTGTTCTGGACCTCTTGCAGCAGGATCGTCGAGTTTTGCAATCCACTGTTAGTGGAGTTTAGATGATAGTTTCTCCTTTGTAATTAAAAAAAAATCTAATATTTTAAAGCTAATAATATTAATTTTTTATAATAAATAATATTAATTATTGTATTTAATATTTGTAATAAATAATTTTAAAAAAAATCATCAATTAGTGAAAAATAGTTTAACACAACCTCTTTTTAAATATCATAAAATATTTTAAAAAAATATAATTTATATAATGAAAAATATTTTTTAAAATATTTTTTCAATCAAACAAACCAAACAAATAAATAAAAATATACTAGTATTTTCTCTGTGCTAACCGAGAAAAAAATTTCTAACACCGATTGCTTTTCTTTTATCTTTGATTGATAGTTGGTCACATTATTATTGGTGTTGATAATCATTTCCATATCTCTTATTTTTCTTTATCTTTTCATTTTACATTCTTTATATTTTCTTTATTTCTAATAATTATATTTTTATAATATGTTATTTAAATTTTTGACACATTTTTTTATCTTCTTTATTGGTTGTTTAGTTGTTTATTTCTTTTATTTTTCTTAAAGTTGAATTTAATATCGTCATGATTGATTAATATGTCACTTATTTGTTATTCTAGTGATCTTTCTTGGTTTAGACCATCAAATTGGATATGAATATGTGATTTACGTTCGTAGGTAGTTTTCTCACAATACTTGACTATAATTTATATCTGATAATGATCTTTCAATAGTTTGATCTCTTATTGTGTTTCGTTTTCGAATATAATCAAATATGTTCGTACTTATTTTTGTTTGAATTTTTTAGATAATTTTTTATTTTTCTTGTATGATCATTCTATGATCTCAAGTGACAATTATAGGAGAAAATCCTAATTATATGTTTAATTTATTATTGTTGTTGTTATAAAATTTTATTGTAGTTTTAATTTTTTTAGTCAAATTAACTATCTATGTTTCTAAAAAAATGTACTGACGAACCAAAGAGGTGTTATTTTCTTATAGAATAGGGTAAACTACATAAATGGTCGATTTTATTTGATTTTTATAAATTTATGTTCATTAGTTTCAAAAAATATAATATATGATCGCTTTTTTTCGTTTTAATTAAGATGTAATCTCTAAGACATGAATTTCTGTTAGTTTAATGATGTGGCGCATTAATAAAAGGGTTTAGTTTTTATTTGAACCCTTAAAATTTAGATAAATTAAGTTTAGATAAATTACTAATCATAAATCTTTTTCTAAATCCATTATAATTTAGAGATCAAATATCAATTTACCCCTTTCTCCATATGTTTTCTTCCCTAAACCAATATTCTCCGCCTTCCATTGCTTCATCTTCCCCAAACGAAAGTGATAAAATATCAAAATGCTGTTGAGTTTCTTGATTGTAAAACGTAATGGAGGAGAGGAAATTGAATTATGCACCGCTTGATCTTTGTTCCTTACTTTGTCTCCCGATTTCTTTGCTTTCACCATTCTTTTCAAAATCCCATCCATCACTAATATTTGATTATCGACTTCATCCTCCGATTTTGATATTCTCTCCATTTAGGGTTCTTGAATTCTAATCTGAATTCGTTATCATTTGATCGATAAAACCCTGAGTTCGTCCCTACCTCAATTCATATCAAAACAAAAAAATACCCGATTCTTGAATTTCTAAAAGAAAGAAGATCCACGCTTCAAAAATCCCGCTTACCCTTTTTCTAAAAACCCTCCTTGGTTTTAATCCCCAGAAGAATTGTGAAAATTCATTGATTACCCCTTTCGTGTTCAATCAAAATTATAATATCCAGATCAGCAAGATCGCAAATTAATCTTTCCACACGCGTTGGGCACAAGGAATTGATTTGATATTTTTGTTTTGAAATACAAAAACAGGCTTCGTTATGGATGAAGCAAAGAAAATGAACGGCAAGTGAGGAACAAGAAAAGGGTAAATTAGAACTTTGATCCTAAACTACTTTGAATTTATAAAAGGTCTCTAATTAATATTTTACCTAAATTTCAGGGGTTAAAATAAAATTAAACCCTTGTACTAACGTGTCACGTCATCAAAATAACAGAAGTTAACGTAAGTTAATGTCTCAGTTATCACATCATAATTAAAATGAAACAAAAAAGAATATATATTATGTTTTTTGAATCCAATGACCATAAATTTATAAAACTCAAACGAAATTGACTGTTTGTGTAGTTTACCCGTAGAATAATCTTACTAACTAATAAGATGGGTCACTTTAATCCTAATTAATATTAAGTTTAAATTTGACCTGGACAATCTCTTTATCTTTCTTATAAAAAAAATAGGGTAAATTACACTATCCCCACTCTACTTTATTATCTCTCCTATTTTACTCACTGAACTTTCAGTTTTTCTAATCTGCTCACTGAATTTTACAAATTGAATCATTTTGCTCACTTCCCTGTTTTCTCTCTAACTACTGATTTTTTATTATTTAATATAAAATAATTAAAAATAAAATAAAAATAGAATGTGGTCGGATGCCACCACCTGCCACTGTTGACTGCCGTAGAAGACAGTCGTTTGGTCCAAAAATATGATGGGTCGCTTCGCCTTGACGTCGTGAGTTCATAACCAACCTTCATTTTGTCGAAAGTTGCTTCGAAGTACATGAATTTGAGATTGAAAGTGAGGACATTGAAACGTTTCAGTCCAAATTCACGGGTTTGAGACATTTTCCGGTGAAACAACCATCAGATCTAGACTCATGGAGTCGAAACGAACCGACCCATCCTATTTTGGGACCGAACAACAATCATCTATGGTGGTCAACGGTGGCCGAAATGAAAATGATGTGGTGGCCGATGGAGAGAAAATGGAGAATAGAAGGAAAAAGGGTAAATTACACCATGAGTCATTAAACTTTACTCTATCTCATATTTTACTCACCAAAACAACTTCGTTTTAGAGTATATTTAGGTTTTTCAAAAAGGAGTCATTTTGATTCATGTCTCACGTCATAACGCCGTTAAAAAGTTAATGGTAGGGAGCTAAATGATTCAATCTGTAAAGTTTAGTGAGCAAATTAGAAAAAATAAAAGTTTAGTGAGCGATATAGGAGAGAGAGTAAAGTAGAGTGAGGAACCGTGTAATTTATCCTTAAAAATTATAATATTTTTCTAATGATGTCGTGCAATTGGAAAAGGTTAAAATCTATAACTATTGAATAAATTTGAGTTTCCTCGCAAGTTATTTTATATGAATTTTTTTGTTTCTGATTTAAATTGACTTGGTTTCTGAGTTAATTATAAATTCAATATTTACTTTATTAGTTTTGATTTTAAATAAATTAATTTAAAATAATATTTATTTATAAATTTTTATGCATTCATAATATACACTACCTAAATACAATTATTTAAAATAAATTAAAGTTCTCTATGGAAGTTACAAAGTTGTGAAGATGCTTTCAAAATCTCTTCGTTTATGGCAGCGGTGGTGGCTGTCATTTTTAGTTTTAGATTATCGTATTTACGAAAATAAATTCTCTGTCCTTTTTCTTATAAAGGGTATTAAGGTTATTGGTGTTTTTGGACTCTTGGTGTAAGTTTTTTTATTGATATTCTTCTCGGTCTTTTATTTTTCCCTCCATACACGGTTGATTGTTTTCTCGATGCATGGTTCCTTAGTTCGTTTGTACAAGACGATTCATTAGTAATCGCATATATATATATGCCGGATGTGATTGTTGTTAATGGGAGATCACTTTTGCCGATGGCTATTTGGTTCTTCTTCAGGTTTCTCTCCTCCATGTCTAATGCTCGAAGTTGTTGGTGTTTCAGTTTATGTACGTCGTTGCTTCACTTGTTAATTGTTTTGTTTATCAAGCTATCTCTAAGCGTTCATTATTATATTTTATTTTTTAATCATGACCGTATTTGATTAGTCTGTACTGACAAGACATTTTTTGATACAACTTTTGATTAATAAAATATCTTGATTATTTTTAAAAAAATTAAAATCTCAAAAAAGGAGACATTTTTAACCACTTATTAAATTCATTATTTAATTTAATATTTGTAATAATATTTTTCATTATAATTAATACTGCTACTTAACATTTGTAATTTATTTAAGCCAAAAAATGATAATAATAATTTAAAGAAGATGAATTAGAATACATTATTAAAAGAGAAAATAACTTCAGTGACCGAAAATGCCTTATAATATACGATTTTAACCAACTTTTTTTGGATTTGCGAAAATGACCAACAAATTTGTAACGCGAACTCCAATTTCGCAACACAATTTCTAAATTCGCAGCACAGAAATCAAATTCGCAAAGCGCGTTTAATTTCGCAATTGGAATACTGCTTAGTAAATTCAATATATAGATTAACCATTTCACTTAGATTGCTTAGTAAATTCATTCGGTTGCTGCCAATACTGCTAAACTGTTTAGTCTTTAACCCTATGAAGTTAGTATTTGTCTTTGTTTTGTCTTTTGGTTGAAGTAATGCAATTCATTCAAGTTTCAATTTGCAGAAGAATAGTTTTTGAAACTTAAATTCGCAACACGAAAATCGCAACGTGATTTTAGTTCCACGTTGCGATTTTTGCGTTGCGAATTTAAGTTTCAGAAACTACTCTTCTTCTGCAAATTAAAACTTGAATGAATTGCATCACTTCAACCAAAAAACTATGATAGAATAATGACTTGGGTGAATACCGTGCTAGTTTGAAACATATTTGGCTTTGTTTTAACTGTTTAATATCATGTCTGTTTATAGTGTACAATTTGTAGTTTTTGGTATATCTAACTTGGTATGTTTATTGTTTTTGTTAGAAAATTTTTTCGGCTTCATTGACTCTAAGGAATAAATTAAGCCTAGCCACTACAATAGTGTTGACACTTATACATGTACAAAGAAAATTGTTTGAGGATACTTGCTTCGGGCCATGGCTGAAAGTACAACATCTAGGTGGAGATGCTATGTTGACCCATTTGTTTCTTCAAACCATGACTAATGATCTAACTAAGAGGATACAACGTGGTGATGAATAGATATGGTTTCATTTTCCACCGGCGTATACTTGTTTTGGGCGGGAGGAGTTTTGCTTAATCACTGGATTACGTTTTGGACACGATGAAGTAGGTCGGTACACTAGTCATATCGCCCGCCCATCATGGTTATCTCAGGTTTTTCCTGAGCTGGCAAAGATGAAGCCCATTTTACAAGTCGACGACTTGAAAAGATTACTTCTTAAAGATGGTTTTACTCGGATGGATGACCTTGATGTTATCCGAGTATGCCTTTTATTACTTTTGAATGCCGACTTTTTATGCAAAGAGGCCATACAACCTATTTCTGAGGACCTAATATTATTGGTAGAGGACCTAGATGCATGGAACGTGTTTCCCTGGGGTTCATATCTATGGAAAGCTACCTGTAAAAAGTTGTTGTCTGCCTTTGAGGACCGTTGTAGTTTTTTATCTACATGAGCAGAGCTAGGGGTGTTACGCTGACATATGCAAAATTGACGATAGTATGCATTTCTTTCTTGATCGGTCTTGGTGGGGTGTTTTATTAGGGGTTGAAGATAATGGCTATTTCGAATGGGGGGTAAGTCTTATATTCTTCTTATATTACATTTTCATTTTTTTTAATTTATTAAATTCACTAATATATGTATTTTTTTATCCACAGCATATTGATGCATGGGTGTCACGTCTTCTGATTATAAGGAAATTGAAGAAAATAAAAAAGACGCGATGGACTATTATGCCTTCGTCTTTTCACGTAGCTCACTTGAAGGATTAGAGAAACGCTTTATATGCGTTGGGTAATAGAAAAGCTAAGCTTTATCCTGCGTGGTGGGAGGTCGATAAGGTTAGTATTTATTTTTGAATATTTTAAAGGTGTTCATAAATTTTATTTGATGTGCGCAATTGAATTATTATTTATGATTGCAGGTGTTTGTCCCTGTTATGGAACGTCATCATTGGCTTCTCGTCGAGCTTCAGCTCCCATCCCTGAAGACGATATTATATGACATCATGTTGAATTACATACCATTGTCTAATTTGAAAGATATTATTTGTAAGGGATGGAGTGCTCATTTGGCTAAATACATGGATGTGATTGATTATTGGACTAATTCTGGAAACAAGAAGCCAAAAAAGTTCAAAGTTACAATGATGAGAGATGAGACAGCGCCATAATAAACGGTGTGAGCCAGAGGGGATTGTGGTCTTCTTGTATGCATGTGCTTGGAACGTTTGACGACATGAGGTAAATAGTTTCTACCTCCCACAGATAGAGATAGAGGTGTAGTAGGGTTGTGGTTTCATCATTTTATGGTTAGAGCGATATATTCGAGACATTGTCTACCTGCATCCGCGTGCTGAAAGTGTGCATAAACAACCATTTGTTATTGGTAAGTTTGAGCAAGTGTTGTTAACATATATACTCTTTGTTGATTTGAAAATGTTTGGTTAAGTACCTAGAATTCAATAATTTGTTGTTTGTTGGTTTTAGATGTGTAGAAAGTGTTGTTTGAGCAAATGTTTGGTTTATGCAGGTTAATCCTGAAGTGAGCTGCGTGAAATTTGCTGTCTGGGCTAATTGTATCAATGTTCTGTTGATTTGTTTTTTTAGATGTGTAAATAAGATTTTTTTTTTGCTTGTTTAATTGATTTGTAAAAGTTGATTTGTTGTTTAAGAAAATTTCAATCTGCATTATGTTGAAGGCAAAAAAGACCTGTTGAAGGTCCACTTTCGCAATGCGAAAGTCAAATTCGCAACGCGAAAGTCAAATTCGAGTTACGATTGTTGCGAAAGTCAAATTCTCGTTGCGATTTTCATGTTGCGAATTTTACTTTCGCGTTTCGAATTTGACTTTCACAATAATCGCAACGCGAATTTGACTTTTGCAATAATCGCAATAAAAAATCGCAACGTGAATTTGACTTTCGCGTTGTTAATTCAAGGAAAAAACCTTAAAAAAGATAACATACAACAATCTGATAAGTGATAACAACTGAACAGATCATAGCAATGTTCAAACTCAAGTTACTAATGCATGTCTAACTGAAAATGTATGCATTCACACATAAAATACACATAATACAACGTTTACATTTAAAAATCACCTAAGTTAATAAGTCCCAAAAGGTGAAGTCGGTTGTGATTGAGATTTTGATTGCGATTTTGATTTCCTTTTGCTTGGCACCATATGATCTTTGGATTTTGATGAGGATCCATATTTTGGTAGAGGAAAAGATTATTGTGATGGAACTGGTGATCCACAGGTCAACCTTGTATGACTACTTTCCTTGCACCGACTACATGTCGATATCCTCTTATCTTCACCCTTAGACGGTATATGATCATGATTTTTTTGGTTGGCCAGGTAGCCTGCTCTCTATGGCTGGTGGAAAAACTATTTGTAAGTCATCTGGTATGTCCCACTCAGAAGGATGTGGAATAGGGTAGACAATCTCGGCATAAGTCTGTCGATATACTTCTGTAGTGTAGCAATCCATAGCGTATGCGCTTGAATCATCTTGGTTTAGATGAAGAGAAACTTTTATAACATGGCCACACGGATAACCAGATGTTTGCCATTTCATACAACTACACGTCATTGTATTTAGATCGACAAGACCATTTAAGTTATTATCCAATACTTCAAACAAAGTGTTTGAACATGGTTCAACTCTCCATGACGTTGACTTCACAACACGTTTCGTTATCTTTTTTTCAGTCCATGGTATAACACGACGTTCCAATGTTCCTGTAAATTTAAATAAAAAATACTTAGTAAAATATATAAATATGATAAGTTACGAATTTAAAGAAATAATAAATGCATGGTTTCTTTTCTTGTAGTACCACTGTTGAATAGAGGCTCGAAAAAACTCCATTAACATAGTAATGGGTAATTTTTGGGAATGACGACTTAGAGCGTTGATTGATTCTGCACTATTAGACATCATGAAACCATATATTACTCCAAGTTGATGTACTCTTGACCATATTTCAAACCTGACATCTTCTAGTGTTTGAGCACATTGAGGCAAAACACGTCTTAAACAATTTATATGCTTATTAAAATCCTCTTCCCGATAAGCTTTTACAGCCTTTCAGTATGTCCATTTGTGATTTTTTATACCAGCAGACCTTTATTTTAAATTTTTGTACAAATGAACACCACAAAGTCCATAAAAAAATCTGGGAAACACGTTCTAATAGCGTTGTCAATTGAGTTTGCCCTATCTGATATGATTGTCAGATTGCTAATAAGACCTATACAATCCCTAAGATGCCCCATAAACCATGTCCATGAATCAGAGAGGTTTCAGATTTGCCAACCCCGTAAGCTATTGGTAGTATCCCATTGTTAGAATTCATGGCTACTGTTAATAAGTTTACTCCAAGGTATCGACCTTTCAAATGTGCTCCGTCAACTATAATAACTGGGCACATGCAAGTAATAAACGAACGAATCTACAAAATATTATACACAAGAAATATAATCATTTAAATGTGAAATGCATGTAACTAACAAAAATGAGTCAACAAAATTATATTGATTTACTAACCGCATAACTAATGGTGATAAACAACAACTCAAAGCGTGCATCTCTATCTGTTTTGATATGAGTTACCGACCCAGGATTTTTTAGCTTTAAATTGTGACAATAAGCCGATAGTTGGGCAAACGATGCTTCTGGAGACCCCCTCAACAATTCCAAGGCATAACATTTGGCTATCCAAGCTTGAGAATATGAGATACTAATATTGAACCGAGCATTCATGTCAGTCATAATTTCATGTCCCCGATATACCCTGCCATTCAAAAACATTAACTCAGCCAGAAAACCACCCAATACCTTTTTGTTTTCTTGTCTATGGTGAGGAAAAACTTTGGTTTTTGAACATGTATGTTTATCAATAAAAGTCCTAACTTGAAACATTTCGCAATCTTTTATCCTCTTTGCAATCATACGCCATGTACAGTTTTTGTCAATCATACACTTTGTTTCGAAATGATCTTTACTTGATTTGTTAACTTTTATTTGATAGTCATCTTCCACACATTTCGTATACAAAGCTATCTTCAAGTCTTCCTTTGTATCAAAACAATCATCTTTCTTGATACAAATAACTTTTGTGTAACAATCAACTGTTATCTTTACCAACTCTTCTTCCGGTATCTCAAGTAATTCTGGCATATTCCAGTTATTCTCTCGTGGCATTTTCTTCTTTTTCTTTTCTTCGAGGACTTCTTCTTCTTCTTCTTCTTCAGGGTTATATGAATTATAGAATGGATGTTCAACATGTTCATTCACAGTCGTAACTTCCTCCTCATTATTATTAACAACATCTTCCTCGGCAGCGGCTGCTTCATCATCAAAATTCGGGTATTGACCAATATCAAAATCATTACACACATGGTCTGTTTATTCTTCTGAAACATCATCAAAATCCGAGTATTGACCAAGATCAAAGTCCATGTATTGACCAAGATCAAATTTCGAATACTGACTAGTACTCACAATTTTTTCTGTTGGCTCATAATCGTCTAACTGCTCAATACGAAAACCGAAATTTTGTGCTGAAAGTTTATTGGGATTTGGATTAGGAAAAAGTTGTGGGTTTTGAGAATGTGTTTGGTATTGGAAATGTGGTGAAACAAAATTTTCTTGGTGATGAAATTGTGGTGGAACCATTAAATTTTGAGATTGATAACAACGTTGTACGTTGTGAGCACCATAAACTGAGGTTGAAGAACTTAGTTGATTACTACCCACTACTGACCCAACTTCACTACTTCTAGGTTCAACAACATACAATGTAACATCATCTTCTTGCGAAACACTAATGTAAGCAATGAATCGTTCAACATCTTTATTGTCGGTTAACAAATAAACTTTACCTTTTCTCTGATAAGATAACCTAAATCCACTTAGAGACTCTAAATTCAATTTCTTTGCAACACGTAACATTAGAGTTTCATAAGTTAAATTTTTTAATGACAATTTTAGTTGAAGATTCATAGGTAAAGACATCTATTGTAAAACACCATGAACATTCTCCCATGACCCTCCAAAATACAAATCTATCCAAACATGATCAACATTAGATGATTTCATTCTACAAATTGTAAATTAAGTTACTAAACAAACAAGCTATAAACTACATATCATCACTAACTTAGAGAAAAACATACCTTTATTAAGTTGATAGTTGATAATTTGCGAGAGAAATCATTGAAAAATTATATAGAAATAAAATTATGTAAAACAAATAGAGATGGGGAAGGATGTCGTTGGATATAGGAACGAATGTCGTCGGAGAGAGTGATAGATGAAGATGGATTGAGTTGCAATTTAGGGATTTAGATTATGAGTTGTTGTTGCTGCGTAGTTATATACCCAAAATATTTGTGTTGCGAAAATAAAACCTGTTACGAAATTAAAATTCGTGTTGTGAATTCGAAAATCGAGTTGCGAATTCAGAAAATCAAGTTGCGAATTTGAAATTCAGTATTACGAATTTAGAAATTGCGTTGCGAATTTGGAAACTGTGTTGTGAAATTAGAGTTCATTTTGCAAATTTATTGATCATTTTCGTAAATCTAAAAAAATTTGATTAAAATCGTATATTGTAAAACATGTTCAATTACTAAAGTTTTTTTCTCATATTAAAATTGTTGCGTTCAAGAAACGCATCATATATCTCCAATCATATGCAAAGAAATCCATCATCACTGAATATCAACGGCTCCAACCCCAAACCTTGGATCACCAGGCTCACTGGATAGCAACGAATCAAATCTGGGAAACCCTTTTAACATCAAGATGTTCCTGTATAAAAAAAACCATTCTCATTTCTCCCCGTAGTTATTCTATTTCAACAAAAGGCAGAGTGAAATTTTGAAACCCGAATATGTCGGATGAAGAGCACCATTTTGAATCTAAGGCCGACGCTGGCGCTTCCAAAACCTTCCCTCAGCAGGCTGGCACCATCCGTAAGAACGGATACATCGTCATAAAAAATCGTCCCTGCAAGGTACTATTTTCAATATCTATATTTATTTAATTCTGTTCTTCTTGAAATTTACGGTTTAGATTTATTTATGAATTCTAGTTGAAGTTTTGATGGTTCCGGTTTTTTCTTAGATAACAAAAGCTTTAATGTTTGGAAAATTGAGATCTGATATGTATATATATTAGTATTTCTTTTCTGGAATTAATTGCAAGTATTTGTTGAGCTTTTTAAAGTTTTAGTAATTGGATATGTTTTTTTTACTTCCGAGGTAGCAAAATCAAAGTGAAAAGAAGATAACAAAAAGAACAAGTAAATTAGAGTATATAATATTAAGAAATTAATAGTTTCTATTGAATATTCTAATTATGGTCAATCTTGTTGGAGTGATAAAAGTTATTGGCATGTGATCAGTTAGTTTTTAATGGTTGACTGTTGATTTGCACCCTATGGTTGCTATATAAATTTGGGTTTATGATGATTTACAATTTTAGCTAACTTGATTGTTCTTTTACTGTGGACGTGTGCCAGGTTGTTGAAGTTTCCACCTCCAAGACAGGGAAACACGGTCATGCTAAGTGTCACTTTGTCGGAATCGACATCTTCACTGGCAAGAAGCTGGAAGATATCGTTCCCTCTTCACACAACTGTGATGTATGGAATATGAAATTGATAAATCTTTATAGTTTTTTTCTGATATCTTGGTTGTGTGATTGCTTCGGTGTTGTCGAATGTTTTTGTTCCTGTTTCTACAGGTTCCACATGTCAATCGTACTGACTACCAGTTGATCGACATTTCTGAGGATGGATTCGTAAGTTGTTTTGCTTTGCTTCTGGTTGATGTTGGTTTGTGTGCATGTGGGTTCTTAATTAGTTACACTACTTTGTTTTAGGTGAGTTTGCTGACTGATAGTGGAGACACGAAGGATGATCTGAGGCTCCCAACCGATGAGAGCTTGTTGAAACAGGTCAATTAACTGCCTTTTTTCCTGTTGTGTTTTTGGCAAATGACTTTCTATTGAGATGTGCATTTTGTTGTCTAATTTACTGATATTTGGGTTCCAAGTTCGAATACTTTGTATCATACCGTGCTGGTGCAGTCCCTTTGGCCACATTGCTCTTGTGTCAAGGGGATCCACTGGCATCACAAGTTGGTCCCTTTTTCTTTAAAGAAGAAAGCAAGTAAAACTTATGCCTGAGAGGGTTTCATGTTTCGTTTTTGTTTTGCATTTTTGTCCTCTCGATGTGAGCATCCTGACTGAGGAATATAGTTGGTGTAATATGTTTAAACGTACTTCATTTGCATTTCTCATTCTTGATTTGCTGAAGCTGAGATTGGATTTCTATATACCATGATGATAGTTATATATTGGCAAAATGCAGATCAAGGATGGGTTTGCAGAGGGGAAAGACCTGGTGGTGTCGGTTATGTCGGCAATGGGTGAGGAGCAGATCTGTGCTCTCAAGGACATTGGTCCGAAATAGTCAGAGATCGATTCTCAGTATGTTATTGCAATCTTAAATGGGATTATTTTTATAAGAGCTTGAATTGCTTTGCATTTTCAAGACATGGGTAAGTATAACTATAATACTGTCTTTTGTTTGGATACTAATAGAAGGAAAAAAAAAAACATCAATACTTGTTTGCTGTTGTACTTAGATGGCTGCTGGGGCTCTATCAAATGTACCTTCCTACCATGCATTCTACCTAAATGCACTGTGACAATGGAACCAAATAAGTCTTTTGGCATCATAATTCTTATATTCATGTCGTGTTCGAGTTATTTAATATATTATTCGTGCCGAATACGAGATTGTTTGCAATTGAGGTGTTTAGTCGTCATTTGAATGCGTTGGGGTGGAAAAGCCTCCTTTAGCAGTGCGGTGAGAAAAGGGAGAAAATGACTAATGGGTGGGTGAGTAAAACTCGACTAGAGGAACGGGATATTTTGATTTGACTTTACTCGAAAAAAACTCGACTTGAATCGAGTTCGAGTTGTAATTTTATAAACTCGACTAAACTCGAAAAATTTTTTAAGTTTAAATCAAGTTGTAAAATATAAATTAATAACTAGAAAATTTTAGTAATTAACATATTGGTTTTTAAGTTTGAGTTGAATGTCTCGGCTTTGCATCATACATATATATATATATATATATATATATGAACTATAACGAAAAAATATATATGCATTGTATATGATTATAAAAATTTGTTTAAATTAAAATTAAATAATATTATAATATTATAAATATTTATAATTATTAAATAGAAATTCAAATAGTTCAACTTGATTCAAATAAATTTGATTTAAAAAAATTTCAAGTCCAATTCGAGTTATAAAATAGGATTATTCAAGAGAGCTTGAAATTTTTTAAATTGGCTTAATTCTATTGAACGCTCGTTCCTATTAATTGGTCATTATGTTTACATGAACATAAATACGGGTGAGTAAAATTCGTAAAGACTCATAAAAATTAATTTTTTTTAGCTTGACTTGATTTAAAATCTGTAATTTGATTCGAAAAAAATTTAAATAATGTATGAATTATGAAATAAGATTTAAATAATTTAAAACTTTTATTAATTAGTAGATTGATTTTTAAGTTTGAGTTTATATATATATGATTTTAAAAAGGTAAATTACACCGTTCCTCATTGAATTATACTCTCTTTTTTTTTTCCTCACCCAACTTACAATTTTTCTATTTTGCTCACTAAACTCTACATATTGAATCATTTTGCTCACTCTATCATTAACTATTTAACGGCGTTATGACGTGCCACAATCATCAAAACGACGTCATTTTGAAAAACTCAAATATACACCAAAACGACATCGTTTCAACCCCTATATTAAAAGTTCGATGAGTGGAATAGGAGATGGAGTAAAGTTCATTAAGGAATTGTGTAATTTATCCTTTTTCTTTTCTTCTTCATTTTCTCTCCGTCGCTCACTATGTCATTTTCATTCTAGCCACTGTCCACCATCGTTAACGGTGGCTCTTCAGTCTCAAATTTCATGGGTTGGTTCATCTTGACCCCCCTCAGTCTGAATATGTTGGCTGTTTTGACCAAAAATGTCTCAAAACTCGTGAATCTCGACTGAAACGTTTCAACCTCATCACTTTCAATCTCAAATTCGTGGACTTTGGAGCAACTTCCAAGAAAATGGAGGTCGAATTTCAAATCATGATGTCGAGGCAAAGCGACCCATGAAATTTGGGACCAAACGGTCACTATCTACGGCGGTCGACGGTGGCATCCGACCACCGTTTGGTTTTTTTTGTTTTTTCAATTATTTTATATTAAAAATAATAAAAATGCCACTTCATCCAGCTGCTAGAGAGAAAACGAGGAAGTGATTAAAATGATTCAATATGTAAGTTTAGTGAGCAAAATAGAAAAATTGAAAGTTGGATTAGAAAAATAAGAAAGAGTATTGTTCGATAAGGTACGGTGTAATTTACCCTTATAAAAAATCATTTACATTGAAATCAATTAAAATGTAAATTATGATTTGAATTTAAACATAAATTTAAATGATTTACTCGATTCAAAATTAATAAATTAAGTATACATTAAGGAATAACATTTTAAAATTAAATTTAATTTTAAAATTAAATTTAAATTCATATTGTCGACACTAATTTTCGCCCATACATTATATGTATATATACACTATGATTATCTTATTTAAACTAATACATATTTTTTACAGGCCCAAATACACCCATCACCCATTACAAGCTCAGATGACAAAAGCAAACCCAGACCCGAACCGGCCCAGATCAGTTAGGGTTCTCAAACCCTAATATGCTACTTCGTTGTTTCAGTGCCGCAAAGAGGAGTTCCGATCCAGCCGCCTCCAACAACCCGAGTTTCCTGACGTTTCCTCGGCATCAAGTCAAGCAACACAACAAACAGTCTTTTAGTTCGAATACAACTCTAGGAAAATCAAAACTAAAAATAGTAAACTCTAGACTATAAATAAGCATGTAAATCGAACACAATGGACGCAAAATTATCAAGCAAACACGAGAAGCATACGAAACGATATGTAAAAACCTTTAAGAAATAAAGAAGGCATTTTTTTCTTACCTCATGCGTATAATGGCCGTTGCATGTATCTTCATTTTTTTCTTTTATTTTGCTTCGAAAAACCGATGAACTAGGGGAGGGTTCGAGAGTTTCAAACTCAAATCTAGCCCTCCCCGAGGCTAGTTTTTAAAAAGGTTCGGATTTTCAAGATGGGGAGGGGAAGAGCTTTCAAAAAAAATGTAATTTTTTTTTCTACCACCGCAGATGAACGACGGCTGGTGAGTCAGTGGTTGGCCGGAAACTGGGTATTGGTGGTGGTGTTCTTCATTCCTCTAAGAACATGAAGAACACCCAGAGGATTTTTTTGGGTCAACTTTTGATCTTTTGAGGAGGGAATTATGAAAATCTGTTTATGGTTTTTGACTTTTATAGTCGACCTGCTAACCGGGTTTTTGACCCGCGTGTTGACCCGATCCACTCTTAGGATCCGCACGTTTTCAATATAAAAAGGGAAAATTCTATTTTTGGTCCCCCATTGTTTTTAGAAGTCCATTTTGGCCATAAATTGAATTTATATCCCGATTTTGCTTTGAAATTTAACACCCAACTTGGTTTTCTTTCAATTTGGCCCCTTCACGTTTTAATTTCTTTCTTTTATTCTTGTTTTTATTTATTATATATATATATATATATATTATTTTTTCTATTCTATTCTTTTTTTATATATATTTTTATTTTCTTTATCTATATTGTATTTATCTTATTTATCTTTATTTTATTTTTATTTTTTTTATTTTTTTAATTTTTTATGTTCTTTATCTTTATTTTCTTTATTTTTTTCTTTATTTTTTTCATTATTTATTTTCTTTATCTTTTCTTTATTTTTTATTTTCTTTATATTTTTTTATTTCTTTATTTATTTTTATTTTATTATTGTTTTTATTTATTTATTAATTATATATATTTATTTATTTTCTTTATTTTTATCATTATTTTTTTCTTTTATTTTCTGTATCTTGTTTATTTTATTTACTTTTTTATCTTTACATTATCTTTATTTATTTTTCTTTATATTTATTTTATTTTCTTTATCTCATTTTCTTTATTTAATTTGTTTTTTTATTTTTTTATTTTCGTTACTTTTTTTTCCTTTTTTCTATCTAGCACGTTTCTTGACTTCTTAAGGGTATACTTTTAAATCCGCAAGAGGTAAGCAATTTGGATAATATTTTACCTTTTAATCTAACTGGAAATTAATTAGTACCGAAAGGACAATTCAAAGGTGTTAATCCTTCCTTGATTGTAACCGACTCCTGAATCTGACATATCTTTAGTAAGACGCATATCAGGTAAGATGGTGTCCGATCAACCTAAGTAATGTTTTAAAAATGATCGATGGTGACTGTAACGTGTTCTATTTAAGTAGAAGCCCAATTCCGGGCCCACCCGAAAGACGGTCACGGCAACTTGGCGACTTTGCTGGGGACTGGTAAATGAGTCAGGCTAAGGTTAATTTTCAGTTGTCTTTTTAATGAAAATGGTAAGTTTAAATTTTAACGTTACTTTTCGATCCTTATTGCTTAGTTTTGATTTTTTTTTCAATAAAATAGTTGTATTGACGATTTCTTTCAGTGGTTTCAGCTTATCAAACTTGTTTTTCCATTTAAGGCTCTATACCTGAGCTCTGAACCCTGTTTAAGTGGGGGTAAAAGTGACGTCTTCGCGAGAATTTATTCTCCGTGCGGTCCTAGCAAGTAGCCTTTGGGATTCATATACCTTATGTCTTCGTGAGAATTTATTCTCCGTGCGGGCATAAGGGAATGTATCATCTCGAGTTTAACTTAGTCCACATGAGCTTGTAATGAGTTTAGGACTAAGGGTCTGGCCCAAGGGGGCACCGACAAGGAGAACTCGGGTACTTTCTTTAGAACCTAAACCGGGAGACGACGAGGAATTAGAGCCTACCCCAAAACTCCATTTCAAAACCTAGGATGTTTTCACCTTAATCATGCAGCTTGTTATTTTCATTTATATTTACTTTCATCATTTATATTTTTTTATCTTACTAACTTTGTGCTTTCGTGTTTATCTTTCTAGCATTTGCATCATAAAAGAGGTTATTGATCCATAAAAAAGTGTTAGTTTTACACAAATAATCTACATTAATGGACAAAGGGGTTGTAATGCAAGAGGTAAAAAATGATGTGGTACGACTATGGTCCGAAAAGACCTAAAAAGAAAAGGGAGACAGTCTTCAAGGAAGCTATGTGTCAGAACTGGTTAGCTACGCCTCTGTCATCCTAAAGCAGAATGATGTAAAAGAGCTACGGAACATGTGGGATAGTTGGAAGAGTGACCGAAAATAGAAATTCAGCCAGCAATATGGTGATATTGCACTCTTGCTTTATGTCAAGACTGATGAGCCCCTAATCAAAGCATTGATTCAATTCTAAAATCCGAGATACAACTATTTTACCTTTAACCATGAGGTCATGGTGCCCACAATCGAGGAGTATACTACACTACTACATTGTGATAGCATTAGATTGGAACGGGTCTATATCAAGCACATCAAAAGTCAGCCTTTCAAGAACGGACTGGCGAAGGTTACAGGGGTAGATGAAAAATGGGTAACTGACCGACTCCGGCGCAAGGGTAGCGGGGAAGGATTTGAGTGAATCCATATTAAGTAACTAATGATGAACCACCCCGATGAATGCAAGGCAATAGATCTCTTTGCATTGGGCTTGTATAGTTTGGTTATTTTCCCAAAGACTTTGGGGTGCATTGATGCAGCTGTGGTGGAACTGTTTGAATAACTCCCCAGGCGAGTAAATCCAGCACCAACCATTTTAGCTGAGACCTTCCGCTCTCTCAACCACTACAGAAAGACTGGCGGAGGAAGGTTCATAGGGTGTGCTCACATTCTCTAAGTCTGGATTCACATCCATTTCTGGAAGACTAACAGGATTTCCTACCACCGATTAAGCACCACTTATTCATCTTTAGGAGAATTTATCACTCTGAAATGGCATGAGGGTGCCTCAAAGGAAAAATGGATGAAAGTCTTTACACATCTTCAGGAAGGTTCATAAGATGGTAACTGATATTATAAAAATATCATATCATAAAAATTATGATTCGTTATAACAAATTTAATTCGAAAGTTTTTTTTATAGTGAATAGTGAACAGTGAACAGTGTCCAATGTACAGTGGATAGTGACTAGTGGGGGAATCGGTTCCCCATTTATATACTGGATATTTTTTATAAAATGTGGTTACTATTCATACTACAATACTGCTACAGTAACTTTCGAAAATACATATAAACTCAATAAAATTCTATTTTTGTTTCCAAATTTATTTAACAAAACAAATAAAACATTTATAATTACATGCCACTAATAAAATTAACATTACAACTTAGGATGTCTTTACTGATATTGAAATATACTTATCGATGCTTGATGTCATTCCAAACTCTTTATTCTACTACTGTTTTTTACCTACGCGTGAAAATCATCACACACTAAGTATAAACTTAGTGAGGCAATTAAAACATAAACAGTGCAATACAATTCATGCATGATTTTCAATGTTAAATTCAAAATGCCATAAAATCATTTTATTTGCATATCCAATATTTTACCATTTATTAACCATAAGCTCATAAGCTTATTTTACCAAAAATACTTACCATTTATCTCATAAGCTTATAAGCTTATTTTACCCATATACTTACCATTTAATTCCATAAGCTCGTAAGCTTATTTTACCAATACACTTGCCATTATTCCATAACCATATACCATAGACAATAGCCATAAACAATAGACAATAGCCCAATATACAACCCTGAGGACCTTGGGTACACGAGTCAAATATAAGCACCGTAGTGCTAATCTGTATGACACATAAGGTCGTGTCCACTATAATCCGTATGACACATAAGGTCGTGTCCACCATCTATTCTAGGTATCATTAAGTACAGTCTCGTATGACACATAAGGTTGCCACCATATACACTAGGTATCCTTTAGTGTATCCCGTATGCAGCCTGTTGTTGGACTCTATGGCGTGCCAACTATACCCTGTCCCTCAATGACTTACTTGGGCATACACTCTATTTTATTTGATCAATCCATGGCAAATTATATTATCAATATTTAACATTGGGCAGTTCATACCCGAAATAACATTCATGATAAAAATCATATATGTTCATAATAACATCATATGCAAAAATCAGTGATCAATGCATTTTATTTTCAACCTTTGACATATTTAGAATATATCAAATATATGATAAATGACATAAATATCATGTCAACATAAACAAGGTCGACTTATCGCAAGTCTTCCTGATGATGTATAAAACATCCATGTATAATGTCATGCATGTATTTCACTCACCTTGACACTTTATAATTTTCCAAATTTATGCCTCACTATTGTCCACAATAAACCCACTTGACTTGTTTCAATCGCAAATCAATCATAATCTGTATAATTCACAATTTCATAATGATATATATGTTAGTATTTTACTAACATAAACATATCCCAAATAACTCCATAATAATTTTGATACTCATTATCTATCAAAATACGTAACTCTTAATAATTCCTTTTAACCTTGTAACCAACTTTTCCAATTTACCCAAAATGGCCCTTCACCATTTTACCACTTAGATTCTTAATACCAATAATTCCAGCATAGTACATCAATTACACAACACTTATAGAACAACCCATCAATTTTCCATATTCAGACAACTCGTACTACCTTTAAAGAATCAGTATTATGTATTGATATACACACTGGAATTCAATTCCGTTTATTCCTTTGAAAACTAGACGCGAATAGGAATCTATTCATATAAAGAAATCATTCTAATTCATTCTTTACAATTTATGGTTAATTTTCAAAGTTGATCAACAAAATCTATTTTGCAGAATCTGCTGTCCGATTTTTCTGACCTTTCATTGGTTAAAAATTCATATCTTTTTGTATACACCTTGAAATTGATCCCCGTTTATTTAAAAAAAAAACTAGATTGATATATGAACACAAATATATAAAAATAACCTCGAAATTATTTTTATATAATATCTGGTGAATTTTCGAACCTACTGCCAGATTCAAAATCCAAACTGTTTTCTTTAACTTCATTCTTAGGTTCTTCATCAATTCTTACAATCAATTCTTTAAAATCACTTAACTCTTAAAAACCCATAAAAAACAAGAATCAAAATCCCCTTCATCAAATCAAGATGAACTTGAACATGAAACCCTAGTAATATTCATGTCAAAATGTAGAGAATTGAATGTAGAACATTTTTCCTAATCACACCGAAGTCTAATTCTCAACAAGATTGCTTCAAAATTCAAAACAAGAATACCTACCTTGCAAGCTTGGGGGTGTCGGTCTTGGATGAAGAAGAAGCTGAAATTGCTCTTCAATGATTGATATTTTATAATATAATAGATCTAACATATGCTTAATAATATATCATAGAATTTTTTTATTCAACACCATAGGAAATTCCATTTTTGCCATTAATGAATATCCATAATCACCATAAAACCAAGCCATTTGATCCTTATCATATTAAAAAGTCAAATATGAATTAATTTGACTTTGACCTACGAAAATGCCATGAAATTTTCAAAACTTGCGTTTTAGTCACTAAATTCCACTGTTTTGGTTAAATCTAAAAAATTGCACATTTCCAAACCAAATTTCTCTGATCCAAAATATTAAAATAAGATTTCCAACCATTTTATAAAATCCTTCCAATTTTTGTTAAATTCCAATTTGTTCTGAAATACTGATTTCCTTACCAGCTTTAACCCTTTCTAGTTTTTCTTTACTAAAATTCCAAATCCAAAATATATGATTTCTATAAAACTCTACTCTCAAGAGTAAACCATCTATTATGGAATAAAATTATTTTTAGGAAATTTATCACATAATTCCCTAAATATTTTCCTAATTTTCTACTTTGACCATCAAACTTTCAAAATTTTCATTTTGGTCATTGTCTAAATTTTTGGGGTATTACAAACTCCAATCTGAAAAGGACTTCTAAGTACTGGAAAGGCGAAGCCAGTAGCTTAAGAAGGAAGTTTGAAGGGCATGATGAAATAGAGACTCTGAAGGAACATCTAAAGACTGCTCAGAGGTGTTTGATAGACAGTCAACATCAGAACAAGCGCTTGAGAATCCAGGAAGCTGACTTAGAGAAGTCTCTCTAGAAACAACAAGAACGGGACAACAAAACCATAGCTGAGTTAGAAGCCATTGTGGACGGATTCAAGAAACAAGCAAGCGAGCTTCAGACAATGCCCTTTGACGGAGGTTTACAGTGACGTTTTCGTTGGGAACAAGCTCAGGAAAGGGTGAAGGCTAGAGATGCAGTTATCCGTGATTTCATATAGCAAGTACAGAAGGGAGCTCGTCATTTGCATGGTTTAAAAAGGGAAGCCGAAGTGGTTCGACAAGGCATTCAACTAGTGACAGATGAAGGAAGAAGACTTGTCAACCTATTAGAAGTTGTTCGAGGTCTAGAGGATTTAGTCCGGATGTACCTTTAGATTATTTTGTCTCTTAAAAGATAAAACACTTTTGTTTAAATAAGTACTATTTATAATAACAAACACATTTTTGGATCAATGCCCCTAAATTTCATACATCATGCATCTCATACTTTGCATTTTATTTTCCATATTTATTTTTCTTTTTTCCATGTTTTTACATTCATATTAACTAACAGAAAATGTCTCATCAGAAGAAAGAACAAACGCCAAGTTTGCCTCCATAAACTCTAGACACGTATCATCCGTACAATACCAAAACAAAGAAAAGACAAATGGAGGCCATAATCGCTCAAATCGAGGAGAATATGTTGAAGCTACATAGATAGCTAAAAGAAAAGATAACTCAGAATAGTCAGAGCACCCTAGACACAATCACGAAAAGCCAAGAATCCTTGGTCGATCAAATTGTGGCCAAGTTATATGGTTTACAATAAGCGAGTGTACCAGGGGCAGGTTCGTCTAAAGGGGTAACTATACCACCGACCCCACAGGTGGTTATTTCACCCGAAATATTACCCGGACTACAAGGGGACTTATCTATGGCAAAAGGAAAAGCCTCATCTGTTGCAAAGATACAAACTTCTGCAACCAACCCTGACAATAATCTGGACGATTACCATATCCCGTATTTTGATGAGGAAGACAAAGCAAAGAAGATGTAAGAAAAAATTAAACTGTTGGAAGACCAAATAAAGACGATCAAAGGGGACTATGATTACTACAGAGTAGATGCATTAGAGCTATGCCTAGTCTCAGATTTGGTGCTTCTACCAAAGTTTAAAGTCCCCGAATTCAAGAAGTTCAATGGAAACAGTTGCCCTTCAGCCCACATCACTATGTTATGTCAGAAGATGACAAGATACGTGGGAAATGATCAACTCCTGATTCATTACTTCTAGGAGAGCTTGTCCGGTTCAGCCATACGGTGGTACCATCAGCTAATCCGATCCCATATCAAGACTTGGAAGGAATTAGCCAAGTCATTTATGGAATAATACAAACACGTCAATGACATGAGGCCAGATTGAGCTATGCTACAAGGCATGAAAAAGAAGCGTAACGAAAGTTTCAAAAAATAAACACAAAAATGAAGGGATTTGGCTGTGCAAGTTCATCCACCCTTGGATGAGAAATAAAATCGGAGGCTCTTCATGCAAACACTGAAGGCTCCTTACTTCAGGTACCTGGTTGCAATCACATCTGGTAATTTTTCAGACTTAGTCATGACCGGAGAAATGGTAAAACGGCCATAAAACAAGGCAAGATTGAGGAAGGAGAGGCAAGCAAGAAACCCCCTATGAAGAAGAGGGACATAGAGATTAACAACATCAACACCTACAACACTAATAAAGATGTTACAATCTTCAACCCAAAATCAACTGCAGTTGTACCGTCAGGTATTTCTAGGCAAGATTCTAGAGAACATAAGAAGAAAATGAAAAGGGAACATTTCAACCCTATTCCCATGACCTACAAAGAGCTTTACCAACAACTTTTTGACACCCACGTAGTGTCACCATATCCGGTGGAACCCATGAATCCCCCTTACCCCAGATGGTATGATGAGAACGCTAACTGTGAATACCATGGAGGTATCCCAGGGCACACT